>NC_083346.1:65167129-65908557 GCF_019175385.1 Lycium barbarum
TTCGTCGAACCTTTAACTATATTAGTAGAGTTATACATTTTTTTTTATAAATCTCTCACCTCAACATCATCGCAAGCCTAAGCATTCCCTTTCTTACTTCACATCCTCCTATCCTAGTCGCTACTCCTTTAGCCCCATGTATTGAAATCGGTTCTCGAACCTCATACACTCTTCTCTTGTTTCCTTTTACCACACTCTATTCTTTTTACATGCCTACCTTGAGTTCTTACCTAAATAGTCTCGTGTTTTGCCGGTAGTTTTTCTTTGGAGCTTCACTCTCTGAGGTTTCTTACCTTTCACCTCCTTCCGATACTTTGATCTCTTTGTTTTCCATCTACTCACTCTCTTCCTTTTCCAAATATCGCTACACTAGAATTTCTAATCTTAACCTATAGTAAAAATAGTAGCGGCTCACCTTACAGCACTTGTACCATTTATTCTTGCTGTCACTCGATCTTCGGTATCCTTACTTGATTAATGTCTTCCTTACCGTAGCGCCGGTTGCTGGAACTCCCATGTCCACCGATACAATCATATGTGGGATACCCTACACATATATATATTTATTATCAACTAGCCCACAAGGTACTTCAGAAACACTATTCAAGCCTATCCTGATTCCTGAGCTGTGACGCACTCTCTGTCTCTTCACCAATCTAATTTGCCTCGTCCTACGCGTCTTCTTATGGTCTCCAACCATCCCATATGCTCTCGTTTCCCTTAGGCTACCCTAACTTCTCATTTGTCTCTTATGTCTGGATATGTAGAATTTCTTGCATACTTCCCAGAGGGGTCACCCATCCTAAAATCGCTCCCACCTGAGCACGCTTAACCTCGAAACTTTGATGGAATTCGGTGCCTTAATGCCGATATAATCGCGTCCGCTTCCTCACATGACCTTTATTACATGATTCAAAGCAAGTCGAGGTCCTATGGATTCCGAGGCATTTTCGTAACACGTCCTTCCCCTTTACAATTACTATTTTACCCTTTTCGACCCTCAACCTTCACCTCTAGCTTACGTGCATAACTATCTTTCGTCCTAGATTTCCAGATTCCCGATGGTAGTGATCGCACCTTTACCGTCATGCCAAATCCATAACCTTTCTGAAACAACGCATCTCACTTATTGCTTATTTACAGTATTTCCTTTCTACACTTCCTCCTGTTAGGCGTACCCATTCTGGCAGAACCTCCTTTACCATTTTTACTGTTCAAAGTATGTACGCAGCAAATATCGATAATACCTTGCCAAGCATACAGTCATACGGCATATTCTAGCCACCCAGAACGTCTGATTCCGGATGGCAGAACAAATACGTCAGGACTTACCTCTATAACCTTTCATAGCATCACTCGCCTTCTTCCGTCGTACGTGAGGCTTCAATAAGGAAATCTTATCTCTTATGACTTAGCTCTATCGCACGATCTATGATAGAAAGAAGGTCAACAATCCCTAGATGCCTCGCAGCCTCCTGTTTATAAATGTGGCCGGCTTCACACCCATAAACGGGACTCTACTGGACACGACTTTGAAGAAAACCCCTAGGACGACCCGCTCTGATACCACTTTGTCACATCCCGACCTTACTAGGGTGTGATGGTGTCACGACCCGGCTAGGGGACCGCGACGAGCACCCGGTGCTACCCCACCCGAGCACCCCCTTATCCTACATAACATAACATTTAGGTGAACCATAAGTCAATTCGTTATTTTCTTATCGTTAATCATATTGATCCCATTAGACGACCATCATCATTTAACATATCATAGGCATATGTGCCACATCAAAAGTACAAGGCCGACGTGGCTAACAAAAGATATACGAACATGGGCCGACATGGCCGAACATCTCTACCCACATACACATTACTACGAGCCTCTAAGAGTATGACATATCGTATGAGCGGGACAGCACCCCGCTATGCCCATAATTATATACACAAAAGAATAAAAACCCAAAAGCTACGACTCCGAAAGAAATGGAGCTCTGCTATGCAATCTCTGAATAAGCAGCTATGGATCAAGTCTGTCTCCCTGTGCACCTGCGGGCATGACGCAGCGTCCACAAACAAAAGATATCATATGAAAATAGCATAGGAGGGGAGACAGTAATATCATCATCATCATGTCGCTTACTTTCCTTTCGTAGGACTTTCCATTTTTCATACGTATTAGTACACCTACGTCATCATCCGTATCCCATAATAGTACTCGTACCATACTTGTGCTCATATTCGTATACATGTCCTTATTCGTATTCTTATACATAGTCTTTTCACATTCATATTCATATTATATACATAGCCATACCCTTATATACATACATAGCGTGCCCGACCATAAGGGTCGGTGTTTCATACGTACTTAGCCAACCAAGGCTCAATGTTATTTCTACCTGGCCCTACCAAGGCTTCAGGGTTATCCGTACCATCTGCAAACGTGCGCGCGCATTTCGTAATCGTATACATACTTCATACATATTCATATACATATATTCTACCCGGCGTTATAAGCTCGGGGTTCATTATAGCCCTTCATAGGCACATATAAGTATAATAGCCCGTAGGCAACTTTAGCATCATTATTGATATCATTATCATTACTATCATCATCATTATCGTTACTTCTATATCATAGACTTACTCGTCATATGAGGGGCGTAGTACAATCGTAGTACATGTTGAGGATCATGAGCTTATGAGCTCGGAGTGTCAATCATTTGAATACAACATACTCATATAGAGGAATTAGAAATTTGGCCAAGAACCATTCCTTATGAAAGAAGGGTTAGCCTTACATACCTTTTCGTCGGACTATTCTACACTTGCACGTTTCCTTCCAATGCTAGCGTCTATACCTTCATTAATATCATAACAATGGCCATTAGTCATTCACATTACCTAGATTTCTCAATTTGCTTCTAATTCTCCCATATTTATGGGCATGACCTCCAACTTCGTCCATTCGTCTAAAGTGTCTAGTTCATGATCTTAGTACCATTTATAATACATTTATATCGTAACACAACAACATTCATAATTCAATTCAAACTATTCCTCAAAGTCACTATTCACCATTCATGACCTAGTTGACCACATTTTCTACAATCCATGTATTTTAATTCTCCAATACCTTAAACATCAGGTAAAAATCATGAATCTTACCTTAGAAGTTGTAGGAACAAGCTTTGGTTGATAATACTCCTCTTTGAGCAAAACCGTAGTTTTTCTCCATTTGGATTTCTTGACTTGGATGATCCTTGATGATTCCCTTATCCTTGATTCACTTGTCTTAATGTTATTAATGGCTTATAATCCTTGAAAACTCATATAATAAATGTAGAGAGAAGTTTTAGAGAGAAGTGGTGTAATGTGGAAATGAAATAAGACAAGTCTTGATCCTCATATTTAATGAATTGAAAAATCTGTGCTGGGTGAACAGTGGTCGTCCATGGAGGTTTACGGTCCGTATTTCAATTACGGACCGTCCCTCGTGGTCGTTTTTAAGCTTAAGCAGAACCAGAAACTTTGGCCTGCATGCATGGTGATTTACGACCATGGTTTATGGGCCGTAAATCACTTTACGGTCCGTCCACCAGGTCGTATTTAGCCATTTCCTCGGCTGGCAGAAAGTTGAAGTTGGACATGCCAGTTTACGACTTCAAGTTTACGGACCGTATTACACTTTACGGTCTGTATTTTGCACTATACGACCACTGGGCAGTTTTGCCAACTTTCAATTTTTCTCATTTCTCGACTTTTCATTCTAATCATTCTCGTCCATTTACGCACATTGATCATGAAACGTTATACACTCACACTCTTCACACACATCATTAGTTCGTTCACTTGCGTACCATTGGGAAATTTTCCGAGGTGTAACATTCTACCCCTCTTAGGAACATTCGTCCTCGAATGTTAAAGGCTTGGGGAATTCTATAAAAATTTCGCCAGAGTTTCCTTTATAAAGTGGCAATACCATATTGTCACAACATCCCATAATAGCAATGCCTCACAGGACAATAATACGACAGCAATAGAAATTTGGCCACACACGACCTAAATGCATAAAAAAGAGTCATACATACCTTATGATTTTGACGTCTCATCTTGGACTTCTTCCAAGGGCTGAAATAAATGTGGGTATTTGGATCGCATATTCTCTTCTGCTTCCCATGTCATTTCCTCTCGATTGTTATTTCTCCACAGAACTTTAATTGAGGCCACTTCTTTGTTTCTAAGCCTCCGTACTTGCCTATCCAATATGGCAATGGGTATTTCATCATAAGTTAGCTTTTCTGTCACCTGAATATCATTTACTGGGACAATCCTCGTAGGATCTCCAACACACTTTCGAAGCATCGAGACATGAAATACTGGATGGACTGACTCCAAATCTGGAGGTAGATCTAGCTCATAGGCCACTTTGCCTATTTTGCGCACAATTTCGTATGGCCCAATATACCGGACACTGAGCTTCCCCTTTTTGCCAAATCTCATAACGCCTTTCATTGGCGACACTCTCAAGAATACCCAATCCTTAACTTGGAACTCTAAGTCCCTTCGACGATTATCCGCATAGGACTTCTGACGACTTTGAGCCGCTAGCAACCGATCTTGTATGAGCTTGACTTTCTCTATTGCTTGCTGGACCAAGTCTAGCCCTATCAACTTAGCTTCTCCGGTTTCAAACCACCCAATTGGGGATCTACACTTTCGCCCATATAGATCTCAATACGGTGCCATTTGAATGCTGGAATGGTAACTATTATTGTAAGCAAATTCAATGAGTGGCAAATGATCACCCCAATTTCCCCCAAAATCTAACATACATGCTCGTAACATATCCTCGAGAGTCTGAATAGTGCGTTCAGCTTGCCCATCGGTCTGTGGGTGAAATGTCGTGCTTAAGCGTACTTGGGTCCCTAGACCCTCTTGGAATGATCTTCAAAACTTAGCTGTAAACTGAGTCCCTCTGTCGGAGATAATAGATACCGGGACGCCATGGAGTTTTACTATCTCTTTAAGGTAAAGCCTTGTCACGACCCGTCTAGGGGCCGTGACGAGTACCCGATACTTGTACCAAGCACCCCTTGTCTATCGTTTTACCTTTACCTCTTAGCAAGCCATGTAAACAGAGCCATTTTTTTTTTGAACATTAACATTAGCGGCGTCATTCTGAACATAGACTAATAACTTCGTTATCACTTATACATCAACATTAGCATGCCAAAACACCATATACCTAACTATACTTAACTGACTGTACATATCTGTCTACGAGCCTCTAGACGTAGTACACTTATACATAGAAATGGCTGAGTACTGCCATGCCCGAATATATATACACAAAATAGTACCAAGGAATTGAGGCTCTGGAGCACTGTCAACACTGCTGGTAGAGCTTCTAAGGATCAAATCCGCTTGTCTGCTGACCTGCGCGGCATGAAACGCAGCGTCCACAAGAAGGGACGTCAGTACGAATAGTGTACCGAGTATGTGAGGCATGAATAGTAATATACAGAAAATATGAATCATGTATAATGACATAAGAGAGTTACAACACATGTCCTGGGATAGAAACATAACCTGTATATATATATACCCTTGGCAGGTGCTATGCGTACTTAGCTTTCCTTTAAGAATCTTTCCTTGTTCATATACATATACATATAAAATAGGACATCTCATATTGCCGAGGCGTCGGCAGCCGATCCATTTAACCATAAATATACACATCCTGCGTCCGGGCATCCCGCGTCCGGGACGATATCATATCATGTAATGCCAACTGATCAGGTGGATATGCGTTCATAACGCTCTACCCTTACCTCCATTTTCCCCGTATACACATGCATATATCATGTACATATATCAGCGTCTATAGCGCTCTAGCTCTTTTATCATATACATATACGTGTGTCGTGTAGGTACATCAGCGTCTATAGCGCTCTAGCTCTTTCTTCATGTGCATGTTTTAAAAAAAATATATACACATATCTTACATACATTTACATGTCTTATATGCATTTACGTATCCTATATACATATGTCTCATAGGCACGCAGGAAAGCCCAAAGAAGAATCATGTAGTCATCGGAGTGACGTAAGGTCGGTGACCTCCAATTATATTATAGAATACTCGTGATCGCTTTGTCTCACCTTGAAGGAACGAGTATTTTAAGGTGAGACTACCAACGGGGAATAATATTAAAGTAAACATAGAATGAAATCGGGGCATCATAGATGACGGTTCATAGACTTTGAAATCTTTTAGAAAATAAAGTCATAGCTAGGAAATATAAATAAGATTCAAAAATTAGTTTATCATTTTCATGTTTACATAAGATACATAGCTTAGTCATCTTAGTCATAGAGTCGTTCCAGTAGTACGTATCATAGGCATATTCTCTTATCTAACATCATTGTTATCATTATCGTCATGGAAGTGCCCTCGTTAGAGGAGTCATAGTATTTATCATTTGGTATTGAAATCGGGATCAAAGGTTCCCTTTGGATTCACTTCAAGTAAGTCAAGCAAGACTGTAAGGAAAAATCCGAGAGTAGCGGGCCCACCTCGGGCCGGATGAGGTAGCGTATACGATTTACGTATGTTACGTGTCATAGCGTTACTTGTAAGGGTCTTAGGGTAATCGGGTCCCATTTATACAAGTTCTAAGGGTGTAGGAGGTTTTTCCAACAATTGGCACACTTTCTAGTTCAATTCTATTGAACAAAAAGTGGAAAACTTTAGGTGCGGATTCTGGGGAACCGAGTTGTCCCCGAGGCTCGTACCCAACTTATTTCAACTAAGACATGCCATAGAAAGAAGGGTGAAGCCTTACATACCTCTTTCCGCTTCTTTTGCTATTCCGAATTCACGTTGCAATCTCGTCAAAATCTGCAAATTGGTCACATTTACCCAAACTTTCATTAGGGTACTTAGAGTTAGAATCTTAAGGAACCACTTGGCTACCGAAATTGCGGCAGCACTTCCTCTGTAAATATACCATCCTCAACATTCAACATAGCCAAATTCTCATCAATCACAATCCGGGAATTCAAACCCGGCCAAACTATTAACATAATTCAACAATCACACTAAAAATTCACATATTCCATTCAAGGTGCATTCCAACACTTCAATTAACATTCTACCTCCTTCAATACTCTCCAATTCCAATGAAACAACAATAACCTTATAATACATATATTCCAACAACATCATAGTAATACCATTACATGTCTTCCATACAAAAACATTATTTTCAATTTACACAAACTTCCAATTGCCAATACTTCACCAAACTTGTCAAGTCTTTATTTGCGATATAACATCTACAACACAACGATTAAGATATTAATTACAACTCGCTCATTATTCTTTCACAACTCACCAATATACACGACTATACATCAAGTATACACGGCCACATATACCATGCACACTCACACGGCTCCAACATGTATACACCACTACAATCTCTCCAAACTCATTCAACTTCCATTTTCCACATATCATTCACAACAATAACAACTAAACACTAATTAAAATAGTTGAAGCATGACTCCCACACACATATATATATACACGACCATATACTATATTTCTCTCCTTCATGAATTTCATCCATTTTAGCATACTACAAGACATATAAACCATATATAACACATAAAACAAGATCAAAACTCACCTTTCTTCTTCAACTTCTCACTTGACTACAACTTGACAACTTGTATGATTTTGAATTTTTCTTGCTCCAACAACAACTCCGCCTTGTTAATCACCCTTTACTTGGTAGAAAATGATTTTTGGAGAATTTTTGCAAATTTTTCTTGTGCAAATTGCTCTTGGCCGAAATGGCCTTAAGTTTTTCTCCTCTCTCTCTTGTTCTTGCTTTTCTTGAAATTTCTAGAACATTATGTGGAATAAGATGACTTAGTCATCTTATTTATTGACCAAATTTTATTTAATATGGGATTGGGCCATAACCATGGCCGATTGGGCCTCACAAATTTGGGCCTTATTATTTTTTTTGATATTTTTGGGCCAACTCGGTTTGGTCCCGAGTTGGGCCTAGCCCACTGACCCTTCGACCTTAAAACGTTCATATCTCCTTGTACCGACGTCACCTGGGCACCCACGACCTATGGTTGGAAAGCTAATTCAATTATCTACAACTTCTAGTTCTTGGTACTTTTCCAAATTCCAAACTTATAATACCGTTTTTGCCCCTTGAAGTCAGATCACCCGAAAACGTTTTCTTAAAATATTCGTTTGGAGGACTTCTACTTTGATTTGGCCCAAGGGTCCTTCTTGAGTTGTGTTTAACTTCTCATATGTGATTCATATGAGTTTTCAGATGTCCCAAAAACATCTCGATGTGTGGGTCCCATCTCAGCAAATAATCTGACGTTCAAAAATATGGGATACAACATTCTCCCCCCCCCCCCCCCCCCTTTAGAACATTCGTCCTCGAATGTTAAACTGGCCTCATAGTGTATCATAATACTTCGGGGAGGTCTCCTTCGTAGACATCTCACATGTCACTTAGGTCGCTTTTATGTCGTAAGTCCATTGAGTAAGCTCTGAACGTTGGCCCTACGTTAATAAGTCCCCTTTCTGTCACGCTTTCTCCTCTTCCGTTAGTCTTGTCCGTCTCAGCCTACATGACTTTTATAGGGTTTGTAACCACTCCACACACTCTAATTTACATTGGACTACCTAGCTTCACATTCGTCTCTTGTTCCCACATTTGTGAAAATTTCAGCATATTTCCCAGGGGGTCACCCATCATGAAATTACTCTCACCCTAGCACGCTTAACCTTGAAACTTTAGTGCACTTCAGCGTCTTAGCGTTAGTATTTTCGCCCGCACTCCCTCGCACTACTTATATCACATTTTATGGAACGAGTTGGGGTCTTAGCAGTTTTCGAAACGCCGCGTAACACATCTCTTCTTTTATTTACGGTTCTAACCTCCGCAATATCTAGTATTCGTCTTTTTACCTGTGCGTATGGCTACCTTTCGTCCTAATTTCTGAATTCTTAATATGATCAGCAATATAAAGGCAACGTAGGATAGGATAGAATCCGAATCAATTAACATACACATCATAGAAGGTGCCGAAAAAGTACCTGTGGCCGCATCTGCGGAAGGCTCAGGGTCCTGTCGTCCTGTCAATGCATATAGGCGGTGCGGAGGACCAGCTGAACTAGGTGTCCCTCCTCTACCTCGGCCGCGGCCCGCTGGAGCTTGGGAGGTCTGTCCAAGAGGGCGTACGGTCGACGATGAACCAACCGCGGACCCGACGGGCTGGGCTTGGTCTCCCTCATACCTCAGTGGGCAATCACGCATCAAATGGCCAACCCGCCCACAAGTATAACATGCACCTGTACCTGCGCGACACTCTCCAGAATGTGGTCTACCACATCGCGCACACCGTGGTGGGGGTGGCATCATCCTGCTAGAATCAGCTCTATACTGGGATCCTGACGCCTTAGTACCCTGATCTGGTCGTGAGTAAGTAGAACGGTCAAGTCCCCTATCCGTAAATCGAGGCGGTGCACTGGCCGCCGGTTGTTCTGAATGCCTGAATAGCTCTTGTGCCTGTCCCTCTCTGTACTCGCTTCTAGTCCTGGAAAACCTGCCCCTTTTTCTGGAACCCCTATCTGGGTAACGCTCCTCTCGCCGTGGCTGATATTGTTCCTCCAGATTTTGGGCGTGGGCCTGGATTCGAGTAATAGTCATCCCGTCCTGGAGTGAAGCTGTCAAACATTCCTTAACCAAATGTGGCCCTAGCCCACTCACAAATCGGTGTACATGATCTCCCTAATCCGCTATCATGGCTGGGGCATACCTGGCTAATGAATTAAAACGGAGGCTGTATTCTCGAACGCTCATATTTCCCTGTCTCAGGTTCAAGAACATATCGGCTCGAGCCCGTCGAACCTCTGGCGGTAGGAAATGTCGCAGGAACGCCTCAGTGAATTCCTGCCAAACCGGAGGGCGTGCATTTGCTCCCCTCGATGATATCCAGCTACTGTACCACAGAACTGCCACATCCCGCAGCCTGTATGAACCCAACTCTACGGACTCCGTATCCGAAGCATGTATGATCCCCAGAGTCCTCAGCATCTCATCTATAAAACTCTGTGGGTCCTCCTCTGGTTTTGATCCATAAAACTCTGGAGGCTTCAGGGTGATAAAGTCGCGGGCCCTTGCACTTACCGCTCTGCCTCCCAGGTCTACATCTTGCCGCTGAGCCTGTGCGGCAACGAGCTGGGTTAATAACTGGATGGCCTCTGCCATCTGCTGGCCCGGAACTGCTGGCGGTGGAACTGGAGGTGCGGGGGCTGGAGCTGGAACTCTTTCCTGCTCTGCTGGTGCAGGGAGAGCAGGAACAGTCTGAGGGGGAGCCTCATTATGAGATTCTTCTTCTTCTAGCTCCCGTTCAACTCTGCTGGCCGCCACCCCTTTGGCTTTCTCGGCCATCGTAGCCTTTTTCTTCGGCGGCATTACTGAAACCATAACACAGGTTTAGGAAAAGGAATATGGAAGCCTGGCAACTTAGCTCTATCGCACGATTTCAGAATGCAAAGAAGGTCACATTTCCTAAATGCCCTGTAGCCTCCTGTTTATAAGTGTGGCGCGCTACACACCCATAAACAAGACTCTACTGGACACGGCTCGTAGACAAACCCCTAGGACCTAACTGCTCTGATACCACTTCTGTCACGACCCGTCTAGGGGCCGTGACGAGTACCCGATACTTGTACCGAGCACCCCTTGTCTATCGTTTTACCTTTACCTCTTAGCAAGCCATGTAAACAGAGCCATTTTTTTTTTTTGAACATTAACATTAGCGGCGTCATTATGAACATAGACTAATAACTTCGTTATCACTTATACATCAACATTAGCATGCCAAAACACCATATACCTAACTATACTTAACTGACTGTACATATCTGTCTACGAGCCTCTAGACGTAGTACACTTATACATAGAAAGGGCTGAGTACTGCCATGCCCGAATATATATACACAAAATAGTACCAAGGAAGTGAGGCTCCGGAATAACTGAAGCACTGTCAACACTGCTGGTAGAGCTTCTAAGGATCAAATCCGCCTGTCTGCTGACCTACGCGGCATGAAACGCAGCGTCCACAAGAAGGGACGTACGAATAGTGTACCGAGTATGTGAGGCATAAATAGTAATATACAGAAAATATGAATCATGTATAATGACATAAGAGAGTTACAACACATGTCCTGGGATAGAAACATAACCTGTATATATATATACCCTTGGCAGGTGCTATGCGTACTTAGCTTTCCTTTAAGAATCTTTCCTTGTTCATATACATATACATATAAAATAGGACATCTCATATTGCCGAGGCGTCGGCAGCCGATCCATTTAACCATAAATATACACATCCCGCGTCCGGGCATCCCGCGTCCGGGACGATATCATATCATGTAATGCCAACTGATCAGGTGGATATACGTTCATAACGCTCTGCCCTTACCTCCATTTTCCCCGTATACACATGCATATATCATGTACATATATCAGCGTCTATAGCGCTCTAGCTCTTTTATCATATACATATACGTGTGTCGTGTAGGTACATCAGCGTCTATAGCGCTCTAGCTCTTTCGTCATGTGCATGTTTTAAAAAAAATATATACACATATCTTACATACATTTACATGTCTTATATGCATTTACGTATCCTATATACATATGTCTCATAGGCACGCAGGAAAGCCCAAAGAAGAATCATGTAGTCATCGGAGTGACGTAAGGTCGGTGACCTCCAATTATATTATAGAATACTCGTGATCGCTTTGTCTCACCTTAAAGGAACGAGTATTTTAAGGTGAGACTACCAACGGGGAATAATATTAAAGTAAACGTAGAATGAAATCGGGGCATCATAGATGACGGTTCATAGACTTTGAAATCTTTTAGAAAATAAAGTCATAGCTAGGAAATATAAATAAGATTCAAAAATTAGTTTATCATTTTCATGTTTACATAAGATACTTAGCTTAGTCATCTTAGTCATAGAGTCGTTCCAGTAGTACGTATCATAGGCATATTCTCTTATCTAACATCATTGTTATCATTATCGTCATGGAAGTGCCCTCGTTAGAAGAGTCATAGTATTTATCATTTGGTATTGAAATCGGGATCAAAGGTTCCCTTTGGATTCACTTCAAGTAAGTCAAGCAAGACTGTAAGGAAAAATCCGAGAGTAGCGGGCCCACCTCGGGCCGGATGAGGTAGCGTATACGATTTACGTATGTTACGTGTCATAGCGTTACTTGTAAGGGTCTTAGGGTAATCGGGTCCCATTTATACACGTTCTAAGGGTGTAGGAGGTTTTTCCAACAATTGGCACACTTTCTAGTTCAATTCTATTGAACAAAAAGTGGAAAACTTTAGGTGCGGATTCTGGGGAACCGAGTTGTCCCCGAGGCTCGTACCCAACTTATTTCAACTAAGACATGCCATAGAAAGAAGGGTGAAGCCTTACATACCTCTTTCCGCTTCTTTTGCTATTCCGAATTCACGTTGCAATGTCGTCAAAATCTGCAAATTGGTCACATTTACCCAAACTTTCATTAGGGTACTTAGAGTTAGAATCTTAAGGAACCACTTGGCTACCGAAATTTCGGCAGCACTTCCTCTGTAAATATACCATCCTCAACATTCAACATAGCCAAATTCTCATCAATCACAATCCGGGAATTCAAACCCGGCCAAACTATTAACATAATTCAACAATCACACTAAAAATTCACATATTCCATTCAAGGTGCATTCCAACACTTCAATTAACATTCTACCTCCTTCAATACTCTCCAATTCCAATGAAACAACAATAACCTTATAATACATATATTCCAACAACATCATAGTAATACCATTACATGTCTTCCATACAAAAACATTATTTTCAATTTACACAAACTTCCAATTGCCAATACTTCACCAAACTTGTCAAGTCTTTATTTGCGATATAACATCTACAACACAACGATTAAGATATTAATTACAACTCGCTCATTATTCTTTCACAACTCACCAATATACACGACTATACATCAAGTATACACGGCCACATATACCATGCACACTCACACGGCTCCAACATGTATACACCACTACAATCTCTCCAAACTCATTCAACTTCCATTTTCCACATATCATTCACAACAATAACAACTAAACACTAATTAAAATAATTGAAGCATGACTCCCACACACACATATATATATACACGGCCATATACTATATTTCTCTCCTTGAATTTCATCCATTTTATCATACTACAACACATATAAACCATATATAACACATAAAACAAGTTCAAAACTCACCTTTCTTCTTCAACTTCTCACTTGACTACAACTTGACAACTTGTATGATTTTGAATTTTTCTTGCTCCAACAACAACTCCACCTTGTTAATCACCCTTTACTTGGTAGAAAATGATTTTTGGAGAATTTTTGCAAATTTTTCTTGTGAAAATTGCTCTTGGCCGAAATGGCCTTATGTTTTTCTCCTCTCTCTCTTGTTCTTGCTTTTCTTGAAATTTCTAGAACATTATGTGGAATAAGATGACTTAGTCATCTGATTTATTGACCAAATTTTATTTAATATGGGATTGGGCCATAACCATGGCCGATTGGGCCTCACAAATTTGGGCCTTATTATGTTTTTTGATTTTTTTGGGCCAACTCGGTTTGGTCCCGAGTTGGGCCTATCCCACTGACCTTTCGACCTTAAAACGTTCATATCTCCTTGTACCGACGTCACCTGGGCACCCACGACCTATGGTTGGAAAGCTAATTCAATTATCGACAACTTCTAGTTCTTGTTACTTTTCCAAATTCCAAACTTATAATACCGTTTTTGCCCCTTGAAGTCAGATCACCCGAAAACGGTTTCTTAAATTATTCGTTTGGAGGACTTCCACTTTGATTTGGCCCAAGGGTCCTTCTTGAGTTGTGTTTAACTTCTCATATGTGATTCATATGAGTTTTCAGATGTCCCAAAAAAATCTCGATGTGTGGGTCCCATCTCAGCAAATAATCTGACGTTCAAAAATACGGGATACAACACCTTGCATAATCTTCTGCCACATAGGTCGTTCTGACCGGTAAGAACTGAGCTGACTTTGTGAGTCTATCCACAATCACCCATATATATAATCATATTTACGTCGAGAACGAGGCAAACCTGAAATGAAGTCCATGTTAATCACTTCCAAGTTGGGATTTCCATATCTTGCAACAATCCACCTGGCTTGTGGTGCTTGATTTTAACTTGTTGACAATTAGGACATTGAGCAACAAATTCCGCCATATCTCTCTTCATCCCATTCCACCAATATATAGACTTAATGTCGTGATACATCTTCGTCGCTCCGGGGTGGAAGGAGTGACGGGAACAATGAGCTTCCCTCAATATTTGGTGAGGTAAACCTACCACATCGGGAACACATAACCTGCCTCGATATCGGAGAACTCCGTCTTCCGAAATATCAAATGATGACTCCTCCTTCTGAGGGAGTGTATCTCTGTACTGCATTAGCATGGGGTCCTCATATTGTCGCTCTTTTACTTCCGCTACAATGTATGAAACTGCTGAATTCTGAGTAGCAGCTCCGCTGCTACCTGACTTCACTACTCGGACTCCTAGGCTCGCTAACTGTTGAAGCTCACAGGCCATCTCTTTCCTTTCTGGTCGTACATCACTTAGACTTCCCATGGATCTACGGCTAAGAGCGTCAGCCACAACGTTAGCCTTTTCGGGGTGATACAAGATATCAATATCGTAATCCTTTAGCAACTCCAACCATCGTCGTCGTCGCAAATTCAACTCTTTCTGCTTGAAGATATACTGAAGGCTCTTATGATCTGTATAAACATCCACATGGACACCATATAAATAATGTCGCCATATCTTTAATGCATGGACCACTGCGGCTAATTCTAAATCGTGGGTTGGATAGTTCTGTTCATGTTTCCGTAATTGTCTAGAAGCATACGCAATCACCTGGTTTCATTGGCGACACATCAATACTTGCAAGTGGCATAATCATTCTTGTGTGATTCGTGTACATACATTTCTATACATATACAGGTATCGACATCCGTATTCGTATTCGTAATCGTACTCATTTACCCGTCGTATCAATAGTCATATTCATATGCATGTCATGTACATATTCTTATTCGTAATCATATCATACACATATCCTTTACATACCCCTTGAGTTATTTACTCGTCAATGTCACATGGTTCAAGGTCTTCATAAATGATTCCCCTTACAGTGTCAGATGCTTGCTCGATTCAAGTTCGTTTATTTACTCGTTGTTAGACTCATTTTTACATAACTCTCATTCTTTATTTTAGAGTCTATATTTGTCACACCTTTGAGTCCATCATTTCAATCTCTACACTTATATTCTCTTCACTCGCTTCCCCCTGGGTTTTACCTGTAACGTCGCCTTTGTTGTTCAGGACCCAAGCCTCATGCGCAACTAATATTCCTTATGCCTCATACTCTTTTACTCTTGTTTTGCACTCCACGTTGGTTTCAAAACCAATCGTGATCATATGGCATTTGTCCTTGGCGATAGCTTTATTCTATCATTTTACTGCCGTACGGTAAGCATTCATAACTCATGATCATCTTTTCTTTTCAACTGTTACTTCATATACTCTACTCGTTCTAACTTGGTATAAGATATTCGGAGGAGGTGCACCTTCCTTTAGCCATAACACAATTTCTTCTTAAGCATACGTATTTCGCATATTTCCTTTTCTCTCTATTGTCATTCTTATTTCTCTACATACCTTCCTGCTCAATTTATCTTGTTTTCTCCCGTTTTATAATCAATCCCTGATTCTTCGCACGAGGGATCTTATTCTCAACTTAGCACCGCTTTATCCTTTAGAGTATGCTGCCTTTGTACAATTCATTCTTCTACAGTCTTGGTCTTTTACATCCAGCTAAAGATATCACTTGTAATCTTGATCATACCAATCACCCACTACTACAACTTTGCCATATCACCTTTCTCTAATTTCCTTTTCAAGTTAACTCCCCCTTTTTTTTTCATTGCTACTATCATTTCTTGTCAGTGAAGAACTTCTATGCTGGGCTTTCCTTTAGCAAGGTCTTATAAGCTTTCTCGTCTACTTCTCTAGGGTTCACTTGTTGGTTTCATACTTGCATTCACTCCTTATTCATATAGAACATGTCACATCTTTAGTCGTTTCCTTGCTATACTTTACTTACTCCGTATCCTAGTTCTCGCCATGTCTTCATTATATCCTGATAATAATCAACTCTACAAGTGACACTTCTTGGTCTCATTCGCAAGCCGGTTCGCAGAATAATATAAACCTTACGAAGTCAGTATACTCAACCAGTTACTCCTTCTAATCGGCCCCCTTACACTTTACCATGTAAGTTATTTCATCACTGTATTCACATTCACTATAACCCTTCATATTCGTATCTCTGTCTCCGGGCGCTGTTACTTTATTTTGCTAATAAACTTATCGTAATTTACTCGTGCTTATACATCCAATCGCTACTCCAGTATCGCACTTTATTAGAGTTACACTTTCTCCTCCATGTCATGTTTTAGTGCTTCCAACCTCCCTTTGTTTTACTCTAGCATTTCTCTTTACCGTATCAATATCGCTCTCATCACTGCCATTACTATCCATTCAATACTATCTAACTCGACTCCCGTAGTCATTAACGATACTCCTAACTTAGTCGCATTCTGCCATTACTCTTTTGCACATCATATTTTCCCGTTAGGGCATATTACAAGCTTATATCCTATCTCCTTTAGATTCTGCGAAAATTTCGGCAGAGTTCCCTCTGTATTTCTTACTATCTCAAAACCAGCACGCAGCAAATACCAACAATGCCTCACAGGGCCAATATATATATACAAATATACGACATATCACAGCCACACAGGGCTCCCACTTTCAAGTAAAAGCACAAGGACGTTAAAACTTACCTCATATATTGCACTTCGAGGTGTACCTGATCCTGTAGCGATCTGCCCTGTTACCTCTCCTATTTCTCTTTCCTCCTTCGGCTTTACATTTCAATCATATCTCAACATTTTTACTTTATTCGACGCATATCTCTGTTCTGATTCATCCAATTTGCTTAGTTCTCAACTTATAGCTGAACTTATCATCAAAAGACACATTTAATCAATTCCTCTATCATATGAACACCGACTTACTTTCACAGCAATAAATTCATCATCATAGTATTACATATTACGGTAACGTAGCCTCAACAAAGGGGCTTACCCCTGTAGCTTTCATTGTCATCAATCACTTTCTTCTATCATTACCAACCTTCCACTGCAATCAGGGGCTAGTATAGGGAATCTCATCTCCTATGGCTTAGCTCTATCGCACGATCTTAGAGATGAAAGAAGGTCATTCATTCCTAAAATGTTCGCAGCTTCCTGTTTATAAGTGTGGCGCGCAACACACCCATAACCAAGACTCTACTAGACACGGCTCGTAGACACATCCTAGGACTGAACTGCTCTGATACCACTTTTGTCACGACCCGGCTAGGGGGCCGCGATGAGCACCCGGTGCTACCCCACCCGAGCACCCCCTTATCCTACATAACATAACATCTAGGTGAACCATAAGTCAATTCGTGCTTTTCTTATCATTAATCATATTGATCCCATTAGACGACCATCATCATTTAACATATCATAGGCATCTGTGCCACATCATAAGTACAAGGCCGACGTGGCTAACAAAAGATATACAAACATGGGCCGACATGGCCGAACATCTCTACCCACATACACATGACTACGAGCCTCTAAGAGTATGACATATCGTATGAGCGGGACAGGACCCCGCTATGCCCATAATTATATACACAAAAGAATAAGTACCCAAAAGCTACGGCTCCGAAAGAAATGGAGCTCTGCTATGCAATCTTTGAATAAGCAGCTATGGATCAAGTCTGTCTCCCTGTGCACCTGCGGGCATGACGCAGCGTCCACAAACAAAAGATATCATATGAAAATAGCATAGGAGGGGAGACAGTAATATCATCATCATCATGTCGCTTACTTGCCTTTCGTAGGACTTTCCATTTTTCATACGTATTAGTACACCTACGTCATCATCCGTATCCCATAATAGTACTCGTACCATACTTGTGCTCATATTCGTATACATGTCCTTATTCGTATTTTTATACATAGTCTTTTCACATTCATATTCATATTATATACATAGCCATACACTTATATACATACATAGCGTGCCCGACCATAAGGGTCGGTGTTTCATACGTACTTAGCCAACCAAGGCTCAATGTTATTTCTACCTGGCCCTACCAAGGCTTCAGGGTTATCCGTACCATCTGCAAACGTGCGCGCGCGTTTCGTAATTGTATACATACTTCATACATATTCATATACATATATTCTACCCGGCGTTATAAGCTCGGGGTTCATTATAGCCCTTCATAGGCACATATAAGTATAATATCCCGTAGGCACCTTTAGCATCATTATTGATATCATTATCATTACTATCATCATCATTATCGTTACTTCTACATCATAGACTTACTCGTCATATGAGGGGCATAGTACATGTTGAGGATCGTGAGCTTATGAGCTCGGAGTGTCAATCATTTGAATACAACATACTCATATAGAGGAATTAGAAATTTGGCCAAGAACCATGCCTTATGAAAGAAGGGTTAGCCTTACATACCTTTTCGTCGGACTATTCTACACTTGCACGTTTCCTTCCAATGCTAGCGTCTATACTTTCATTAATATCATAACAATGGCCATTAGTCATTCACATTACCTAGATTTCTCAATTTGCTTCTAATTCTCCTATATTTATGGTCATGACCTCCAACTTCGTCCATTCGTCTAAAGTGTCTTGTTCATGATCTTAGTACCATTTATAATACATTCATATCGTAACACAACAACATTCATAATTCAATTCAAACTATTCCTCAAAGTCACTATTCACCATTCATGACCTAGTTGATCACATTTTCTACTATCCATGTATTTTAATTCTCCAATACCTTAAACATCTTGTAAAAATCATGAATCTTACCTTAGAAGCTGTATGAACAAGCTTTGGTTGATAATACTCCTCTTTGAGCAAAACCCTAGTTTTTCTCCATTTGGATTTCTTGACTTGGATGATCCTTGATGATTCCCTTATCCTTGATTCACTTGTCTTAATGTTATTGATGACTTATAATCCTTGAAAACTCATATAATAAATGTAGAGAGAAGTTTTAGAGAGAAGTGGTGTAATGTGGAAATGAAATAAGACAAGTCTTGATCCTCATATTTAATGAATTGAAAAATCTGTGTTGGGTGAACAGTGGTCGTCCATGGAGGTTTATGGTCCGTATTTCAGTTTACGGACCGTCCCTCGTGGTTGTTTTTAAGCTTAAGCAGAACCAGAAACTTTGGCCTGCATGCATGGTGATTTACGACCATGGTTTACGGGCCGTAAATCACTTTACGGTCCGTCCACCAGGTCGTATTTAGCCATTTCCTCGGCTGGCAGAAAGTTGAAGTTGGACATGCCAGTTTACGACTTCAAGTTTACGGACCGTATTGCACTTTACGGTCCGTATTTTGCACTATACGACCACTGGGCAGTTTTGCCAACTTTCAATTTTTCTCATTTCTCGACTTTTCATTCTAATCATTCTCGTCCATTTACGCACATTGATCATGAAACTTTATACACTCACACTCCTCGCACACATCATTAGTTCGTTCACTTGCGTACCAATGGGAAATTTTCCGAGGTGTAACGGATGGCCACCCGACCCCATACCCGGAGCCGAGCGAACCCACAAACTCTTATTTCAGACATGATCTTTCCGGACTTTTAAATCAAATAAGCATGAAATACATATCAAGGCTTTCAGAAATCTTTTCTTTTTCTTTGTTTATCAAATCCAACAAAATCTGTAATTATATAGAATTCATATCATAATACAAATTGACACATCGGCTGATGGAGCCGTTTACAGAACTGACATACTATACCCACGACTCTGTCTGCAAAGTCTCTACCTTCGAACAAAACATCATAGCACATATACCCTGACTCGGCAGCACTCCAGGACAAGTGGAGTTTACCATCTCCGCTGGAACGTCTTCTATACTAGCTTCAGCTCAACTGGGTGTACCTGCGCTGCATGAAACGCAGCCCCCGAAGAAGAGGGGCCAGTACGAGCAATGTAATGAGTATGTAAGGCGTGAATAATAACGTATGAGGAACATATAGCACGGATAATGACACAAAGGAAATATAGAGCATATGATGAGATGAAGGAGTAACCTGTACGTACGAATGCCTTTTGGCGGTACCATGCGTGCTTAGTGTTGCTGAACGTGCAGCCCGATCCATACATATCATATTTTACTTCCTTTGAAAACATTTCTTTTCATATATATATATAGAAAATAGAATATGTCATAGCGCCGAACAACGCCGGCTCACCCACATAGCGCCGAATACGTCGGCTCGCCCATATGTGTCCCGCGTCCGGGATGAATACGCCAGCTAACCAGGTGGCAATGCGTCTTATAGCGCAACATATCTCCCCCCCCCCCCCCATATACATATGTCCCTCTTTCCCCATATTACCCATATACATATAACAGCATGCATGAGAGCCCAAAGAAAGTCATGTATCTATCGGAGTGACGTAAGGTCGGTAACCTCTGATTTCATTATGGAATAACCATGATCGCGTTGTCTCACCTTGAAGGGACTAGTATTATAAGGCGAGACTATCAATAAAGAATAGCATTAAGAGAAAACATATAATAAGATCATAAACCTCATAAGGCGTAAATTCATATACTTGAAGTCTTTAGAAAGTAGAGTCATAATCAAGGAATAAAATTTAGGATCAAGAACTAGCCCAATATTCTCATATTCATATTGAATCCATATCTTGAGACTTTCAAACATGGAACCAGTCTCATCATGATCATCTTAGACATATTCTCATCTTTGACAACATCGTTTTCATTACCAAAAACATGGCCGTCGTTATAGTCATAAAAGCTTACCAAAATCATAACCTTTGTTTTGGAAAAGTATAGACACTTTGGAAAAACATTTACGGTTTATCGGGAAGAGATTCATACCTTAGAGTCATAAACATCTAACTTTTGAAAACAAGGAAAATATGGAAACACTTATGAAATCATAACATCGGGATCATGCCTTTGAAAGAAAGGGACGAGCCTTAACATACCCGTTCCGCGTCCTATTAGCTACGCTAAATTGATACCGCTATTCTACATTCAAGAAGATTGACGCAATCATTAGTTTCATCACCATATACTTGTTTTAATCTTTCAAATGAATTCATTCATAATCTGCCGAAATTTCGGCAGCATCTCCCCTGTAAATACACCATCCCCGAGAATCTAACTCGGCCCAAATCATCAATCAATCAATCCGAGAATTTAACTCGGCCAAAATATCAACAATCACACTAGCAACTTCAACAATATTCACAATGACCTAACTTGCAATCTTCCAACACATGTCTCATTTCCAATTTCATAAACCATATTTACAACCCATACATTGTCCAATTTATTATTATTATTATTATTTTTTCAACTATAGGAAACCACACTAACGTCACATTAACTTCTTCAATGATGCACAAACGATTTCAAATTCATTCAAAGCTACCAAACCTTCACTTTTCCTCGTGGAATCCACAACAACAACAACTAGAATATCACATAGAATCAATTCGCCATAACTTGCCAAACTACCCATCATTCGGCCACAACAACTACACACATGTTTCTATGAATTTTCATCCTTTTCCATACATTCCAACAACCAACATACTACATAAAATTAATTCAATCTTTCCACATAACACAATACACCCACGGCTAACTATACAAACACACGACCACAATTTCAACATACATGATTTCATGTTTTTCATTCATTTCTCCGTACTACGACATATACTAACTATCCATAACACATAAGAGAAAGAAATTAAGTCTTACCTTTTCCACTTATCCTTCAACTTTCGGCCAATGTAGTTTTTGCAAGAATGAATAATTTTCTTGCTCCAACAACTCTCCCATGTTATAGAGGACGTCCCAATTACTCGAAATGCAAGAAGAAAATACTTTTTTTGGATAGAGTGTTCAAGGGTGTGGTTCGGCCACCCCTTGGCCGAAGGCTCCTTGCTTCTTTTCTTGAGATTTCTTAATTTGTGGAAGATAAAATGACTTGCCTTGCTTTATAAGCTCTTATATATATATATATATACCTAACCTATGAGGGGGTGGACACATGTCCCCTTCTTGAACTTTCTTGAATTAAAACTAAGATGACTAATTTCTTTTTTTTTCATTATTTCCATATTCATACATGTATATTTTTACATGGCTTCTACTAAAAAAAAATATAACACATGGCTCTTCTCCCCTTTTCTTGAATATTCTTAATTACTCAAATAAGACAAATTTTCTTATAATAACCAAATATGACCACTTATCTTATTATAACCACTGTGGTCCATATCCACATTAAAATGTGGACATATACCTATATATCACACGACCAACATGGCCTCTTTCAAGAATCTTCTTGACTATTTTGTGAAATTACCATTTTGCCCCTAGGCTTCCACAATATTACCATGTACTATTTTACGAATTTCCGATTTTGCCCTTAGCCTTTCTCAATATTTTCATACCACTAATGTTCATAAATAATGTTCATGACCAACTTGTACGTTAAAATAATTTGGAAGATGGTCATTCCCTTAACTTACCACGGCCACCTTGAAATATCTGAACGTACAAAATGCGGGATATAACATCCTCCCCCCCTTTGGAACATTCGTCCTCGAATGTTCAACTGGTCTTATGGGGTGTTATAGTACTTCGGGAGGGTCCCTTCTATAGTTGTCCTTTTCTTTATGCCCATTCCTTATCCCTTACCCTATTCTCCTTATACTCGAACTCTTGGGTCTTTACACGAGGCCTCATTCTACGTCATGAGTTTCCTTTTCTGGTACTTGAAAATATTCTGATCCCTTTTTGGCCTAATATAATATGGTCTCCCCCCCCCCCCCCCCCCCCTTTAAGGGGCTCCTTATATGCCAACAGTCCTTTTATGAGGTCTTCGTTTATGCCTTATTCCTCATCTTCCTTCCAACTCTATGTCTAACATATCGAAAACTTCTTATCCTAATTTTTCCTTTTGCTTCCTGCCTATGCCATCATTTTGTCCACATTTCCTATACTCTTCCTTCCACTACTCGTCCTTTCACTTGCTTGGCTCACCTGTTCGTGATTCTTCTGTAACTACGTGTTGATGCTGTAGTTGTGCGTCCATATCTCCCAAGCGTCCCGCTACTTTTGTTCTTAGCACAGAATCCTTACGATTTTCACTCTCCCTATCCTTGTTCGTCGAACCTTTAACTATATTAGTATAGCTATACATTTTTTTTATGAATCTCTCACCTCAACATCATCGCAAGCCTAAGCATTCCCTTTCTTACTTCACATCCTCCTATCCTAGTCGCTAGTCCTTTAGCCCCATGTATTGAAATCGGTTCTCGAACCTCATACACTCTTCTCTTGTTTCCTTTTACCACACTCTATCCTTTTTACATGCCTACCTTGAGTTCTTACCTAAATAGTCTCGTGTTTTGCCGGTAGTTTTTCTTTGGAGCTTCACTCTCTGAGGTTTCTTACCTTTCACCTCCTTCCGACACTTTGAGCTCTTTGTTTTCCATCTACTCACTCTCTTCCTTTTCCAAATATCGCTACACTAGAATTTCTAATCTTAACCTATAGTAAAAATAGTTGCGGCTCACCTTGCAGCACTTGTACCATTTATTCTTGCTGTCACTCGATCTTCGGTATCCTTACTTGATTAATGCCTTCCATACCGTAGCACCGGTTGCTGGAACTCCCATGTCCACCGATACAATCATATGTGGGATACCCTACACATATATATATTTATTATCAACTAGCCCACAAGGTACTTCCAAAACACTATTCAAGCCTATCCTGATTCCCGAGCTGTGACACACTCTCTGTCTCTTCACCAATCTAATTTGCCTCGTCCTACGCGTCTTCTTATGGTCTCCAACCATCCCATATGCTCTCGTTTCCCTTAGGCTACCCTAACTTCTCATTTGTCTCTTATGTCTGGATATGTAGAATTTCTTGCATACTTCCCAGGGGGGTCACCCATCCTAAAATCGCTCCCACCTGAGCACGCTTAACCTCGAAACTTTGATGGAATCCGGTGTCTTAATGCCGATATAATCGCATCCGCTTCCTCACATGACCTTTATTACATGATTCAAAGTAAGTCGAGGTCCTATGGATTCCGAGGCATTTTAGTAACACGTCCTTCCCTTTACAATTACTATTTTACCCTTTTCGACCCTCAACCTTCACCTCTAGCTTATGTGCATAACTATCTTTCGTCCTGGATTTCCAGATTCCCGATGGTAGTGATAACACCTTTATCGTCATGCCAAATCCATAACCTTTCTGAAACAACGCATCTCACTTATTGCCTATTTACAGTATTTCCTTTCCACACTTCCTCCTGTTAGGCGTACCCATTCTGGCAGAACCTCCTTTACCATTTTTACTGTTCAAAGTCTGTACGCAGCAAATATCGATAATACCTTGCCAAGCATACAGTCATACGGCATATTCTAGCCACCCAGAACTTCTGATTCCGGATGGCAAAACAAATACGTCAGGACTTACCTCTATAACCTTTCATAGCATCACTCGCCTTCTTCCGTCGTACGTGAGGCTTATATAAGGAAATCTTATCTCTTATGAATTAGCTCTATCGCACGATCTATGATAGAAAGAAGGTCAACAATCCCTAGATGCCCCGCAGCCTCCTGTTTATAAATGTGGCCGGCTTCACACCCATAAACAGGACTCTACTGGACACGACTTTGAAGACAACCCCTAGGACGACCCGCTCTGATACCACTTTGTCACACCCGACCTTACTAGGGTGTGATGGGAACCCGACCCCATACCTGGAGCCGAGCGAACCCACAGACTCTTATTTCATACATGATCTTTCCGGACTTTTAAATCAAATAAGCATGAAATACATATCAAGGGTTTCAGAAATCTTTTCTTTTTCTTTGTTTATCAAATCCGACAAAATCTGTAATTATATAGAATTCATATCATAATACAAATTGACACATCGGCTGATGGAGACGTTTACAGAACTGACATACTATACCCACGACTCTGTCTGCAAAGTCTCTAACTTCGAACAAAACATCATAGCACATATACCCTGACTCGGCAACACTCCAGGACAAGTGGAGTTTACCATCTCCGCTGAAACGTCTTCTATACTAGCTTCAGCTCATCCGGGTGTACCTGCCCGGCATGAAACGCAGCCCCCGAAGAAGAGGGGTCAGTACGAGCAATGTACTGAGTATGTAAGGCGTGAATAATAACATATGAGGGACATATAGCACGGATAATTACACAAAGGAAATATAGAGCATATGATGAGATGAAGGAGTAACATGTACGTACGAATGCCTTTTGGCGGTACCATGCATGCTTAGTGTTGCGGAACGTGCAGCCCGATCCATACATATCATATTTTACTTCCTTTGAAAACATTTCTTTTCATATATATATATAGAAAATAGAATATGTCATAGCGCCGAACAACGCCGGCTCACCCACATAGCGCCGAATACGTCGGCTCGCCCATATATGTCCCGCGTCCGGGATGAATACGCCAGCTAACCAGGTGGCAATGCGTCTTATAGCGCAACATATCTCCCCCCCCCCCCCCATATACATATACATATACATATACATATGTCCCTCTTTCCCCATATTACCCATATACATATAACAACATGCATGAGAGCCCAAAGAAAGTCATGTATCTATCGGAGTGACGTAAGGTCGGTAACCTCCGATTTCATTATGGAATAACCATGATCTCGTTGTCTCACCTTGAAGGGACTAGTATTATAAGGCGAGACTATCAATAAAGAATAGCATTAAGAGAAAACATATAATAAGATCATAAACCTCATAAGGCGTAAATTCATATACTTGAAGTCTTTAGAAAGTAGAGTCATAATCAAGGAGTAAAATTTAGGATCAAGAACTAGCCCAATATTCTCATATTCATATTTAATCCATATCTTGAGACTTTCAAACATGGAACCAGTCTCATCATGATCATTTTAGACATATTCTCATCTTTGACAACATCATTTTCATTACAAAAAACATGGCCGTCGTTATAGTCATAAAAGCTTACCAAAATCATAACCTTTGTTTTGGAAAAGTATAGACACTTTGGAAAAACATTTACGGTTTATCGGGAAGAGATTCATACCTTAGAGTCATAAATATCTAACTTTTGAAAACAAGGAAAATATGGAAACACTTATGAAATCATAACATCGGGATCATGCCTTTGAAAGAAAGGGACGAGCCTTAACATACCTGTTCTGCGTCCTATTAGCTACGCTAAATTGATACCGCTATTCTACATTCAAGAAGATTGACGCAATCATTAGTTTCATCACCATATACTTGTCTTAATCTTTCAAATGAATTCATTCATAATCTGCCGAAATTTCGGCAGCATCTCCCTTGTAAATACACCATCCCCGAGAATCTAACTCGGCCCAAATAATCAATCAATCAATCCGAGAATTTAACTCGGCCAAAATATCAACAATCACACTAGCAACTTCAACAATATTCACAATGACCTAACTTGCAATCTTCCAACACATGTCTCATTTCCAATTTCATAAACCATATTTACAACCCATACATTGTCCAATTTATTATTATTATTATTATTTTTTCAACTATAGGAAACCACACTAACATCACATTAACTTCTTCAATGATGCACAAACGATTTCAAATTCATTCAAAGCTACCAAACCTTCACTTTTCCTCGTGGAATCCACAACAACAACAACTAGAATATCACATAGAATCAATTCGCCATAACTTTCCAAACTACCCATCATTCGGCCACAACAACTACACACATGTTTCTATGAATTTTCATCCTTTTCCATACATTCCAACAACCAACATACTACATAAAATTAATTCAATCTTTCCACATAACACAACACACCCACGGCTAACTATACAAACACACAACCACAATTTCAACATACATGATTTCATGTTTTTCATTCATTTCTCCGTACTACGACATATACTAACTATCCATAACACATAAGAGAAATAAATTAAGTCTTACCTTTTCCACTTATCCTTCAACTTTCGGCCAATGTAGTTTTTGCAAAAATGAATAATTGTCTTGCTCCAACAACTCTCCCATGTTATAGAGGACGTCCCAATTACTCGAAATGCAAGAAGAAAATAATTTTTTTGGATAGAGTGTTCAAGGGTGTGGTTCGGCCACCCCTTGGCCGAAGGCTCCTTGCTTCTTTTCTTGAGATTTCTTAATTTGTGGAAGATAAAATGACTTGCCTTTCTTTATAAGCTCTTATATATATATATATATATATATATATATATATATATATACCTAACCTATGAGGGGGTGGACACATGTCCCCTTCTTGAACTTTCTTGAATTAAAACTAAGATGACTAATTTCTTTTTTTTTCATTACTTCCATATTCATACATGTATATTTTTACATGGCTTCTACTAAAAAAAATATATAACACATGGATCTTCTCCCCTTTTCTAAAATTTTCTTAATTACTCAAAGAAGACAAATTTTCTTATAATAACCAAATATGACCACTTATCTTATTATATCCACTTTGGTCCATATCCACATTAAAATCTGGACATATACCTATATATCACACGGCCAACATGGCCTCTTTCAAGAATCTTCTTGACTATTTTTTGAAATTACCATTTTGCCCCCAGGCTTCCACAATATTACCATGTACTAGTTTGCGAATTTCCCTTTTTTCCCTTAGCCTTTCTCAATATTTCCATACCACTAATGTTCATAAATAATGTTCATGACCAACTTGTATGTTAAAATAATTTGGAAGATGGTCATTCCCTTAACTTACCACGGCCACCTTGAAATATCCGAACGTACAAAATGCCGGATATAACAATTTTTATACTAAGTAAAATTTATAAACAATTAGTTCTAATTTAGAAATTAAAAATTAAGGTTTCTATTTCGTGTCCGGAAAGGGTTCCGTCTTTAACTCACGTCGATTCCTTCGCGAATAACTCGATGTATAAAATACGGGGTCTAACATATACATACTTATAACCACACTTTTAATCCTTCAACTCAACAAGAATAGCCCCTAACCTCATGAACATCTAATCCAATTCATATTTCAACAATCACATATATACAACTACAACTTTAAATATCAAAATTTCTTTACCTTTAACACATAATCAATAACAACAACAACAATCAATTACCACCATCCAGCCCTTCAAGATGTAAGAACAACTCCCACAATCCAATAAAACGATATCCAACACTAGTCTACAAGTTCAAGTTACTGCCCATATGTTTTCATGGAACTAATACTTCTAACATCTACCCAAGCTTACACACATGAAGTAAGGGAGACTTCTTACCTTAGATGTCAAAGAACAACTTTCTCTTTAAAAATCCTTGAAGAAGAACTAACTTACTTCCATAGATGACTAAAATGTGGCTGCTACATAGAATTAATTGAGCAAGCTTGCTGGACGTTTTCCCTTGCTTCCAGTGAATCCTAGAAAATTAAAATCTCCTTTCTTCCACACTCATGAATTATGGCCGTGAGCTACAAGGTGCTGCCATGGCTGTTGGTAATTTTCTTCCAACATTTGAAGTTGGCCATGAGCTGCCATGGTTGTTGGTGTTAAAAGCTTCAATGAATTTATGGAGATGAATATGTATGACTTAATGAGTCATTGCTACATATATATATATATGTATATATATATATGCAGCCTGCCTGCTTGACATGTAGCCAGCCCACTTGACATGTGTCCCATTAGCATGTCATCATCCATGCTCCAATCAAATTCAGCCACGTTTTTAGTGGGGCCCACTTAGTGGTCTAATTAAGTTAATAAATCATTAATCCCCACTTAATAATTTGATCATGGTTAATTAATCCCTAATCTTCACTAATGTTTCCACACTAATTGTAATCAATTTGCAAACCGTGCACTATTAAATTCGGGGTTAAAAAGTCCTCGTCTCATATCTCAAAAATAATCTTATCCTTGAACTTATGTCGATTAGCTTACGAATAATCCAACGTACAAAAATACGGGATATAACATACCTAGTATGAGTTAAGCAAAAGCCTTCTGAATAATTTCGTTACAAACCACATTATATATTGAATGATCATCGCTATTGATAAAGAAACATAAAGCTAACCATGTGTGATATGATTCTACTTAGCACACTTCATTTCAAGACGTACATTCAAGGACGAGATATGAGACTTCAAGCTCTACAAGCTACATGGAAGATGAGGAAGTCGTTTGAGGCCTTTGGAGGATCCTACAAGAGCCACAAGATGGCTTATGATGTGTGGAAGGTGGCTTGGGAGTTGATTGAAGAAGAAGCTACTAGAAAAGGGACCAAATGCACAAAGTGGCCAAACGTGCAAATAGGGACATTTCTGCAAATTGGCTACACTTGCAAACTTATAAGATCGGGAGTTGGCTATTTATGCAAAGAAGGTTATGCTTGCAAGAAGACCATGCATACAAGGTTGATTAGAGAGCCATCTATGCAAGGAGGGGCGTGTTAGGCCATTGAAGGCCAATTCTTGAATTGAAGACTACAATAAGAAGACTAGTCAAATAAGACCCTTACTTCATTAAGGGCAGTATTGTAATTGCCTATTAGTCTTCTTTACTTAGCTTGTATATATAGCTTGTCTTTTATTTCATTACTTAGATTTTGATGATGAATATTTGAGTGATGATAGGATTATCATAGTTTGTTTAGCTAGGGTTTAGCTCAGTTTAGTAGATTTAATAGTGGATTCCATTGTTGGTCTTTGAACCGTTTATTTCCAATGATTTCATGAAGATTGTTCGTGTCACGACCCAGCTAGGGGCCGCGACGGGTACCCGGGACTAGCCACCGAGCACCACTCGTGCTACTACTCGTCTTGCTCGTTTAATGGTCTTTTATCAGCTTTATACTCAAATTGTAGGAAAATCATATTTTATATGGAAACATAAATACTTTTATATACATTTGCCTCTCGGCCATCAAAATAATATATATACATATAATAGCATCTCGTGAGACCATCTAACCCACACTGCGCATGTACGAGCCTCTACTGGAATACAAAACATAAGGATGGGACAGGACCCCGTCATGCCCAAAAATACATATACATGAATATACACAAAAAAATCGTCATAAGCACCTCCGAACAAAGGAGTGCTTTCAATCAGCTGATGGCTACTACTGGTCTGGGTCGAGCTCTCCTCTCTGTCTACCTGTGGGCACGATGACAGCGTCCAATGAAAACGGACGTCAGTACGAATATTGTACTGAGTATGAGAGGCATAAATAATGAAATAGAACAATGGCATAAAGGAAATATCAATATGGAACATCTATATCTAACTGTCATGTATAAAAGAATTAAGCCATGATGTCTTACTCATACTCGTCATCATGTCGTGTATGCATAATGTATAAGCTGCCCGCTCATATAGGTGCGTTGTAGTAATGTATAAGCTGCCCGTCCATATCGGATCGGTGTGATAATCATAACATTAGCTTGCGTCCAGGCCTTCCACGTCCGGGGTACCATGTCATGCCGCCCACTAGTGGTGTCTGCCCATGCCATTTGGCCATGGTGTATCGTGTAGCTGCCCGCCTTAGCGGTGACTGCCCGGCCAACTAGGTGCGGTGTTATATCATCATCATACATACTCATCATAATAGGCTTATCGTAACATACTTATCATAATACATGCATAGGGTTTATAACCAACTTTACTCTATCGGGGTGACATAAGGTCGTGATCCCCCGATTTTATTATGGAGCAATTATCGACATCCTGCCTCACCTTGAAGGAACTAACATATAAGGTGAGTGTGAGCAATAAATATCATCATGCCATTTTAAGTTCATCATATCATATCTCTTATCTTATATTACCATTCATGGATATAGGCTTTTAGCTTTCCGGAATATAGGGACTCATGAAGAGGAGGAAAATTATGCTATGAGATTCATGCCATTAGAAAGAAGGGAATAGCCTCACATACCTTTGACGTTTAACTAAGCTATCGTTCGCTTGTTCTCCTTCGATATCACTTTTCTACCTTCAAAAGAGAATTCGCATTTACGTTAGTTAATCGACTATAAGAACGCGCTACTATTTCTAGGGAAAATTGGGCGGCACTTCCTTTGGTTATACTACTTTTCCATATTCTATATCAACTACCAAACATTCATAACAACACTCACAATATCGTATCAACAATCGTCATTTATATACATCTACCACATCCCACCATTTTTCTCCAATTTCTCTACATTTATGAGTTTTTTCTCATCATCACATTTTCATATATATCACACCCATTTTGATGGTCTACACGTCATTTATAACATCTTTATACTCACAACACCTCAACATTCATAATTCAATCCAATTATCATTCAATTATGGCACTATTCACATTTTATGACCCATTTACTACACTCTTCCATAATCCAAGTGTTTCAACGTATTAATGCTTCAATCATCATGAGAAGGTCATCAAACTTACCTTGGGTAGTGTTGGAACAAGCCTTGAGCAACAACACTCTTTTATGCCAAAAACCCTATTTCACTTCATTTGCAATTTCTTGGTGTAGATGAACTTTGATGTGATTCTTACACTTGAATTCATGGATTTGGTGTTGTTGATCTTGATCTTCCTTTGATTCTCTTGAATTCTTGTGAATGAAATGTTTGGAATGTTCTAAAGTTCTCTTGAGTTGTGTAGATGAGAAATGAAATGAAAATGAATGAAAAGGGTCCCTTATATTAATCACAAAAATCTGATTTTTATGAATAGTAGTCGGGATGCACAGTGGTCGTAAACCCAGTTTACAGGTCGTATTCTGGTTTACGGTCCGTCCTTCACGACCGTATTTAAGCATATCAGAAACAGAAAGGTTTGCTGGAGTCATGGTGGTTTACGGTCACAGTTTACGGGCCATATTTCGATTTACGGTCCATATTCTGAGTCGTATTTAACCATTTTGTCATTTGGCAGAAAGTTGAAGTTTTTGGAATGTTGAAGGACGATGGCAGTTTACGGTCCGTAAACTACTTTACGGGTCGTATTCTATTTTACGACCCACTGGGTCGAAGTGCAAATCTGTAACTTTCTCGTTTCCAAAATTCATAAATAGTCATTCCCTACTTAGTAAAACATCGCACACTCATACACTTCGTTGGTCCACTAGTTGTACGTTCAGGGAGAAATTTCGAGGTGTAACAGTTCGTTTGTGGATTTCATCCGAATATCTTGCCTTGAATTCATATTGCTTTGGTTCTTTTGGGTTGTTGAATACAAATTAGAAGGGTTTAGGTTTCCTATACCAAGATTTTTCTATAGGATTCCCCCTATTCGGGTGAAGTATTTATCTCTATTCCTCATCTCATTTCTTTCTGTCCTTAATTTCCGCATTTTGAGTTGATTTGGTTTCATCCCCAAATCGATTCGTATCATTTGGTATCAGAGCATAGGCTAAGATATTGTTCCTACAATTTCTAATCCTAGGCTCAAAATCTGAAAATCCAAAAAAAAAATATTGAAAATTCCAAAAAAAATCGAAAATTGGATTTATGTTGTTTGTTTGTTGGATTTGAGGTTGAATCTGTGTTTGTTGCCATCTATAATCTCTAAATTCGAAGTTTGAAGTGGTTTGGTGAAGTTTGAAGTAGTTCACCATTGTTGAACTTGAAGGTTTTTGAAGAACAAGTGGGGTTTAATTGATTCGACCAAAATCTTTTTGTTGTTTGTTGATTTGGATATTAGATATGTGTTTATTGGTGTGGAAAACCCTTGGAAATGAAATTTAAAGAGATTTGAAAAGGGTTTGTGATTTTCACCATTGAAGGACCTTCAAAAGCTTGAAATTCTAAAAGTGGGTTTATTAATTAAGGGTTCGATTGGTAAAATTAACTACCGGACTTTGTTCTCCTAATCACTAGGAGCTTAGATCTACAATTTGGAGGAAAAACGGGTTGATTTGGAGTTGAATTGCAAATTGGGTGTTCTTCATGTTGTTCATCATCTTCAAACCTTCAACGTGCAGAAGAAGACCCAAAAGGTACTTTGATCCAAAGTTTTTTCTAGTACAAGTTTAAAAGGTGTTATATCAGCCCAAAAAAGGAAAATACTAAGTTTGGAAGGGTCCTACATCAGCCAAATTCAAGAAAATTCGACCCAAAGTTCGAGGAATCGACTATAAGGATCCGTGTGTTGATCCAGCGACACGGGCCCAATAAGGGAAAACCGTCACGTGTTGCACCCGTGACACGAACCCGACACGGAAGCCGAATGTTTCAGAGACTGATTTTTACGTATTGGCCCCGCGACGCATGGCCAACACCTGATCAAAAAAAAATCTGGAAAATTTCCTAAGTGTCCAAAGTGGTTTGAATCTTTCCTAACTTCCTTTCTTTGATTCTTACAACTATTTAACGACTAGTAATCGATCTTATTAGTTGTTAACTAGTTCTTGAGTCCTTAATTTCATTTCGTGTCAACTCTTTCAAGCTTTTCTCATTTTGATTTCATTGAATCTTCTTGGCTCAAGTTCTTTTGCTTTATCGAGTCGTCCGTCTTTCAATTAACAAGAATCTATTCCGCTACAAAGGTTAGCAATGTTGTGAATTGATTTGGATTAAAAGGGCTCTTGACAAACCTTGGAAGAAGCTTAGGTTGAGAGGTAAGTTTGAGTGCAAATACGAGTGACGTGAGGAGCTTTTGCTACTAATCCTGTTTGCTCGTTTTGTAGGTACACGAAGAGGAGACACAAGGAGAAGGAGAGATAAGGATGTCATCCATAGCTTCCGAGTCTTGTGGAGATGATTTTGAAGGTTATGCCTCTAGCAATGGAGGGTATGACTATGAGGGTAACGAGGGCTATGAGTGAGATGATATGGGATATGAGCATCACTATTCTTACAATGAATACGATGGTGATGGTGCTCATAGACCGAATGAAGAATCTGGTCGATATGATCATAACTTGTACGAGGGTGAAGAATACTACTCCAAGGGCAATTGTGAGGCAACATCTCATGGAGCTTATGAAGAATAAGGAGTAGATGAGTATTAAGAAGAGTCCTATGGTAGATATGAGCATGAAAAGTCTCATCCTACACGCCATGGACATGGGGGCGAATCGAGGTATGCTCCTTCCTCACACTTTCAATATGAACCAATTGGTAGGAACTTGCAAAAATGGGAAGAATGTGGTGATGATGAGCCTATTGACTATGCACTTTGTGGTGATTATGCTTGTTGCGATGTCCCTACAAGCAAGAAAGGTTACTTAACGATTCTAATTGAGATCTCAAAGACATTAGAGGTAAGGGAAGAAAGTTCGTTGAACAATGTAAAGTATAAGTTGTGTTTTGAAAAAGGGTTAGCAAAGTACCGAGCTAAAGTGATTTAATAATGTCTTGAGAAAAATTTATAACGCTCTTTAGATTGCTAATGAAGTGTAAAACAAGTGTTCAGAAGGTTCTATAAGGATTGGAGATCAAACGAAACAACGGAAACAATTCCAGAAAAGTGGAGTTATACGACCACTTATACGGTCCGTATAACTTTATACGGTCCGTCTAATACAACTGGAAGGATGTTTTCCATGATGGTGAACCACAACCACTTATACGGACCGTACAATGTTATACGACAGTATAAGGGTCCGTATAAGTCCCGACGGGCTGAGTTATTTTCATGTATATAAATGTGTTCCCACTCTTATTTTCTCATTCTTTCCACTTCTCCATCTCTCTCAAGACTTCTAGAGGGTTCTACATATTTCATCAACACAAATTCAAGACAAATCAAAGATCAACTTCATCAAACCAAGGAAGTCAAGTGTAAGGAAGTTCTCTAGGGTTGTTGAAGCCAAGAATCTCCGGGAAGTTGAAACTAGGGCTTTCTTCAAGTGGAGTATTTCTATCACAAACCCATTCCTACTCAATCAAAGGTAAGTTTTATGATCAATTCATGTTATTTAGAGTATTGAGAGGTTGAAAGACTTGGATTATAGAAGGAAATAGTATAGTATTTATTAGTATATTTTAGGTATATTTACATATGTTATATTTATTTATAAGTAAGGTTTATATATTAACTGACTAACAGCAATACAGGTAGCTTATACGTATATATATATATATATATATATATATATATATATATATATATATATATATATATATATATATATATATATTAAGTTATATGCTTAAGTGATACTACATATACCTAAAATATACTAAGAATATACTTATATATATCAATATACTTAGGTTATATACATATATATATATATATATATATATATATATATATATATATATATATATATATATATATATATTATAGTATTTATTAGTATATTGTAGGTATATTTACATATGTCATATTTATTTATAAGTAAGGTTTATATATTAACTGACTAACAGCAATACAAGCACCATATACGTATATATATATATATATATATATGTTTAAGTTATATGTATACTATATATACTTATATATTATAATTTAAGTTATTTATAGCTTAATTTTTTTCTAAGTTTATAAATTCATATTTTATATTAGAAGTATATTCTTAGTATATTTTAGTTATTTTTCAAGTATATAACTTTCTAGTTTTTAATTTAAGTAGATGTATATTATAAATATATTCTTAGTATATTTTAGGTATATTCCTAACTTAATATAAGTAAAACTATGAACACAAGTAAATAGAAGAAAGCTCAATGAGCCATATATTTTATTCATTCTTGGATAACATTTATTTGCAAGATGTAGTTTTTTTTTAACTTGCAAATAATATATGAGTTGCAAAGAAATAGTAGAATAATAAAATCACCAATTCTCAATCATTTGGTTAATTTTCCCCATATCATATTCGGCCATGGAGATACCTTCAAAGTCTTCCATTTGGTCCGGGCCACTTGCTATAAAATTTTCAATCTCTTCCTCTTCACCTTCCTCCGCTTCTAAGTTTTGGTTGCGTTGCTCCGATCTAATCCAATCGCGAATGCACACTAGTACTTGCAAGCTAAAGCCGGATAATGAGTGTCTATGGTCTCCAATTTGTTGTCTTCCTTGGCTAAATGCACTCTCCGAAGCCACGGTTGATACTTGAACTGTAAGGATATCTCGAGCCATTCTTGAGAGTATCGGATGACTTGCCTTGTATTTCTTCCACCATGCTAAGACGTCCAACTCATCTAGTTCCTTGATATCCACATTTGGCTACATCAAATAAAAGTGATATTCATCAAAGTTTGCATTACAAGAAGGAGTTGGATGTGAATGTAAAACTTTTAAACCCGACAAACCCTTTTTGCTACTTTGAGAAGTAGTAGGGCATGAAGCAACGGGTGTAGCATGTTCTTCAAAATTAGAATAATGAGTAAAAACTTTTCTAAACTCGTCATCAATAGCGAGTTCGGCTTCAACTAAAGATGGTTGAACTCCCTCTTCAATTTCTAATAATGTATAAATTTGACCAACCAATGCTTTAGTATAAGACACTTTTAAACAAGGATTTAAAAGAGAACCCAATATAAATAAAATTTAAAAATACTTCTTAAATTTTGTTGTCATATCAAAAATAACCGCTTGATAACCGGGTTTATATTTATACTTTTGTAAAACACTAGCTATTTCCGCTAAGTAGGCTAAAATTCGATTACCGTGGGATAGAAATGTTTAGAAAAAGCAAGAGTTGCATTATAAAAAATTTCTAAGAGTTCAACACATTCCTTAACATCTTCCCAATCCGTAATATTTAACCAATCATCACTATTAATATTATATTTGTTGTGAACTTATTGTATGGGAATCCTATACTCATATGCTTGTTGTAGCATAATGTAAGTGTAGTTCCACCTAGTCTCAATTTCTACTTGAATTTTCCTAGGTCTAAGGTTATTTTCCACACAAGCATTCTTAAAATCTCTAATTCTTCTCCTATTAGCATTACAAAAAAGAAACGCAACCGTATCTTTAATTTTTTGAATAGAATCATCAAAATGCACAAGACCATCTTTAACAATTAAGTTTAAAATGTGACAACTACATCTTACATGAAAAATATTTCTTAGCGGAGGGTTTAGTTCTCTTTTTAAAAGACCAATCGCCGTTGTATTATTAGAATCATTATCTAAAGCAATACAAAGTGTTTTTCTATAAATGTTAAAAAATCTCATAATAGTAGGCATTGAATCTGCTAAAAATTTTCTATCGTGACGACCTTTTCCTTCATCATATAAAAAAGCTATAATTCTTTTTTGCATAACCCAATTGTCATCAACCCAATGACATGTAATAGCAAAATAATCTAACTTGTTAAGACTAAGACCCAAATCAGCGGTAAGATAAACATTACAATTTAAAGAATTAAATACATGGCGCAAATAAAATCTATATTTTTTATACAAATCTATAACATCCGATCTACAAGTACTTCTAGGAATACCCTCAAATAATGGATTATAACAACGTTAAATGTAAGTAACAAACCCTAAAACCGAAGGAAAGGAAAATGGTAAACAATCATAAGCTACCATTTTAGTTATTTCTACACGCTCTTTTTTCTTGTCATACTTAAAATTTTTACCCGTTCGTGGGTCTATCATCATTTGAATACCCCCCCCCCCCCCGCACATTTGAACCCGTTTGCTCTTCCCAAACATCCATATGTTTCTTTGTCATATGAGCATTTAGTGTACCCGTTCCACCATCCTTACTAGTTTCTTGCTTAAAAGTAAATACTTATCCACATAGGGTTCATTTAGCTATTTGGCTTTCGCTATCCTTAGTCATAAATTTCCAAATTTTAGCGGTTGGCTTACGAGTTCTAGGCGGTTTGTCTTGTGTATGTGATTGTGCAGGACATGTACCTCCTATGGGATTTTCGGGGGGTTGTGTTTCATCATCATCAATTTCATTAAAAGTGTCGGTATAATGTTGTTGCATTGCCTCATGACCTAAAAATGGATTATTTCCACCAATATCAATACCTAAATTAGGTGTTTCTTCCACAAATGTTTCCTCATTAAGCCCATGCCTAAAAATACCACTACTACCGGCACCACGTCTAAATCTCTTCGCCATTATTAAATAGAATTAATTTAAATCACACTCAAATAAATCACAAGAAAATGAATTGCAACAAATTAAATTGCTAGAATTAAATTGCGAAAAATAAAGATAGAGTTGGAACGAAGGTACCAAATTGCCGGACTAATTTCCAACAAAGTGAAGGCGGCTAGAATTGCAAATCCACCAAAGCTACTTCAGATTGTTGCAAAATCACCAACTCCACCAACAATATTATAATTGCAAAATTAATAATTGAAACTATAATAAGACTTTATAATATTTATTTGAGAGAAATTTAAAGTGGCTAATTGTTGCAAAGTAACTATAATTGAGAGATTGAGATTTGAGAGAAAGAGAAGAGTGAATTGGTGTGGATTAAAATAGAAATGGAGAGGGGTTTATATAGGGGTGGGGGATGGGTTAAAGTGTTAAAAAAAGTTTGGGGGGTTTTGGGGGGGGGGGCAAAAAATGAGTTGGGGACCGTTTGGCAACGACCATTTTTTCAAATGGACCGTTGCCCAACGGTCCATTGGGCTGCCAATGGCTACAATTAAAAAAAATAAAAATTCCACCAGTTTAACCGGTCCGGTTATGGTTTTACCGGTTTAATCGGTTCCAATTTCAAAAAAATTGAAACCGGACCGGCATATAATAAACGGTTAACCAGAACCGGTTAACCTGTTCAACCGGTTACGGTTTCGATTTTACCGGTCCGGTTACCAGTTTGAACCGGTAAAACCGAACCGGTTGAAGGGTTCAGTTACGAGCATAATTATGTTATAAATGATATTAAGAGTATGGAAGAAACATTATATGAGGATGAAGGTAATGTTGTATTTTGACCATGGTTATGGATGCCTTTGAAATGGAAGTAGAAGAATTGAATAATGTATGGTTGATGAAGATTGTTGAGTATGATATTATGAATATTGTTATTGACGTTTGGGAGTTGATATATGATATGGAGAAAGTTGTAAACAAAGGAGATGCTGCTCAATTTTCTCTAGCTTTAGTTCAAGTTTTCGATTATCTAATATTGCTACGAACTATCTTGAAGGTAGAAACGTGAATATTGGAGGGGAGCGTTCAAGTGATAAAGTAGCTAAACGAAATGGTATGTAAGGCTAGTCCCTTCCTTCTAAGGCATGATTCTTATGATATGACTATCCTTATTCTCCATGACGTTCTTACGCTCTATGAACTACGAGTCAATGTTGATAAGAGCTTTTTATGATATAAAAATTCGGAAATACGTCATGAATATGAAAATAATGATGATGATGAGTTTAAAGCCTAGAGATCCTAAAGCTTATGATACGATACTCCTACGAAGCTAATGATCCTTATACTACCCTTTTAATGTTACTCACTTATTGCTAGACACACCGTATGATGCTAGTTCCTTCAAGGTGAGGTATGATGATTATGATTTTCCCATAACGGAATCGCGGGTTCTCGACCTTATGTCACCCCGACATAGTTATAGAAAATCCATGAGTTCTAATGCGTATTTCATGACGAATGTATGATGATGTTAAGTTTATGATGAGTATATGATGATACGATTCCACCGTGCCTAGATGGCCGGACATGTCACTGCAAAGGCGGGCTGCTTATGCTTCCACCGTGCCTAGATGGCTGGACATGTCACCGCTAATGCGGGCTGCTTACGATTCCACCGCGCCTAGATGACCTGACATGTCACCGCTAATGCGGGTTGCTTACGATTCCACCATGCCTAGATGGCCGGACATGACCACCATTAGTGGGCGGCATATGATGGTTTCCTGAACGCGGGTTAACGACGACGGTATACGTGATATGTTGGTATATGTGGTATGTATAGCATGTGTTCTATTTTAAAGGTTAAGCAGGTTATATCTTCAGCTCATGTTCCATTGTTTCTTTATTATGCTATTATTATTCATGCCTTAGTTACTTAGTACAATGTTCATACTGACGTCCTTTCTTTTGGACGCTGTGTTCATGCCCACAAATAGATAGGGAGACGGTGCAGATCCGTAGGAGCTTATCAACGGACTTACATGAGCACTCCATTATTCCGGAGGTGCTACTTATGATCATGTTCTTTTGTGTGTGTATATTTTGGGCACGACGGGGTCCTATCCCGTCCATATGTCTATTACTCTAGTAGAGGCTCGTAGATACTTATGTGTGGGTATTATGGTATCACGATTTTCCTCATTATATATATATAATATTATAGCCGAAGGGCTTATGTATATAAAGGCAGATATTCTTGGAACTGAAAAATGATTTTCCTTATGATTAGATGTGTGAGGAAAATAAATATATGCAGGATAAGTTTGATGAGTATAAGAATGAGTGGTGCTCGGTAGTTAGTTCCGGGTACCTGTCACGCCCCAACCCCGTGGGCCATGACTAGTGCCCGACTTGGACACTCGTACGTACCTGTTGGATTTAGTCAAACTGAATCTAAGAACAATATGGAAACTTGCAAGAACTCCAAGGTTCATAACGTCATCACGTGTATATATATCCCGATAAACTGTCTCCTGAGGAGTCACAACTAATCAAATCATAAGATGATACGCAAGCCGACAAGGCTGCCACTACAGACGAATATCATATCATAGCACATCGTATAGACACGGCTGAACAGAACTTATACACAACCCACACATATGTCTACAGACCTCTAAGAGTATCGATAGCGAAATATGACGGGATAGGGCCCCGCCGTACCCCTGTATAAACATGTATATATACATCATAAGGTCTGTACCAAAAGTCTAGGCTCCGGAACAACGGAGCTCTCCAAGACAGCTGAGTAGAAGTCCTATGCTGAAGAGTCACAAAACCGACTATCTGTACCTGCGGGCATGAAACGCAGCCCCCCGAAGAAAGGGGGGTCAGTACGGAATATGTACTGAGTATATAAAGCATGAATACAATAAATAGGATCATAACTGAAATAGAGATTACCAAAAACAAGTATGACTTTTAAATTATCAATACACTTGCCTTATGAAATGAAAATCATGCACATCAATATCATATATCATATCCGGCCCATTATGGGACTCGGTGAATAAGGTCGCCACATACCATCCTTGGCGCCATAAACACATCATAACACCATCACATCATAACACCATCACATCATAACGCCATCATATATATAAATATATATATATATATATATATATACCGTACCCGGCCCTCTAGTGAGGGACTCGGTGAACAATGCAGTGAAACTGTGCACGAAAACGTATCTTGGCCCGGGACCTAGTGAAAGATGTATTGAGGTATGCACGAGTAGAGTAGTGAGCAACCATATCCAAATTAAATCATATTTGACACTCAATAGAATAATCAAAATGAACTATCATTTGAAAATCAAGACAATAGTCATATCAAGTACCTTGCGAATATCACTATGGATTATATCCAAACAGAACTTCTGGAATCATATACACGTATCAAGACATAATGAAATAGCTTCTGGAAATCAAGAACATTGGCCATCCTAGTGGCTCTAAGAATAGGAACTTCTTTGGAGTCATATATATACATCGTCTGTTCGTTTCACAAAGATCATGCCAAAAAAAAAAAAAGGATAACTTTACATACCTGTTGAAGGTTAATCGTAATCACGTTCGCTTCGTCGCCCCTTTAGCCTATTTAATATGAAAGTAACGCTATCATTAGTAAACTATACTTTCTATCTTATCAATCTGCAACCAATTACCTATAGGAACCATTCTTCAATTCATACTTTCTTGATTAGGATTTTTATTAGTTAAGAACTTAACGGAAATCGGGCAGCATTTCCCCTGTATAACTCGCCTAACCCGAACTTCCAATTAACCTCCTGTTGTCACAGCAATACCAACAATGACAGAAATAGCAATATTCATATAGTATCCTTACAATCCAACCCATAAACTACTCAACAACCTTTCTTAATCCCTTTCCAATCCAAATCATTAACATTTAAGATTATACACTAAACAAACCAACATATGTTTTGTATACGATACGTTATACACTCCTTTCTTCCAAATTTAGAATCCACATCAACGACAACATGACCACAACACGAACAACAACATATGAACATAAATCATTCTTGTAATCCTTTCAACCCAACCATTCCATATAACAACTACAACTCCTAACATCAACGATTTCATGCAATTTCTTACTTCCAATTTCATCCAATCCAATTTTAATCCTTCCATTACAACACCATTAAGACAATTATACCACAAAATAAGAAAATCTTACCTTAATTTACTCGGAGGAATTTCTACACTTATTTGCTCCAATTTCACTATTTCTTCTTCCTCAATTCAATATCCAATGTTGCTATCACCTCCTTGAACTTGGAAATCACTTGAAACTTAACCAAAATAGCAACAAAAATATTTTTGTTTTGTCCATCCATGGCTGGCCGAGAGCAGCCATGGAAATGTTCCTCCTTTTTTTTTTTAAGTTTAACTTTGGTGAAATGAAATTAGTTTGCTAAGTTGTTCATCCAACTTTACATATATATGGTGTCCCTCAAATTGACACGTGCTACTCCCCTATGACTCATCAATTTTGATTTCTTGACTTATTAATTTTTTTTATTTTCGGGTGGGGCCCATAACCATAATTAATTTAATTAATTTTAATTAATCACTAATCCCTACTTAATAATCTAATCATAATTAATTAGTCCTTAATCTCCAATAATATTTCTACACTAAATAAAATTTATAAGCAATTCGTGTACTAATTAAAATTGAAAATTAAAAGTTCCTATTTCATATCCAAAAATAATCCCGTCCTTAACTTATGTCGATTAGCTTGTGAATAATTTGACGTATAAAAATACGGGATATAACATCCTTCCCCCCTTTAGAACATTCGTCCTTGAATGTTAAACTAGTCCTGGGCTCCCAATATTTCCTTAAATGTTCTCTTACTGAATTATACTCCTCACATGCCTCTTTCATTGGTCGATTTCCTTCAACCTATTATAATGCATTTCAGATCTTTACGTAACCATTCCTGTAATATTTCTTTTTTCTGTTGCTTTTCGAGGTAATAATTCCATGTCATTGTCTTTACTCTCCTCTTTATTTCGCAGTCAGTTGTTAGTTGTATTGCGAGCTCTTCTGCTTGAATGTTACTGTCTCTCTTGTCTGCATACTGTTCAGTTGTACTGTCACTGATTGATTCGGACTTGTACTCATGGTGCACGTAGTCATGATTCGACTCTTTCTTTTTCTACAGTTACTCCCTTAAGATGATGTATCGTTCACTTCACTTTACTTCTATTATTTAAGTAAGACCTTGTAACGTGCAGATATCCCTCATCGATTTATAAGACTTTACAATTCTTGGAGTATTTCATACCTCCGGTACTTGTAGACCCTTCACAGATTCTACGGATAAAACGAAATTTCCCAGAGTGTAATATTATTCTACTTCGATAACCTTGCTTTGCTCTGCTGTTACAATCCGTATTCTGGAATCTTCAACATCATGTGTCACTTTCTGACTTTCTTTTAAAGGCTTTTAACTATCACTTGCTTTTAGTTCTTGATCTCAATCTTTAGGGTTGGCTATCAAATAGCGCTAGAGTTCCCTCATATTATAACTTCACATAGCCGCTCTGTGCTCTGTCTATTATCAATTGGTATAACTCCGAAAGAGCCCTTGATTTGACATGTAAACTCACTGTCTTCCAATAACTGGCTCGTCCTGCTCGTCTCGTTTAAGCTATTTCACAATTTCTCTTAACCCAACTTGTAACACTTTAGGCATATTTTATTGCCCCTTTACTCAGATTTTGTTTCTAGTTTTCCCGTCACACATTATGTTGCAATCTTTACACGAATATGTGAAGGTTCTCAAATTAGCCCGGGAAATACCTTAGTGTCGTTTCACTAGTCTTTATGCTTTACCTTGCATTCTTCTCTCATACCTTTCAATGGTATCGGGACTCAACTATGGCCATGTCCTATTTGCCCTTAGTATTAATCCTATCTCGGTACTTGGGTTCAAACCGTCTTACACCTTTCCCTAATGTATCCAAAATATCGTAACCACATTGTTATTACTAAATCCTTACTCTTCTTATCAAGTACTCGCTTGGTCTCATTTTTAGCATAGAAATATTCGTAGATTGCATAACTCTTCTTGTACAACTTGTATAGAGTATTCTGTATATCCAATCTTAGTCATAGTTTTCCCCTCTCCTGGTTCATTCTGTTTTGCATATCTTATTTGTACTAAAACTCACTTGCAGTCTATCTTGTCATGCTCCTTCCCCTTTCTTTATTCACCATTTGATTTTCTCATATCCTACTATAGGAGATTTCCTGTCCTTCCTCCTTTGCTACCTATAAGTTACAGTATCATTAGCAAGCAACCCCATTGACAACGCCTTAACCTCTAATCCAGTATAGCGTTGCTATCCTTTATAATATCTCTTAAGCTACTCGTTACCATTTTCTTGTCATATTCTTCCTTTTCATAAGCATTCACTTTCTAATGTCATATTATACAGAATCTTTACAAATGATCCTTAGTCTTGTCTCAAATGCCATCCTGTCTTCTATCCATTCATTGCTGGCTATCTGAGCTTATTAACTTGTTTCAGCAGGGGATCTCAATTGAAATTTAAGCATCTATATCAAATATATTTCAGTGTCAATTCTTTCCATTTATACTTACTTTGCTTTCACCCGCTTCCCTCCTTTGGGGTTGTACTTATACCATATCCATGTCTTTTCTTTATCATTTATAACTTTGATTCCCCACGTACGAAACCTTAACCAAAGCCACATTCCATTTATTCCGATCAGTAATTAGCTAGTGCTTATAGTCGTTTCAAATTCTCAATTAGGTAGCACTTATATTCCGATGATAAGTGTCCCAAGCTTTCCTATAACACTATTTTTATCCCAACGGATATCATCTGTTTCTTCTAATAAATCCACAATACGTCAGTTGTTTCGCAAATCCACAATCCTTGTCCTTTAAGGATTTCACTATTTCCGAGGTGAAGTCACATACACGCAGTACTCCTTTATGCCTCATGCTCTTTCACCCTTGTTGTATACCCAACGCTAACTTCTGACTTACTCAAAATCATATCAAATTCGTTTTAATAGTGGTCTTGTCTTACCACCTTCTCGTCGTACTAAACCTTAAGTTTGTACCTATATATTTCCCTTTTATCCTATACTCATACTCAACCAATTTCGTCTATCTTGGATGCTTTCTTTAGTATTCCCTTCATCTCTCTAGTCTATGTCCATCTTTCATCCTGTGCACGAGAAATCTCATACTACTCCTGTATCCTTCGAAAAATACTATTTCTGCATAACCCCTTTTCTTATTCTCCAAATGTATTATGTTCATCCCTGTTTGTTCTTGTCACACTAGTCATTTTATAGCACTCACTCTACCTCGTTGCTCGTTTTCCTGTAGTTTGGTCTTTCACAAACTATGCCATTTGTATTACTCGTGTTCTCGGCTATGTCATAACCTGTTACTACACTGTTCTCTCGCTCGCTTTCTTCCTATTTCCTTCTTTCAATTAACTCCTTCTTCTCTTGTGCTCACTTTCATTTTCGTTATCACGTAATCTTTATTCTAAACTTTTCCTTGTAGAAGAACTTTATAAGTCTTTCTTATTCACTCTATAGCTCGCCTTAATACTTTAATCACATAGATCACGTCATATCTTTTAGTTACTTCCTTGCTAGGCTTTACTCATTTCTATAACAATCCTTGTGGTATTCACATTACATCCTGTTCGTAATCCATCCTATAACGTAACACTTCCTAACCTTATTCACGATTCTTACTATGTTTTAATTGCACTCTGTGGAGTAGGCGTATTTAACCCTTCACCCTTCCTGATCAATCTTATCCTTAATATCTCACAAGTTGTCTTATCAATACCTTCATAATTTGTCATAACTCTTCCTCCTCCGTACTTCTATCTCAATCATACTATTACTCCTTTTAACTGTAAACTCGTCGTAATTTATCCCTACTTATCAGTTCACACGATACCTCAATAAAATGTTTTGTTAAGATTTGCCACCTTTTTCTAAATCATCCCTTAGTACCACAAGCCCTTCCGAATTATTCTAGCATTTCATCAACAACATATGAAACACACGATCCTAGACAGCCCACAAGTTTTAGTTTTCCTTCCACAAATTCCATCTCCAATTAGTTTGTTAATAACTAATAAAATGTCACCATGAGGCATTCTCCAACCACCACCAGAAGAAGAACTAGAATCCGACAAGCACCACAGGACTTCTAGTGCTTGATTCACATGGTTTACCTCCAGATTTATTCTTGAGTCGTGAATGAATCATTTAGTTCATAAACTACTTGTTGTATGCTCTGTATTCTTCCAATGAAGTGAAACTTAATTGCTGGACGTTTTTGCCCTTCAATATGAGCTTTTCTAAGGTAAAAATGTGGCTGGAAAGTATTCTGGTCCGTTCAAATGAATTCCAAACTTTGCTGCTCATATATGCTTCTTCAAAATAAAATTTCCCAAGTAATAATGGTGCCTCTTACGGATGACATGGAGGGTATCTCTTAAAGCTTTAATCCAACATAATAAATTTACCCTATTAGTATCGACTTTCAAGACATATTATGAACCTATATCTCATTCTCTCTTTTTTCTATTTCTAGGAAAATTTGGGCAGAGTTTCCTCTATACTTCTTACTATCCCAAAACCTACACGCAGGAAATACCAACAATGCCTCACAGGGCCAACATATATACGTATATATCATACCATATCATAGCCACACAGGGCTCCCAATTTCATGTAAAAAGTATAGGTGTCGAAACTTACCTCACATATCGCACCTCGAGATGTACCTGATCCTTTAACGATCTGTCCTGTTATACCATCCTATCTACCTCCCCTTTCATTCTTCAACTTTACATGTCAATCATACTTCAATATTCTTACCATACCCGACATGCCTCTTTCCCACCGTGGCTTACCTGTGTACTGTGTAGCTTCTAATATCATCAGTCACTTTCTTTTGTCGATGTCGTTCTTCAGCTGAAATCAAAGGTTAGTATAAGGAACTTCATTTCCTATGGCTGGGCTCTATCGCACGATCTAGGATAAGAAGGAAAGATAACATCCTAAATGTCTTGTAGCTTCCTGTTTATAGATGTGGTGCACAACACACCGATAAACAAGATTCTACTAGACACAGTCTGTAGACACTCCGAGGATGAACTGCTCTAATACCACGTTTGTCATGCCCCAACCCCGTGGGCCATGACTAGTGCCCGACCTGGACACTCGTACGTACCTGTTGGATATAGTCAAACCGAATCTAAGAACAATATGGAAACTTGAAAAAGAACTCCAAGGTTCATAACATCGTCACGTGTATATATATCCAGATAAACTGTCTCCTGAAGAGTCACAACTAATCAAATCATAAGATGATACGCAAGCCGACAAGGCTGCCACTACATATCAATATCAAAAGCAAGCCGACAAGGATGCCACTACAGACGAACATCATATCATAGCACATCGTATAGACACAGCTGAACAGAACTTATACACAACCCACACATATGTCTAAAGACCTCTAAGAGTATCGATAGCGAAATATGACGGGACAGGGCCTCGCCGTACCCCTGTATAAACATGTATATATACATCATAAGGTCTGTACCAAAAGTCTAGGCTTCGGAACAACGGAGCTCTCCAAGACAGTTGAGTAGAAGTCCTATGCTGAAGGGTCACCAAACCGACTATCTGTACCTGCGGGCATGAAACGCAGCCCCCCGAAGAAAGGGGGGTCAGTACGGAATATGTACTGAGTATATAAAGCATGAATACAATAAAGAGGATCATAACTGAAATAGAGATTACCAAAAACAAGTATGACTTTTAAAATATCAATACACTTGCCTTATGAAATGAAAATCATGCATATCAATATCATATATCATATCCGGCCCATTATGGGACTTGGTGAATAAGGTCGCCACATACCATCCTTGGCGCCATAAACACATCATAACACCATCACATCATAACGCCATCACATCATAACGCCATCATATATATATATACCGTACCCGGCCCTCTAGTGAGGGACTCGGTGAACAATGCAGTGAAACTGTGCACGAAAACGTATCCTGGCCCGGGACTCAGCGAAAGATGTATTGAGGCATGCACGAATAGAGTAGTGAGCAACCATATGCAAATTAAATCATATTTGAGACTCAATAGAATAATCAAAACGAACTATCATTTGAAAATCAAGACAATAGTCATATCAAGTACCTTGCGAATATCACTATGGATTATATCCAAATAGAACTTCTGGAATCACATACACGTATCAAGACATAATGAAATAGCTTCTGGAAATCAAGAACATTGGCCATCGTAGTGGCTCTAAGAATAGGAACTTCTTTGGAGTCATATATATATATATATATACGTCGTTTGTTCGTTTCACAAGGATCATGCCAAAAAAAGAAAGAAAGGATAACTTTACATACCTGTTGAAGGTTAATCGTAATCACGTTCGATTCGTCGCCCCTTTAGCCTATTTAATATGAAAGTAACGCTATCGTTAGTAAACTATACTTTCTAGCTTATCAATCTGCAACCAATTACCTATAGGAACCATTCTTCAATTCATACTTTCTTGATTAGGATTTTTATTAGTTAAGAACTTAACGAAAATCGGGCAGCATTTCTCCTATATAACTCGCCTAACCCGAACTTCCAATTAACCTCCTGTTATCACAGCAATACCAACAATGATAGCAATAGCAATATTTATATAGTATCCTTACAATCCAACCCATAAACTACTCAACAACCTTTCTTAATCCCTTTCCAATCCAAATCATTAACATTTAAGATTATACACTAAACAAACCAACATACGTTTTGTATACGATACGTTATACACTCCTTTCTTCCAAATTTAGAATCCACATCAGCGACAACATGACCACAACACGAACAACAACATATGAACATAAATCATACTTGTAATCCTTTCAACCCAACAATTCCATATAACAACTACAACTCCTAACATCAACGATTTCGTGTAATTTCTTACTTCCAATTTCATCCAATCCAATTTTAATCCTTCCATTACAACACCATTAATACAATTATACCACAAAATAAGAAAATCTTACCTTAATTTACTCGGAGGAAGTTCTACACTTATTTGCTCCAATTTCACTATTTCTTCTTCCTCAATTCAATATCCAATGTTGCTATCACCTCCTTGAACTTGGAAATCACTTGAAACTTAACCAAAATAGCAACAAAAATATTTTTTTTCCTCCATCCATGGCTGGCCGAGAACAGCCATGGAAATGTTCCTCCTCTATTTTTTTAAGTTTAACTTTGGTGAAATGAAATTAGTTTACTAAGTTGTTCATCCAACTTTACATATATATGGTGTCCCTCAAATTGACACGTGCTACTCCCCTATGACTCATCAATTTTGATTTCTTGACTTATTAATTTTTTTTTATTTTCGGGTGGGGCCCACAACCATAATTAATTTAATTAATTTTAATTAATCACTAATCCCTACTTAATAATCTAATCATAATTAATTAGTCCTTAATCTCCAATAATATTTCTACACTAAATAAAATTTATAAGCAATTCGTGTACTAATTAAAATTGAAAATTAAAAGTTCCTATTTCATATCCAAAATTAATCCCGTCCTTAACTTATGTCGATTAGCTTGTGAATAATTCGACGTATAAAAATACGGGATATAACAGTACCCGTCATAGCCCTTCGTCGGGTCGTGACAAAAGTGGTATTAGAGAAGTTCAGTCCTGCGGTGTGTCTACGAGCCGTGTCCAGTAGAGTCTCATTTTTGGGTGTGAAGCGCGCCACACTTATAAACAATAAGCTGCGGGGCATTTAGGAAAAATGACCATTCTTCTTCTTACTGGATCATGCCATAGAGCCACGTTATAATATATTCTCCTCCCTAATTATGCATTATAATTTCAGCAAAGCTGATGAAAGGAAAAGCTACGGCAGCCTAGAAGGGCAAGATAGTGATTGAAGAAGGGCTTGAACGGGAGCCGTCTATCGATATGGAGGAATGCGAACCCCAGAATAAGGCCCTATCTCGGTTTTCTCATAGTTTGCCCACTTTAGAGGATCAAAGGGGAGCCTTAACTTTAGCTCCAGCACCCCCAGTCCCTCCACCCGATACCTCAAGTCAGGAGATGAGACAGACCATCCTTTTGCTGACCCAGTTAGTAGCCGCGCAAGCTCAGCGGCAGGATGCGGGCCATAGTAACAGGAGTTGGGGGAAGAGAGTCAGGTATTAAGGGTTCGATCATGAGTTTAGGGGCGCTCCGAGGCAGCAATTCTCTAGGCACTCAGCTCATTTGACAGCTAGTGCACCACCACAATTTCCTGGACCCAGGGCTGATAGGCCTGCTTGCAGTGGCCAGTCCAGAGTTTTAGAGTTTCTAATTCCCAGAATAGGGGTGATTCAAACCAGATGAGATTACCTGTACCACGATGTAGTCAGTGCAGAAAGTTACATTCTGGACCGTGCCGCTTGGGCTCGGATGTTTGCTATGCCTGTGCTAGGCCAGGCCGTTTCAGGCGCGACTATCCATCGCTACTTGGTAAAGATAAGGTTTGGTCTACGGGAGTAGTAGCAGGCTCTTCATCATTGGTACGCCCTCTCAGGCAAGGGCCGCAGATGTTAGTAGGCTGTGATAGAGACCGAAGAGGAATGCCTAGACTAAGTAGGTCCCAGCATCCTACATATGCATCAGCTGGGCGACAGGATTTTGAGTCTTCCCTTGATATTATCCCAGGTATATTGCTAGTATCCTCTTATGATATGTGTACATTGATTTATTCGAGTCCTATGATGTTATGTATTACTCCTGATGTTGTTGACTGTGATGAAATGTGGAGTCTGAGTCAATCATATAATTTGAGATGTCTACGCTCGTTAGTGACCCAGTGATAGCCAGAATTATGATTTATGAGTAAGTAAACCTCCCCGAAGGGAGTTGATTAGCATAATGTGTAGAAAATATATATGTAATGGAATTCTGGAAAGAGTGTGCAGGTACAACTTATGAGACAAGATTTATTTCTTATATCCTTTTATGGTAAACAGTCTTGTGTTGCAGAGTCGCATATTATATGTGTTTCGATATGTGTCCTATTAAGGCAGGGGATGTGTTTTTTGGGCTATGTGCATGTTTGGGGATTGTTATGTTTACAAGAGAAACTCTGCCGAAATTCTCCCCGGAATCTAAAGGAAATTGTGGGAGCTGTAGACAAGAGTTCCGTGAAAAGAAGAGAAGGCCAGCAACGAATGATTAAGGACGAAGTTAGTGTTTAAAATGCAGAATAGGCATAGCGAGTATGTATTATATAACGGAATGATGAATAGGTTAGGATGGAATAAAGAACATGAGAAGGGAGAATGATGTGCTCGGAATAGAAGGAATTTCTATACACTAAGGAGGATTAAAGGGATAAGCACTGTAGAAGAATTTGTAAGTTAGAAAGTTTGGTTAGTTCCCTTCATTTTAGGAAACATTAAGTTATGAGATAAACTTGATGTGTATGTGTAAGCCGATGCATGATGCGTCGAATTAGATTATTAAGTTAGGCTTCACCTGAGGAATATAGTGGGAGAGACTTCCATGTCACTATAAGCTAACCTTAATGACCTTGGCGACATTTGAGAAAAGAGATTAGAAGGGACGTGTTCAAGAAAGCTCCTTGCCTAGCAAATGGTGGACCTTATGATTGCGGTTGTGTTCTATGTTATGGTTTAAGTTATACCTCCAGGAATTTGTTCGGATGATTATACGGCAGAGATTGCTATTATAGATAGGAGGAAAAGCGAAGATAAGACAAAAGAGATCAGCGAAATAAAAGGGATGACAAGTGATGAACGCTCAGTATATGTGATGTACGTGGTAGAAGTGATAGAAGAAAATAAGGAAGGGTAGGAGCGAGGTAAGTAGGAGGGAAGCCCACTAGAACAGTAACTCGAGAAACGGAGGGTGGAAGAGAATCAAACCCTGCGGATCTTCTAATACTATGAGGAAATGTTAATAGGTGTCGTGAAGTGAGAGAGATTTTTTTTTTAATCAGGCTGTGAGAGCGGTGTGGCTAATTAAATTATGACCCAAAGTATGGAACCAATTATTGGGTAAGGTATCTTATGTTTGAAGAGAGACTTTACACAATGTCCTTTTAGAGAATTCAAAAAACATCATGTATTACCATATCATTCACATGTGGAGGTAGTAGATGACAGTACTTCTATGGCAGTATGAACTGATCAGAGGAGAATATGAAAGGGGCGACATTGAATCTTAAGTTGCAGCTTTATCAAAAAGAAGTCAATGATACTCAATTTTTAGGACTATTGTCCTACGAATGAAATCATTTGAGAAAAAGAATGAGAATTAAGACAAAGGAAGAAACAAGGTTTGATTGTGAATGGTCAATGAACTGACTTTATATGTATGTCAAGATAGCAACAAATGGAGTCGCATCCCTGGTGAGTTACACGGTAAAGGTCCCAGGGAGCGATCATCGAGGAAAGGTGAGCCAAGAGAGGGTGAGTTTGCGGATGAGGCGGTATAGGGAGTATAGAGCGGGTGTGAGCTACATTGATGAAATGATTAATACGCAAGACGATCTAGGGGTCTTAAATAGAATTGAGGAAAGGAGCATAGGGCTAAAAGCAATTTCCTTACGGTTTGATAGTTGTGGCAGCAAGCTGGTACCCAAAAGAGACCATCAAAGAAGTAGCCTCCGACTTTCCGAGGCCACGTGGCCGCCGAAGGCATAATAACGAGATAACACATGATATGGGTCATAGAATGTAATACGGGTGGTGAATCCAACATGGCAGTCGTACAACAATAAAGTAAATTATGGGATAGAGTTAACGGATGAGTATGTGATGGAAGAGCAGCATTTATCCCAAAAAAGATACATCACATGAGCGATGCAGCTTCGGGTCGAGCGTAAGGTAGACAAAAACAAAATGGTATTTCCATATAATAAGGTCTCATACGAATGATTTTATAATGAGGAGATACAGGCGATGAGAGTAAGATTTAGACTAAAAGGGGGGAAGTAGATGATGGACCGAGACGGGAAATCAAAATAGCCACTGCAAGCAAGTTATATGGATGCGAAGTTTCAATGTCGCATAACAATTTAGCAAGCATTGTACAGTGAAAGCCTTGGGGCAGAGTGCTTGACTCTGAATTTAGTAATGCCTTTGCCAACGGAAAGATGCGACGCTAATAATAAGAGAGGGTCCAAATGAAAATGAACCATTTACAAGTACGTAAATACTGGATGGTAACAACCTACATTCAAAAGGAAAAGATGCGTATGATCAATTAGAAGAGAAAGTTTATGGATTGTGCGAGAATTTCAAGCTTAAGGTATTCAAACACAAAGAAATTAAGTCTGCATAGCGAAGCAAATGTAATAAGATGGATTTAGGTGAGAAACTAAAAGCGAGCAGTGTGGATAAAGAAGGAAATAAGGAGTAAACTTGTGTAGAGTTCCTTTTCTAACCTCCCAGGATATGTTAATGACAGATACGTTAAGCCTTTAAGAAAGATAAAAAGACCTGTAAGATGGCTTAGAATTGGTATGCATCGGTGGTTACATAAAGGTTGCAAGAATGCGAGGGTATTAAAACATTGGAGTGCGAAAATTTCAGTTCAAAAAGATTTGGGAAAGAACTGATGTAAGCTTGATGAAGATATTAGGAAAAGAATACGGAAGTAGAAGGGAGGCATTTGGGAAACAAAAAAGGGTACAGAGTCCAAGCATACTCATCTATCTCCACTCCCAGAAGAGGTTCAAGATGAAACGCTGTTGCCCCCAGGTATGCAATGCAATACTTTACTTCTCAAGTTTTTGGTCGTGTGTGGCCATAGTGTGTATTGTGATATCATAGCCCTGAGTGGCAGTGTTATTTTGGGCTGTTGTGACAGGATGGTAGCGCCATATTACAAAAGAAACTCTGGCAAAATTTCTGTAGAATTCCCGAGAACTTAACATTCGAGGACGAATGTTTTAACTGCGGGGGGGGGGGGGGGAGAATATTACACCTCGAAATATTTCATGTTGTTGCACAGTGAATGGTATAACGCAGGGTGAAGCATATGCAATGTCCCTACAAGCAAGAAAGGTTACTTAACAATTCTAATTGAGATCTCAAAGACATTAGAGATAAGGGAAGAAAGTTCGTTGAACAATCTAAAGTATAAGTTGTGTTTTGAAAAAGGGTTAGCAATGTACCGAGCTAATGTGATTTAATAATGTCTTTATTAAATGTTATAACGCTCCTTAGATTGCTAATGAAGTGTTAAACAAGTGTTAAGAAGGTTCCATAAGGATTGGAGATCAAATGAAACGACGGAAACAATTCCAGAAAAGTGGAGCTATACGACCACTTATACGGTTCGTATAACTTTATACGGTTCGTATAAGAGTCCGTATAACCCAACAGGAAGGATGTTTTCCATGATGGTGAACCACGACCACTTATACGGATCGTACAATGTTATACGGACCGTATAAGGGTCTGTATAAGTCCACGGGCTGAGTTATTTTCAAGTATATAAATGTGTTCCCACTCTTATTTTCTCATTCTTTCCCCTTCTCCATCTCTCTCAAGACTTCTAGATGGTTCTACATATTTCATCAATACAAATTCAAGAAAAATCAGAGATCAACTTCATCAAACCAAGGAAATCAAGTGTAAAGAAGTTCTCTAGGGTTGTTGAAGTCAAGAATCTCTTGGAAGTTGAAACTAGGGATTTCTTCAAGTGGAGTATTTCTATCCAAAACCCATTCCTACTCAATCAAAGGTAAGGTTTATGATCAATTCATGCTATTTAGAGTATTGAGAGGTTGAAATACTTGGATTATAGAAGGAAATAGAAAATGGGTTACAAATATGTAAATAGTGACATTTTTGAGTAGTAGCTTAATATGAATCATGCTTTTTCATATGTTACGAGTATAGTTATGTTATAAATGATATTAAGAGTATGGAAGAAACATTATATGAGGATGAGGGTAATTTTGTATTATGGCCATGGTTATGGAAGCCTTTGAAATGGAAGTAGAAGAATTGAATAATGTATGGTTGATGAAGATTGTTGAGTATGATATTATGAATATTGTTATTGACATTTGGGAGTTGATATGTGATATGGAGAAAGTTGTATAAACAAAGGAGATGCTGCCCAATTTTCTCTTGCTTTAGTTCAAGCATGCTTATGTTATCGATTATCTAATATTGGTACGAACTCTCTTGAAGGTAGAAACATGAATATTGGAGGGGAGCTGTCACAACCCGGCTGGGGGCCGTGATGGGTACCCGAGGCTGACCACCGAGCACCCCTTATTCCTCACTTATCATAGTCATTTACGCTTCTTTATCATTCACAAATTCATAATCGCATGACAATCATTTTTCGGTGGAAAGCACAATTAGTCTATACATATATATATATAAATGCCTCAGTAGACTATCAAAATAATATATGTAATATATTTATGCATACCGTAGTAGACTTGTGAGACCATCTAACCCATACTACGCATCTACGAGCCTCTACTGACATACTATACATGTAGACGGAACAAGACTCCGTCATGCCCAAAATATACATATGTACCAAAAGAATAATCATAAGCACCTCCGAACAATGGAGTGCTTTCAATCAGCTGACAACTCCTAAGAATCCAGATCGAGCTCACCTCCCTGTGGGCATGAACACAGCATCCAAAGAAAACGGACGTCAGTACGAATGTTGTACTGAGTATGAGAGGCATGAACAATAACAACACATCAAGAAAATAAAGGGAGCATCAAGTATGGAGCAACTGTACCTGGCTAGGAATCGTATGAAATGTAATGCATGCTGACTTACTTTTATGCTTATCATCATCTCATGTGTGCATATCATATATATATATATATATATATATATATATATATAAACTGCTCGACCATATAGGTGCGGTGTGATAATCAGTATCATTAGCCCGCGTCCAGGCCTCCCACGTCCGGGGTACCATCTCATGCCGCCCACTAGTGGTGTCTGCCCATGCCAACTGGCCATGGTGTATCGTATAGCTGCCCGCTTTCGCGATGACTGCCCGGCCAACTAGGCCTGGTGTAATATGATTATGACATGCTCATTATGAAATGCTTATAATAATATGCTTATCAAAATATGCTCACCATTGTGCGTGCATAGGGACTCTAGAATAAGTGTATTTTATAGAGGTGACGTAAGGTCGTGAACCCTCGATTCCATTATGGGCATTCATGAACATTCTACCTCACCTTGAAGGGATTAGTATGTAAGGTGAGTGTATAAAGTTCACAACATCATTTACTTTTCTAGGAACGTCATAACATGGGATTCATGCCATAGAAAGAAAAGGATTAGCCTCATATACCTTTGTCTCTTAGTTAAGCTATTGTTCACTTGTTTTCCTTCAATGTCACGTTGCTACCTTCACGAGAGAATACGCATTATAGTTAGTCAATCGACCATAAGAACGCATTGTTATTTCTAGAGAAAATCGGGCAGCGTTTCCTTTGTTTCTACTACTTTTCTCATGTTCTATTTCAACTCCCAAACATTTACAACAACACTCACAATATCGTATCAACATTCATCACTTATCTATATTTAGCAAAATCCACCATTTTTCTCCAATTTCTCCACATTTAATGGTTTTATCTCATCATCATAATTTTGCTTACTTCACACCTATTCCATAGTCTATACGCCACTTATAACGTATTCATCATCACAACATATCAACGTTCATGATTCAATTCAACTATCGTTCAATTGTGACACTATTCACTCAGTAATGGCCCATTTTCTATGTTCGTCTACATTTCAAGCATCTTAGCTTTCCAATACCTTAAATAACATTATAAAGTCATGAAACATACCTTAGATGATGGTGGAACAAGCCTAGAGTGGAATCACTCCTTTAGCACCAAAACCCTTCTTCACCTCTTTTGGAATTCCTTGAAGGAGATGACTTCCAATTAGGTTTCATACACTTTGTTTCATAGATTTGGTGTTGATGATCATTGATTTCCTTGGTATTCTTGTGGTTGAAGTGTTTGGAGTGTTATAGAGATTTCTAGGGAGAAATTTTGTGAAGATGAAATGAGAAAATGAACTTGGGTCCCTATTTTTTAATAGCTAAAATCTGATTTTTATGAACAGTGGTTGAAACGCACAGTGGTCGTAAACCCCACTTTACGGGCCGTATACTGGTTTACGGTCCGTCCCCCACGGCCGTATTTAAGCATATCAGAAACAGAAAGGTTGGCCGAAGATCATGGCGGTTTACGACTCAGTTTATGGGCCGTATTCCAAGTCGTTTTTAACCATTCGAAGCATTTGACAGAAAGTTGAAATTTTTGAAATGTTGAAGGACGATGGCACTTTACGGTCCGTAAATCACTTTACGGGCCGTATTCCATTTTACGACCACTGGCTGAAATGAAATTCTACAACTTTCTTAATTCCAAAGTTCATAAATAGTCATTCCCTACTTAGTAAAACATAGCACACTCATGCCCTTCTTTGGTCTATTCATTGTTGGCTCACGAAAAATTTTCGAGGTGTAACAGGAGCGTTCAAGTGATAAAGTAGCTAAATGAAAAGGTATGTAAGGCTAGTCCCTTCCTTCTAAGGCATGATTCTTATGATATGACTATCCTTATTCTCCATGACCTTCTTACGTTCCATGAACTACGAGTCAATGTTGATAAAGAGCTTTTTATGACATAAAAATGGGAAATACGTCATGAATATGAAAATAATGATGATGATGAGTTTAAAGCCTAGAGATCCTAAAGCTTATGATATGATACTCCTACGAAGCTAATGATCCTTATACTACCCCTTTGATGTTATTCACTTATTGCTAGACCCACCTTATGATGCTAGTTCCTTCAAGGTGAGGTATGATCATTATGATTTTCCCATAACAGAATCGGGGGTTCTCGTCCATATGTCACCCCGACATAGTTATAGACAATCCATGAGTTCTAATGCGTATTTCATGATGAATGTATGATGATGATAAGTTTATGATGAGTATATGATGATATGATTCCACCGTGCCTAGATGGTCGGACATGTCAGCGCAAAGGCGGGCGGCTTATGATTCCACCGTGCCTAGATGGCTGGACATGTCACCGCTAATGCGGGCTGCTTACGATTCCACCGTGCCTAGATGGTCGGACATGACCACCACTAGTGTGCGGCGTATGATGGTTTTCCGAACGCGGGTTAACGACGATGGTATACGTGATATGTTGGTATATGTGGTATGTATAGCATGTGTTCTCTTTTAAAGGTTAAGCAGGTTATATCTCAAGCTCATGTTCCATTGTTTATTTATTATACTATTATTATTCATGCCTTACATACTCAGTACAATGTTCGTACTGACATCCTTTCTTTTGGACGCTGTGTTCATTCCCACAGGTTGACAGGGAGGGGTAGATCCGTAGGAGCTTATCAGCGGACTTACAAGAGCACTCCATTATTCCGGAGGTGCTACTTATGATCATGTTCTTTTGTGTATATATATTTTGGGCACACCGGGGTCCTGTCTCGTCCATATGTCTAGTTATCTAGTAGAGGCTCGTAGATACATTTGTGTGGGTATTATGGTATCATAATTTTGCTCACTGTATATATATTATATTATTTTGATAGCCGAAGGGCTTATGTATATAAAGGCAGATATGCTTGGAATTGAAAAATGGTTTTCCTTATGATTAGATGTGTGAGGAAAATAAATGTATGCAGGATAAGTTTGATGAGTATTAGAATAAGTGGGGCTCGGTAGTTAGCTCCGGGTACCCGTCATTGCCCCTCGTAGGGTCGTGATACTTGTGAAGATAATGGGATTGCTTATAATTCTTATGAAGGGTCTTCTAATAGATATTCACGTGCATCGCCTTGTAATACTTCCTATTCCAAGCAAAATGGTATAAGTGTGTGGATTTGTTCGAGTAGGAGTAGTCCGAGGAGGAGAAGAGATTATACATTTCCTAATCCAAGAAACACAATGAAATATGATTATTACCCTAAGCCGGAGGTGCCATGTTCTCAATATGGTTATGGTGTGGAGGGTAGGAGGAGAGAAGTGTTGATGGGAGGTGACCAACTTGTCGGTTATGGAAGTTCTTGTGGCGACTACTCAAGTCCGACATCTTGTCCTAGTCCCAAGGTTATAACGACTAATCAAGAAAGTTGGATTCAAGAGATGGGAGATATGCCATCCATAGCAAGTTCATTGGCTATGATCATGAATTAAATATCAGGCTTGACATAGAAGATGGAAGGTATAGGTGGAAAGATGAAAAGTGTGGATGGGAAGTTGAATGGTATGGATGAACGGATGGAATACATACGCAAGGTGCAACGAATGAAGAAGGAGAAGTCTAAGCCTTGTAAAGTGAAAGAGAGGAGTGAAGCGGAGGGTTCCCTTAACCCTTCCAAAGATGTACTTGACACTTGCCCTAACTCTTATGAAATTGAGAGAGAAAAGATTGAGAGGAGTAAGGGAGTGAAAAGTGACAACTCTAGAATGGAAGAAGGAGAGTTTGTGAGGAGTGATGTGAAGGAGTTGTCACAATCCCATTCTAACCCTTGTAACTTGTCTTTCTTCTCTAGTTGTTTGAAAAATGGTGCAGGTATTCTTGGAAGAAAATCGAATGTTGAGCCTCAAAAGTTGAAAGTTTAAGAGGTAGTTGAGAGCTTCACGAAGGAGCAAATGGGCTCCTAAGTTAAGAACCATGGTAAAGAAGATACTTGTTGTGCATTTCAAGGTAAAATAGCTAATCTTGACACTCCAATTCTTGTGAACGAGCATGTTGACTTGAGTGTGAGTGATAGCTTAGCCTTATGTGAGCTTAATGAGTCTTTACCTTGTGATGAGCTTAGTGCTATAATGACAATTCACAATGTAGTTGAAATGGATGGTCCAACACTAGTTGATCCTATTGATGACTATCTTGACTCTTCTTTTGAATTCAAGTTGTGTCCACCTAGTATTGATCCTCTTGGTTTTCATGTTAATACATTGTCATGTGAGATGTTAGGACACCCACTAGTTGATCCTAGCAATGACCGAATTTATTCTTCTAGCAAGATCAATTTGCGTCCAACTAGTGTGGTTGCTTGTGTTGATCAATTTATTTGCTATGAAAATCCACTATTTGAGAAACCTTGTGATGTGCTTAATGACTCTCAAGTTAGTGATGATGTTGGTATAATTGATCATTTACCTAGTCATGTGCATGAAAGTGTTGTGGAAAGTGACCTTTGTCTTTATGAGAGTGGAATTGCATGCTTTGATAATTCATTGTTAATGATTCTTCTCTCTTTATAGATAATGCGTTATTTGATATTGACATGACTATTGGGAATGATGAACCTAGTGGGGTGTTTGGTAATGTTGAACATTTGGTTTCTTTTGGAGACTATAATGTGATATGTAACCCACTATGGAATGATGACACTCTTTCCCATGATGGAGATCTTCCTTTGAGGAATTATGATCCATTTGTGGGGAAGAAAAGTGCTACAAAGGAAGGTGATTCTTGTCTAGAAATTGCAAATTCTTCCATTCATGTTCAACTTCATAATAGACTATTGATTGATCTTATTCTTGAACCTAATAGTGAGGCTACATTGGAGAATGACATGGATGAGGAAGTTATCTTAAGTGATACCTATCTTTATTACTTGTTTGCATATGATGACGCTCTTATTTGTGTTGGGGGTGCATCTGTCACGACCCGACTCGGGGCCGCGATGAGCACCCTGTGCTAGCCCACTCGAGCACCCTCATATCTTACTTTTATACTTACATCTAGGTGAGCCACATAATTATACATACATTTCCATTCATCCGTCAACTAGTCCCAATTGGACAACAGTACATTTATATCACCATAGGCATCTATGCCACATCAATGTACATGGGCCAACGTGGCCGACAAAATGATACACAAAACATAGGCCAACAAGGCCGGACATGTCTAACCATATACACATGACTACGAGCCTCTAGGAAGAGTATAACATAGCACATGAGCGGGACAGGACCCCGCTATGCCCATAATTATATACACAAAAGAATCAATACCCAAAAGCTATGGCTCCGAAGGAAATGGAGCTCCGCTATGTAATCTCTGAATAAGCAGCTATGGATCAAGTCTGTCTCCCTGTGCACCTGCGGGCATGATGCAGCGTCCACAAACAAAAGGACGTCAGTACGAAGAATGTACTGAGTATGTAAAGCATGATTAACATCAATATAGAAGCATCATAGACAATATATGAAGTGGCATAGGAGGGAAGACAATAATATCATCGTCATGGCACTTACCTGCCTTTCATAGGAACTTTCCATTTCTCAGGCGCATTTCATAATAGTGCTCGTATTCGTATACATGCCCCTATTCGCATTCATATACATAGTCTTTTCACATTCATATTCATATTATATACATAGCCATACACTTATATACATACATAGCGTACCCGACCATAAGGTTCGGTGTTTCATACATACTTGGCCAACCAAGGCTCAATGTTATTTCTACCGGGCCCTACCAAGGCTTCAGGGTTATCCGTACCATCTACAGATGTGTGCGCGCGTTACGTAATCATATACATACATATATATATACATCCATATACATATATTCTACCCGGCATTATAAGCTCGGGGTGTCATTATAACCCTTCATAGGCACATGTGAATATAATAGCCCTTAGGCACCTTTAGCATCATTACTATTATCATCGTCGTCACTAACATCATCATTTTTGCTACATCTCTATCTTATGCTTACTCGTCAAATGGGGTGCGTAGTACATTCGTAGCACGTATCGGGGGTCGTGAGCTTATGAGCTCGGAGTGTCAATCACTTGAATACAACATACTCATATAGAGGATTTAAGAGTTTGGCCAAGGAACCATGCCTTATGAAAGAAGGGTTAGCCTTACATACCTTTTCGTCGGACTATTCTACACTTGCATGCTTCCTTCCAATGCTAGCGTCTATACCTTCATTAATATCATAGCAATGGCCATTAGTCATTCACGTTATCCACATTATTTAGATTCCTTAATTTGCCTCTAATTCACCCATATTCATGGTCATAACATCCAACTTCGTCCATTCGTCTAAAGTGTCTAGTTCATGATCTTAGTACCATTTATAATGCATTCATATCACAATACAACAACATTCATGATTCAATTCAAACTATTCCTCAAAATGCCACTATTCATCATTCATGACCTACTTGACCATATTTTCCACAATCCATGTATTTCAACTCTTCAATACCTTAAACATCATGTAAAAATCATGAATCTTACCTTAGAAGTTGCAGGAACAAGCTTTGGTTAATAATACTCCAGTTTGAGCAAAACCCTAGTTTTTCTCCATTTGCATTTCTTGACTTGAATGGTATTTAATGGATTGCTTACACTTGCTTCACTTGTTTATGTTGTTGGTGACTTATAATCCTTGAAAACTTATGAAATAAATGTAGAGAGATGATTCTAGAGAGAAGTGGTGTAATGTAGAAATGAAATAAAATAAGTCTTGGTCCTCATATTTAATGAATTGAAATTCTGTGCTGAGGTGTATAGTGGTCATCCATGGAGGTTTACGGTCCGTATTCCAGTTTACGGACCGTCCCTCGTGGTTGTCTTTAACCTTAAGCAGAACCAGAAACTTTGGCTGCATGCATAGGGATTTACGACCATGGTTTACGGGTCGTAAATCACTTTACGGTCCGTCCACCAGGTCGTATTTTACCACTTCTCAACTGGGCAGAAAGTTTGAAACCTTGCATGGCAATTTACGACTGCCAGTTTACGGACCGTATCCCATTTTACGGTCCGTATTTTGCACTTTACGACCACTGGGCAGTTTTTGCCAACTTTCAACTTTTCACATTTCTCGACTTTTCATTCTAATCATTCTCGTCCATATACGCACATTGCTCATGAAACATTATACACTCGCACTCCTCGCACACATCACTAGTTCGTTTACTTGCGTACCAACGGGAAATTTTCCGAGGTGTAACAGCATCTTATTGTTACACCTCGAAAATTCCCGGACTTGTTGCCTTGTGGATAGGCTAACGTGAGCTTAAAGTGATTATGAAATCCTTACGAGATTAAGGAAGGTATTAGATAGCTTAAGGTGCATATCTGTTACATCTCGTACTTTTGTACGTTGGATCTGTTGTGAGTTAACTGACATAAGCTTGAAAACAAGACTATTTTGAGGTTATAAGTATTTATGTAATTCTTAACCAGTGATACGTAAGTGTCATGAAGGTTAGAAAAATTCGGCCTATAGTTCTAACTACTCGCATTGGAGAATTTTTGTTATACTCAAGTATGCAAATAAAGAGATCGGTGTATAAAAGGATAAGGTCCCGAAATAATTGACGACTTAACAAGTGTGACGGCAGTGACTGGGAATAATATTTTGTATATGTATAAAGACACTATGGACTAGAGTTCTACTACATGATTATGATAATGATTATATAAAGTGTGTTAGAAGTGATCAATATTGAGTGAACTGAGATCAAGAAATTAATTATGGATACATGGAGACTTTGGCACGTGTTGGGCAGCAAGGATGCTAAACTTATAATCCTAGTTGGTGGCAGCAAGTATGACTATTAAATAAATCCAAACAATGACTAGCTAATTTATGAAGCTAGGTGGCATTTCTAGGAGGATCCTTCAAAAAGTAATCCTTGTGGACTGGGACCCACAGCCCACTATGGTAAAGAAAACCTCATAAATCATTAAGTGATTCATGTTTGGTAAAGTTAAAGGAGGGGCAGCAATAACAATGATATATGGTTAAATGGAGTATTTCCATTTATGGGGAAAGAATTAATGCGAATTTCAAATTACACCAGCATCAATTGACGTCCTTGCTCTTTCTCTTTATGAAAACCACTTTCTTTTCTTTCTATTTTTAGGAAAACAAAGGGGTACTGCCCGTGGATATATATATATACAGATTTCAACACACCTCAAATGGGGAAGGTCTCTTTATTGAAATATGGGCAGAAACGTACTAGTACATTAACTGTACATTCAGTTCTTGGAAGATTAAGCAAGCAACAATGTGATTTATTTGTGGTAGAGCAGCAACGTTAATTATAATTTTGGCAGCAACATGATTTATTCGGAACAACAGCTACTTCAATCTCGTTGTTCCGTTATTGAATCCGGGCTTTCTTCAAAGTAAAGTAAGATAGAAGAAGAGTAGTTCTTGGCCTATAAGGTAAGAATTTTCCTATTTTTGATATATTTAATTTTATCCCGGTCATAACTAAATGTGAGATGAGAACTACGAAATTAATTGTGGGAAATCGGATAAGTTATTGTTATTGTTATGTGAGCTAATTTGAGGTACATTTTTGGGTTGTGTTGTGGCTGGAAGTTGTTGGAATAACCTAAGTATATTGATGTTGTCGTCATAGATATGTATGTTGAAGGAAAGAAAAATTGTAGAAGTGTGTTGGATAATTGTATTCGGGCTTGTCGCTCGTCGTGAAATGTTTATGTCTTGTTGTTACTATGTGGTATCTTTTATTGATGTATATACTTGATGGATTGTTTTGGTTTTTGTTGTTGATATATGGAATTGGGGGAAATGAGAAGAACAAGGGAGACGCTGCCCATTTTGTTTTAGGATAAGTTTAACTTTCTTTGTACTATTAAGAGAATCGTTGTATAATTAACGACAGTATTACTATTGTTATCATATAGATCGTGGAGCCAATACGAGTTGAGTTCTTGAGCCGTTGAGCTAAGACCAGGTATGTTAAGGCTATCCCTTCTTTCTTTTTGGCATGAATTACATAAACGAGCGAACGATGAACATACATGACTCCAATGAATTCTAGTTCTCAATGGTACTTGACATGACAGTTGTCTTCGATTCTCAAGTGTTGGTCTAATTATTCTATTGAGTCTCAGATGATGATATAGTTTGTATATGGTTGCTCCTGATATTCTAATCGTGCATACCTTTATTACATCATTTTACCGAGTCCCGGGTCGGGTACGTATTCGTGCACAGTTTCATTGCGTTGTTCACCGAGTCTCTCACTAGTGGGCCGGGTACGGTATATATTTATATTTTACCGAGTCCCTTACTAATGGGCCGGGTATGGTACATATTTACATTTCTAGACATTGCCTTTGGGGCTACTTACATTGTTATTCTCTGCCTTCGAGGCTATTCATATTATAGGTGGTTTCTCATACTTTCATTATGGCTTATATCTCATTCTTTATGATTACTGCTGCCTTACATACTCGGTACATTGTTCGTACTGACGTCCCTTTGCCTGGGGGCGCTGTGTTCATGCCACACAGTCTCAGATTGTTTTGCAGGTAAAAGTATACAGCTAGGATGGTTGGCTATCAGCTGGGATTGGCAAACTCCATTTTTTCCTAGAGCAGTGCCGATTCATTTTGGTTATCATATGTGTGTATGGGTATATCGGGGCCTTGTCCCGAGTCATATGTTTCAGGTGTTTACTCTTAGAGACTTTGCAGACAGTGTCCTGTGGTTAGTATGTTGAGACGTCATGTGTTGAGTAAAGAGACCATGTAGGCCGATATGTCAGTTTGACTTACTCGGATTTTGGTTAATTAAGTATCGTTCGCAAATTTCTATGGTTTGATGGAAAGTACTTTATTATATTTTCGAATTTTTTTTATATGTCCAGTTTCATTATGTGAATGCTAGAGGGTTCGCTCAGCTCTAAGTAAGAGTTGGGTACCCATCATGCCTTATTGGAATTGGGGTGTGACAATCATAAGATTTTGGAGTTGTATAAATGTGTGAAAATTGGTTGTGAAGGAAGTGAAATATAAGTCGTGTTCGGAAAGTTTTTCGCTATCTTTGAGCTAATAATTATTTTGTGATGTCTTGAGAGGCTGCTATAGGGCCTATTGTATCGTTAATGAAGTATTATGTAAGTGCCAAGGAGGTTCTACGAGGATTAGAAGTCAAACGAATCAACGAGAGAAAGTTTCGCATAATTGGGAGTAATACGACCACTTATACGGTCCGTATAAGGAGGGTCCGTATAACATGACATTTATAGAAAGGGTGGTTTTCTTGAAGGTGTTATATGGTCCAATTATACGGACCGCATAATATTATACGGACCGTATAAACGGTTCGTATAAGTCCATCGGTCTGAATTTTTACTTTTTGTAGAAATAGAAGACCTTTGTTCATTTATTTCATTTTTAATCTTCCACAAGTCTTAAGACCTCTAAACCCTTCTCCAAGCTTATTCCACCCCAATCCAAGTGAAAACAAATATCAAAAGGAAAGAATCAAGGTACCCATGTGTTAGAAGTCTTCCTAGGGTTAGTGGACCACAAGAGATTCTTAGATATTGAGGCCAGGGTTTTCACACAAGTTGATAGCTGCTCCAAAGCTCATTCCCATGATATAAAAGGTTAGTTTTCATGTTTATTTCATGTTATCATGAATGCTTGGTTGTTGAAGAACTTGGGTTGAAGAAGAAAGTAGAAAACGAGGGCTAAATGTGACTTTTATGATATTTTTGAGTAGTAAGCTAACTTAAGTCATGATTCTTAGTATAATATGGATATAATCTTGTTATGAAAGGTAGTAATGATGATAAGGAAGCATTGTATGAAAATGTGCTAAAATGGGTGTGAGGTTGTTGGTATAAGTTGAACATAAGGATGAATTATGAAGGCTTAATGGAATGTGAATACTTGATTATGATATTGTGGGTGTGTTATGGATGTTTGGGAGTTGTTTTGTGATATGGTGGAAGTTGACGAAATAGGGGAAATGCTGCCCAATTTTCATTAGATCATGATTTATTCTAGTTTGAATTTAAGAGTGTCATTAGAGCTTAACCATGGTATGGATCCTTCTAATGTAGATTGTTCAAGCTACGACAGTGAATGTTAATTAGTTAAGAAGACAAAGAGGTTTGTAAGGCTAACCCTTCTTTCATTAAGGAATGGATCCTTTGCTATATATATACCCTTTCATGAGTTCCATAATGTCTACCAAATGACTTTATCTCTAAGATTACCAAAGCCCATGATTCTCGATACATTCACGATACTATTGCCTCATTTATATGGTAGTTGATCCTCTAAGGATAGAAATAACGGAAACAATGATGGCAATGATGTTGATGATCCTTATGGACTTTACGTATACGTGTCTAAGTATGTATGAATATTATGTAACACCGATCTTAAATGGCCAGGTACGATACCTATCGCGCGCACACCACTGCAGTTGGGTACGAATAACATTGAGCCTTGGTAGGGCCAGGTAAGTATAATCACCGAGCCTTGTCATGGCCGGGTATGATAGGGATACGAGTATGAATATGAATACGAATATGAATACATATATGTATGTATGCACATAAGTAAGCATTAGAAATTGAAGGTCCCTACGAAAGACAAATAAGTAGATATGATGAAGGCCGCTAGAGGTACAAATGACTATACTACCTCCTGATTCTCCCATCTTATGTTATTTCTTGTGCTGTCTATTATGCTTCTACTATGATGTTTATTATGCTTTACATACTCAGTACATTATTTGTACTGACGACCTTTTATTTGTGGACGCTGCGTCATGCCCGCAGGTGGACAGGGAGACAGGCTTGATCCATAGATTTCTTATTCAGTGACTGCATAGAGGAGCTCCATTTCATTCGAAGCTACAACTTTTGGGCATTATTATTTTGTGTACATACATATGGGTATGGCGGGGTCCTGTCTCGCCTATATGATGTTACCTACTCTTCTTAGAGGCTTGTAGACAGTTGTGTGTGGTTAGATATCTTGCAGCCTTGTCGGCTCATATTTTTGTATATCATTTTGATAGCCTCGTCGGCTTGTATATATGGATATGGGCATTGTTATTGATGATGATATAAATGCACTGTTGCCCAATGAGATTAGCATAATTGATGTATAGAAATCATGCATAGGCCATGTGGCTCACATAGATGTGAATGAAAATGTACGATAAAAGGTGCCTGGGTGGGTTTGCACCGGATGCCCGTCATGGCCCTCCGGTTGGATCGTGACACTTATGTTGAGGAAGGTACTTGTGGGGAAGTTGGTTGTTTTATTGACCCTAATAGGTGGCTATACTTCCCATTTGAACCGGGTGTGACCTTGTTTGATCTAGGAACACCTTGTTTGGAAAATAAGTTCCCATGGTGCTTAATGTCAAATAGAACTAATGTAGTATTACATGCTTCGTATTTTGCATCCATTGGTTTTATTAATTTACCCTTATGTCATGAACCTTGGAGGAATCAACTTCTTGATACCTCATGTATGCACTTGTTAGTCATGATTGCTATTGATGTGTGGTTGTACCACAAATTTGTCCATCCTTGGAATGTATGTGTGGTTATTACTTTGTGTGCTAACCCTTAATCCTTGAGGAGTATGTTTTCGTATGTCTTCCATTGGGTTTTGCTAGGTTTGGATTTGAGGATGAATCCTATTGAAGAAGGGGAGGATGACATAATCATACTTAGCACACTTCATTTCAAGACATATATTCAAGGACGGGATATGAGACTTCAAGCTCTACAAGCTACATGGAAGATAAGGAAGTCGTTTGAGGCCGTTGGAGGCTCCTACAAGCGCCACAAAATGGCTTATGATGTGTGGAAGGTGGCTTGGGAGTTGATTGAAGAACAACCTACTAGAAAAGGGACCAACTGCGAAAAGTGGCCAAACATGCAAACAGGGACATTTCTGCAAATTGGCTACACTTCCAAACTTGGACATGATCGGGAGTTGGCTATTTGTGCAAAGAAGGTTATGCTTGCAAGAAGTCCATGCATGCAAGGTTGATTAGAGGGCCATCTATGCAAGGAGGGGCGTGTTAGGCCATTGAAGGTCAATTCTTGAATTGAAGACTACAATAAGAAGACTAGCCAAACAAGGCCCTTACTTCATTAAGGGTAGCATTGTAATTGCCTATTAGTCTTCTTTACTTAGCTTTTATATATAGCTTGTCTTTCATTTCATTACTTAGATTTTGATGATGAATATTTGAGTGATGACAGGATTATCATGTTTGTTTAGCTAAGGTTTAGCTTAGTTTAGTAGATTTAATGGCGTATTCCATTATTGGTCTTTGAACCGTGCATTTCCAATGATTTCATGAAGATTGTTCGTTTGTGGATTTCATCCGAATATCTTGCCTTGAATTCATATTGCTTTGGTTATTTTAGGTTGTTGAATTCAAAGTAGAAGGTTTTTGGTTTCATATACCTAGATTTGTCTATAGGATTCCTCCCATTCGGGTCAAGTATTTATCTCTATTCCTCATCCCTTTTCTTTCTATCCTTAATTTCTGCATTTTGAGTTGATTTGGTTTCATCCCCAAATAGATTCGTATCAATGTGTGAAATAGGTTATCCAAAGTTACATTACAAGTGTGATCTGAAATAATTTAAGTAATCCAAGAAAGAAATCAATTGCATGCGTCAAAGGAATCCATCCAACAAATGTTTCACAAAAACGGAGCTTTCTTGGATCATAAATCAAGAATTAGGTTACACCATTGACGACACCAATTATAGAAACATTTGCTTACACGATGCAACAGTCCTCAACAAGGTAGCCTTTATTGGATTCTTGAGTTCATGTAGCGGCATAAACCTGACCAACCCCAATCAGCTACAGCAGCTGAAGTCAATTGGAAGTGGAGAATAGTAAAGTTTCAGAATCTTTTGGTGTCAAAAAATTGAAGGCTCTGTTCCAACATTATAAATAAGGAAAAGGGTCAAAAATACCCCTCTACTTTGGAAAAAGGTCTAAAAATATCCTCCGAACTTATTGTGGGTAAAAAATGTTACACCTCGGAAAATTTCATGTTGTTGCCTAGTGAATAGGCTAACGTAGGGTAAGGAGTACACGATGTTTCTATAAGTAAGAAAGGTTATTTAACGATTTTAATTAAGATTCCAAAGACGTTGGAAGTAAGAGAAGAAAGTTCGTTAAGAATGTGGAGCACAAGTTGTATCTTGAAAAAGGATGTGTAAAGTATCTAGGTAATGTCGACTTGATGATGTCTTAAAGAAGAGTTATAACGCTCCTTAGATTGGTAATGAAGTGTTAAACAACTGTCAAGAAGGTTCCATAAGGATTGAAGATCAAACGAACGACAGAAACAATTTCAGAGAAGTGGGGTTATACGACCGCTTACACGGTCCGTATAACATTATACGGTCTGTATAAGGGTCCGTATAACACCCAACAGAAATGTTGTTTCTCTGATGGTGAAGTATGGCCACTTATACGGACCGTATAAAGTTGTACGGACCGTATACGTGTCCGTGGAAGTCCCGACGGGCTGAGTTAATGATACGAACCCAACAAGCACAAGGCCTTCCACAAGAAGTCAAGCAAGAGAACTTTAAGAGTTGCAAGCCTTGTTCATGAAAAAGGATGCCTTGGGGGAGATTGGAGAGAAGACTTCGCGGATTTACAACGTTTGGGAGTTGGCATTGGAAGAGTTGCAAAGTGGCTAGAAGCGCAAAATGGCTAAAAGTGAAACTGTGGGGCTAAGATTGCAATTGGAGGTCATACTTGCAAGTTATGGGGTTAGAATGACAATTAGAGGTCATAATTGCAAGTTATTAGGCTTTGGATGCAATTGAAGACCCATGTGGGTATTTTTGCTAAAGAGCCACTTTAGGGCCTTTTGGTGTAATAGGCATTAGTATAAATAGTTCTTTTCATCCATTTGGAGCACTTAGCTTTGATATTGTGTGAACTCAAATATTGACAGATTTTAGTTAATAGATAGATTGTTAGATTACTACACTAAGTGTGATTTCATTGTTGCAAAATGAATTTGCTTATCCATTAAATTCATCTAGATTGCTCATTTGTGGTTTCCAATTGAGTCTTCTACTTAATTCAAATTACTTTGATTCTTTTGGTTTAATTCACAATATGAGGGTTTAAGTTTAATATACTTAGATTTGCCTATTGGATTCATTACTAATTGGGTCAAGTATCTATCCTCTATTCTCCTTAATCTCCAATTCTTCATCTATCTTTTGTTTTTCTTTATTTTTGTTTACTTCTTAGATTTTACTTAGGTTGAATCATATCATTTGGTATCAGAGCATAGGTTAAGAAATTGTTCCTACAATTTCTAATCCTAGGCTCAAAATTTAAAAATCCCCCCAAAAAAAAATCAAAAATCGAAAATCCCAAAAAAAATTTAGAAAATTGTTTTGTGCTTTGATTTTGTTGTTTTTGAAGTTATATTTGAGTTTGTTGTGGTGAAAAACATCTAGAAACGAAATTTGAAGCCATTTGGGTAAGAATTGAAGTTTCCACCGTTAGAGGTTCACCAAAGCTTGAAGAACTCAAAGTGAGTGTAGTTGATTTTGGTGAAATTGAGCTTTGATTCGTATTGGACTTTGTTGTCTAAGTGATAAGGGGCTTAGATCTGAAAATTGGGGTAAAAATGAGTTGATTTGGACCACATTGGGTTTTTGAGTGTTCTTCATTGTTCATCTTTGTTCTTGGCGAAAAAGAAGATAAAAAGGAAAGTTAGATCCAAGCAATCCAAGTCAAAAGTTGAAAAGTTGCTTTTCTAGCCAAAAAGGGTAAATACAAGGTTGAGTGTGTCTTAAGAAGTCAGTAAATTCAGAAAATCTAGCACAATTCCCGAACCAAACGAGGTACAGTCGAATTTCACTGAAGCTGCTGTCATCAAGTTTTACAGACCGTACAATTATATACAGCTCGTGAAACTTGGTCGCGGTACAAGAGCTGGTTTGGAGAGTTTCTGTTACATTTGATCTATCGAGTACGACCGTATTATACGGATCGTACAATTTTATACGACCCGTGAAACTTGGTCGTGAAATAGGAGCTGTGTTATAACCCGTATATTGTACGTTTGGAAATTCTAAAGTCGATGTGGAAAGTTAAGGGTGAAACCATTTTCAAAAATTATATGAATGCACAAGTTGTCATGAATATTATTTATGACTATTAATAGTATGAAAATATTGTGAGAAGCTAAGGGCAAGAAGAGAAATTCGCAAAACGGGTCATGGAAATAATGTGGAGGAATAGGGTTAAAATAGGAATTTTGCAAAATTCAAAAAGAGCATGAAATGGCCATGTTGGCCGTGTGGCATGCATGGTGCATGTCCACATATTCATTAAGTATGGGGGCCATTTGTAACAAAAGAAAAATAGGGTCAATCTTGTATAAGAAGACTTTAGTCTTCTTTGACCATTTCATTAGAAAATTCAAGAAAAGAAAAGAGAAATCTAGAAAGAATGAAAGGTGTAGGAGGGGGCATGTGCCCCTCACATGCATAAGGCATATATATATAAGTGTATGGTCATCTTTTAAATCAAAGAGAGTGAAAGAAAAAGAAAGAACACAAAAGAAAGAGAGAGAGGGGGGTTCGGCTAGGGGGCTGGCTGAAACCAGCCCCTCAATTTTGATCATGGGAAATCATTTCTTTCATGTTTTTATACTAAGTGGAAGATGCTCTTTAACATGGTAGAATTGTTGGAGCAAGCAAAACACTCATATGGATGATTCATGAGCCTTAACCGAGTGGAGAAGTTGAGGAATGATGGTAAGGAACTAACCCTCTTTCATGTGTTATGGATGTTGTTGAAGTGTTGTAGTATGTAGAAATGAGTGAAATTTATGAAATATGTGTGTGTTGATGTTTGGCCATGCATGGGTGTGCTTAGTAATGTGTATGTAGAGTAGTGTTGGAGTGATGAATCAATGATATTCAACATGTTTGTGTGTTGTGGTAATGTGTAGAAAATGAGTGGAATTCATAGAATGATGAATAATGAGGAATAGCCGTATGGTCCCCCTTTTATGTAGTTGAGAATGAATAAATCGTCGTTAGTATTTTGGTTGTCGTCGTTGTGGGTTTTATGATGGAAAATGAAGTTTTAATAATCCAAGTTAAGATTATAATCGTGTGGGCCGCATTAGAAGGAAATGTAGTCTTGATGTGGTTTCTTGAATTTATGAAATGAAGTTGTAAATGTATGTATTGTGACATAATGTGTGAATTTGGAAGGAAAGAATGTGTTTGGTGTTGTTCTCGGGTTTGGGGACAATCTCGGGTGAGTTGGAACCTTGCTTGGGTCGTTTCGGAAAGTTTTGTGGATTGTTGGAAATGTTATGGAATCATGTTCCTATGGTTTTGGATTGATTATATATGTGGATTAAGTTGTTGGAAGATTATGAGAATGGAAGTGAATTTGACTTAATTGATTATTGAATTGTTGCTGGAATAATTGCTAGTATTGTTGTTGGTTTGGCCGGGTCAAATTCCCGGATTGTTGCTGTTGATTTGGAGCCGAGCCATATTCTCGGGGTTGGTACATTTACAGGGGAGATGCTGCCGAAATTTCGGCAGAATATAAATGAACGTATTGAAAGGGTGAGGCAAGTATTTGACGAAGGAACTAATGAATGGATGAACTCTCTTGCATGTAGGCAAACAAGTTGGATGCACAAGCGTAACTAGTTGGTCGCAGCACAGGTATGTAAGGCTTACCCTTCATTTTCTGGCATGTCCTAGAGCCAAGTAAGGTATGACGTGATATGCTGCTTTGAGGTAACTCTATTCTGTGATTCTGAGACTGGTTATGATTCTAAATCACTTCTTAATCTGAGTTTGTGATTCTGGTTCATCCTTGGATATAAGTAATTGGATATAAGTATTCTGATATTCGTATTTTGATTTAAATATTCTGACTTGAGTATTTTGATATAAATATTTTGATATAAGTGCCTTAATGTCAGTCCTTGATATAAGTATTTTGATACGAGTATTTTGATATAAGTAATCTGATGTAAGTATTTTGATATAAGTATCCGGATAAAGTATTATGATATGAGTCTTCTGAAATAAGTATTCAACATAAGCATTTTGAAACATGATTTCTGATGTAAGCGTTCTATTATAAGTACTCTACTATGAGGATTCTGATATGAGTACTCTGATGTGAGCATCCAATATGAATGTTCTTTGTAAGCTTTAGCGTCTCTAACTTTCGTATACGATATCGGATTGTTTAGAAGCGTTCGAAGAGGTTCCGGTACCAAAAACGTTCATGATCTTTCTGTATGTACATATGGTCCCAAAATCTCTATTTGATCTGATTCGTAAGGACATCTGAAGACGCCTGATATGATTATGACTCTGATCCCCCGAAAAGGCCCCTGAAACGCTTATAAAGCGTTCTGTACTTCGAACGCTCGTAACTTCCTCATACTACGTCGGATTGACCTGAAATCTGTTCCGAGCCTCTAGGTATCGGTAAGTACACTGGTCTGTCGAGTCTTGATTTCTATGCATGTGGTTTTCTCACGACTCTGCTCGTGCATATGTTATGATTTCCTTCACCGAGTCCCGGGTCGGTACGTATCGTGCGGATGGTTCGCCGAGTTCTCTGTTGAGGGCCGGGTTCCATATATGAATTCCGAAGTATGATGTGTCCGGTTCCGGGGTACTGTGTCATATGTCCGTCCCCGGTTACCGAGGATATATTATGAAGTATGATGTGTCCGGGCTCGGGGTGCTGTGTTATATGTCCGCCCCGGGTACCGTGGTTATGTTATGATGTGTGACGGAGATGGGAGCAAGGTTTCTGAAATATGATGTGTTGTGGCGCCAAAGGTAGGAGTGGCGACCACGTTCCTGTGTTATCGCGCGCATCCCTTGGCATTGTTCACTGGTTCCTCGGTGTGTTATCTGTCCCCGAGGTTACCATGTATATGATAGGATGTGACCGGTCCCTCGGCGTGATATTTGTCCCCGAGGTTACCGTATGTACGATATGGTATTTGTCCCGGTGTGGCATATGTCCCCGGGGTTACCGCGTATGTGATATGATATCCGATTCCGATATGCATGACTTGTGATGGAGACTAAGCATTCTGACCTTCCGTATAATCTATATTCCGCTTGCTATATGACATCATTTGAGTAACCTGTACGTTTCACATTCGGTCCGATATAAGACGTCATCTGAGCATTCTGTACGTTCTGTACTCCGTCTGACGTATGACATTATCTGTGCGTTCTGTACGTGCCACACTCCTTCTGATACCTGATGTCGGTATGTGCGATCTGTGTCTGGAAAGTAAGCATGGCGGCATTCTGTATGATCTGTATGATTTTGTTACGCTCTGTATGATCTGTACGGTCTGTATGATCTGTATTGGTTTGTACGATCTGTGTCGGTCCACATGATCTGTATTGGTCTGTACGATCTGTAACTGAGAAGTAAGTAAGTCGTCAATCTGGATAATATACTTACCCTTTGTACTAATTGCTTCGATTATGGTTCTGCTTTCTGTATTCTATGTCTTACATACTCAGTACATATTCCGTACTGACCCCCTGTTCTTTGGGGGCTGCGTTTCATGCCGCGCAGGTACTCCCAGATGAGTTGAAGATATTATAGAAGATGTTCCAGCGAAGATGGCAAACTCCATTTGCTCCTGGAGTGCTGCCGAGTCAGAGTATGTGTGATGTGATGTCTGATATATGTTAGAGACTTTGCAGACAGTGTCGTGGGTATAGTATGTCAGTCTGTAAGCGGCTCCGTCGGCCGATATGTCGGTCTGTGTTATGTATTGAATTTTGTATGACTATAGATTTGTTCGTTTGGAAGCTTCGAGAAAGAACATTTCTGAAAGAAAGAAAAAAAAATTTACTATATATTTTATCTGATCTGATTTAAAAGTTTGACGAAATTTTATGTGCGGCAAGAGTCTGAGGGTTCACTCGGCCCTAATTAAGGGTCGGGTGCCCATCACACCCTAGTAAGGTCGGGGTGTGACAAGCTGACTTGGAGACATTTTGTTCATTTCGTCCTTCGAATACGGACGTATTATATGGACTGTATAATATTATACGGCCCGTGTAAGTTGGTCTTGAAAGGTGATATTACACTATCTTCTGCAACAATTCTAAGGTGCTCGTTTCTTGATTCAACTTCGATTTCTATCACTTCTAATTCATTCCAATTTCAAATTTTTCTTAGAAGTGCTTGTTTGATTTTGTCCCTAATCCTTTGGTAGGGAGCCAAATAAAATTAAAAAAAAGTACAGAATTTTAAAAAATTTAGTTGTTTCAAATTGATACCTTAGATCACTCGGGGCTTCACGGTCACATTTTCAAGCTATCACCTACCCGGGCCCAAAATTTTATTTATTTTCCGATTTTAGCATTCCATTTTCTAGTGCCTCTTAACTAGTGGCCATTTAGTAGTTGTTCCTGCTTGAGTCTACTAGTTCTTGTGTCCGCATTTCTTTCGTGCTAATTTCTTTCAAGTTTTTCTTTATTTTATTTCGTTGAAACTTTATTGGCTCTCGTCCTTTTTGCTTTGAGTCGTCCCTCATTCATCTAAAATAAAATCCACTCCACCACAAAGGATAAGAAACGTGTGAATTTGATTGGGCGAGCGATTTATCAACAACTTCGAAAGAGCACGGAGTGTGGTAAGGTTGAGAGTTCAATACGAGTGAAGTGAGGCTTTTATTACTAATCTTGTTTACTAGTTTTGCAGGTCATCATGTCTGACCAAGGCGATAGGACGCAAGAGGTCGTAGATATATCATCTATAGCAAGTTCATTGGCTATAATTGTGAATCAAATCTCGGGCATGCAAGCGGGATGGGGATAAAACACAAGACACTACACCAACCATTACCCTGGGACAAGTCCATGCCTTGTGCAATCCCAATACCACAACCACCTCCACCCAAAGAGCTCCACCACCCCAAACAACCAACCTTCTATCCTAAAACTCCACATTCCAAAACACCAATCGACAAAACTATCCCCAAGTTTACCAACACACTCCGAATGAGGCAATCCCTTAAGTAACCTTACAATAAACACCCCAAGCTCCACCCCAAGTCCAAACACAAGATCCCTTTCCTAACAAAAACCAATACCAACGCCACTACCAATACCCCATGAATGAAGAGGAGTATGATGACTATCCACAAGGTAGGTGGTGGGATGATGTTATATCCCGTAATTTTAAACGTCAGATTATTTGTAAGCTGATGTGGGGCCCACACGTTAAGATTTTTTTTGGAACATGTGACAAGTCATATGAATCACATATGTGAAGTTAAACACAACTCAAGAAGGACGCTTGGGCCAAATCAAAGTGGAAGTCCTCCAAACGAATATTTTTAAGAAAACGTTTTCGGGTGATCTGCCTTTTAGGGGAAAAACCGGTATTATATGTTTGGAATGTGGAAAAATACCAAGAAATAGAGGTTGTAGATAATTGAATTAGCTTTCCAACCATAGGTCGTGGGTTCCCAGGTGACATCGGTACAAGGAGGTATGGACGTTTTAAGGTCGAAAGGTCAGTGGGCTAGGCCCAATTCGGGATCAACCGAGTTGGCCCAAAAAAATCAAAAACAAAAAAATAAAAAAATAAGGCCCAAATTTGTGAGGGATGGCCGGCCAACATGGCCCAAGCCCATGATTTTATTAATTATCCATGTGATAATTAATATAAAGGATCAATTAATGAGTCATATCTCATTTAGAAACTTCAAGAAGACTTGAGAAAAAGGAAAGAAGGAGAAATATCCAAGGCCATTTCGGCCAAGTGCAAATATTGACAAGAAAATTGACAAAAATTTCTTCAAAAATTATTTTCTACCAATTAAAGGATTCCTAGCAAGGTGGAGTGGTCTTTGGAGCAAGAAAAATTCATATTCTAGCAAGTTGCAAGACTTAGCTAACTGAAAGATCAAGGAAGAAGGTAAGAACTTTTTCTTTACATGTTATGGATATTTTTGCATGTTGTAGTGTGCAAAGGTGAGTGAAATTCATGAATAGCAAGAATATAGTTGTGTGGCGGTGAGTTGTATATCACATGTATAGCCGTGTATATTTGGTGAATCATGAATGCATGGTGAGCAAGTTTTATTTAGTATGTTGGTTGTTGTGTTGTGGATTTATATTGCAAACAAAAGCCTAATGAGCTTAGTGAAGTATTAGTAGTTGGAGGCTTTTCTTGGAAGATTATGTAAATTTAATATTATGTTCTTACATGTATGGAAGATAATGATATTAGTATGGTGTTGTTGGAATATATATTATAAGGTTGTTATTGTTTTCATTGGAGTTGGAAGGTTTTGAAAGAAGTAGTAAATTGATTAAGTTGTTATAATGTATCTTGGATTGAATATGGAAATTGTTAGTGTGGTTGAGTTATGTTAATAGTTTGGCCGGGTTTGAATTCCCGGGTTGTCGTTGATTGGAACCTTGCTAGGTAAATGTTGAGGATGGTGTATTTACAGAGGAAATACTGCCGAAATTTCGGTAGCCAAGTGTTTCCTTAAGATTCTAACTCTAAGTACCCTAATGAAAGTTTGGGTAAATGTGACCAAATCGCAGATTTTGGCGGATTTGCAGCTTGAATTCGGAATAGCAAAAGAAGCCGAAAGAGGTATGTAAGGCTTCACCCTTCCTTCTATGGCATGTCTTAGCTTTAATAAGTTGGGTACAAGCCTCGGGGGAAACCCTATCCCCCGGAATCCGCACCTAAAGTTTCCTCTTTTTCCTTCAGTAGAATTGAACTAGAAAGTGTGCAAATGTTGAAAGGACCTCCTAAACCCCTAGAACTTGTATAAATGGGACCCGATTACCCTAATACCCTTACAAGTAACGCCATGACATGTAACTTATGTAAATAGTATACGCTACCTCATCCGGCCCGAGGTGGGCCCGTTACTCTTGAATTTTCCTTATAGTCTTGTTGGACTTACTAGAAGTTGAATCCAAGGGAATCCTTTGATCCCGATTTCGTTACCAAATGATAAGTACTATAACTACTCTAACGAGGAGACTTCCATGATGATAATGATAACAATGATGCTAGACGAGGGGATATGCCTATGATAAGTACTACCGGAACGATTCTATGACGAAGATTCCTAAGCTAAGTATTCTATGTGAATATGAAAGTGATAAACTAATTTTTGAATCTTATTTATATTCCTTAGCTATGACATTATTTTCTAAGGGTTTCAAAGCCTATGAACTGACATCTATGATGCCCCCGATTTCATTCTACGTTTACTTTAATATTATTCTCCGTTGATAGTCTCACCTTAAAATACTCGTCCCTTCAAGGCGAGACGAAGCGATCACGAGTATTCCATAGTGTAATTGGAGGTCACCGACCTTACGTCACTCCGATGGCTACATGATTTTTCTTTGGGCTCCCTTGCATGCTTATATGAATATGTATATAAAACAGGTATATGTATATAAGATATGAATATGTATATAAAACATGTATATGTATACAAGCTATGTATATGAATATAACGACATATATATGTATATGACCCTGGGATGGGGGGAAGGGATATATGGGGGAATGGGAAGGGAAACATGTTTCATTGCCACCTGATCAGCTGGCTTATCATCCCGGACGCGGGGTGCCAGGACGCGGGATATATGGGTGAGCCGGTGTATATCGGCGCTATGTGGGTGAGCCGACATTGCTCGGCGCTATGATATGACCTACCATGTCATGACCAGACATGCTATGATACGATATGCTATGACATGCTATGCTACGATATGATACGCTATGATACGCTATGCTATGATAAGATATGCTATGGCAAGCTATGCTATGACATGATATGCTATGATATGACAAGCCATGCTATGATATGACAAGCTATGCTATGATATGACAAGCTATGCTATGATATGATAAGCTATGCTATGATACGACAATCTATGCTATGACGTGATACACTATGACACGCTATGCTATGACATGGACATGATATAACACGATACGACATGTTGTAATAAGATATGATATTACATGATACAATACGCTATAATAAGACATGATAGGACACGACCTAATATACCACGATAAGATATGGTAGGGCACGATAGAAAATGATACGGTAAGATACGACATAATATAAGTTCTATTTTCTACGTTCATGGAAGAGAATCGTTTTTTTAAGGAAAAGACAAACCATGCATGATAGCCGCCCAAAAAGGGGCCTCCTATGTACAGGTTACTTTCTTGTCTCATTATATGTCCTATGACTCCATGATATTATTAATCATACTCTATGTTACTGCTTGTATTATCTTCCATGCCTTACATACTCGGTACACTATTCGTACTGACGTCCCTTCTTGTGGACGCTGCGTTTCATGCCGCGCAGGTCAGCAGACAGGTGAATTTGATCCTTAGAAGCTCTACCAGCCGCCCTTGACAGCGCTCCAGTTGTTCCGGAGCCTCACTTCCGCGGTACTATTTTGTGTATGTATATTCGGGCACGGCAGTACTCGGCCCTTTCTATGTATAAGTGTACTATGTCTAGAGGCTCGTAGACAGATATGCCCAGTCAGTCAAGTACAGTTAGATATATGGTGTGTTGGCATTTTAATGTTGTTGTATAAAGTGATAACGAAGTTTACTAGTTTATGTTCATAATGACGCTGCTAATGTTAATGTTCAAAAAAAATATATGGCACTGTTCATACGGCTTGCTAAGAGGTAAAGGCAAAATGATAGATAAGGGGTGCTCGGTACAAGTATCGGGTACTCGTCACGGCCCCTAATCGGGTCGTGACAGAAGTGGTATCAGAGCAGTTCGGTCCTAGGGATTTGTCTACGAGCCGTGTCCAGTAGAGTCTTGTTTATGGGTGTGTAGCGCGCCACACTTATAAACAGGAGGCTACAGGGCATTTAGGAAATATGACCTTCCTTGTATTCTAAGATCGTGCGATAGAGCTATGCTACCAGGCTTCCACATTCCTTTCCTAATCCTATGCTATGGTTTCAGTACTGTCGATGAAGAGATCAGCTTCAGATGATGGGGGCACCAGTAAGGCCCCTAGAGTATCTCCATAGCCGAGTAGGGGGAGCCTCGGCTATTCGATTGAGTCAGACCCGTCAGAGGACCCAGCCACAACTCCTCCGGATTTCCTGACTCCCAGAGCGGAGGATCCCGCGGGGGACAGCTATGATACGGATCCGTCGGAGGACCCAGCGACAATTCCTCCAGAGATTCTGACCCCTAGAGCAGGGGACTCCATAGACAGTGGCTATGATACAGATCCCTCAGAGGATTCGACGATGACTCCCCCAGAGCTTCTTACCTCCAGGGAGGAGGATAGTTATGGCACAGACCCGTCAGAGCACTCTTCTGGGATGACGGATGAGGAGGCTTCCGGGGGTACGCCAGTTACTCCCGTGATGGAGGACCGTGCCAGTCCGGCCACCTCGGAGAGTGCTACGGATTTCTCCTGTCCCTTGTTCCGGCCATCAGAGAACCAGGAATCACCGCTATTCTCTTCGGATTCGGACGCGAGAAATGACGAGGGTCGGGCGAGCGATGAGCAGACAGACGAGAATGAAGAACATACTTCACATGGTAGTTCCCCGGGCCAGGCTCGAGATTGATCGACTATAGGTATATGAGATTTTCTTTAAAACTTTCTATGTATACGTAACCTCTGCAGGAATACTAATTAATAACGGCAGGTAGAAATTCAAAAAGGGGTCAAAGATTTAACGGTTATAAGTAATGGCGACTGAGATGTCCCCGCCACCAGTGTGAATTTAGAAACCCCGGTAAAAGATAGTTATATGTATGGATAGGAGTAAATAGCGAAGATTTAAGCAGAGGCAATATGGTAGTTGTATGGTTAGGAAAGTGAAGATAAGAGTGGGACCCGCCGTGAGGATGTTTTGGGAGCTGTTGGAACCCCGACTTACTTTAAATAATGTGACAAAGGCCGTATGGGGCAGTCGGTAAAATTACACCAACGTTCACGTATTAAAATGCACCAGAGTTTCAAGGTTAAGCGTGCTAGGGTGAGAGCAATCTCAGGATGGGTGACCCCCTGGGAAATATGCTGAAAATTTCATAAATGTGGGAACAAGAGACGAATGTGAAATTAGGTAGCCTAAAGTAAATTAGAGTGTGTGAAGTGGTTAGAAACCCTATAGAAGTCGGGTAGGTTGAGACGGAACAATAATAGGAAGGAATTGAAGAGGAGACGAAGAAGAAATAACCCACCTATTTCTTATACCTACAGGTACTCAAAGTTCCTCATTTGGCTATACTGGTGGGTGGAAGAATTATATGTGGTAACCATAAAAGGAACTCCCCCAAAAATGCTCATAAGTCCCGATAAGGCTAGTTTAACATTCGTGGACGAAAGTTCTAAAGGGGGGGAGGATGTTATATCCCGTAATTTTAAACGTTGGATTATTTGTAAGCTGAGGTGGGGCCCACACGTTAAGATTTATTTTGGAACATGTGACAAGTCATATGAATCACATATGTGAAGTTAAACACAACTCAAGAAGGACCCTTGGGCCAAATCAAAGTGGAAGTCCTCCAAACGAATATTTTTAAGAAAACGTTTTCGGGTGATCTGACTTTTAGGGGCAAAAACGGTATTATAAGTTTGGAATTTGGAAAACTACCAAGAAATAGAAGTTGTAGATAATTGAATTAGCTTTCCAACCATAGGTCGTGGGTTCCCAGGTGACATCGGTACAAGGAGATATGGACGTTTTAAGGTCGAAAAGTCAGTGGGCTAGGCCCAACTCGGGATCAACCGAGTTGGCCCAAAAAAAAAAAAAAAAAAAAAAAACAAATAAGGCCCAAATTTGTGAGGGATGGCCGGCCAACATGGCCCAAGCCCATGATTTTATTAATTATCCATGTGATAATTAATATAAAGGATCAATTAATGAGTCATATCTCATTTAGAAACTTCAAGAACACTTGAGAAAAAGGAAAGAAGGAGAAACATCCAAGGCCATTTCGGCCAAGTGCAAAAATTGACAAGAAAATTGACAAATATTTCTTCAAAAATTATTTTCTACCAATTAAAGGATTCCTAACAAGGTGGAGTGGTCTTTGGAGCAAGAAAAAATCATATTCTAGCAAGTTGCAAGACTTAGCTAAGTGAAAGATCAAGGAAGAAGGTAAGAACTTATTCTTTACATGTTATGGATATTTTTGCATGTTGTAGTGTGCAAAAGTGAGTGAAATTCATGAATAGCAAGAATATAGTTGTGTGGCGGTGAGTTGTATATCACATGTATAGCCGTGTATATTTGGTGAATCATGAATGCATGGTGAGCAAGTTTTATTTAGTATGTTGGTTGTTGTGTTGTGGATTTTATATTGCAAACAAAAGCCTAATGAGCTTAGTGAAGTATTAGTAGTTGGAGGCTTGTCTTGGAAGATTATGTAAATTGAATATTATGTTCTTACATGTATGGAAGATAATGATATTAGTATGGTGTTTTTGGAATATATATTATAAGGTTGTTATTGTTTTCATTGGAGTTGGAAGGTTTTGAAAGAAGTAGTAAATTGATTAAGTTGTTATAATGTATCTTGGATTGAATATGGAAATTGTTAGTGTGGTTGAGTTATGTTAATAGTTTTGCCGGGTTTGAATTCCTGGGTTGTTGTTGATTGAAAACTTGCTAGGTAAATGTTGAGGATGGTGTATTTACAGAGGAAATGCTGCCGAAATTTCGGTAGCCAAGTGTTTCCTTAAGATTCTAACTCTAAGTACCCTAATGAAAGTTTGGGTAAATGTGACCAAATCGCAGATTTTGGCGGATTTGCAGCTTGAATTCGGAATAGCAAAAGAAGCGGAAAGAGGTATGTAAGGCTTCACCCTTCCTTCTATGGCATATCTTAGCTGTAATAAGTTGGGTACGAGCCTCGGGGGCAACCCTATCCCTCGGAATCCGCACCTAAAGTTTCCTCTTTTTCCTTCAGTAGAATTGAACTAGAAAGTGTGCAAATGTTGAAAGGACCTCCTAAACCCCTAGAACTTGTATAAATGGGACCCGATTACCCTAATACCCTTACAAGTAACGCCATGACATGTAACTTATGTAAATAGTATACGCTACCTCATCCGGCCCGAGGTGGGCCCGTTACTCTCGAATTTTCCTTATAGTCTTGTTGGACTTACTAGAAGTTGAATCCAAGGGAATCCTTTGATCCCGATTTCGTTACCAAATGATAAGTACTATAACTACTCTAAAGAGGAGAATTCCATGATGATAATGATAACAATGATGCTAGACGAGGGGATATGCCTATGATAAGTACTACCGGAACGATTCTATGACTAAGATTCCTAAGCTAAGTATTCTATGTGAATATGAAAGTGATAAACTAATTTTTGAATCTTATTTATATTCCTTAGCTATGACATTATTTTCTAAGGGTTTCAAAGCCTATGAACTGACATCTATGATGCCCCCGATTTCATTCTACGTTTACTTTAATATTATTCTCCGTTGATAGTCTCACCTTAAAATACTCGTCCCTTCAAGGCGAGACGAAGCGATCACGAGTATTCCATAGTGTAATCGGAGGTCACCGACCTTACGTCACTCCGATGGCTACATGATTTTTCTTTGGGCTCCCTTGCATGCTTATATGAATATGTATATAAAACAGGTATATGTATATAAGATATGAATATGTATATAAAACATGTATATGTATACAAGCTATGTATACGAATATAACGACATGTAAATGTATATGACCCTGGGATGGGGGGAAGGGATATATGGGGGAATGGGAAGGGAAACATGTTACATTGCCACCTGATCAGCTGGCTTATCATCCCGGACGCGGGATATATGGGTGAGCCGGTGTATATCGGCGCTATGTGGGTGAGCCGACATTGCATGGCGCTATGATATGACCTACCATGTCATGACCAGACATGCTATGATACGATATGCTATGACATGCTATGCTACGATATGATACGCTATGATACGCTATGCTATGATAAGATATGCTATGGCAAGCTATGCTATGACATGATATGCTATGATATGACAAGCCATGCTATGATATGACAAGCTATGCTATGATATGACAAGCTATGCTATGATATGATAAGCTATGCTATGATACGACAATCTATGCTATGACGTGATACACTATGACACGCTATGCTATGACATGGACATGATATAACACGATACGACATGCTGTAATAAGATATGATATTACATGATACAATACGCTATAATAAGACATGATAGGACACGACCTAATATACCACGATAAGATATGGTAGGGCACGATAGAAAATGATACGGTAAGATACGACATAATATAAGTTCTATTTTCTACGTTCATGGAAGAGAATCGTTTTTTTAAGGAAAAGACAAACCATGCATGATAGCCGCCCAAAAAGGGGCCTCCTATGTACAGGTTACTTTCTTGTCTCATTATATGTCCTATGACTCCATGATATTATTAATCATACTCTATGTTACTGCTTGTATTATCTGCCATGCCTTACATACTCGGTACACTATTCGTACTGACGTCCCTTCTTGTGGACGCTGCGTTTCATGCCGCGCAGGTCAGCAGACAGGTGAATTTGATCCTTAGAAGCTCTACCAGCCGCCCTTGACAGCGCTCCAGTTGTTCCGGAGCCTCACTTCCGCGGTACTATTTTGTGTATGTATATTCGGGCACGGCAGTACTCGGCCCTTTCTATGTATAAGTGTACTATGTCTAGAGGCTCGTAGACAGATATGCCCAGTCAGTCAAGTACAGTTAGATATATGGTGTGTTGGCATTTTAATGTTGTTGTATAAAGTGATAACGAAGTTTACTAGTTTATGTTCATAATGACGCTGCTAATGTTAATGTTCAAAAAAAATATATGGCACTGTTCATACGGCTTGCTAAGAGGTAAAGGCAAAATGATAGATAAGGGGTGCTCGGTACAAGTATCGGGTACTCGTCACGGCCCCTAATCGGGTCGTGATAGATGATAACCGACAAGGAGGGAGGTGTGGAGGAATGAATAACCGGGGGAGGGGAGGAAGAGGAGGCTTTGAGTGGTTTTCGGGCCATGACCCTAGATTCCAAGGACATGTAGACTTAGGGAGGACCCAAGGTTTTGCAGACCGGGGAAGATGGCAAGATAATGAGCGTAATTTGAACACCATCAAGGTGAACCTTCCTACGTTCCAAGGGGGTAGCAATCCGGAAGAGTTCCTTGAATGGAAATTGCAAAGTGAGCGCATCTTCCTCACGAACAATGTGTCCGAGGCCTTGAAGGAAAAGTATGCCCTCACTCAATTTGAGGGATACGCTTCTACTTGGTGGGAATTCAAGAAGTTACAAGGATTACAACAACACATCTATGAGCTCCCAACTTGGAACGATTTGATTGAGCTCATGGAGACAAGGTGGCTTCCACCCACATACCACCAAGATGCACTCAAAAGGTTGTACATGTTGAAACAAGGGTTCAAAAGTGTGGAAGCGTACTTTGATGAGTTTGAGGATTTGAGGATGAAGTCCAAGATAGAAGAGCATGAAGAGTACACTATTATAAGGTTTGTAGCCAACTTGAATCGAGACATCTCTAAACCGATGAGGCTCAAAACCTATAATAATCTTGAAGAGGCATTCCATGATGCATCCAAGGTTGAGGTGCATCTAAAAGAAGAGAGGTCCTACAAAGACAAAAGCAAATCGTCTTCAACTTGGAACAAAGGCAAAGAAAAGTGAAAAACTTCCACTTGGGATAAGCCTAAGAGCAACACTCAAGCACCTCAATCCAAATTTGACAACAAAGCCAAAGGTGATAACAAGGATAAAGGAGGTAAAAATTCTAACACCAACTATAGCCGACCTTCTACCATCTAATGCTTTAAGTGTCAAGGGAGAGGGCACATTGCGAGTGAGTGTCCCAACCGGAGAACTATCACAATAGTGAGGGATGGGTATCGATCCGATGATGAACATAAGGGCGGGGATGGTCATGAAGAAGAAGGAGGAATAAGTGAGTGTAAGGGTGATTCCGATGAAGAGGTTGAGAAGAGGTATGGAGAAGCCTTGAATCATGCTATTGTGGCTAGAAGAGCCATGGGGGCTCTAGCTAGGGAAGAGAGCGACCAAAGGGAGAACTTGTTTCATGCACGTTGCAAAATTGTGAATAAGGTGTGATCTTTAATCATTGATGGTGGAAGTTGTACGAATGACGTTAGCTAATTTTTAGTTAAAAGTATGAAATTTCCCACCCGCAAGCACACTAATCCCTACAAACTCCAATGGTTTAATGAATGTGGCGAAATGAGGGTTAACAAGCAAGACATTATCAAATTTAGCATTGGCAAGTACCAAGATGAGATTTTGTGTGATGTGGTACCCATGCAATCTTGCCATCTATTGCTTGGAAGACCTTGGCAATTTGATGTTGATGCCCAACATAGTGGGAGAACTAACAAGTACTTATTTGTTGTCAAGGGAAAGAAATACATTCTTAACCCACTAACCCATTACCAAGTGAGTGGGGATTATAGAGTGATGAGGGAGCTTCGGGAGAAGTATCAAAGGGAAGAAAAGGAGAAAGGTGAGAAGGAGACTTTGTTGGTCATAAGTGGAGAGGGGACATCTCGAGATGGTTCCAAGAAATGTTTGTTGGCCAAACCAAGTAATTGCTTAAAGGGGTTGACGAGAGACACTTCATGGTGTGTCTTGTCAACAAAGATCTTCTCTTAAATGCTAACCAAGCTACTAGCACTTTGCCTAGTAGTATGTCTTCTCTTTTGCAGGAATATGAAGCCTTGTTTCTGGCAGAAATGCCCGATGGCTTACCTGGCTTGAGAGGTATTGAGCACCAAATCGACTTTGTACCGGGTTCCCAAATTCCAAACAAACCGGCTTATAGGAGCAAACTGGAAGAAACAAAAGAATTACAAAGGCAAGTGGATGAACTTCTTAAAAAGGGGCTAGTGAAAGAGAGTCTTAGCCTGTGTGCCGTTCTGGTGATTCTTGTTCCAAAGAAAGATGGCACTTGGAGGATGTGTATTGATTGTAGGGCCATCAACCAAATCACGGTAAAGTATCGCCATCCTATTCCGAGGCTTGATGACATGTTAGATGAGCTTTGTGGCTCAAATGTGTTTTCAAAGATTGATCTTAGAAGTGGCTATCACCAAATCCGAATGAATCCCGGTGATGAGTGGAAAACGACCTTCAAAACCAATTTTGGCCCCTATGAGTGGCTTGTCATGCCATTCGGACTAACCAATGCACCTAGCACGTTTATGAGGTTGATGAACCATGTCTTGAAACACTTTATCAACAAGTTTGTGGTTGTTTATTTTGATGACATCCTTGTGTATAGCAAATTAATTGAGGAGCATGTAGGCCATTTGAGGCAAGTATTTGATGTCTTGTTGCGTGAGAGGTTGTTTTCTAATATCAAGAAATGTGTTTTTTGTGTTGATAAAGTAGTGTTCTTGGGTTTTGTGGTGAGTGCAAATGGTGTGGAGGTTGACGAAGAAAAAGTGGAGTCTATTAGAACTTATCCAACGCCTAAAAATGCAACCGATGTGAGGAGTATCCATAGGTTGGCAAGTTTCTATAGAAGGTTCGTAAAGGGTTTTAGTACAATTGCCTCTCCCTTGACCGAATTGATCAAGAAAGATGTTCCTTTTGTTTGGGAAGATGAGCAAGAGAAGGCATTTCAAGAATTGAAATACATGTTGAGTTTGTCACCATTATTACAATTACCCAATTTTGAGAAAACTTTTGAAGTTGAGTGTGATGCTTCCGGGGTTGGTATAGGTGGAGTATTGATGCAAGAAGGCAAGCCATTGGCTTACTTTAGTGAAAAGCTAAAAGGGGCGTCATTGAACTACTCTACCTATGACAAGGAGTTGTATGCACTTGTGAGGGTCTTGACCCATTGGCAACATTATTGTTACACCTCGGAAAATTTCCCGTTGGTACGCAAGTAAATGAACTAATGAGGTGTGCGAGGAGTGCGTGTGTATAATGTTTCATGGGAAATGTATGTAAAGGGATGTGGATGATTAGAATGAAAAGTCGAGAAATGAGAAAAATTGAAAGTTGGCAAAACTGCCCAGTGGTCGTATATTGCAAAATACGGACCGTAAACTGCCAGGTCGTAAACTGGCATGCCAAAACTTCAACTTTCTGCCAGCTGAGGAAGAGGTATAATACGACTTGGTGGACGGACCGTAAAGTGATTTACGGCCCGTAAACCATGGTCGTAAATCACCATGCATGCAGGACAAAGTTTCTAGTTCTTCTTAAGCTTAAAAAGGACCACGAGGGACGGTCCGTAAACTGAAATACGGACCGTAAACCTCCATGGACGACCACTGTTCACCCAGCACAGATTTTTCAATTCATTAAATATGAGGATCAAGACTTGTCTTATTTCATTTACAACATTACACCACTTCTCTCTAAAGCTCCCCTCTACATTTATTTTATGAGTTTTCAAGGATTATAAGTCATCCATAACATTAAGACAAGTAAATCAAGGATAAGGGAATCATCAAGGATCATCCAAGTCAAGAAATCCAAATGGAGAAAAACTAGGGTTTTGCTCAAAGAAGAGTATTATCAACCAAAGCTTGTTCCTACAACTTCTAAGGTAAGATTCATGATTTTTACAAGATGTTTGAGGTATTGGAGAATTAAAATACATGGATTGTAGAAAATGTGGTCAACTGGGTCATGAATGATGAATAGTGACATTTTGAGAAATAGTTTGAATTGAGTTATGAATGTTGTTGTGTTGTGATATGAATGTGTTATAAATGGTATTAAGATCATGAACTAAACACTTTAGACGAATGGACGAAGATGGGTGTTATAATCATGAATGTGGGTGAACTAGAGGCAAATTGAGGAATTCTAGATAATGTGGATAATGTGAATGACTAATGGCCATTGTTATGATATTAATGAAGGTATAAACGCTAGCATTGGAAGGGAACGTGCAAGCATAGAATAGTTCGACGGAAAGGTATGTAAGGCTAACCCTTCTTTCATAAGGCATGGTTCTTGGCCAAATTCCTAAATTCCTCTATATGAGTATGTTGTCTTCACATGGTTTACATTCCGAGCTCTATGCTCACGACCCTTGATATGTACTATGCTTATACTACGTTCCTCGTATGACGAGTAAGTCTATAATGTAAATGTAACGATAATGATGAGGATAGAAATGATGATGAGAGTAAAATGAGACTAGAGATGCTTACAAGCTACGATATATGTGTATGTGTTCCTATGAAGGGCTATAATAAGACCCCGAGCTTATGATGCCGGGTAAGACTATATGTATATGACTATGTATAAAGTATGTATACGATTACGAAATGCGCGCACACCTCTGCAGAGGGCACGGATAACCCTGATGCCTTGGTAGGTCCAGGTATGTATGACCTTGAGCCTTGGTTGGCCAAGTATGTATAAGACACCGATCCCATGAGGTCGGGTATGCTATGTATATGAAATGACTATGTATATAATATGAATATGAATGTGAAAAGACTATGTATAGGAATACGGATAAGGACATGTATACGAATATGAGCACAAGTATGGTACGAGTATTACTATAGGATACGAACGACGATGTATGCAAGTAAGAGACATGATGATGATATTACTGTCTCCCCTCCTATGCTATCTTCATATGATATCTATTATGCTTCTATATTGATGTTGATCATGCTTTACATACTCAGTACATTCTTCGTACTGACGTCCTTTTGTTTGTGGACGCTGCGTCATGCCCGCAGGTGCGCAGGGAGACAGATTTGATCCTTATCTGCCTATTCGGAGATTTCATAGAGAGCTCCATTTCCTTCGGAGCCATATCTTTTGGGTACTCATTCTTTTGTGTATATAATTATGGGCATAGCGGGGTCCTGTCCCGCTAATGCGATATGTTATACTCTTAGAGGCTCGTAGACGTGTGTGTGTGGGGGTAGATGTGTTTGGCCTTGTCGGCCTATGTTTTGTATATCATTTTGTCGGCCACGTTGGCCCATGTATATTGATGTAGCATAAATGCCTATGATGATATAAATGTGCGGTTGTCCATATGGGACTAGTTGTCGAATAAATGGAAATGCATGTATAATTATGTGGCTCACCTAGATGTAAGTATAAGAGTAAGTTAAGAGGGTGCTCAGGTGGGTTAGCACCGGGTGCTCGTCGCGGCCCCGAGTCGGGTCGTAACAATTATTTGTGGCATAAGGAGTTTGTGATACGATCAGATCATGAATCCTTGAAACATTTGAAGAGCCAATCCAAGCTTAACAAGAGGCATGCGAAATGGGTAGAATTGATTGAAGCTTTCCCTTATGTGATCCATTACAAAACGGGGAAGGACAATGTGGTGACGGATGCATTATCTAGAAGGTATGTCTTGCTAAACACTATGACTTCTCGGATGATGGGATTTGAAATCCTTAAGGTATTCTATTTTCAATATCCCGACTTTAAGGCAATTTGTGAGGAGTTGACCCAAGGGAGGAGGGTTGATAGGTTCCAATTTGTTGATGGGTTCTTATTCAAGGATGGTAGAGTTTGTGTTCCAATGAGCTCATGGAGAGAGTTGTTCGTCAAGGAAGCACATAGTGGTGGAATGATGGGCCATTTTGGAGTGGCCAAGACACCTGATATTTTGGGTGAGCAATTCTATTGGCCCAAGATGCGACATGATGTTGTAAAGCTATGTGGTCAATGTTTGGAATGCAAGCAAGCCAAGTCCAAGACTTGGCCCCAAGGTATGTATACTTCCCTTCCTACTCCTATTGGTCCTTGGATAGACATTTCTTTGGATTTTGTGTTGGGTCTTCCAAGAACCAAAAGGGGTCATGATAGCATTTTTGTTGTGGTAGATAGCTTCTCAAAAATTTCTCATTTTATACCATGCCATAAGTGTGATGATGCATCTCATGTAGCATCTTTGTTTGTGAATCATGTTCTTAAGTTGCATGGAGTTCCCCGCACTATTGTTAGTGATAGGGATTCCAAGTTTCTTAGTCACTTTTGGAAAAGTCTTTTGTGGTACACTTGGTACTAAACTCATGTTTTCTACTTCATTCCACCCTCAAACGGATGGCCAAACCGAAGTAGTGAATAGGACTCTATGGAGTATGCTTAGATGTATGATTAGAGGAAAGACCACTTATTGGGAGGACCATTTACCTTTGATTGAGTTTGCTTACAATCGGTCCCTCCATTCCTCTATTGGCATGACTCCATTTGAAGTATGTTATGGCTTTAATCCTTTGATTCCTTTAACCTTAACCCCTTTGGCTAGTGATGTTGTTGTGAGTTTAGATGCAGAGCAAAGGGCGCCCGAAATGATGAAAATCCATGCCAAGGTAAAGGAGAGCATTGACAAGGTCAACACCAAGGTAGCCAAGATACAAAATCATGGGAGAAGAAAGGTGGACTTCCAACCTGATGATTGGGTTTGGGTTCACTTTTGAAAGAAAGGTTCCCGCAAATGCGAAAAGGGAAATTGAGCCCAAGGGGAGATGGACCATTCAAAGTGTTTGAAAAGATCAATGACAATGCCTACAAAATCGACTTGCCAAGTGAGTATAATGTTTATAATGTTTTCAATGTGAGTAATCTTTCCTCATGTGTTGTAGGAATGCCCTTAGATTCGAGGACGAATCTTCTCCAAGAAGGGGAGGATGATAAGAACCCAACAAGAACACGGCCTTTCACAAGAAGTCAAGCAAGAGAACTTCAAGAGTTGCAAGCCTTGTTCATGAAAAAGGATGCCATGAGGGAGATTGGAGAGAAGACTTCGCGGATTTACAACGTTTGCGAGTTGGCATTGGAAGAGTTGCAAAGTGGCTAGAAGCACAAAATGGCTAAAAGTGCAACTATAGGGTTAAGATTGCAATTGGAGGTCATACTTGCAAGTTAAGGGGTTAGAATGACAATTGGAGTTCATAATTGCATGTTATGAGACTTTGGATGCAAGTGAAGACCCATGTGGGTATTTTTGCAAAAGAGGCACTTTAGGGCCTTTTGGTGTAATAGGCATTAGTATAAATAGTTCTTTTCATCCATTTGGAAGACTTAGCTTTGATATTGTGTGAACTCAAATATTGAGAGATTTTAGTTAATAGATAGATTGTGAGATTACTACACTAAGTGTGATTTCATTGTTGCAAAATGAATTTTCTTATCCATTGAATTCATCTAGATTGCTCATTTGTGGTTTCCAATTGAGTCTTCTACTTGATTCAAATTACTTTGATTCTTTTGGTTGAATTCACAATAGGAGGGTTTAAGTTTAATATACTTAGATTTGCCTATAGGATTCATTACTAATTGGGTCAAGTATCTATCCGCTATTCTCCTTAATTTCCAAATCTTCATCTATCTTTTGTTTTTCTTTATTTTTGTTTACTTCTTAGAGTTTCCTTAGGTTGAATCTTATCACAATTTAACAATTTTTATACACTTGTCTAGCTATCACGGGATCACCAACCGAAGTAGATACCTCGAAAGGTTTAATTGGCTCGGGTTTCACCCTAATATGACCTGGAATATACTGAGTGATATAAGATAACGTACAACCCGGATCTATCAATGCATACACATCATGAGAAAATACAGATAGTATATCTGTAACCACATCCAGGGAGGACTCAAGATCCTGTCTTCTGGCTAAAGCATAGATACGGGGTTGAGTAGCACCTGAAGTAGATGCTCCCCCTCTGCCTCTACCTCGACCTGCTGGAATCTGGGGAGTTTGCCTTATCGGGCGCACAGAAGAAGAACCAGCCGCTGATCCTGTGGGCTGAACCTCGACTCTACCACTCATCGATGGGCAATCTCGCATCATATGCCAACCTGGCCAAGGGCATAGCAAGCATCTGAACCTCGGCGACACTGACCAGAATGTAACTTACCGCACTGACTACATCGTGGTACTGGTGGTCTCCTCTGACTATAATCACCCCCAAACTGAGAACCTGAGGCTCTCGAACTCTGACCCTGTCCTGGACGAGTGGAGCGGTCAAATCTCCTTCCTGCAAACTGAGGAGGTGCACTAGTCACCGACTGGCCTGAGTGACTAGAATATAACTGCCTCGACCCCCCTCTAAAGTCGCTACCAGCACCCATAGATCTGGCCCTCTTACTTTGCCCTCTATCAATATCACGTTCACCCCTTTGTGGATGTTGCAGCTCTTCTATGTTTTGGGCATGGGCCTGAATGCGGGAAATATCCATCCCATCTCGCAATGAAGCCGTTAGACAATCCTTAAACAAATGCGGCCTTAGGCCACTCACAAATTTGTGCACTCTATCTTCCATGTTGGCCACCATGGGTGGAGCATATCTAGCCAATGAATTAAACTGAAGGCTATATTCCCGGGCACTCATACTTCCTTGCCTCAGATTTAAGAATCTATCCGCCCTAGCTCGATGGACCTCGGGTGGCAAGTAGTGGCGAACGAAGGCATCTACAAACTCTTGCCTAACTGGAGGAGGCACATTCTCTTTTCTTGAGGATATCCAATTATTATACCATAAGACCGGCACGTCCCGGAGTCTATAAGATGCTAACTCCACAGATTCAGTTTCGGAAACATGAATAATCTTCAAAGTTCTCAACATTTCATCAATAAAACCATGCGGGTCTTCATCCGACTTTGACCCAAAAAACTCTCGAGGATTCAAACTCCTGAAATCACGGGCTCTAGTACTAACCGCCCTGCCACTTGGACCCGAACTCTGCCGCTGTGCCTGGACGGCAACTAACTGCATCAATAAATGGATAGCTTTGGTCATTTGTTGACCCGAAGCAGCCGGTGGAGGAACGGTAGAAATAGGGGCTGAAACCGAAGCCCCCTCTTGTTCTTCTAAAACAGGTAGAGTGGGAGAAGTATTAGATGGGGGCTCATTATGTGATTCACCCTGTTCCATATTCATCGGTGGCTCCCTTTCTACCCGCCTTTCTATCGTAGTCTTGCCCTTCTAGGCGTGTCAGCCCCCGATTCCGATAGGGCATGATGGGCACCCAACTCTTACTTAGAGCTGAGCGAACGCCCTGGCATTCACATAATGAAACTGGACATATAATAAAGTACATTTAGTCAAACCATAGAAATTTGCGAACGATACTCAATTAATAAAAAATTGAATAAGTCAAACTGACATATCGGCCTACATGGTCACTTTACTCACCGCATGACATCTCAACATACTAACCACAGGACACTGTCTGCAAAGTCTCTAAGAGTAAACACCTGAATCGTATGATTCGGGACAGGGCCCCGCCATACCCATCCACACATATGATAACCGTAATGACTCGGCACTGCTCCAGGAAGAAAATGGAGTTTGCCAATCCCAGCTGATAGCCAACCATCCTAGCTGAATACTTTTACCTGCAAAACAATCTGGGACTGTGTGGCATGAACACAGCGCTCCCAGGCAAAGGGACATCAGTACGAACAATGTACCGAGTATGTAAGACATAATAACATCAAGTGCAGATGGATCATGAAAACCAGTATCAATAATTGAATGCATCTGTGGCTAACATCTGAGAATATCTGCGTAACTCTATATGACTGAAACTGACTCTATGGCGTATGATAGGCATAGATTATAATATACTGATAGTGTTGTGGAACGTACAACCCGATCCATATATAATATAATAATGCCGAGGAACGAACGGCCCGATGCATATATAATATAATAATGCCGAGAAACGTACGACCCGATCCATATATAATTAATAATCATATATATACCATACCCGGCCCTCTAGTGAGGGACTCGGTGAATAATGCAATGAAACTGTGCACGAATACATACCCGACCTAGGACTCGGTGAATGATATATTAACACCATGCACTAGTAGAATATCACGAGCAACCGTATGCAAACTAAATCATCATCTGGGACTCAATAGAATAATTAGAATGAATCGAGACTTGAGAATAAAAGAGAACTGTCATGTCAAGTACCGCTGAGAACTAGAATTCATTGGAGTTATGTATGTTCATCATTCGCTCGTTTTATGTAATTCATGCCAAAAAAGAATGAAAGGGATAGCCTTAACATACCTTGTCCGCTTCTTACACTAATCCAAACCTAAGTCTCGGGCTTCCCAATATCTACAACAACGTCAGTAGATACCAAACATTAGCTATAGGTAATTAGGAATCCAATCTTAAACTAGCACGTCATTTATAGAAATTCTGATAGCATTTCATTAATAAATTCAACATATTCCGAGAATTCAACTCAGCCAAATCACCAACAACAATACCAACAATCATATTAACAACATCAACAATTAATCCCATCGGTCCAGCCCCTCAGCAATATAAAAATAGTTCCAATAATTCAAACAATAATGCGACGAGCGGAAAGCTCAGCTTGTCAATTAAACAATAGTTTTAAACCCCGTCTTCATTCAAAATTTTCCCAACAATATTAACAACAACAAAAACACCTCCAGGTTATTTAATTAATTTCCAGTCATATAATTTCATAATAACAACCTCCCAAAATAGTCCACCGAACTACAACACCAATTTATCCAATTTCTGATATAAGTTTCGTATTTCTTTCATCTAGTCATGTAGATACGGCTTGGACAAATCAAATACATCTAGAAGAGAGGATTTCTTACCTTATATGCAAATAAGTACTCTTCTTCCACCTTACTTCACTTTGAAGAAAGCCCGGATTCAACAACACGACAAAATGGAATAACGAGATAAAAGCACTACGCAAAAACTCCATGTCGTTCTTTGTATTTGCCTTGGTCGTAGAATTTAGCATCTTTTGTTGTTGAAAATAAATGTAATTCTTCTTCTTTAAAATATGAACAACGTTGCTGCTCCATGGAAATTAGGCTTCCTCCCTTTTCTTATGTGTAACACAATGGCATATGAAATATCAATTTAAGGGATTCTTTGCCTTTTTCTACGTGTCACATGGCTGGCCAACTTTAGTAATAGTCATCACTAAAAAATGAAACTATGTGCATGTATAATTGCAGCCCACTTATACATATTACACGTGGACTATATCCACTAATAACTATCCAATGATCTCAATTAATTTCATGTCTTCAACTATAATTACCCATTTAATCAATTACACTCATAATTAATTTCTTGATCTCAATTAACTTAAATAGTGATCATTTTCGACACAATTTATATACTCATTACCATGATCATGTAATATAACACTAGTCCATAGCCTCATTTGCCATACAAAAAAATATTATTTGCAATCATCGTTGTCACACTTTTCCATCTTAAATCATTTCAGGACTTCATTCCTCGTATACACCGAGTTCTTGATTTTCAAGCTTTAATATGACCAAATCCTACAGCCTTAGTAAAATTTTCTCATGTTGGACGGTTCAATTTCCTGGTTCAAAAATATGGGATGTTATAGCTTGGACCGTATTTCATTCAAATAAATTTTGAACCTCGATGAAACTTATTTTCTTTGATTGGTTTAACTTCTAATCCTTACGATACATCTGTACCATCACTCTAACCACCTATAAGCTTGAGGGATAACCTCGCTTCCATTACTAATGTCATTTAACTCTCACGCTTTCCAATGCATGAAAACACAGGATGTAACAGGGCGACTATAGCTTTTCTCTTTATCGGCATCTCTGAAATCACAACGCACAATTAGGGTGGATAAAATCTTACAACACAGCTCTATCGCACGATTTCGTAAGAAGAAGAACAGTTATTCTTCCTACATGCCCTATAGCCTCATGTTTATAAGTGTGGCGCGCAACACACCATAAACAAGACTCTACTAGACACGGCTCGTAGACACAACCTAGGACTGAACTACTCTGATACCACTTTTGTCACGGCCCGACTAGGGGCCATGACGGGTACTCGGAGCTAACCGCCGAGCACCACTCATTCTATTACTCATCGTACTCACCCTGCGTTCATTCATTATTCTCATGCTTATAATCATAGAAAAACCATTTTCACTTTGAAACATATTTACCTTTATATACATAAGCCCTTCAGCTATCAAAATGATATACATACAATAAGGACATCGTGAGACCATGCTACGCAAACATACATATCTACGAGCCTCTACTAGAGTACTAGACATATGAACGGGACAGGACACTGTCGTGCCCAAAACATATATATACACAAAATAATAAATCAATGGCACCTCCTCTCAAAGTCTACTGATAGCCCCTACGAATCTGGGTCACCTCCCTGTCTACCTATGGGCATGAACACAGCGTCCAAAGAAAAGGACGTCAGTACAAGAATTGTACTGAGCATATAAGGCATAAACAATACTGATACGTTAATGAAAGAAGGAGGCATCAAGTGGAGAACAACCTGTAAGTGACTGTCAATCATGATAGAAATAATGCATGCTGACTTACTTCATAAACATCATCATATCATGTATGCATATATATATATATATATATATATATATATATATATATATATATATATATATATATATATATATGCTTCCCAACCATATAGGTATGGTGTGATCATCATTAGCCCGCGTCCAGGCCTCCCGTGTCTGAGGTAACCATCTCATGCCGCCCACTAGTGGTGTCTGCCCATTCCATCTAGACATGGTGTATACGCTGCCCGCCTTAGCGGTGTCTGCCCAGCCATATAAGCGCGGTGTAATATCATCATGAATCATGCATAAAGGCTCAATACAAACTGTAAATCATTCAGGGTGACGTAAGGTCGTGAACCCCCGATTCCATTATGGAGTTTCATAAGCATTCTGCCTCACCTTGAAGGAATTAGCATATAAGGTAAGTGTAGCACAATGAACAACATCACATAATCGTAAATAGGATCATTAGCTTTGTAGAAACATCATGTCATTATCATACTCGTGACGTATCTCTTATCTTATCTCATATGGAAAGATCATATCATAAGATTCATGCCTTAGAAAGAAGGGACTAGCCCCACATACCTTTTCGTCTAGCTATACTATCTCTTGAACGTTCTCCTTCAATGCTCTTGTTTCTACCTTCAAGAGAGTTTGTATCAACATTAGGTAATCGATAGCTTAGTATACTTGACTAAAGCTAGAGAAAATTGGGCATCATTTTCTTTGTTTATACAACTTTCCCCATATCATGTATCAACTTCCAAACGTCTATAATAACATTCACAACATCATAAGCAACAATCTTCATACACCTATATTATCCACATTTCCCAAATTTCACTTCAATTCACCCATAACTATGGTCATAGTACACTATTGCATTTACTCACAATATAAAGTTTATCCTATGTTCTTAATATCATTTGTAACATAATTATAATCACGACATATCAAGAATCATGACTCATTCCAAACTACAACTAAAAAATGCCACTATTCTAACATTCATGACCCATTTTCTATCTCCTTCTACAATCCAAGTCTTTGAACCTCTCACTAATTTAAAAAACATGGAATAATCATAAAACTTACCGTTGATTGAGTAGGAATGAGATTGGAGTGGAAACACTTCACTTGAAGAAAACCCTAGCTTCCGCTTCCAAGAGAATTCTTGACTTGGATGAACCCTAGTGAGTTTCTCGCGCTTGATTCACTTGGATTTATTATGTTGATCTTTGATTCCCCTTGTATTCTTGAAAATTAAATGTATAGAACCCTCTAGAAGCCTTGAGAGAGAGATGGAGAATTGTGGAAATGAAATTAGTGAAGTGGGAACATGTACTTATACTTGGAACTTATTCAGCCCGTCGTGACTTCCACGGACACTTATACGGTCCGTATAACATTTTACTGCCCGTATAAGTGGTCGTGGTTCACCATCAGGAAAAATGCCATCTCTGTTCGGTGTTATACGGACCGTATAATGTTATACAGACCATATATGTCGGTCGTATAACCCCATTTCCCTGAGATGATTTTCATCGCTCGTTTGATCTCCAATCCTTATGGAACCCTCTTGACACTTGTTTAACACTTCATTACCAATCTAAGGATTGTTATAACTCTTTCTTAGGGAATCATTAGGTCAACATCAGCTCGGTACTTTACGGGACCTTTCCAAAACACAACATATGCTTTGCCTTCCTTAAGGAACTTTCTCCTCTTACTCCCATCATCTTTGGAATCCTATATAGAATCGTTAAATAACCTTTCTTACTTATAGGAACATCGTATACTTCTCGTACTACGTTGGTCCATTTACTAGGCAACAACATGGAATTTTTCGAGGTGTAACACTTACACCCGGGCAAGTACATGCCTTGTGCTATCCCCTGACCACCTCTTCACCTACCCAAAGAGCTCCACAAAACCAACCACCCACCTTCCAAAACACCAATCGACAAACTTATCCCCATGTCTACCAAACCAATCAAAACAAGAAAATACCATAAAGAACCCCACAAAATACACTATCACAAGCACCTCTCCAAAACCAACAACAAAATCATTCAGGGTGACGTAAGGTCGTGAACCCCCGATTCCATTATGGAGTTTCATAAGCATTCTGCCTCACCTTGAAGGAATTAGCATATAAGGTGAGTGTAGCACAATGAACAACATCACATAATCGTAAATAGGATCATTAGCTTTGTAGAAACATCATGTCATTATCATACTCGTGACGTATCTCTTATCTTATCTCATATGGGAAGATCATATCACAAGATTCATGCCTTAGAAAGAAGGGACTAGCCCCACATACCTTTTCGTCTAGCTATACTATCTCTTGAACGTTCTCCTTCAATACTCTTGTTTCTACCTTCAAGAGAGTTTGTATCAACATTAGATAATCGATAGCTTAGTATACTTGACTAAAGCTAGAGAAAATTGGGCATCATTTCCTTTGTTTATACAACTTTCCCCATATCATGTATCAACTTCCAAACGTCTATAATAACATTCACAACATCATAAGCAACAATCTTCATACACCTATATTATCCACATTTCCCAAATTTCACTTCAATTCACCCATAACTATGGTCATAGTACACTATTGCATTTACTCACAATATAAAGTTTATCTTATGTTCTTAATATCATTTATAACATAATTATAATCACGACATATCAAGAATCATGACTCATTCCAAACTACAACTAAAAAATGCCACTATTCTAACATTCATGACCCATTTTCTATCTCCTTCTACAATCCAAGTCTTTGAACCTCTCACTAATTTAAAAAACATGGAATAATCATAAAACTTACCGTTGATTGAGTAGGAATGAGATTGGAGTGGAAACACTTCACTTGAAGAAAACCCTAGCTTCCGCTTCCAAGAGAATTCTTGACTTGGATGAACCCTAGTGAGCTCCTCGCGCTTGATTTACTTGGATTTATTATGTTGATCTTTGATTCCCCTTGTATTCTTGAAGATTAAATGTATAGAACCCTCTAGAAGCCTTGAGAGAGAGATGGAGAAGTGTGGAAATGAAATTAGTGAAGTGGGAACATGTACTTATACTTGGAACTTATTCAGCCCGTCATGACTTCCACGGACACTTATACGGTCCGTATAACATTTTACTGCCCGTATAAGTGGTCGTGGTTCACCATCAGGAAAAATTCCATCTCTGTTCGGTGTTATACGGACCGTATAATGTTATACAGACCATATATGTCGGTCGTATAACCCCATTTCCCTGAGATGATTTTCATCGTTCGTTTGATCTCCAATCCTTATGGAACCCTCTTGACACTTGTTTAACACTTCATTACCAATCTAAGGATCGTTATAACTCTTTCTTAGGGAATCATTAGGTCAACATCAGCTCGGTACTTTACGGGACCTTTCCAAAACACAACATATGCTTTGCCTTCCTTAAGGAACTTTCTCCTCTTACTCCCATCATCTTTGGAATCCTATATAGAATCGTTAAATAACCTTTCTTACTTATAGGAACATCGTATACTTCTCGTACTACGTTGGTCCATTTACTAGGCAACAACATGGAATTTTTCGAGGTGTAACACTTACACCCGGGCAAGTACATGCCTTGTGCTATCCCCTGACCACCTCTTCACCTACCCAAAGAGCTCCACAAAACCAACCACCCACCTTCCAAAACACCAATCGACAAACTTATCCCCATGTCTACCAAACCAATCAAAACAAGAAAATACCATAAAGAACCCCACAAAATACACTACCACAAGCACCTCTCCAAAACCAACAACAAGATCCTGACCAAAACCAATACCAAGACCCGTTGGATGATGAGGAGTGTGAGGAGATACAATGATAAGATTCAACCTAAGAAAACTCTAAGAATTAAGCAAAAATAAAGGAAAACAAAAATATAGATGAAGAATTGGGGATTAAAGGGGATAGAGGATAGATACTTGACCCAAGAGCAAGAAATCTATGGACAAGAAAGGGTATATCAAACCCTAACCCTTCCAATCGGATGTACAAGCCCTAGAACCTATGCAATTCGAATCAACAAATGACTCAAATGAATGCGCAAATGAGCAACATTGAATTCGATGGAAATAAGTGTCACGACCCGGCTAGGGGCCGTGACGGGTACCCGGGGCTAACCACCGAGCACCACTCATTTCCTTACTCGTCATAGTTATTATACACTTCTTTACTATTCATAAACTCATAATCATAAGACAATCATTTTTCATTTGAAAACATAATTGATTTTATATACATATGCCCGTCGGCTATCAAAATAATAACATATACACCATAGTGGCATCGTGAGACCATACTACCCACACATACGTATCTATGAGCCTCTACTTAGAGTACTAGACATATGGATGGGACAAGTCCCCGTCGTGCCCAAAATACATACACACACACACACATATATATATATATATATATATATATATATATATATATATATATATATATATATATATATATATACACACACAAAAGGATAAACCCCGTTAGCACCTCCGGAATAATGGAGTGCTCCTGAAAATCTGCTGATAGCTCCTATAGGTCTGCGTCGTCTCCCTGTCTACCTATGGGCATGAACACAGCGTCCAAAGAAAACGGACGTCAGCACGAATATTGTACTGAGTATGTAAGGCATGAATGAAATAAACATGATAAAGAAATCATAAGTCATAAGGAGAAGGCAAAACCTGCGCGACCTTTAAGGATGAATACATTTCATACATATATTATATATACATAATCGTCGTACATGAATCATCATAGCGTATACATCATTATGTCATATAATTCATCATCGTAGTACCGTATCTGCTCATACACATAAAACATTATCCGTATTCGGCCACGTAGTGGCTCGACAATATCACATAAATGTCTTCCGTATTCGGCCACGTAGTAGCTCGAAAATATCACATACATCATAACAAGGCTTGGTATATCTCATCATCATCATTGCCATAACATACATCTCATAAGCTTATCATAATCTTTCATTAAAGCATACGTTTGAATTTAACAAACAATCTATGAAAATCATATCATATTCGTAACTTGAACTTCGTATAAATATCGTATAATAGACTTTACAATCTTTAGACTTAGGCTCATCATTACCATCCTTGCATCTATGGCGTATCTCTTACCTTTATATTATATGAAATCCTCTATAAACATAGACTCGTGACTATTCGGGACGTTGATTGTAGGATGTGCATTAGAGCTTATAGACGATCTTTAATAATATCGGGTTGACATAAGGTCGAGAACCCCCGATTTCATTATGAAGCATTCATAAGTATTCTGCCTCACCTCGAAGGAATTTGTATATATGGCGAGTGTATACAACAAGCAATACCAATAGATCATAGTTAATATCGTTAGCTTTGTAGAAACATTATACCATGAATTCTAGAATCTTTAGTTTTAAGCTTATCATCTTCATTATCACACTCATGACATATTCCTTATCGTTATCTTATAAGAATATCTCTATCAATTTTGACTTATAGTTCCCGGAATGTAAGAAGGTCATGGAGAGGTAGGGGAAATTACATCATAGGAATCGTATAAGGATCACCATCTTCGTAGGAGTGTCATTCATGAGCTTAGGGACTCCTAGAATTAGATTCATCATCAATATCGTCATGCTCGTAACGTGTCTCTTTTCTTTATCTTGTATGAAGTTCTTTATGATCGTAGACTCATGGTTTTCGATACGTAGGAAAAATCATGAAGGAGGGAACATCATACTATAGAATTCATGCCTTATAAAGAAGGGACTAGCCTTACATACCTTTTTCGTTTAGCTAATCTATCACTTGCTTGCTTTCCTTTGATGCTCACGTTTCTACCTTCAAGAGAAGTCGCATGACATTAGCTAATCGTTTACTTAAATGTGCTTACCAAAGCTAAAGAAAATTGGGAAGCATTTGCTTTGTTTATATGATTTCCTCCATATTCCATATCAACTCCCAAACATCTGTAACATTATTCATAATACCATAAATAACAATCATCATTTATCTACATTATCCACATTTCACAATATCACTTCAATTTCCCCATAATCATGGTCATAATTCACTATTACATCCTTTCATTTTTAATGCTCATTTCGTGTTCTAAATGTCATTAATAATCTACTTACATTCACAACATATCCATATTAATGATTCATTCCAAACTACTACTCAACAATAGCACTATTCCCACATTTATAACCCATTTTCTATATTCTTCAACAATCCGAGTGTTTCAACTTCTCAATATCTTAAACACCATGAAAATATCATAAACCTTACCTTAGATATTGTAGGTACAAGCCTTGAGTAGCAATACTCTTCTTGCACCAAAAACCCTAACTCACTTCCTTTGAAATTTCTTGGCTTAGATGACTTTAATGGGTTTCATACTCTTGATTCTTGTTGGTTTGATGAAGTTGATAATCAATTTTCTTTGAATTCTTGTGGATGAAATGTATGGAATCTTCTAGAGGTCTTGAGAGATGAAGAAGTGTGTGGGAAATGAAATTAATGAAGTGGGACTTCCACGAACACTTCCACAGTCCGTCTTAATGGCATAATTTATGAAACCTTTCCTAAACCTCACTTATACTCCACTTATCCTTATCAATCCTTATTTCATCAATTCATATGACTTCAAAATCTTAACGTATGCATTCTAAGACCACTAATTATTCGTCTTATAGTCTTAAGAACTTCCTGTTACCCTCAATCTCGCATTGGTTCATTCACTATGTGATGACATGAAATTTTCAAGGTGTAACAATAAGTAATTCACTTCACAACTAGGAAGAAACACTTGGTTAACCAACCAAACAATCTATATTAATCTAAGACTATCAACTACAATCTCTCATAAGATTTTCTTCATTCAATATAATCTAAAGATGAAAATAACCTAAGTCTAGTATTTATACTAAGAGACTTAAGAGCTAGGCTAGTTATTACAAGAATGCCATTAATGAGGCAAGGGCCTTGTTTGGCTAGTTGGATATTGGCTTGAAATCCGAAAAAGGCTCCTCTTGGATATATAGCCATCATCCCATCCTCAAGCTTGCAATTGTGACCCTTTTGCATCTATGGCCCTTCTTTGCACGCCTAGCCACATTTGCGTTTCTGTCCCTTTGCGAGTCTAGCCACTTAAGTGTTGGCCTTCTTTCTTGTAGCTTCTTCTTTCATTCCTCTCCAAGCTTCTTGTCCATACTTTATGGGCCTTCTTATGGGGCATGTGTGCCTTTTCATGGGTCTCCAATGCTCATTTGGTCATCCTCTTAGCTTGAATGGATTGGAGTTCCATGCCATGGTCTTCAATGTGAGCCTTCAAGCGAAGTGTGCCTAGTAGGGTCATATCATCCTCCACTTCTTGAAAAGGATTCGTCCTCGAATCCGAACCTTGCAAAAGCCAAAGGAAGGTGGAAGACGACATACTCCTCAAAGATTGAGGGTTAGCACACACAATAAGAACCACATAATCATGCCAAGGATGAACAAATTTATGGTACAACCACACATCAATAGTAATCATTACAGAGAGTGCATACATGGGATTTCAACAAGGTGAATTCCCTAAAATTCAAGAAATACCTCACTCCCCAAGCAAGTTCTACCTTCATTTTGACTAAGTGTAAGATGTAAAGTAAGGTCATTCCAACCTAGAGCCCAACCCTCTGCACTAGTCTCCTCAAATAATGGTTTCACCACCAAGACATAACAAGAGGACACTACACCGGGATCATAAACAAAGATATTCCTCAAGTCATAGACTACACACCCCTCTTGCAAACCCATCATAAACTTAAGCAACAACATACAAAGGGTTTCATGAGCAAAGAGGTCATAAGGAAAGGTATCACATAAGATATTGTTAGCAATTTGTAGCCAAGTTTTACCGTCCTTTTCAAGATAATTCATTTTAGCAATCAAGTCAAATTCCCTCAAGAGGAGGTTTTGCTCACTAAGAAATGGATCATCATACCATAGTGGTTATTAGTGACTTTGTGATTCTCAAGAAGGGCTTCATATTCAACATCCCCAATCACAAAGCCATACATTTCACAATCATTCACTATGTTACTATCAAGCAAGTTATCATCCTTAAAGAGAGTAGGTTCAATCACAAGATCACATTCAAAATAAGCAAGTTCACTCTCAATAGGATCAATATCAGCACAAGTGCTATCACTAGATGGACACAATTTACTCTTGCAAGAAGAGTCAATATAGTCATCAAAAAGAGCAACTAGTGTGTAAGCACTTTTCACCAATGCATCATCAATTAACAAAGGGTCTCTAATTCTCACAAAAGGCAAAACTTTACCTCTACTCAATTGTTCATTAAGCACAAAGTGATCCACATTTGCTAAAGTAGAAGGGTTAGCTTTGTTACCTCTTTATTGAAGCACATCACCTTTGTTAATTTGGTCAAGTTCCTTGTATTGGCCTTCCTCTTTGGAAGAGGGTATCATTACTTCACCCTCCAAAGGAACTTGGAAACTTGGGTCCATGTCCTCTTTGGGGTGATCATCCACATAAGTACCTACAAAAGGAACAAGACAACTAGAAGAAATAGAAAGGTTAGAGGGGTTAGCTTGACTAGGCACCAAGTGCTTCTCTTCACCACACCTTTCCTCTCCTCCTAAAATTCCTCTAGCGACCATGCACTTCTTACTCTTCTCTTGGGTCGAACCTTGTCCTCCTTGAGAAACCAAGATCTCCTTTTCACTCACAACCATTTCCTCCCTTTTCATCTTTTCACGTAGCTCTTTCATGACTCTATAGTCTTCACGCACTTCATGGGGAGTCAATGGAGCAAGGACATACTTCTTACCATTGACCACAAAAGAATACTTGTTGGTCCACCCACTATGTTGAACATCCGCATCAAATTGCCTAGGTCTTCCAAGCAAAATATGGCACGCTTGCATTGGCACCACATCACATAAGATTTCGTCCTCATATCTTCCAATGCTCAATTGGATAATCGCTTGCTTGGTCACCCGCATTTCCCCACTTTCATTGAACCATTGAAGCTTGTAGAGGCTAGGGTCTTTTCTTGTGGGGAATTTCATACTTTCAACCAAGAATTGGCTAACTGCATTAGTGCAACTCCCACTATCAATGATCAAGGAACAAACCTTGTCCAAAATCTTACACCTAGCATGAAACAAGTTCTCCTGTTGGTCACTCTCTTCCCTAGCTAGAGCTCCCATGGCCCTTCTAGCAACAATAGCATGATTCAAAGCCTCCTCATATCTCAATTCAAATTCATCCTCGGAATCACCCTCACACTTACTACTTTCTCCTTCCTTATCATGACCAACCCCGCCCTCATTTTCATCATCGGTTCGATACCCATCCCTCACTCTAGTGATAGTCCTCCGGTTGGGACACTCACTTGCAATATGTCCTCTACCTTGGCATTTGAAACATTGAATGGTAGATGGGCTAGGGAAGTTAGGTTTAGCGTTGTTACCTCATTTTCCTTGCTCATCTTCTCTAGCCTTGTAATCAAACTTAGCTTGAGGAGTGGGAGTAGTGATCTAGGGCTTCTCCTAAGTGGAAGACTTTCACTTCTCTTTCCCTTGGTTCCAAGTTGAAGATGATTTTCTTTTATCTTTGTAGGACCTCTCTTCTTTTAGATCCGTTTCAACCTTGGATGCATCATGGAATGCCTCTTCTAGACTATTATAAGTCTTGAGCCGCATCGGTTTAGAGATGTCTCGATTCAAGTTGGCTACAAACCTTATAATAGTGTACTCCTCATGCTTTTCTATCTTGGACTTCATCCGCAAATCCTCAAACTCATCAAAGTACGCTTCCACACTTTTCAACCCTTGATTCAACATGTACAACCTTTTGAGTACATCTTGGTGGTATGTGGGTGGAAGCCATCTTGTCTCCATGAGCTCAATCAAGTCGTTCCAAGTTGGGAGATCATAGATGTGTTATTGAGATATTTGTAACTTCTTGGATTCCCACCAAGTAGAAGCGTATCCCTCAAATTGAGTGAGGGCATACTTTGCCTTCAAGGCCTCGGACACATTGTTCATGAGAAAGATGCGCTCACTTTGCAATTTCCATTCAAGGAACTCTTCCGGATTGCTACCTCCTTGGAACGTAGGAAGTTTCACCTTGATGGTGTTCAAATTTTGCTCATTATCTTGCCATCTTCCCCGGTCTTTATAACCTTGGGCCCTTCCTAAGTCTACATGACCTTGGAATCTAGGGTCATGGATCGGAAATCTCTCAAAACCTCCTCTTCCTCCCCTCCTTCGGTTATTTATTCCTCCACGCCTCCCTCCTTGTCGGTTATCATCCCACCACCTACCTTGTGGATAGTCATCATACTCCTCTTCATTCATGGGGTACTAGTAGTGGCGTTGGTATTGGTTTTGGTTAGGAAAGGGATCTTGTGTTTGGACTTGGGGTGGAGCTTGGGGTGTTTATTGTAAGGTTACTTAAGGGATTGCCTCATTCGGGGTGTGTTGGTAAACTTGGGGATAGGTTTGTCGATTGGTGTTTTGCAATGTGGAGTTTTGGGATAGAAGGTTGGTTGTTTGGGGTGGTGGAGCTCTTGGGGTGGAGGTGGTTGTGGTATTGGGATTGTACAAGGCATGGACTTGTCCCAGGGTAATGGTTGGTGTAGTGTCTTTTGTTTTATCCCCATCACTTTCATTCCGAGAACGGGGAGTGCCCATTCGACCCGAACCCTGCATTTGAACTTTCTCAATACTCACCATCCGTTCATCTATACCCTTCAACTTCCCATTCACACCATTCATCTCTCCTCTCATCTCTTCCATTCCCGCTTGCATGACCGAGATTTGATTCACAATCATAGCCAATGAACTTGCTATAGATGATATATCTACCACCTCTTGCGTCCTATCGCCTTGGTTAGACATGATGACCTGCAAAACTAGTAAACATGATTAGCAATAAAAGCCTCACTTCACTCGTATTGAACTCTCAACCTTACCACACTCCGTGCTCTTTCGAAGTTGTTCATGAATCGCTCGCCCAATCAAATTCACACGTTGCTTATCCTTTGTGGTGGAGTGGATTTTTGTTTAGATGAATGACGGATGACTCAAAGCAAAAATGACGAGAGCCAATAAAGTTTTCAACGAAATAAAACGAAGAAAAGCTTGAAAGAAATTAGCACGAAAGAAATGCGGACACAAGAACTAGTAAACACAAGTAGGAACAACTACTAAATCGCTACTAGTTGAGAGACACGAGAAATTGAAATGCTAAAATCGGAAAATAAATGAAATTTCGGCCCCGGGTAGGTGATAATTTGAAAATGGGGTCTTGAAGCCTCAATTGATCCAATGCATCAATTTGAAATAATGAAATTTTTTAAAATTCTATACCTTTTTTTTGTTCCCTACCGAAGGAATAGGGATACTATCACTTACAATCAAGGCTCAAGAAATTTTGAGAAATAAATTGAGATGAAATGAAAATTTTGAATTGAAAATGTACCTCAAATTTACGAATTGGGTTGTGGAATTTATACGGTCCGTATATAATTGAGGGACCGTAAAAGGTGACCGTAGAATAGGGATAGAAACTCAAAAATTTGGTACCAAATTTACGGACCAAAATCCACGGGCCGTAAAATTTTTACAGTCCGTATTTTTCCCACCGTAAATCACTGATAGATTGTAACTTTTGGGCCTCCAATTTTATGGACCATAAAATTTATACGGTTCGTATGTGGGACCATATAGTGGCTTCAGGGATTTTATATTGAACTCGTTCTCCTCGAAATTTGGGCTGAATTTTCTTTGATCCGATGACGTCTTAGGCCCCACACAACTTTGGACTTACCCTTTTTGGCCGAACAAACAACTTTACACTTGTCCTTGGAAAAACCTTTGGATCAAACCCTCTTCTTTGGTCTTCTTCTCCACTATGAAGATATGAATGTTCTTAAGAACACCAAGAACACCCAAATGCAATCTAGGACCAAATCAACTTGTTTTTGCTCCAATTTTCAGATCTAAGCTCCTTATCACTTGGAGAACAAAGCCTAATTTTCAATTTGCCTCAATTGCTTCTCAATCACTAAACCACTTTTGAGTTCTTCAAGCTTTGATAAAGCTTCAATTGTGAAAACTTCAAAACCCACCCAAACAACTTCAAACTTCGGATTTAGATGTTTTCCAACTTGGTAAACTCGAATCTAACTTCAGAAATAGCAAAATCAAATCACAAGAACAATTTTCGATTTTTTTTGGATTTTCATCTTTTTATGTGATTTTTAGATTTTGAGCCTAGAATTAGAAATTGTAGGAACAATCTCTTAGCCTATGCTCTGATACCAAATGATAAGATTCAATCTAAGGAAAATCTAAGAATTAAACAAAAATAAAGGAAAACAAAAAGATAGATGAAGAATTGGGGATTAAAGGGGATAGAGGATAGATACTTGACCCAAGAGTAAGAAATCTATGGACAAAAAAGGGTATATCAAACCCTAACCCTTCCAATCGGATTTACAAGCCTTAGAACCTAAGCAATTCGAATCAACAAACGACTCAAATGAATCCACAAATGATCAACATTGAATTCGATTGAAATAAGTAATTCACTTCACAACTAGGAACAAACACTTGGTTAACCAACCAAACAATCTATATTAATCTAAAACTATCAACTACAACCTCTCATAAGAGTTTCTTCATTCAACATAACCTAAATATGAAAATAACATAAGTCTAGTATTTATACTAAGAGATTTAAGAGCTAGGCTAGTTATTACATGAACGTCATTAATGAGGCAAGGGCTTTGATTGACTAGTTGGATGTTGGCTTGAAATCCGAAAAAGGATCCTCTTGCACATATAGCCATCATCCAATCCGCAAGCCTGCAATTGTGACCCTTTTGCATCTATGGACCTTCTTTGCACGTCTAGCCACATTTGCATTTCTATCCCTTTGCGACTCTAGCCACTTGAGTGTTGGCCTTCTTTCTTGTAGCTTCTTCTTTCATTCGTCTCCAAGCTTCTTGTTTATGGGGCTTGTGTGCCTCTCCATGGGTCTCCAATGCTCCTTTGGTCATCCTCCTAGCTTTCATGGATTGGAGTTCCATGCCTTGGTCTTTAATGTGAGACTTCAAGCAAAGTGTGCCTAGTAGGGTCATATCAGAGAAGTTATGGGAAGTTACTGATTTCAAAAACAAAACATCCATAAATCAATTTTTAAAGGGATTAAATGGTTCTTTTCTTTAAGACTGGAAAAAAGAACTATTTTCTCTTTTTTGCAGAGAGATATCTTCTTCTTTTCTTCAATAGAGAAATTTTGTTTTCTCTGATTATTTTTCTCCCATAAACACACGAAGAGAAAAGACATCTAGTTCACGGATTAAACTTCATTTGCTAGTGAATCGAAGTTCGACTTGGGGTAATTTTTTCTGTGGTGAGTTTGACAATCTCTATTGCGTCATAAAGGTACATAATTTGTTGTTCTCACTCCGTGTTTTATTCTTAAAACTTCTAACCTTTATGCAAATTTTGAACCCTCTAGACCATTGAGCTAAACTGTAGCATTGTGTTCAACAAATTTAAAATCAATATATACACATACAAATCAGAAAAATTTTCATGTATATACAACATAATTTTTTGTCTAGGGTTCAGGTGAACAATCCCCCCCCCCCCCCCCCCCCCAAGATCCACAATATAGAGCTGACCGATGAAGGTAAAAGATTGCTGGACTTTATCTCTGTATAGTGAGATCATTTATAAGGTAATTGACATGGCATGAGCTTTCACAAACTAACGGGAATGGAGATTTCAGTTTTCAACTCGTTGTTGCGAGATGTGGAGCTACCCTTTTTATTCCAAATACATCTCTTTGGGACATTGTAATCTTTAATATTGTAATTTCGGTGCCATGAAGCCAAATAAGCATAAATTGTGATCACTTGTTTAGCAAGTAGACCATCATATTGAAACCACAGCCTTCCGCAGTTGTTGGGTTTTATATTGTTCCTGGTTAAATTATAGACTTTTTTAGTTATTTATAAATCTACCCTTCTGGTTTATTTTGGATTACGTTATTGTTTTGTTTTTGCTTCCATTGTTGATAATTGAGAGTATATTGCAGGAGATTAATGTTAAAAGGGTTATATCACATCATCTTGCGAGTTGCAAACCGTTGCATCCTTTTCTATGAGAATCATAGATTTTGTGTTAATCATTTTATATTTGGGAAACTTAAACAAATAACTACATTTTAGGAGCTCTTAACGAATAGTAACTACCTTTTACTTATTTATGGTTCGTAGCTACGTTTAGGCGATTCGCGTGTATTTGAATCCACTGTTCACTTATATCCAACCTTTTATGATTTCACATGTATTTGACTGTATTTGAGTACATGGAACCTTAATTTCTGTGAATACATGTGTATTCGAAATGATTGTATTCCATTGCATTTAAATACACGACGAAACTGTGTATTTTAGTGTATTTATATATCCTTTTGTTTTGATTGTATTTGAATGTATTCGAGCTCCGATCAGCAAGGCCGCCACAGGCGTCGCAAAGTTGACTGTATTCAACTCTATTTGATTGTATTTACACTCAGAAATCCTTTTAATTAATGAAAATGTATTCGACTATATTTGAATGTATTTACACTCAATTTTTTTTTATATTCGACTGTATTTGAATGTATTTACACTCAAATAAATTAAGAATGCATTCAAATCCTTTTAAAAATATACTGTATTTAGTCAAAAAAAAATATTAGATACACTGTATTCATACATATCTGCAACAACTCCACCGGAGATTATACAAGTGCGACCTTGTTGAATAATGTATACATTAAGAAAATGAAGAATTTACACTCAAAGGATACATTGTATTTCATGCATTGTATATAAATACACTGAAAAATTCATGATTTGGTATATAAAGGATACATTGTATTAAATCCAGTAATGGATTGATCTCAACTTCATAATTTCAGATATGGATCTGACAGTGGGTGGCGACGGTGTTTAAGGGTGATTCGCGGTGAAGGGGGTAGTAGTTTGGTAGTGGGTGGTGATGGGCCTAGTTCGACGGTGGTGATTTACGGAGATGACAGAGTGTGGTGATGTGTAGAGATGAGAGAAAGGAAGAGAGAGAGGCGGCTGTTTGGTTGGGGTCCGGTAGACCTCCTCCGGAGAAGATGACCGGCGACGATTTCTCTGATGCTACTACTCGCTTTTTCTTCTTCTGTTTTTGATGTCTCCATCTATCTCTCTCTTCTGTGACAGTGAAGAACCAAAACGAGGAGGGAGATGGAGTGGTTGATAGCGGCAACGGTGTTGGACAGTGGCTGGTCGAGGGAGAAGAGAGAGGGAAAAAGGAGAGAGAGAGAGGGTTGAGGGAAAAGAGTGGTACAGTGGAATAACTATATGTATTTGGTATAACTATGATTGGTGAATAAAAAATTCATTATACTTATGAGAAGTAACTAAATTAAAAGGTAGTTATTACCCATAAATAACTCTTAGAGTTAACTATGACAGGTGAATTTTCCTTTATATTTGGTCATTGCGGTTTGGGTATTTACTATGTTCATTATACTTTCCTTATTGTTGGGAAGAAATGATCTCCTTATGACCAGTTATAATTTGAATAGAAAAATTACTTCTACAAATATCTCTTGTGTTTTGTTTACCGATTTCCTAAAAGAACATTTGAAATGAGCCATAAAACCAATCTTCCCTCTAGTTGGAAGCTTTGGCCGCTTTAGTCAAACGTTCAAAATAAAGACATTTTTACAATTAGAGTCATTTGCACAAGAAAACCAGAAGTAGCAATGCTTCATTGACGAGGAAGGCAGATCCACTCATCTTCCTTTAGTTTCATTCAGCCGCTTAATTGGAACTGACAAGCTTAGGCTTCCACAATTCCCATACCAGTAACTTGTTTTCTCTAGGAATGTGTTCCACCAACCTTCTGTTCGCATTTAGACACCGGACTCTGAACTTCTCATCCGCGACGTTATGGGCTGAACTTTCTTCTATAGGGATCCCTGGACTTTTTGCTTCAGTTTCCTCCACGACCCGATTCACCATCTCTAAGGCCTCACTCATTTTAGGACGATTTCTCAGGTGTTTATCTAGACACCTATTAGCTATGGCAGCTAACTTCTGAGCAGATTTAAGGGAATAGTTCCCATCCAGTCGAGGATCCAAAATTAGTTCAAACTTCTTCAGGTCTGAAAGATACGGTCTCGCCCATTCCAGAAGTTTCTGCTCGTTTTTTGGTTTATTTTTGTCCAAGGGATGTCTGCCAGTAATGAGTTCATATAGAAACACTCCATAGCTCCATACATCACTCTTGGATGTTAGGCGCCCAGTCTGTATATATTCTGGAGCAGCATATCCGACAGTTCCCACCACCTAATGAAATCAAGCACATTAATCACCAAGTTATTTGATCAATTATGTTTTACAAAATAGGATATTTCACATAGTGATGGCGCTTTAAAAGAAAAATCCAACATCTTTGACATATTTTGAGATATTCCATGTCCTAAATTAAATTACTTTAAATATAATTAGTTTAAGCAACTAAAGTTTGATTGTTTAATACGAGTATTTTCATAGTGCTTTACAATTAGCAATAAATACTTTCTAATTTTGATATACTGAGGTAGAAATATCACTCTAAATATTTGTGAGATAGACCATCAAAAATGTGGCTTTAAGCGGGGCGGAGGGTGTGGAACAGTAGTACACTGTCAAACACATGAATGTGTACTATCTTAACTCATCTAAGTACTTTGAACACATGTAAAGATGATTAATTAAATGGAGCTCTTAGGCGTACCGCTATTGAGACATGGCTTAATCCATCAGAAGGGCCTAATCTGGCCAAGCCAAAATCGGAAAGCTTTGCATTCCATTTCTCATCCAAGAGAATGTTAGATGATTTGAAATCTCTAAAGATAATCTGCACCAAACAACATGCATATAAAAATGAAGATAAGACGAATGTATCATTTTGAGGTTGAAAAGTGTAAAGAGGGAAAAGTGAATCACCTGAAAGTCCATTCCCTCGTGAAGGTAAGCCAAGCCTCGAGCAGCATCACGGGCGATATTTAATCTTGTTTCCCATGGCAAAGGTGAAATAAAATGACTCATTAAATGATCATGCATACTTCTATTGGGCAAGAACTCATATACCAATAGACGCTGTATTCCTCGCTCATCATCCCGTGCATTATAGCCCATGAGTTTTGCATGATTTGGATGCTCAACGACACCCAAGACGTTCAATTCAGTCACCCATCCCTTATGCCCCTAAATCACAAGCCAAACTCAATTTAATAAAAACCATCTAACTGACTTCAAAATCATAAAATATTTTGCAACGATCAAGTGATTATTGTTATATCACTAAAAATGAAACTAGCCTGCAATCCTCTCTGGCTGAGTTGTTTAACAACGATATCAGTCGTGTCCCTTAAACCCCCCTGTATACACCTCCAAAACCGCCTTCTCCAATCATGAGGGATCGGCTAAAATTCCTGGTGGCGGTCTTCAACTCTTCAACTGTGAAGACTCTAAGGTTGCAGGGCCTTTTATGTGACAAGCATGAAAACGATAAGGACTCCATGCTAATGTCTGATGACAAAGAAGTAGTGGATCCTTTCAGCTCAACATCTGTTGAAACAGAGGCACAAGACTGCCCTGATGTGGACTTTGTAGTCTTGTTCTCATCGTTATTCTTTGAGAACTGGAAACACTTCATAGCCCTTCAACAACACGAACCTGCCTACATATGTCACTATCCAACCAAAGAATATATGTATGCATATGCAATTATTTCTTTGCAAAAATTCAAATCGACTAGCATCCTCAGAAATGAGTAATTAATTAGCTTTTGAAGTTCCTAAAAGAAATACTACTTTACTTCATTATTATTGTGCTGATTAGCTTCAAAGACACTAAAAATTTGTTCCTTCTTTTAGTTAGCCTTGGAAACCAAATAACACCAATACAGATTGAATATGGAGTGCTATATAGAAGAAAATATCTCTCAATTTTTGAAGTACCAACACCTTCGTAAATTTCACTAGCTTGGAAATCATAAAAGACACGGAGTGCAAATTTTTTTTTAAAAAAAATATTTTTAAAAAATAATAATATAGAGGAAACTATAAAGTTCATCAAATTTCCATATCCTATAAACCCATTAAGGAAGCTTTAATTCAAAGAACAGGGTAGCAGGGTAGAAATATCACATTTTAAATATACTAACCATAATTTAATGAATTAAAAAGGAATGTTAAAAAGGGAAACATAAAGGAGAAACAAAGAATTAGAAGAAAAAAGGTAGAGTGGCAATTTCGACGATCACCTTTGAAATGGTGATGATCAAGAAAAAATGAAAAAGAAAATAGAAGAAGAGGTATATTTACCTTTAGGGACAATGGAGAATGATTGGGCTAACAATGAGAGTTGAGCTAAACTTCAGAAAAGGCTTAATGATGAACTAATTTTAAAGAAGAATTTTTTTAAGGAAATAAGAGGAAATCAAGAATACAAGTAAGCAACGAGCATCCCATGATCTAAGGAAGTCAACTCTTGGCAGCTAGATTTCAGTTCACCAACCTAAAATCCCTTAGGTAAATAAAAATGGAGATTTGGAAAAACAATAAAAGAGAAAGAAAGAATTAAATAAAATGAAAATAAAAAAAGAGTGTTTGATTTTATTGAGAAAAGATAATGATTCGGGTGCTTTGAAAATCAGAGGATATTGTTAATAGATGATTCATTTCGTTTTCAATTATTTTAGGTGACAGAGAGCTAAGCCACGTTTGGACACAAATATAAAGACAAATGATCTATCTAAGAAATAGGTATAGGTTTATACAAAATTTGGTTGTCATTTTAAATTTGTTATAATTAATATCAACATTTTACTCCTATTTAGAAGTGAACAGCAAGTGTGCGAACGCAGCTTGAAAAGATTATACTCTGTTCTGCAATATAATAATACTAAAGGTACAAACACGTGTGCAGAAAGTTACCAATATCGTGGGGTGTTAACACGTGTACTACACTTCTTCTCAGTAAACCACGTGTACTGCCCACCTGCTTTCCTCTCTTCCTTTTCCATTTTCTTTTGTAGTGTTCAGTATTTCTCTCCAAGAAGCAAATGGCCAATTTTGGCTAATAATTTTAATAATCTGAATTGGAGCTGAATGGGTTCTGAAAGAAAGAGAGGTTTAGGGAGACTTAAAGTTGCTTATATGAGGAAATTGCTGGTGATTATTATGTTGTATTGAGTTTGGTAATTTACTGTTTATTACTCAACTTTCACTCTATCCTTGCCTTTAGTTCCAATCAGTAAGCTCTTAAAAAGGAGAAAAGCTTTCCTTTTGTATAAGTCCAGTCATTAACTTGTCAAAGATCAAATTGCGTGACTGATTGGAAGGATTTGGAACTACTAATGATCAAGGTTCGAAGAATTTATAAAATAAAATTCGATAAATGTATTCTACAGACGGAATTCCATTCTGTTGCTCTCTCCTAAAGAAGATGCAGCTGCAGAAAGAAATGAGTATGTTAGATTGTCCAAGGTACTGCTTTTTATACTGATTCAGAGTAAAAATGCTTGAAGAGGTATATTAAAAAGAATAATTTCTCAACGACAGATAAAAGTACACCTATCACGATTTTCTGAAGTATAATCTTCGATATTTCTATTTTTGAAAGAAAAGATTTAGGAAAACACTTGATTTACAAATTTCAATTCACTCTAAAATTAATTTTAGAACTATAGGTTCTTGTTGGATATTCTATCTGCATCTGCATGATGCCATATTGGTGGTTGTTTTCAGTTTCCACTCTTGTTATGTCCCGTGTTTTCGCATATTTGGAAATCGAGAAAAATGAATAAGACTTGTGTGTTATAAGGAAATATTTTGATTCTAGATAATATGACTATGTTGGTTATGAAACTATTGGTGCTAAGTCATTGGGGAAGGCCGAGGGTAAATTTGGAATTTCGGAAATTAGTTTCGGGAATTACAAAACGGGACTTTTATGAATTGGGCCAAGAATTGGACAAAAAAAAAAAAGAATTGAGGCCCAAAGTTTGATGGGGTGGCCGGCCATTGGCATGGCCCAAGACCCATTTTTAATGGTCATGTGATTTACATATGACCTATAGATGGATATATATCAAGTCATCATTTGGACTTATCAAGAACAAAAAAAAAAAAAAAATGAAAATTGAAGAACACCCTTGAAAGGGCTCTCGGCCGAACCCCTTTTCCCATTCAAAAAAAAAAATTCCTAGCTTTTGTTTGAGGCTTAAAAGTCTTGTTCTTTCCATAATTGTAGATTACTCAAGACGCTCTCCGACGGGGTACAATTAGTTTGGCGGAAGGTGCGCGTTTGCGACGAGTCGGAAATTCAAGAAAAGGTATGAATTTTGCCCCTCTAATGTTATGGAATTGATATGAATGTGTTAAGGATTGATAATAGACGAGAATTTCGTAGTTTTGATGTATGTGTATGAAGCCGTCTGTGTATGTGTGTTTGGTATGCTAGCCGTGAGCTATATAGTGTGTAAGGCAAGGTGGAATGGATTTGTTAGTTCGTTAGTTGCGTCGTTGTGACCTTTATAACGTAAATGAATGTCTAACGAATTGAATTGGTGTTGGGAAACGATTTCGGAACTTTATGGGAGAGTATATACCTTTGGTATATTTGTGTATATCATTGTATATCCATGATATTAAGGCCTTAAATATGACTTATGGTTGATGTTAATGAGTTTGGAATGAAACAATGCAAGTTAGAATGTTCGTCGTAATTTTCGGATGCTTTGGGTGAAATATGGAAAGTAATGAACTTCGGGAAATTTTGTATATGGTTTGGAACATATTTGGGATGTGATTGAATAATCTTGAATGAGTGAATGAATACAATAATGTCGATATAGATTTGGAATTTTGAAGTTTGAATGAAGAGTTGCCAACTTATGTAATAAGGTAGAATTTTGAAGTTAGAATGGTTTGATTATGGTTTATGTTGTTTGATGATGTTTGGGTTGTTGTTGTTGATATATTTTGAGCCGAGCTAAGTCTCGGGGGTGTTAGATATATAGGGGAAATGCTGCCGAAATTTCGGCAGACAAAAATGAAGTTAATGGAATTCTTAAGCCTAAGGATCTCTAATTGGTAACTTTGACCATTTGCAGATTCCGGACGAAACGGGATTTGATTTTAGGGAGAGCATAAGACGTCTATAAGGTATGTAAAGCTTCCCACTTCTTCGTTTGGCATGTCTTAGTATGTTAGGTGAATATTGGAACCTTCGGAGCAATTTTGCTCCTCGAAACCCGATCTACAAAACGGCTACTATTCATTCAATTCAATTGAAGCCTAAAGGCTCTATTTTGGCTAGAATGCAACTAAATGTCCGAAACCTATGGAAATGTGATCGGGTCACTTTGAAATCATTATGTATGATCTGTTAGCCTCTAAATGTTCGTAAATTGTGTCCGCCACCTCGATTTGACCCGAGGTGGGCCCGCTAACCCCGAGACGCCCTATTTGTCCTATCGGGCTCTTTTTTTTTTGGATGAACTTCGATATGAGATCTTCGACTTTGAAACTTCCCTCTATGAAATATGTTTTGACTACTATGATATGTTAAGTTCCGTTTGAGCCATACGTACCGCTTTGGAAACATTTCGTGAATTAAAGTTCCGTATCAAGTAATCATTTGTCTATTTTGGTCTATGAAATGACTTATGAAATTAGTAAGTTTTGAAAGGCTATTTTAAAATATGATTTGCATTTGTTCGCTCACGACTCCGCTCGTGCCTTATTATGACTTCGTTCACCGGTTCCCGGGCCGGTTATGATTCGTGCGCCCTATGATAATTCGGTCGTATGCTGTGTTACGGTTCCCGAGGCCTCGCCGTAGGGCTGGGTTCCGTTTGGAGTTATGCTGTGATATGGCTGGTGATGTGATACGCTCCCATATGTATGTGTTCGGGGATGTACGGAGATTTGAAACCTTCCGGTGTTATGTTGTGTGTGGCACCAGCGTCGGAGTGGTGACCACGTTCTTGAGCTTTGCATGATTTCGTTTGCATTATGTATATGTATATGATTTTGATACGAATTTTGACATACTGATTTGTACTTCTCTTTGATATCCGGTTTGCTTTCAGTTTTGGCCCATATTTCTGTACTCCGTGCTTTACATACTCAGTACATATTTCGTACTGACCCCCTCTCTTCGGGGGCTGCGTTTCATGCCCGCAGGTACAGACATTGGTGATCCTCCACCATAGGCTTCACTTTTCTGCTATTTCGGAGTACTCCTCCTCGATCCGGAGTCCACTTCTGGTACAGACATCTTTTGCTATGTATATTTTGTACATTTGACTATTTGGGTACGGCGGGGCCCTGTCTCGCCATATGTCTTGTTTTGGATTCGTAGAGGCATGTAGTCATGTTTGTGGGGCGAGGGTCCTATATGTGTTTGTTTGACTTTGATATTTGGTCTTAAAGCGGTCCGTTTGTTATGATGGCCCTAAATGACCCTTATGCTTATATTTGCACTTATGACCGGCGATGTCTATTCCGCCGCTCCTTTCAGATTCGATATGATATTTTGATATGTGCGACCGCTTAAGACATATTTTGATATAAATTATGTTGATATGACTTTTATGAAATTTTGAAATAAGTTTGGATTCGGTAAATGAATGTGCGATTTGGTCTGGGTACCCAGGTAGGGTGCCAGTCGCGGCCCACGGGGATGGGTCGTGACAAAAGTGGTATCAGAGCAGTCTGTCCTCGAAATGTCTACAGGCCGTGTCTCGTAGATTCTTGTTTATCGATGTGTTGTGCACCACATCTATTAACAGGGAACTACAGGGCATTTAGGATGTTACTTTCTTTGGAATCTTAGATCGGGCGATAGAGCTGTGCTATTAGGATGATTTTGATCTGACCCGTTCTTGTGTTTGTAGTGATGCCTCCGAAGAAGGCAACGGCGGCCCAGAAGGGCAAAGCGAGGATGGGAGAGACTAGTCAGGCACAGCGATCTACCCGGGCTCGTGTTTATGATTTGCCTGAGGTTGTGCCTCATTCTGAGGGGTCTGCTACACCCCCACTAGTACAGCCTGGAGCAGGACCTTCAGCAGCTCCAGAGGTCCGTGTACCCGCTCCTGAGACTCCAGCTCCTCAGCCAGGGGCGGAGGATAGGACCCTGAGGGAGGCTGTACAGTTGCTGACTACACTGGTGGCAGGACAGGCTCGCCGACGCGGGCGGAGGGACGATGATGATGATGACAGGCGGGACAGCCTGAGAGTTCGGGAGTTCTTATTATGTGGCCCTCCAGAGTTTTTCGGGTCTAAGCCCGACGAGGACCCCCATGACTTTATTCGGGGGATGCGGCGCTCACTAGACTTGGTCAGGGCTTCAGAGACCGAGTCAGTCGAGTTGGCCTCGCATAGACTTCGGGATGTTGCGGCTCACTGGTACGAGACTTGGGAGTTATCCAGGGGTGAGGGTGCTCCTCCAGCTACGTGGGATCAGTTTGTGACTGCTTTCACCCGCCACTTTCTGCCCCCAGAGTTACGGCGGGCGCGGGCTGACCGATTCTTACATCTGCAGCAGAGGGGTCGGAGTGTTCGCGAGTATAATCTTGAGTTTGATTCTCTGGCCCGATATGCACCGGCCGTAGTAGTAGATATGTCCGATCGGATGCACAGATATGTTATGGGATTGGATCGGTATTTGATCGACGGTTGTATGGCAGTGTCATTGCAGACAGATATGGACATTGCCCGACTTCAGGCCTATGCGATGGGTATGGAGGACCGTCACAGGTCTGATCATTCGGGTAGAGATCGGGATAGGAGGCCGCCCAAGAGGGCTAGGTCCGCGGGATATTCCCGAGATTTTCGGGGCGGACAGCCTCAGCAGCAGCAGTCAGGCAGACAGCTTCCTCCGTCCAGCCGGAGTACTCAGTCAGGCAGCCGGAGATTTGATAGTGCAGGACCGTCTTGGGCTGGTCAGAGCTCCAGGGCGGCAGGTTCACAGGTGTCTAGAGGCCCCAGCCAGGCCAGACCACCCAGGCCCCGTTGTTCTCATTGCGGGAAGTCTCATCCTGGGGAGTGCTATCGAGCTACTGGAGCTTGTTTTTTCGTGTGGTGGTCAGGGCCATTTTATGAGAGATTGTCCGTTGGCGAGCGGTTCTGGTAGCGTGGCTCAGCCGACGGGGTCAGCCGCCGGTTCATCATCTGCTCCATCTGTTGCACGCCCTGGAGGGCGAGGTATGCCGGCACCGGCAGGCCGCGGTCGAGGCCGCGGTGGCGTTTCAGGTTCTAGCGGTCCCTCGAACCGCATATATGCTTTGGCCAGCCGCCAGGATCAGGAGGCTTCGCCAAACGTCGTCACAGGTACACTACTGGTTTTCTCCAGATCTGTATATGCATTGATTGACCCTGGCTCTACTTTATCATATATTTCACCGCTCGTTGCTAGTAAAATTGGGATAGTGTCTGAGCCTATAGAGCCATTTGAGGTAGCTACGCCAGTTGGGGATTTTGTTATAGCAAGACAGATCTATAGGGATTGTTCTGTGACTATTTATGATCGTTGCACTAAAGATGATTTGATAGAGTTAGACATGCTTGAGTTTGATGTCATTATGGGTATGGACTGGTTGTCTTCCTGTTATGCTAATGTCGACTGCCAGAGAAAGGTAGTCCGTTTTCAGTTTCCAGGGGAACCAGTTATAGAGTGGTTCGGATCTACAGCATCGCCGAGGGGTAAGTTTATTTCATACCTCAAGGCTAAGAAGATGATCCAGAAGGGTTATATCTACCATTTGGTTCGTGTGCACGATACTGCAGCTGAGACACCTACCCTTCAGTTTGTTCCGGTCGTTAATGAATTCCCAGATGTATTTCCTGACGAGCTTCCTGGCCTTCCGCCTGAGCGGGAGATTGATTTTACTATAGAGTTGTTGCCAGACACGCAGCCTATATCTATTCCTCCGTATAGGATGGCACCGGCTGAATTTAAGGAGTTGAAGGAGCAGCTGAAAGATTTGTTGGATAAGGGCTTTATTAGACCCAGCACATCACCCTGGGGAGCGCCGGTATTATTTGTGAGAAAGAAAGATGGGTCACTGAGCATGTGCATCGACTACCGGCAGCTGAATAGGGTGACTGTAAAGAATAAATATCCCCTTCCCCGGATTGATGATTTGTTTGATCAGCTGCAGGGTGCTAAACATTTTTCAAAGATAGATCTGTGCTCAGGTTATCATCAGGTGCGAGTGCGGGATTCAGATATCCCGAAGACTGCTTTCAGGACCCGGTACGGGCATTATGAGTTCAGAGTTATGTCTTTCGGGCTGACTATTGCTCCAGCGGTATTTATGGATCTGATGAATCGGGTATTTCAGCCTTTTCTGGACATGTTTGTTATTGTATTTATTGATGACATCCTGATTTACTCGCGATCAGCTGAGGAGCATTCAGATCATTTGAGGACGGTACTTGGCATTCTCCGTCAGCAGAAGTTATATGCTAAATTCTCTAAATGTGAATTCTGGTTAACTTCTGTGGCATTCTTGGGCCATATTGTCGGTGCAGATGGTATTCGGGTCGATACGCAGAAGATTGAGGCTGTATAGAATTGGCCCAGGCCTACTACACCGACAGAGCTGCGCAGTTTTCTGGGATTGGCCGGGTATTATCGCAGGTTCATGGAGGATTTTTCTTCTATTGTAGCACCACTGACGAAGCTTACCCAGAAAGCAGCAAAATTTCAGTGGACCGATGCCTGCGAGCGCAACTTTCAGATGCTGAAGGAAAGATTGGTTACAGCACCAGTTTTGGCTCTTCCAGAGGGATCCGACGGGTATGTTGTCTATTGTGACGCCTCTGGTATTGGGATAGGTTGTGTATTGATGCAACACGGTAGAGTTATAGCCTATGCTTCCCGGCACCTCAGACCGCACGAGAAGAATTATCCCACTCATGATCTTGAGTTGGCCGCGGTAATTCATGCTTTGAAGATTTGGCGGCATTATTTATATGGGGTCCATGTTGATATCTATACGGACCATAAGAGTCTCCAGTATATTTTTAAACAGAAGGAACTAAATTTGCGGCAGCGGAGATGGCTTGAGCTACTAAAGGATTACGACGTTGGTATTCTGTACCATCCAGGGAAAGCTAATGTGGTAGCTGATGCGCTTAGCCGCAAGTCCGTAGGCAGTCTGGCTGGTGTACCATCTGATAAGAGAGATTTGGTTCGTGATATTCATCAGCTGGCTAGCCTCGGAGTTCGTTTGTTGGATTCTGGAGATTCTGGGATTTCTGTTCGTCCAGTTGCTGAATCATCCATTATTCAGGAGGTAAAGCAGCGCCAGTTTGAAGATCCTCTTCTGATTCAGTACAGAGATGTGGCTCTTAATAAAGCAAAGACTCCGTTTGAAATCTCGCCTGAAGGAGTATTATTATATGACGGCAGATTCTGCGTACCGGACGTTGCGGGCTTACGGCGACAGATTATGGGCGAGGCACATAATGCACGGTATTCTGTTCATCCTGGTTCCACTAAAATGTACCGGGATCTCAGGTGTTTGTATTGGTGGGATGGTATGAAGAAAAATATTGCTGAGTTTGTTAGTCAGTGCCCGAACTGCCAGCAAGTTAAGATCGAGCATCAGAAGCCTGGTGGATTATTACAGGAGATGGAGATTCCAGCCTGGAAATGGGAGATGATTAATATGGATTTCATTGTTGGGTTACCGCGTACTCCACGCAGGCACGACTCTATCTGGGTTATTGTTGACAGGCTGACGAAATCAGCCCATTTCCTTCCGGTTCGGACTACTTATTCGGCTAAGGACTATGCCAGATTGTATATCAGAGAGATAGTCAGACTTCACGGAGTCCCTGTATCTATTATTACTGACCGAGGTGCTCAGTTTACAGCAAATTTCTGGAGGTCATTTCAGGAGGGATTAGGGACTCAGGTGAGTCTCAGTACAGCTTTTCACCCTCAGTCTGACGGGCAGGCCGAGCACACTATTCAGACGCTCGAAGATATGTTGCGGGCCTGCGTTATTGATTTCAGGGGCAGCTGGGATGATCATTTGCCGCTTATTGAGTTTTCCTATAATAACAGTTATTACTCCAGCATTCAGATGGCTCCGTACGAGGCCCTTTATGGCAGGAGATGCAGATCTCCTATTGGCTGGTTTGACGTGGGCGAGACTAAGCTGATTGGGCCAGATGTGATCCAGGAAGCTGTAGATAAGGTAAAGCTTATTCGGGAGCGATTATTGGCTGCTCAGAGTCGACAGAAAGCTTATGCAGACAGACGACGTCGACGGTTATAGTTCCAGATTGGCGACTGGGTATTTCTAAAGGTGTCGCCCATGAAGGGTGTCATGAGATTCGGTAGAAAGGGTAAGTTGAGACCGTGGTACATTGGGCCGTATCAGATTGTTCGGAGGATAGGCGCAGTCGCCTACGAGCTAGACTTACCATCCGATTTGGAGGTCGTACACCCGGTATTTCATGTGTCTATGCTGCGGAAGTGCATTGGTGACCCTTCCAGGATATTCCCAGTAGATGACCTTCAGGTAACGGAGCAGTTGTCTTATGACGAGCAGCCTGTGTCTATTCTGGATCGGCAGGTAAGGAGATTGCGCACTAAGGAAGTGCCTTCTGTCAAAGTCCTGTGGCGCAATAACAATCGAGAGGAGATGACTTGGGAGGCGGAGGACGAGATGAAGAAGAAATACCCCTACTTGTTTCCGGCGTCCACAGGTAATCTAAACTTTTCAGTTTGTTGTGTTGATTGATAAAATGAATTATGTATGCCATTATTAAAAAGGGACACTCCTGCCATGATCATAAGGCCTTATAAGATTAATTTAACTTTCGGGGACGAATGTTTTTAAGGGGGGGAGAATGTTATGTCCCGTGTTTTCGCATATTTGGAAATCGAGAAAAATGAATAAGACTTGTGTGTTATAAGGAAATATTTTGATTCTAGATAATATGACTATGTTGGTTATGAAACTATTGGTGCTAAGTCATTGGGGAAGGCCGAGGGTAAATTTGGAATTTCGGAAATTAGTTTCGGGAATTACAAAACGGGACTTTTATGAATTGGGCCAAGAATTGGACAAAAAAAAAAGAATTGAGGCCCAAAGTTTGATGGGGTGGCCGGCCATTGGCATGGCCCAAGACCCATTTTTAATTGTCATGTGATTTACACATGACCTATAGATGGATATATATCAAGTCATCATTTGAACTTATCAAGAACAAAAAAAAAAATTGAAAATTGAAGAACACCCTTGAAAGGGCTCTCGGCCGAACCCCTTTTCCCATTCAAAAAAAAAATTCCTAGCTTTTGTTTGATGCTTAAAAGTCTTGTTCTTTCCATAATTGTAGACTACTCAAGACGCTCTCCGACGGGGTACAATTAGTTTGGCGGAAGGTGCGCGTTTGCGACGAGTCGGAAATTCAAGAAAAGGTATGAATTTTTCCCCTCTAATGTTATGGAATTGATATGAATGTGTTAAGGATTGATAATAGATGAGAATTCCGTAGTTTTGATGTATGTGTATGAAGCCGTGTGTGTATGTGTGTTTGGTATGCTAGCCGTGAGCTATATAGTGTGTAAGGCAAGGTGGAATGGATTTGTTAGTTCGTTAGTTGCGTCGTTGTGACCTTTATAACGTAAATGAATGTCTAAAGAATTGAATTGGTGTTGGGAAACGATTTCGGAACTTTATGGGAGAGTATATACCTTTGGTATATTTGTGTATATCATTGTATATCCATGATATTAAGGCCTTAAATATGACTTATGGTTGATGTTAATGAGTTTGGAATGAAACAATGCAAGTTAGAATGTTCGTCGTAATTTTCGGATGCTTTGGGTGAAATATGGAAAGTAATGAACTTCGGGAAATTTTGTATATGGTTTGGAACATATTTGGGATGTGATTGAATAATCTTGAATGAGTGAATGAATACAATAATGTGGATATAGATTTGGAATTTTGAAGTTTGAATGAAGAGTTGCCAACTTATGTAATAAGGTAGAATTTTGAAGTTAGAATGGTTTGATTATGGTTTATGTTGTTTGATGATGTTTGGGTTGTTGTTGTTGATATATTTTGAGCCGAGCTAAGTCTCGGGGGTGTTAGATATATAGGGGAAATGCTGCCGAAATTTCGGCAGACAAAAATGAAGTTAATGGAATTCTTAAGCCTAAGGATCTCTAATTGGTAACTTTGACCATTTGCAGATTCCGGACGAAACGGGATTTGATTTTAGGGAGAGCATAAGACGTCTATAAGGTATGTAAAGCTTCCCACTTCTTCATTTGGCATGTCTTAGTATGTTAGGTGAATATTGGAACCTTCGGAGCAATTTTGCTCCTCGAAACCCGATCTACAAAACGGCTACTATTCATTCAATTCAATTGAAGCCTAAAGGCTCTATTTTGGCTAGAATGCAACTAAATGTCCGAAACCTATGGAAATGTGATCGGGTCACTTTGAAATCATTATGTATGATCTGTTAGCCTCTAAATGTTCGTAAATTGTGTCCGCCACCTCGATTTGACCCGAGGTGGGCCCGCTAACCCCGAGACGCCCTATTTGTCCTATCGGGCTCTCTTTTTTTTTGGATGAACTTCGGTATGAGATCTTCGACTTTGAAACTTCCCTCTATGAAATATGTTTTGACTACTATGATATGTTAAGTTCCGTTTGAGCCATACGTACCGCTTTGGAAACATTTCGTGAATTAAAGTTCCGTATCAAGTAATCATTTGTCTATTTTGGTCTATGAAATGACTTATGAAATTAGTAAGTTTTGAAAGGCTATTTTAAAATATGATTTGCATTTGTTCGCTCACGACTCCGCTCGTGCCTTATTATGACTTCGTTCACCGGTTCCCGGGCTGGTTATGATTCGTGCGCCCTATGATAATTCGGCCGTATGCTGTGTTACGGATCCCGAGGCCTCGCCATAGGGATGGGTTCCGTTTGGAGTTATGCTGTGATATGGCTGGTGATGTGATATGCTCCCATATGTATGTGTTCGGGGATGTACGGAGATTTGAAACCTTCCGGTGTTATGCTGTATGTGGCACCAGCGTCGGAGTGGTGACCACGTTCTTGAGCTTTGCATGATTTCGTTTGCATTATGTATATGTATATGATTTTGATACGGATTTTGACATACTGATTTGTACTTCCCTTTGATATCCGGTTTGCTTTCAGTTTTGGCCCATATTTCTGTACTCCGTGCTTTACATACTCAGTACATATTTCTTACTGACCCCCTCTCTTCGGGGGCTGCGTTTCATGCCCGCAGGTACAGACATTGGTGATCCTCCACCGTAGGCTTCACTTTTCTGCTATTTCGGAGTACTCCTCCTCGATCCGGAGTCCACTTCTGGTACAGACATCTTTTGCTATGTATATTTTGTACATTTGACTATTTGGGTACGGCGGGGCCCTGTCTCGCCATATGTCTTGTTTTGGATTCATAGAGGCCTGTAGTCATGTTTGTGGGGCGAGGGTCCTATATGTGTTTGTTTGACTTTGATATTTGGTCTTAAAGCGGTCCGTTTGTAATGATGGCCCTAAATGGCCCTTATGCTTATATTTGCACTTATGACCGGCGATGTCTATTCCGCCGCTCCTTTCGGATTCGATATGATATTTTGATATGTGCGACCGCTTAAGACATATTTTGATATAAATTATGTTGATATGACTTTTATGAAATTTTGAAATAAGTTTGGATTCGGTAAATGAATGTGCGATTTGGTCTGGCTACCCAGGTAGGGTGCCAGTCGCGGCCCACGGGGCTGGGTCGTGACAACTCTGATGCACTAAGGGTGTTTGATACTATGCCTGAGCCAATTGAATACTATTGTCCTTCTTGCTTCTTCGTTGGGTTCTTTCTCTTTCTCCCTCCTTTTCCTTTGATATTTTTTTACTGCCCTCTTATTACATTCTTCTGGTTTTTTTCTACATTGCATCTCCGGAGAGTTGCATGCAGTTTGAAATAATTAGTTAATATTTTCATTACGGAATTTATGATTTAAATTTTCGAGAATCCAGTCAATATCAAATGATTGAAGGTTCTCAAATGCACATAGGACCTGCTGGAGTTCAATGGGAACAAACAAGCGAGGACTGCAATGAAGATATAGTGGTATGGGCGTCTCATGTTGCAAGGAGAGGAATGAACTTGACGCATCCATAAGAAAAAACTACAAGACTTTTTGCGTCTACTTAATGTTTTAGGGACACACAACCCTCTTTAATCAGTTTAGTCATAGGAGTATTGTGCATATTCATAAGGGAAATAGGTCAAAAATACCCCTCTACTTTGGAAAAAGGCTAAAACTATCCTCCGAACTTATTTTGGGTCGAAAATACCTCTCCCATCGTTAAAGTTTTCAAATATACCCCTGTCTTGAAGGAAATTATCCCCCAAAATAAATCGAAATTATTTTTTAAACCCGCTCCATCATTTAAACCCGACCCAACTAAATAATAACCCATAAGATCTCCTTATTCCCCCAATATGTAGGTTTGAAGTTTGAGGGAATTGGGGGAATAAGGGGATCTTATGGGTTATTATTTAGTTGGGTCGGGTTTAAATGATGGAGCGGGTTTAAAAAACAATTTCGGGTTATTTTGGGGGATAATTTCCTTCAAGACAGGAGTATATTCGAAAACATTAAGGATGAGAGGGGTATTTTTTGTCACGACCCGATGAGGGGCCATGATGGGTACCAGGAGCTAACTACCAAGCACCACTCATTCTAATACTCATCAAACTTATCCTGCATACATTTATTGCCCTCACACATCTAATCATAAGGAAAGCCATTTTTCAATTTCAAACATATCTACCTTTATATACTTAAGCCATTCGGCTATCAAAATAATATATATATATATATATATATATATTTGTATATAAACAATAAGGGAAATCATGAGACCATATCACCCACACATACATATCTACGAGCCTCTAGTAGAGTACTAGACATAAGGATGGGACAGGACCCCGCCGTGCCCAAATATGTACACTAAATAATAAATCAAATAGCACCACCGGAATAATTGAGTGCTCTCGTAAATCTGCTGGTCAGCTCCTATGAATTTGGGTTGCCTCCCCATCTACCTGTGGGATGAACACAGCGTCTAAAGAAAAGGACGTCAGTACGAACATTGTACTGAGTATGTAAGGCATAAGCAATAACGACATATCAATCAATAAGGAGACATCAAATGGAGAACAACCTGTAACTGACTGTCTCTTAACAAGGAAATAATGCATGCTAACTTACTTCATAAACATCATCATGTCATGTATGCATATACATGTATAAGCTGCCCGACCTTATAGGTACGGTGTGATTATCATTAGCCCGGGTCCAGGCCTCCCGCGTCCGGGGTAACCATGTCATGCTGCCCACTAGTGGTGTCTACCCATGCCATCTAGACATGGTGTATACGCTGCCCGCCTTAGCGGTGTCTGCCCGGCCATATAGGCACGGTGCAATATCATCATCATGTACTCATCATAATGCATGCATTGGAACTCAAAGATAACTATACTTTATCAGGGTGACATAAGGGCGTGAAGCCCCAATTCCATTATGGAGTTTCATAAGCATTCTGCCTCAACTTGAAGGAATTAGCATATATAAGGTGAGTGTAGCACAAAGAACGACATCAATTAATCATAATTAGGATCATTAGCTTGTAGAAGCATCATATCATGAACTTTAGAATCCTTAGACTTAAGCTCATCATCATCATTATCATACTCATAACGTATCTCTTATCTTTATCTCATATAAGGCTTTTCATGAACACAGACTCATAATTTCTTGAATGTGAGAAGGTCATGGAGAATAAAAGAAAAGCTTGTCATAAGGTTCATGCCTTAGAAAGGAAGGGAGTAGCCTCACATACCTTTTCGTGTAGCTACTCTATCACTTGAACGTTCCTCTCCAACATTCACGTTTCTACCTTCAGAGAGTTCATACTAATATTAGATAATCGATAACGTAAACACGCTTGAACTAAAGCAAGAGAAAATTGGGCAGTATCTCCTTTGTTTATGCAACTTTCTTCATATCATATATCAACTCCCAATCATCAATGATAACATTCATAATATCTTAATCAATAACTTTTGTCAAGTTCGTCATTATCCAATTCCCACAACTCCCTCTCGAGGTCATCCACAATCATGATCATAATACAACATTACATTCATCCTCATCTAATGTTTCTCCTATGTTTTTAACATCATTCATAAAATAATTACAATCACAACATAGCAAGAATCGTGTTTCATATTAATCTACTACTCAACAATGTCACTATTCTCATGTTTATAACCCATTTCCTACTTCTTTCCATAATCCAAGTATTTCAACCTCTCAATACTTTAAACAACATGGAATGATCATAAAACTTACCTTTTATTGAGTAGGAATGAGTTTTGGATAGCAATACTCCACTTGAGGAAAACCCTAGTTCCACTTCCAAAGGAATTTCTTGCCTTGGATGAACCCTAGTGAGCTTTTTGCACTTAATTCACTTGAATTTATGATATGAACCTTTGATTTCCTTTTATGCTTGAAGATGAAATGTGTAGAACCCTCTAGAAGTATTGAGAGAGATGGAGAAGTGGAAAGAATGCGAAAATAAGAGTGGGAACATCATTTATACTTGAACTTAACTCAGCTCGTCGGGACTTCCACGGACACTTATACGGTCCGTATAAGTTGCCGTATTTCACTATCAGAGAAACAATGTTTCTGTTGGGTGTTATATGGACCCTTATACGGACCGTATAATGTTATACGGACTGTATAAGCAGTCGTATAACCCCACTTCTCTAAAATTGTTTCTGTCGTTCGTTTGATCTCCAATCCTTATGGAACCTTCTTGACACTTGTTTAACACTTCATTACCAATCTAAGGAGCGTTATAACTCTTCTTTAAGAGATCATCAATTCGACATTAACTCAATACTTTACACATCCTTTTTCAAGATACAACTTGTGCTCGACATTCTTTAATGAACTTTCTTCTCTTACTTCCAACGTCTTTGGAATCTTAATTAAAATCGTTAAATAACCTTTCTTACTTATAGAAACATCATGTACTCCTTACCCTGTGTTAGCCTATTCACTAGGCAACGACATGAAATTTTTTGAGGTTTAACATCCTTCCCCCCCCCCCCCTTTAAAACATTCATCCTCGAATGTTAAGTTCTCGGGAATTCTACGAAAATTTTGCCAGAGTTTTCCCTGTAATATGGCCCTATCACCCTGTTACAACAGCCCACAATAAATATGCCTCACAGGGCCACAACACAATAGCAATATTTTTATGGCCACACACGACCAAAAGCATGAAAAGAAAGCATGCATACCGCGTAATGTTGATGTTGCATCTTGAATCTCTTCCGAGGGTAGAAATAAGTGCGGGTACTTGGACTTCATATTTTCTTCTGCTGCCCAAGTCATTTCTTCTCGGTTATTATTCCTCCATAAGACTTTGACTAAGGCTACTTCTTTATTCCTAAGTCTCCGTACTTGCCTGTCTAGTATAGTAATAGGTACCTCTTCATAGGCTAGCCTTTTTGTCACTTGAACATCATCTATCGACACGATCCTAGTAGGATCTCCAACATATTTTCGAAGCATTGAGACATGGAAAACTAGATAGACTGATTCAAGTTCTGAGGGTAAGTCCAATTCATTAGCTACTTGACCCACCTTGACAATCTTGTAAGGGCCAATGTATCAAGGACTCAATTTCCCTTTCTTACTAAATCTCATCACGCCTTTCATCGGTGATACCTTCAGAAATACCCAATCATCAACTTGAAATTCTAAGTCTCGCCGACGGTTGTCCGCATAGGATTTCTGGCAACTTTGGGCTGTCAACAATCGATCTCGGATAATCTTGACCTTTTCCACCACTTGTTGAATCAATTCTGGACCTATCAATTGCATTTCCCCGACTTCAAACCACCCAATTGTGGATTTACACCTTCTCCCATATATATCTTCATATAGGGCCATTTCAATACTGGAATGATAACTATTGTTGTATGCAAACTCAGTAAGAGGTAAGTGGTCATCCCAACTACCATCGAAATCTAGCACACATGCCCGTAACATATCTTTCAAGGTCTGAATAGTGCGTTCGGCTTGCCCGTCAGTTTGTGGATGAAATGATGTGCTAAGCTTTACCTGAGTAGCCAAACCTTCTTGAAAAGAATTCCAGAAATTTGGCTGTAAATTGTACTCCTCTTTCCGTGATAATAGATATCGGAACACCATGAAGTCTCATAATCTCCTTAAGGTACAACCTTGCATAATCTTCTGCAGAGTATGTGGTTCTGACTGGAAGAAAATGAGCGGCTTTCGTGAGTCTATCCACGATCACCCATATGGAGTCATACTTGCTTCGGGAACGAGGTAACCCTACAATGAAATCAATGTTTATTGCTTCCCACTTCCAAGTTGGAATTTCCATTACATGCAATAATCCTCCTGGCTTTTGATGCTCAATTTTCACTTGTTGACAATTTGGACATTGAGCCACAAATTTTGCTATATCTTTCTTCATTCCATCCTACCAATACATTAGCTTGAGATCATGGTACATCTTCATTGCTCCTGGGTGAATAGAATACCGAAAATAATGTGCTTCTTCTAGAATTCGACGACGTAATTCTGCAACATTTGGGACACATAGCCTGTCTCAGTATCTAAGAACTCCATCTATATAAATTTCAAATGGAGACCTTTCTTTCTCATGAAGTGTATCTCTATAATGGCTCAACTGAGGATCTTCATATTGACGCTCTTTCATCTCCATATCTAAGGATGAAACAGTTTGATTATCAATACCAATTCCTGCACTGTCTGAGTCAATTAAGTGAACTCCAAGATTAGCTAGGAGGAAATTAAGCGAGCTCCAAGATTAGTTAGTTGGTGGAGCTCATGGATTAGTTCTTTCTTCTCCAAAGGAACTGTTACACCTCGGAAATTTCGCCGTACTTGTATGATGAGTGGAATGATGAAAAATTGAGTGAATGATGTTTTATTAAGTCGGGAATGGCTAATTAAGAATATTTTGAAATAAGAAAGTCGCGGAAAATTTTTCAGCACAGTGGTCATATATGGCACTATACGGCCCGTAAAGTGATTTACGGACCGTATAGTGCAGTCGTCCTCCAGCTTGTCAAAAATCTCAACTTTCTGTAAATGTTGGATATGGTTAAATACGACCCAGTTTACGGCCCGTAAACTAGTTTACGGACCCTAAACCAAGTCGTAAACTGCCATGTCCACCAGCCAAACTTTCTGTTTTTGGAATGCTTAAAAATGACCACAGTGGACGGACCGTAAATCAAAATACGGTCCGTATATAGTGGTTTACGACCACTGTTCACCCCGACAAGAATTCATTAAAAATCAGATTTTGTGATTTTTAAAAGAGACTTAAGCCTCATTTCACTTCATTTTCTTCAATACACCTCAAGAGACATTCTAGAACTCTCCAAAAAATTCCTCCACAATAATTCAAGAGAATTAAAGGGAATATCAAGACCAACAACACTAATTTCATGGAATGAAGGGTAAGAACTCAATAAAGGGTCATCTAAGTGAAGAAATTCCCAAGAAGGTGGGACTAGGGTTTTGGCTAAGTGAAGTATTTCAACTTAAGGATTGTTCAACCATCCTCCAAGGTATGTTTCATGATTATTCCATATTGTTTGAAGTATTGGAAAGCTTAGACACTTGAAATGTAGAAGAACATAGAAATGGGTCATTATTGAGTGAATAGTGGCATGAATGAATGATAGTGGAATCGAACTATGACTATTGAAGTGTTTGTAGTACTAATACGTTATAAATGATGTTTTTATCATGAAACAAACCTTAAATGCATGAAAACGCAAGGATGAGCTAGAAGTAGAAATAAAGGAAAATGGTGGATTTTGCCAAATGTACGTAAATGACGATTGTCGATCATGATATTGCGAATAATATTATGAATAATTGGGAGTTGATATAGAACGCGAGAAAAGTAGTATGAGCGAAGGAAGCGTTGTCCGACTTCTCCTAGAATTAGCGACGCATTCTTATAGTTAGCTCACTAATGTTGATACGAATTCTCTTATGAAGGTAACGACGTGATGTCGACGGAGAACAAGTGAGCAATATCTTAGCTAAGCGACCAAGGTATGTGAGGCTAGTCCTTCTTTCTAATGGCATGAATCCTTTAACTTGAATCCCTATTCCTTTCATGAGTTCTTGCATTCTAAGAAGTTAAAAGCTTATACTTATGAATGTCTATATGAGATAAGTTATACGATATGGTGACATTAGAATGATGATGATGTTATTCCTTGCCTACACTCACCTTATGTACTAGTCCTTTCAAGGTGAGGCGGAATGTCCATGATGGTTCCATAATGTAATCGGGGGATCACGACCTTACGTCACCCCGATAGAGTAAAGTTGATCATGAGTCTTATATACGCATTATGGTAAGATAAGTATTTTATGATATGAATATTACTATGAGCATTTATATTGAGCATGTCATGAGCATCTCACACCGGGCCTAGTTGGCCGGGCAGACACCGCTTCGGCGGGCGGCGATACGGATACACCACGACCTACAGGCGTGGGCAGACGCCACTAGTGGGCGGCATGAGATGGTACCCCGGACGCGGGAGGCCTGGACGCGGGCTAATATTATTTATTATCACTCCGTTCCGACATGGACGGGCAGCTTGCATATGATGCATACATGTTATGATGATGAGTAAGACAACATGCATTACTTCATGTATGATTATCAGTCAGATTTAGTTGTCTCATATTGATGTTATCCTCATATTACTGATGTTTCCTTTCATTATGTACGCCTCTCATACTCGGTACAATATTCATACTGACGTTCTTTCTTCGGACGCTGTGTTCATGCCCACAGGTAGACAGGGAGGAGAGCTTGGCCCAGGTCCTCAGTAGCTGTCAGCTGATAGATAGCACTCCATTGTTCGGAGGTGCTTATGACTATTCTTTTGATGTACATTCATATATGCATATTTTGGGCATGACGGAGTCTTGTTCCGTCCATGTATTCATTATGTTAGTAGAGGCTCGTAGATACGCAGTGTGGGTTAGATGGTCTCACAAGATGTTTTCATATGTATGTGTATTATTTTGATGGCCAAGGGGCAAATGTATATAAAGTATTTATATTTTGATTAAATATGATTTTCCTACAATTGGTATGTAAAATTGATAAAAGAGTATTAAATGAGCGAGACCAGCAGTAGAGTAAGCGGTGCTTGGTAATTACTCCGGGTACTCGTCGCGGCCCCTAGCTGGGTCGTGACAGAAGTGGTATCAGAGCAGTTCGCCCTAGGAAGTGTCTACGAGCCGTGTCTAGTAGAGTCTTGTTTATGGTGTGTTGCACGCCACGCTAATAAACAAGAGGCTACAGGGCATTTAGGAAAATGACCATCCTTCTTCTCATGAGATCGTGTGATAGAGTCATGTCTAGGATTATATCATTCTTAAAGGTGCGTTATGGTTTCAGAAAAATGCCGCCGAAAGGAAAAGCTACAGCTGCCCAGAAAGGCAAAGCTACGACGAAGAAGCGGGTAGAAAGGGAGCCTCCGGTGGGGGTAGAGGAAAGTGAATCGCAAAGTGAGGCCGTGCCCAATGTAGAAGAGCAGGGAGGAGCCTCAGCTCCGATTCCTCCACCGGGTGGTTCGGGTCAACAAGTCTCCGAGGCTATACATTTATTGACGCAGTTGGTTGCCGCTCAGGCACAACGACAGAATGCGGGCCCAAGTGATCGTTCAGCTAGTACAAGAGCCCGTGATTTCCTTACTCTTAATCCTCCAGAATTTTTTAGGTCGAAGCCGGATGAGGACCCACAAGGTTTTATCGAAGAAATGGTGAGGACGTTAACACTTATGCATGCTTCTGAGACTGAATCTGTAGAGTTGGCCTCATATAGACTTCGCGACGTGGCGGTACTATGGTATATGAATTGGGTGATAACAAGAGGGGAGAATGCACCACATCCTGTGTGGCAAGAGTTTGTAGATGCCTTTATTCGTCACTACTTGCCACCTGAAGTCCGCCGAGCTAGAGCGGATAGGTTCTTGAATTTGAAACAGGGAAGCATGAGTGCCCGAGAGTATAGTATGCAATTCAATTCATTGGCCCGGTATGCTCCGACTATGGTGGCTGACATGGGAGACCAAGTCTATAGATTTGTGAGTGGTTTAGGACCACACTTGTTCAGAGATTGCCTAACAGCCTCTTTGCAAGACGGGATGGATATTTCCCGGACACAGGCCCATGCTCAGAACCTCGAGGAACGACAACGACAGCAGAGAAGTGATCGTGAGGGTGACAGAAGACAAGGTAAGAGGGCTAGATCTATGGGGGAGAGCAGTGAGTACAGAGGGGGACCGAGACAGACATATTCTAGGCACTCAGGTCAGTTAGTGACTAGTGCACCTCCTAGATTCTCAGATAGGAGGGTTGATCGTTCTACTCAATCAGGCTGGGGGCAGAGTTCGAGGGCCTCAGATTCGCAGTCCAGGGGAGACTTTAGCCCGAGGAGACCTCCAGTGCCGCGGTGTAGCCAGTGTGGAAAACTACATTTCGGACAGTGTCGTCAGGGTTCGGATGCTTGTTATTCTTGCGGGAAAGTTGGTCACATGATGAAAGATTGCCCCTCAGCGAGAGATAGAGCTGGGACTCAGCCTACAAGTTCAGCAGCGGGTTCTTCTTCAGCACGCCCGACAACACAGACTCCTCAGACTACAGCAGGTAGGGGCAGAGGTAGAGGGGGAACATCTACTTCAGGTGCTCTTCAGCCCCATGTGTATGCTTTAGCTGGGCGACAGGATCTTGAGTCTTCCCCAGATGTTGTCACAGGTACCTTGACTATATTTTCCCGTGATGTATATGCTCTGATTGATCCAGGTTCTACCTTCTCATATATTACTCCATATATCGCTGATTGTGTTGGGGTGAGACCTGAGCCAATTAAACCTTTCGAGGTATTCACTCCGGCTGGTGATCCTGTAATAGCGAGGCAAGTATATCAGAACTGTGTAGTCATTATAGGTGATCGTCAGACAAGGGCTGATCTAATTGAACTTGAGATGATAGATTTTGACGTAATTATGGGTATGGACTGGTTGACATCATGCTATACTAATGTTTGTTGCCGGACAAAGGTAGTTCGATTCCAATTTCCGGGAGAGCCCATACTCGAGTGGAAGGGTAATACAGTTTCCCCAAAGGGTAGGTTTATTTCCTACCTTAAGGCGAGAAAGATGATAGCCAAGGGTTATATTTGTCATCTAGTTCGGGTTCATGACACGGAAGCGGAAGTGCCAACTTTTCAGTCTATCCCGGTAGTGAATGAATTTCCAGATGTGTTTCCCGACGAGTTACCAGGCCTTCCTCCAGAAAGGGAGATCGACTTTGCTATTGATGTACTACCAGACACCGAGCCTATTTCTATTCCTTCATATCGAATGGCTCCAGTAGAACTGAAATAGCTGAAAGCACAGCTAAAAGATTTACTTGAGAAGGGGTTTATAAGGCCTAGTTTCTCGCGATGGGGAGCACCAGTCTTGTTCGTAAGGAAGAAAGACGGATCGCTACGAATGTGCATCGACTACAGGCAGTTGAACAAAGTGACGGTGAAGAACAGATATCCCCTTCCTAGAATTGACGACTTGTTCGATTAGTTGCAAGGTGCTAAATGGTTTTCCAAGATAGATCTGATATCGGGTTATCATCAGGTGAGAATTAGGGAAGCAGATATTCCCAAGAATGCCTTCAGGACAAGATATGGTCACTACGAGTTTCGAGTAATGTCGTTCGGGTTGACGAATGCCCCGGCAGTGTTCATGAATTTAATGAATAATGTGTTCAGGCCGTTCTTGGACCTTTTTGTGATAGTATTCATCGATGATATTTTGGTGTACTCTCGCACAGAATCAGAACATGCAGATCATCTAAGAATTGTTCTTGGCGTTCTTCGAGATCGAGAATTGTATGCAAAGTTTTCGAAGTGCGAGTTTTGGCTTAATTCTGTTGCATTCCTGGGTCATGTTATTTCAGATGATGGTGTTCGAGTTGACACTCAGAAAATAGAAGCTGTGAAGACTTGGCCAAGACCTACGACGCCTACAGAAGTTCGTAGTTTTCTGGGTTTGGCAGGTTATTATCGAAGATTCGTAGAGGGCTTCTCATCTATTTCAGCCCCATTGACAAAGTTAACCCAGAAGTCGGCTAAATTCCAGTGGAGTGATGCCTGTGAGCGTAGCTTCCAAGAGTTGAAAAACAGGCTCACCTCAGCGCCAGTGCTAACACTTCCAGAAGGATCAGATGGCTATGTAGTATATTGTGACGCCTCCGGTGTGGGATTAGGATGTGTGTTGATACAGAATGGAAAAGTTATTGCTTATGCTTCGAGACAGTTGCGAAAACATGAACAGAATTATCCCACTCATGATCTTGAGCTAGCTGTGGTCATTCATGCATTGAAAATATGGAGACACTACTTATATGGTGTGCACGTGGACGTCTATACGGATCACAAAAGCCTTCAATATATTTTCAAACAGAAGGAGTTGAACCTGCAGCAAAGGAGATGGTTGGAATTACTGAAGGATTATGATGTGAACATTCTATATCATCCAGGGAAGGCGAATGTAGTAGCAGATGCACTTAGCCGCCGATCGATGGGTAGTTTATGTGGAGTTCCTTCGGAAAAGCGAGAAATGGTTCGTGAAGTCCATCGGTTAGCAAGTCTCGGCGTACGGCCCATTGATTTAGGAGATGCAGGTATTAGCGTCAATGACCCCACAGTTTCATCATTGAATCTAGAAGTGAAGTAACAGCAATATGAATATCATCAGTTAAGCCACTATCGAGATCTATCTCAGGAAAAGGAAGAGTCTCCATTCGAATTTTCCATAGAAGGGGTTCTTAGATATCGAGGTCGGCTATGTGTACCGAATGTGGCAAACTTGCGCCAACGGATTTTATAGGAAGCACATTATTCCCGGTATTCTATTCATCCAGGTGCAACCAAGATGTACCACGATCTTAAATTGGTATACTGGTGGGATGGCATGAAGCGAGACATCGCAGAATTTGTAGCACAGTGTCCGAATTGCTAGCAAGTGAAGGCCGAGCATCAAAAGCCAGGAGGGTTATTGCAAGCAATGGAAATTCCTACGTGGAAATGGGAAGAGATTAACATGGATTTTGTGGTAGGATTACCCCGTACGCGAGGGAAGTATGATTCTATATGGGTAATCGTGGATAGACTCACGAAAGCAGCTCATTTTCTCCCCGTTAGAACCACATATTCAGCGGAAGATTATGCTAAATTGTATCTCAAGGATATTGTACGACTTCACGGTATTCCTTTGGCCATTATCACAGACAGAGTGGCACAGTTCACAGCCAAGTTCTGGAAGTCCTTCCAAGAAGGTCTAGGTACCCAAGTTAAGCTCAGCACGGCGTTCCATCCGCAGACTGACGGACAAGCCGAGCGCACTATTAAAACCTTAGAGGATATGCTACGGGCATGTGTATTGGACTTTGGTGGTAGTTGGGATGAGCATTTGCCTCTTATTGAATTTGCCTATAATAACAGCTATCATTCCAGTATTCAAATGGCCCCGTACGAGGCCTTATATGGAAGAAAATGCAGATCTCCAATTGGATGGTTTGAAAACGGAGAAGTACAATTGATAGGCCCCGACTTGATCCAACAAGCAGTTGAAAAGGTTAAAGTGATTCGAGACCGACTGTTAACAACTCAAAGTCGCCAAAAGTCTTATGCAGATAATCGCCGACGAGATTTGGAATTTCAAGTGGGCGATTGGGTGTTCCTGAAGGTATCGCCGATGAAGGGTGTGATGAGATTTTGCAAGAAAGGAAAGCTAAGTCCCAGATATATCGGACTCTACCAAATCATTCGCAAGGCGGGTCGAGTAGCCTACGAATTGGACTTGCCTTCAGAGCTCGAATCCGTGCATCCAGTATTCGATGTTTTGATGCTCCGCAAGTGTATTGGAGACCCAACAAGAATAGTTCCGGTTGATGATGTGCAAGTAACAGAGAAGCTAACATACGAGGAAATGCCCATTGCCATTTTGGATAGACAAGTACGAAGGCTTCGGAATAAAGAGGTTGCTTCAGTCAAAGTTCTATGGCGGAACAATAATCGGGAAGAAATGACTTGGGAAGCGGAGGAGAAGATGAAATCCATGTACCCCCATTTGTTCCAATCCCTAGAAGAGATTCAAGATGAGACGTCGATGGTGTAAGGTATGTATGTTTTAATTTTATGTTTTTGGTCGTGTGTGGCCATAAAAGTGTTGATGTTGTGATATAGCCCTGTGAGGCGAAGATGTTGTGGGTTGTTGTAATGGAAAGGTAGTATCCAAATCACAAAGGAAACTCTGGCAAAATTTTTCAAGAATCCCCGAGTGTCGAACATTCGAGGACGAATGTTCCAAAAGGGGGGAAGAATGTTACACTTCGAAAATTCTGCCGTACTTGTATGATGAGTGGAATGACGAAAAATTGAGTGAATGATGTTTTATTAAGTCGGGAATGGCTAATTAAGAATTTTTGGAAATAAGAAAGTCGCGGAAAATTTTTCAGCACAGTGGTCGTATATGGCACTATACGGCCCGTAAAGTGATTTACGGACCGTATAGTGCAGTCGTCCTCCAGCTTGTCAAAAATCTCAACTTTCTATAAATGTTGGATATGGTTAAATACGACCCAGTTTACGGCCCGTAAACCAGGTCGTAAACTGCCATGTCCACCAGCCAAACTTTCTGTTTTTGGAATGCTTAAAAACGACCACAGTGGACGGACCGTAAATCAAAATACGGTCCGTATATGGTGGTTCACGACCACTGTTCACCCCGACAAGAATTCATTAAAAATAAGATTTTGTGATTTTTAAAAGGGACTTAAGCCTCATTTCACTTCATTTTCATCCATACACCTCAAGAGACATTCTAGAACTCTCCAAATAATTCCTCCACAAGAATTCAAGAGAATTAAAGGGAATATCAAGACCAACAACACTAATTTCATGGAATCAAGGGTAAGAACTCAATAAAGGGTCATCTAAGTGAAGAAATTCCCAAGAAGGTGGGACTAGGGTTTTGGCTAAGTGAAGTATTTCAACTTAAGGATTGTTCAACCATCCTCCAAGGTAAGTTTCATGATTATTCCATATTGTTTGAAATATTGGAAAGCTTAGACACTTGAAATGTAGAAGAATATAGAAATGGGTCATTATTGAGTGAATAGTGGCATGAATGAATGATAGTGGAATCGAACTATGAATATTGAAGTGTTGGGAGTACTAATACGTTATAAATGATGTTTTTATCATGAAACAAACATTAAATGCATGAAAACGCAAGGATGAGCTAGAAGTAGAAATAAAGGAAAATTGGAGGAAAATGGTGGATTTTGCCAAATGTACGTAAATGACGATTGTCGATCATGATATTGCGAATAATATTATGAATAATTGGGAGTTGATATAGAACGCGAGAAAAGTAGTATGAGCGAAGGAAGCGTTGTCCGACTTCTCCTAGAATTAGCGACGCGTTCTTATAGTTAGCTCACTAATGTTGATACGAATTCTCTTATGAAGGTAACGACGTGATGTCGACGGAGAACAAGTGAGCAATATCTTAGCTAAGCGACCAAGGTATGTGAGGCTAGTCCTTCTTTCTAATGGCATGAATCCTTTAACTTGAATCCCTATTCCTTTCATGAGTTCTTGCATTCTAAGAAGTTAAAAGCTTATACTTATGAATGTCTATATGAGATGAGTTATACGATATGGTGACATTAGAATGATGATGATGTTATTCCTTGCCTACACTCACCTTATGTACTAGTCCTTTCAAGGTGAGGCGGAATGTCCATGATGGTTCCATAATGTAATCGGGGGATCACGACCTTACGTCTCCCCGATAGAGTAAAGTTGATCATGAGTCTTATATACGCATTATGGTAAGATAAGTATTTTATGATAAGCATATTACTATGAGCATTTATATTGAGCATGTCATGAGCATCTCACACCGGGCCTAGTTGGCCGGGCAGACACCGCTTCGGCGGGCGGCGATACGGATACACCACGACCTACGGGCGTGGGCAGACGCCACTAGTGGGCGGCATGAGATGGTACCCCGGACGCGGCTAATATTATTTATTATCACACCGTTCCGACATGGACGGGCAGCTTGCATATGATGCATACATGTTATGATGATGAGTAAGACAGCATGCATTACTTCATGTATGATTATCAGTCAGATTTAGTTGTCTCATATTGATGTTATCCTCATATTACTGATGTTTCCTTTCATTATGTACGCCTCTCATACTCGGTACAATATTCGTACTGACGTTCTTTCTTCGGACGCTGTGTTCATGCCCACAGGTAGACAGGGAGGAGAGCTTGGCCCAGGTCCTCAGTAACTGTCAGCTGATAGATAGCACTCCATTGTTCGGAGGTGCGTATGACTATTCTTTTGTTGTACATTCATATATGCATATTTTGGGCATGACGGAGTCTTGTTCCGTCCATGTATTCATTATGTTAGTAGAGGCTCGTAGATACGCAGTGTGGGTTAGATGGTCTCACAAGATGTTTTCATATGTATGTGTATTATTTTGATGGCCAAGGGGAAAATGTATATAAAGTATTTATATTTTGATTAAATATGATTTTCCTACAATTGGTATGTAAAATTGATAAAAGAGTATTAAATGAGCGAGACCAGCAGTAGAGTAAGCGGTGCTCAGTAATTACTCCGGGTACCCGTCGCGGCCCCTAGCTGGCTCGTGACAGGAACCTCACATTAACTACCCATTGATTTGCGGCTAAGTGCATCAGCCACTACATTCGCCTTTCCGGGATGGTATAGAATACTCACATCATAATCTTTCAGCAGCTCTAACCATCACCTTTGTCGTAGATTTAACTCCTTCTGCTTTAAAATATATTGGAGACTCTTGTGATCTGTGTAGATATCGACATGTACACCATACAAGTAGTGTCTCCACATCTTTAGTGCGTGGATAACCGCAACCAACTCAAGGTCATGGGTCGGATAATTCTTCTCCTGTTTCCGCAACTACCTTAAAGCATAGGCAATGACTTTACCGTGCTGTATCAATAAACATCCTAACCCAAAACCAGTGGCATCACAATATACAACATTACCATCTGGCCCTTCTGGAAGTGTCAAGACTGGGGCTGAAGTCAGTCTGTCCTTTAATTCTTGGAAATTGTGTTCACAAGCATCAGTCCATTGAAATTTCGCTGACTTCTGAGTTAGCTTCGTCAATGGTGCTGAGATGGAGGAAAATCCTTCCACAAATCTTCTATAATAACCTGTCAATCCCAGAAAACTATGGACTTTCGTGGGCGTTGTACGCCTCGGCCAAGTCTTCACAGTCTCAATTTTCTGAGTATCAACTCGAATGCCATCAGCTGAAATAACATGGCCCAGAAAAGTCACAGAATTTACCCAAAACTCGCATTTTGAAAATTTTGCATACAATTCACAAGTACGAAGAATCCCAAAGACAATGCGTAAATGGTCTGCATGCTCGGATTCTGTCCGAGAATATACCAGAATATCGTCAATAAACACGATCATGATCAGATCTAAGAGTGGCCTGAATACATTATTCATCAAATTCATAAACACCGTCGAAGCAATATGTTATATCCCGCACTTTCGCATGTTCGGGAAAATTCGAAATGATCTTGATTTGTAAGGAATAAAGCCATATGTTGAATTGAATTCACACATGTGTGTGTTGTTCATGAAAAATATTGGTGTGGAAATACAGAAGAAGGCCAAGGACAAAATTGGAATTTTGGAAATTAGTTTCGGGAATTTCAAAATACGGACTACATTAATTGGGCTAAACAAAATATAGAAAAAGGCCCAAATGGAGGGAGCTTGGTCGGCCATAGTAGGCCCAAGCCCATGGAAATTTTCCATGTGTTAATTACATAAAAGGGTGATTAAGTCATAGAAGCTTCAAGACATTTCAAGAAAGGAAATACAAGCCAAGGATGCAAGAACAAAAGCAAGGCCATTTCGGCCAAGACCATGGAAATTTGGGTAACTTAAATCTTGTTCCAAAAATTGTTTTCTTGTAGTATTCCTACCAATTCAAGTACCCTCTCCAACGTGGTATAATTATTTCGGAAGATGGTTCATCCGTTTCATCGTTTTCGCACTTTGGGCAAGTGAAGAAGTTGAAGAGAAAGGGTAAGATTTAATCCCTTTTTATGTGTTATGAAGGTTTGGTTTATGTTGTAGGAGGTAGAAAGAGTTAAAATTCATAAGAATATGGAAGATTGCATGGTATTTATATGTATGTATGTGTAGCCGTGGATGCCTTGATGTATAAGTAATATGAGTTGAATTTTATGTTGTATCCTAGTTATGGTTATGGTGAAATTTATATTGGAAATGAAAGTGGAATGAATTTGGTTGAAATTGAAAATATAGGTGTGTGGCCGTGTGGTATTGTGTTGATAGTGGAAGATGAATTAAATTCCTTTAGTATGATAATTGTGTTGTTGTGAAGTGAATGGAAGAATAATGGTTCTTGTTGTTATGGAATTTTTTTTGTTAAGTTGTTGTAGGAAGGTATGCAACTTTATTATAATTTATGTATATATGGAAATGGAAGTCGTTAAGGTGTAAATGATAATGATTGTTGATGAAGTTGGAAGATAGAAACATGTTATGGAAATGTTTGTTAAAGATTGGAAACCTTGGATGAATTATGACTTTAGTAGAAAGTTTGTATATTTGGTATACCTTGTAAATATTTTGTAGAAAGGATATGATATGCTTCCAAATTGCGTTATAATGATCAGGATTAATGGTGAATATGAAAATATTGAGATTGGTTTGGAAGTGTGAGGTCGGAATGAAAGATATTGCGTTATGTCGGAAAGAAGGCTAGTTTCATTATATTGTGTTATATTGGGATTGTTGTTGTTGTTGATGTTGTTGTTGGTTTGTTGATTGTTTTGGCTAAATTAGACTTTCGGGAATGTTGAATTTATAAAGGAAATGCTGCCGAAATTTCGGTAGGCAAGTATGTGCTTAAGATCGGATTCTTAAGGCTTGAATATGACAATTGGTAAAAGTGACCATTTGCAGATTTTGGACGAAATGGGAATCGAATTTGAGCGAGCGTAAGGCGCAACCAAGGTATGTAAAGCTGTCCTTTTCCTTCTCTTGGCATGTCCTAGGTGTACTAGGCTTGAATTTGAGCCTCGGGGATTATTTTGTTCGTAGAAAATCGAGTTTGATTTTGGGCACTATTCATTCAATGCAATTGAACTAGTTTTCTTATAATTTGCTTATAAAGTAAACTATATGTATGCAACTTCCTAAATGGAGTCGGAATGCCTAAAAATGATCAAGGACGACCTCATAAGGTCTATTACCTGTAATTTATGTACGCCACCTCGAGTTGGTCCGAGGTGGGCCCATAAAGCTCCGATACGTTTTGTATGACTTTAATTGCCTTGTTTCTGTCCGATCTTCACAGGCAACATCTGGGCTATTATTCTGTTCATTATATGACAAGTGTTATGACTATTTTTATAAGTCTTATAAAATGATTTTTACATCTGGAACGTTTCTGGAGATCTTATTCTGGTAAAATCTGTCGTGCCGTCCGAAGCGACATATATGCGTATGTTATGAATATTGTCCGAATAATTTGATTTGACCCGCCGTTTGGCCTACTTCAGTTCCATTGAGTCTGTATGATGATCTGTGTGTATGTGGTTTCTCATTAATCTGTTCGTGGACGCCTCAATGCTTCCTTCACTGCGCCGGGCTAGGTTCTGTTATCGTGCACATTCCACTGCATTGTTCACCGCGTCCCTCGGTGTGCGGGACGGGATCTGTTTACATCTGTATGTAATCTGATTATGTGATGTATGGGGATGGCGGCTATGATGGCATAATATCTGATCTGTCTGTCCACCGCGTCCCGTACTAAGAGGGCCGGGTTCTGTTACCGCGTCCCTCAGGAGAGGGCCGGGATCTGATATATGTATGTATGTATATGTTATCTGCATCTGTATAAGCATATGACTCTGTATGACTCTGCATGCATGATTCTGTCTGTCCAATTGGTTTATGATTCTGTCCGTTACACTTCTGTCTGTCCGATTGGTTTATGATTCTGTCCGTTACCCTTCTGTCTGTCCGCTTGGATCATGATTCTGTCCGTTACACTTCTGTCTGTCCGATTGGTTTGTGATTCTGTCCGTTACACTTCTGTCTGTCCGATTGGTTTATGATTCTGTCTGTTACACTTCTGTCTGTCCGCTTGGATTATGATTCTGTCCGTTACACTTCTGTCTGTCCGATTGGATTATGATTCTGTCCGTTACACTTCTGTCTGTCCGATTGGATTATGATTCTGTCCGTTACACTTCTGTCTGTCGGATTGGGTTACGATTCTATCTGTTACACTTCTGGAAATCGGATTCGGAAAATGATTTTGTCTGCGTCACTTCTGTATGTCTGATCCGGACCATGATTCCGTCTGTTACTTTTCTGTACCTCTAGCTCTGATTATGATTATGTCAGTCACATTCTGTGCCCCTGATCCGTACGATGATTCTGCCAGCTAGACTCTGTATTTCTATTTCGGATTCGGGTTCGATTCTGTCCACTATATTTCTGTACTTCTGGTTCGGATTATGGTTATGTTTGTTACATTTTCTCTTTACATACTCGGTACATTTTTCGTACTGACCCCCTGTTCTTCGGGGGCTGCGTTTCATGCCGCGCAGGTACTCTCAAACGAGCTGAAGTTATTACAGAAGATGATCCAGCGGAGTTGGCAAGCTCCATTTGCTCCTGGAGTGCTGCCGAGTCAGAGTTTGTATGTTATGACTTCTGGACTTATGTTAGAGACTTTGCAGACAGTGTCGTGGGTATTGGTTGTCAGTCTGTATGCGGCTTCGTCAACCGATATGTCGGTCTGTGTTATGTTCTGAATTCTGTGTGATTATAGATTGGTTCGGCTTTGAAACCTTGAGAAAGAATATTTCAAAAAAAAAAAATTTACTATGTATTTTATTTTATTTAACTTAAAACGTTTAATGTGACTTTATGTGCAGCAGTAGTCTGAGGGTTCGCTCGGCCCTAAGTAAGGGTCGGGTGCCCATCACACCCTAGTAAGGTCGGGGTGACACATTAGTCAACCCAAATGACATTACCCAAAATTCATAATGGCCATATCTTGTTCTGAACGCTGTTTTGGGAATATCTTCTTCTCTAACTCTCACTTGGTGATAACCTGACCTCAGGTCTATTTTAGAAAACCACTTGGCACCCTGTAATTGGTCAAACAAATCATCGATTATTGGTAGCGGATATCTATTCTTTATCGTCACCTTATTCAGCTGCCTATAATCAATACACGTCCGTAGGGAACCATCTTTCTTTCTCACAAATATGACAGGTACTCGCCACGGTGATGAACTAGGCCTAATAAACCCCTTCTCAAGCAAATCTTTCAGTTGTGCCTTTAGCTCTTTCAACTCGGCCGGAGCCATTTGGTAAGGAGGAACAGAAATAGGCTTGGTGTCTGGTAGTACATCAAAAGCAAAATCAATCTCTCTTTCCGGAGGAAGGCCTGGAAGTTTATCTGGAAATACATCCGAAAATTCGTTCACTATCGGGACGGATTGAAAAGTCGGCGGCTTTGCTTCGGTGTCACGAACTCGGACTAGGTGATAAATATAGCCTTTAGTTATCATTTTCCTTGCCTTAAAGTAGGAAATAAACCTACCTCTAGGAGATGCTGTATTACCTTTCCATTCAAGCACGAGCTCTCCCAGAAACTGAAATCGAACTACTTTCATTCGGTAATCGACATTGGCATAACAAGAGGCCAACCAATCCATACCCATAATCACATAAAAATATAGCATTTCCAGCTCAACTAGGTCAACTTTAGTTAGACGATCACATACCACAATTATACAATTCTTATACACTTGTCTAGCTATCACGAGATCACCAATCGGGGTAGATACCTCAAAAGGTTTAATTGGCTCGGGTCTCACCCCAATACGACTAGCAATATAAGGAGTAATATAGGACAACGTAGAACCCGGATCAACCAACGCATAAACATCATGAGAGAATATACTCAATATACCTGTAACCATATCCGGGGAGGACTCGAGATCATGGCATCCGGCTAAAGCATAGATACGGGGCTGGGTGCCACCTGAACTGGATGCTCCCCGTCTGCCTCTACCTCGACCCGCTAGAATCTGGGGAGTCTGCCTATCAGGTGCATAGAAGAAAAACCAGCCGCTGATCCTGTGGGCTGAACCCCAACTCTACCACTCATCGAGAGGCAATCTCGCATCATATGTCCAACCTGTCCACAGGCATAACAAGCATCTGAACCTCGGTGACACTGACTAGAATGCAACTTACCGCACTGGCTACATCGCGATACTGGTGGTCTCCGCTGGCTAAAATAACCCCCAAACTGAGAACCTGAGGCTCTTGAACTCTGACCCTGTTCTGAATGAATGGAGCGATCAAATCTCCATCCTACAAACTGAGGAGGTGCACTAGTCGCTGACAAGCTTGAATATCTGGAATGTGACTGCCTCGATCCCCCTCTATAGTCGCTACTGGCACACATAGATCTATCCCTCTTACTCTGCCCTCTATCAATATCGCGCTCACCCCTTTGCGGATGTTACTGCTCTTCTAAATTTTGGGCATGGGCCTGAATACGGGAAATATCCATCCCTTCTTGTAATGAAGCTGTCAAGCAATCTTTGAATAGATGTGGTCCTAGGCCTCTCACGAACCTATGCACTCTATCTTTCATATCGGCCACCATGGTCGCAACATATCTAGCCAATGAGTTAAAGTGAAGGATATACTCCCGGGCACTCATATTTCCTTGCTTCAAATTTAAGAATTTATCCGCTCCAGCCCGACGAACCTCGGGTGGCAAATAGTGGCGGATGAAGGCATCTACAAATTCTTGCCAAACCGGGGGAGATGCATTTTCTTTTCTTGAAGATATCCAATTACTATACCAAAGAACCACCATATCCCGGAGTCTATAAGATGCCAACTCCACAGATTCAGTTTTGGAGGCATGAATAATTTTCAACATTATCAACATCTCACCAATAAAACCTTGCGGGTCTTTATCCAGCTTGGACCTGAAATACTCTGGAGGGTTTAGACTCATGAAATCCCCGGCTCGAGTGCTAGTCGCCCTGTCACCTGAACCTACACCCTGCCCCTGTGCTTGAGCGGCAACTAACTGTGTTGATAGATGAATAGCATCGGTCATTTGTTGACCCGAAGCAGCCGGTGGAGGGACTGGAGGCATAGGTGTTGGAACTGAAGCCCCCTCTTGTTCTTCTATAATAGGTGGAGTATGAGAGGTGTTTGATGGAGCCTCATTAAGTGATTCACTTTTCTCTACATTAGTTGGCAGCTCCCTTTCTATCCGTCTTTCTATTGTAGCCTTGCTTTTCAGGGCGGCTGTAGCTTTTCTCTTTGGCGGCATCACTGAAATCATAACGCACAATTAGGGAGCAGAAAATCTTATAATGTGGCTCTATCGCACGATCTAGTAAGAAGAAGAATGGTCATTTTCCCTAAATGCCTTGTAGCCTCGTGTTTATAGATGTGGCGCGCAACACAGCATAAACTAGACTCTACTAGACACGGCTCATAGACATTTCCTAGGACTGAACTGCTCTGATACCACTTTTGTCACGACCCGATGAGGGGCCATGACGGGTACCTGGAGCTAACTACCAAGCACCACTCATTCAAATTCTCGTCAAACTTATCCTGTATACATTTATTGCCCTCACACATCTAATCATAAGGAAAGCCATTTTTCAATTTCAAACATATCTACCTTTATATACTTAAGCCCTTCGGCTATCAAAATAATTAATACATATGTATATATATATATATATATATATATATATATATATATATATATATAAACAATGAGGGAAATCATGAGACCATATCACCCACACATACGTATCTACGAGCCTCTACTAGAGTACTAGACATAAGGATGGGACAGGTCCCCCCCCCCCCCCCCTCTCCGTGCCCAAATATGTACACAAAATAATAAATAAAATAGCACCTCCGGAATAATGTAGTGCTCTCGTAAATCTGCTGGTCAGCTCCAATGAATCTGGGTCGCCTCCCTATCTACCTGTGGGCATGAACACAGCGTCCAAAGAAAAGGACGTTAGTACGAACATTGTACTGAGTATGTAAGGCATAAGCAATAACGACATATCAATAAATAAGGAGACATCAAATGGAGAACAACCTGTAACTGGCTGTCTCTTAAGAAGGAAATAATGCATGGGAACTTTCTTCATAAATATCATCATGTCATGTATGCATATACATATATAAGCTGCCGACCTTGGAGGTACGATGTGATAATAATTAGCCCGCATCCAGGCCTCCCGCGTTCGGGGTAACCATCTCATGCCGCCCACTACTGGTGTCTGCCCCTGCCATCTAGACATGGGGTGTACGCTGCCCACCATAGCGGTGTCTGCCCGGCCATATAGGCACGGTGTTATATCATCATCATGTACTCATCATAATGCATGCCTGAACTCAAAGATAACTATACTTTATCGGGGTGACATAAGGTCGTAAACCCCCGATTCCATTATGGAGTTTAATAAACATACTGCCTCACCTTGAAGGAATTAGTACATATAAGGTGAGTGTAGCACAAAGAACGACATCAATTAATCATAATTAGGATCATTAGCTTGTAGAAGCATCATATCATGAACTTTAGAATCTTTAGAATTAAGCTCATCATCATCATTTCATACTCATAACGTATCTCTTATCTTTATCTCATATGAGGCTCTTCATGAAGATAGACTCATAATTTCTGGAATGTAAGAAGGTCATGGAGAACAAAGGAAAATCATGTCATAAGATTCATGCCTTAGAAAGGAAGGGACTAGCCTCACATACCTTTTCGTGTAGCTACTCTATCACTTGAGCATTCCTCTCCAACATTCACGTTTCTACCTTCAGAGAGTTCATACTAATATTAGATAATCGATAACGTAAACACGCTTGAACTAAAGCTAGAGGAAATTGGGCAGCATCTCCTTTGTTTATGCAACTTTCTTCATATCATATCAACTCCCTATCATCAATGATAACATTCATAATATCTTAATCAATAACTTTTGTCAAGTTCATCATTATCCTACTCCCACAACTCCCTCTCGAGGTCATCCACAATCATGATCATAATACAACATTACATTCATCCTCATCTAATGTTTCTCCTGTGTTCTTAACATCATTTATAACATAATTACAATCACAACATATCAAGAATCGTGTTTCATATTTTTCACGACCCGTCTAGAGGGCCGCGACGAGCGTCCGGTGCTAGCCCACCCGGGCACCCCCTTGACTTACACTTATACTTACATCTAGGTGAGCCACATAATTAAACATACATTTCTATTAATCATTCATGCCATTCCTATTGGACGACAATGATTTTATATCATCATTGGCATTTATGTCACATCAATGTACATGAGTCGACAAGGCTATCCAAACGATATACAAAATATAGGCCGACTGGGCCAGACATATCTAACCATATACACATGTCTACAAGCATCTAAGGAGAGTATGTTGTATCACATAAGCGGGACAGGACCCCGCTATGCCCATAATTATATACACAAAAGAATAAGTACCCAAAAGCTATAGCTCCGAATGAAGTGAAGCTCTGCTATGTAGTCTCTGAGAATGTAGCTATGGATCAAGTCTGTCTCCCTGTGCACCTGCGGGCATGACGCAGCGTCCACAAACAAAAGGACGTCAGTACGAAGAATGTACTGAGTATGTAAAGCATGATCAATATCAATATAGAAGCATAATGAATCTACATGAGAAAATAGCACAAGATGGGGGATGGTAATATCATCGTCATAGGCACTTACTTTCCTCACATAGGACTTTCCATTTCCAATGTGTATTTGTGTGCTTACCTCCAAATCGTATTCGTTCCATATTTGTACTCATTTTCATATACATACCCCTATTCACGTTCATATCATATAATATTCGTATTCATATTCGTATCCATATCATATACATAATCATATCATATATATAGCATTAACACGGCATACCGACCATGCAGGATCGGTGTTTCATACATACTTGGCCAACCAAGGCGCAAGGTTACTCATACCTTGCCCTACCAAGGCTTCAGGGTTAAGCCTACCTGGCCCTACCAAGGCGTCAGGGTTATCCGTACCATCTGCAGAGGTGTACGCACGTTACGTAATCATATACATACTTATTTACATATCTTACCCGGCCTCATAAGCTCGGGGTTCCATAATAGTCATACATAGACACATATACACAATAACTCATAAGCATCTTTACTATTTACATCATTATCATAATCGTCATCAACATCATTATTACTATTATCATCATTCATTACATTTTTCTTTATAGGCTTACTTGTCATACGAGGGATTTAGTACAATCGTGGCGTATCAAGAATCGTGAGCATTACTAGCTCGGAAGATCAAATCATTTGAAGGATATCATAGTCTCACAGAAGATTTAGATATTTGTCCAAAGAATCATGCGTTATGAAAGAAGGGTTAGCCTTACATACCTTTTTCGTTGAACTATTCTACACTTGCGTGTTCTCCTCCAATGCTAGCGTTTCTACCATCATTAAAGTCATACTATCATTAGAATCGATAGCTAGCATATATGACTAAAGCTAGAGAAAATCGGACAACATCTCCTCTATTTATACGACATTCCTCTATAGCGTATATCAACTCTCAAACGTCGATAATACTTTCACGATACTATAACGATGGTCGTTATTCATCCACATTATCCAATTTTTCTTTCAATTACTCTTATTTATGGCTATAACACATGACTACGTCCATTTACATAAATGTTTCACCTCACGTTCTCAACATCATTCATAGCATATTTACATCACAACACATCAAGAATCATAACTCAATTCAAACTATTTCTCAAAATGGCAATATTCCACATTCATGACCCATTTTTCTATACCCCTCTACAATCCAAGTACTTCAACTCTCAAATACCTTAAACAACATAGAAATATCATAAATCTTACCTTAGATGTCGTAGGAACAAGCCTTGGTTGATAATACTCCACTTGAGCAAAACCCTAGTTTACCTCCAATGAGATTTCTTGACTTTAATGATCTTTAATGGGTTTCCTTACACTTGATTCACTTGGTTTATGTTGTTGATCACTAATAATCCTTGAATTCTTGTGGAATAAATGTAGAGAGATGTTTTAGAGAGAAGGGGTGTCATGTGGAAATGAAATAATAAACTTGGTCCCCTTTTTAAAAACTCAAAAATCTGATCTGAAATGAACAGTCGTCAAAAGTGCACAGTGGTTGTAAACCCAGTTTACGGGCCGTATTCCAGGTTATGGTCCGTATTCTGTGGGCGTATTTAAGCATAACAGAACCGGAAAGTATGCTGGGGATCATGGTGATTTACGATCGCAGTTTACGGGCCGTATTTCAATTTACGGACCGTATTCCAAGTCGTATTTAACCATTTGAACATTTGACAGAAATTTGAAGTTTGGGAAGTTGAAATACGACATGGCAGTTTACGGGCCGTATACCACTTTACGGTCCGTATTTCATTTTACGACCAACTGGCCAAAGTTCAAACCTGTGACTTTTCCACATTCTCAGAACCTATAGTTAGTCATTATGGATCATAACCTATCTCTTATTGCAATTTCCTTTGGAACCTTATTTAGGGTCGTCAAACGTCGTTCCCTTCTTATTAAAACATCATATACGCTATGCCCTTTGTTAGCCTACCCACTATACGTTCGCGGGGAAATTTTCAAGGTGTAACAATATTAATCTACTACTCAACAATGTCACTATTCTCTTGTTTATAACCCATTTCCTACTTCCTTCCATAATCCAAGTCTTTCAGCCTCTCAATACTTTAAACAACATGGAATGATCATAAAACTTACCTTTGATTGAGTAGGAATGAGTTTTGGATAGCAATGCTCCACTTGAGGAAAACCCTAGTTCCACTTCCAAAGGAATTTCTTGCCTTGGATGAACCCTAGTGAGCTTCTTGCACTTGATTCACTTGAATTTATAATATGAACCTTTGATTTCCTTTGATTCTTGAAGATGAAAGGTGTAGAACCCTCTAGTAGTCTTGAGAGAGACGGAGAAGTGGAAGGAATGAGAAAATAAGAGTGGGAACATCATTTTATACTTGAACTTAACTGATAAGATTCAACATAAGGAAACTCTAAGAAGTAAACAAAAATAAAGAAAAACAAAAGATAGATGAAGAATTGCAGATTAAGGAGAATAGAGGATAGATACTTGACTCAATTAGTAACGAGTCCTATAGGCAAATCTATGTATATTAAACTTAAACCCTCCTATTGTGAATTCAACCAAAAGAACCAAAGTAATTTGAATCAAGTAGAAGACTCAATTGGAAACCACAAATGAGCAATCTAGATGAATTCAATGGATAAGCAAATTCACTTTGCAACAATGAAATCACATTTAGTGTAGTAACCTAACAATCTATCGATTAACTAAAATCTCTCAATATTTGAGTTTACACAACATCAAAGCTAAGTCTTCCAAATGGATGAAAAGAACAATTTATACTAATGCCTATTACACTAAAAGGCCCTAAAGTGGCTCTTTTGCAAAAATACCCACATGGGTCTTCAATTGCATCCAAAGCCTCATAACTTGCAATTATGACCTCCAATTGCCATTCTAACCCCATAACTTGCAAGTATGACCTCCAATTGCAATCTTAGCCCCATTGTTGCACTTTTAGCTATTTTGCGCTTCTAGCCACTTTGCAACTCTTCCAATGCCAACTCCTAAACGTTGTAAATTCGCGAAGTCTTCTCTCCAATCTCCCCCAAGGCATTCTTTTTCATGAACAAGGCTTGCAACTCTTTCTTGCTTGACTTCTTATGAAAGGCCTTGTGCTTGTTGGGTTCGTATCATCCTCCCCTTTTTGGAGAAGATTCGTCCTCGAATCTAAGGGCATACCTACAACACAAGAGGAAAGATCACTCACATTGAAAACATTATGAACATTATACTCACTTGGCAAGTCGATCTTGTAGGCATTGTCATTGATCTTTTCAAGAACTTTGAATGGCCCATCTCCCCTTGGGCTCAATTTCCCTTTTCGCATTTGCGGGAACCTTTATTTTCGAAAGTGAACCCTAAACCCAATCATCGGGTTGGAAGTCCACCTTTCTTATCCCATGATTTTGTCTCTTGGCAACCTTGGTGTTGACCTTGTCAATGCTCTCATTTACCTTGGCATGGATTTTCATCATTTCGGTTGCCCTTTGCTTTGCATCTAAACTCACAAACACATCACTAGACAAAGAGGTTAAGGTTAAAGGAATCAAAGGATTAAATCCATAACATACTTAAAATGGAGTCTTACCAATAGAGGAATGGAGGGACCAATTGTAAGAAAACTCAATCAAAGGTAAACGGTCCTCCCAAGAAGTGAACTTTCCTCTAATCATACATCTAAGCATACTCCCTAGAGTCCTATTCACTACTTCAGTTTGGCCATCCGTATGAGGGTGGCAAGAAGTAGAGAACATGAGCTTGGTACCAAGTGTACCCCAAAGACTTTTCCAAAAGTGACTAAGAAACTTGGAATCCCTATCACTAAAAATAGTGCGGGGAACTCCATGCAACTTAAGAACATGATTCACAAACAAATATGCTACATGAAATGCATCATCACACTTATGACATGGTATAAAATGAGACAGTTTTGAGAACTTATCTACCACAACAAAAATGCTATCATGACCCCTTTTGGTTCTTGGAAGACCTAACACAAAATCCATAGAAATGTCTATCCAAGGACCAATAGGAGTAGGAAGGGAATACATACCTTGGGGCCGAGTCTTGGACTTGGCTTGATTGCATTCCAAACATTGACCACATAGCTTTTCAACATCATGTCGCATCTTGGGCCAATAGAATTGCTCACCCAAAATATCAAGTGTCTTGACCACTCCAAAATGGCCCGTCATTCCACCACTATGTGCTTCCTTGACGAACAACTCTCTCCATGAGCTCATTGGAACACAAACTCTACTATCTTTGAATAGGAACCCATTAACAAATTAGAACCTATCAACCCTCCTCCCTTGGGTCAACTCCTCACAAATTTCCTTAATGTCGGGATCTTGAAAATATAATCCCTTAAGGCTTTCAAATACCATCATCCTAGAAGTCATAGTGTTTAGCAAGATATACCTTCTAGATAATGCATCCGCCACCACATTGTCCTTCCCCTTTTTGTAATGGATCACATAAGGGAAAGCTTCAATCAATTCTACCCATTTCGCATGCTTCTTGTTGAGCTTGGATTAGCTCTTCAAATGTTTCAAGGATTCATGATCCGATCGTATCACAAACTCCTTATGCCACAAATAATGTTGCTAATGGGTCAAGACCCTCACAAGTGCATACAACTCCTTGTCATAGGTAAAGTAGTTCAATGACGCGCCTTTTAGCTTTTCACTAAAGTAAGCCAATGGCTTGCCTTCTTGCATCAATACTCCACCTATACCAACCCCGGAAGCATCACACTCAACTTCAAAAGTTTTCTCAAAATTGGGTAATTGTAACAATGGTGACGAACTCAACATGGATTTAAATTCTTGAAACGCCTTCTCTTGCTCATCTCCCCAAACAAAAGGAACATATTTCTTGATCAATTCGGTCAAGGGAGAGGCAATTGTACTAAACCTCTTTACGAACCTTCTATAGAAACTTTCCAACCCATGGAAACTCCTCACATCGGTTGCATTTTTAGGCGTTGGCCAAGTTCTAATAGACTCCACGTTTTCTTCGTCAACCTCCACACCATTTGCACTCACCACAAAACCCAACAACACTATTTTATCAACACAAAAGCACATTTCTTGATATTAGCAAACAACCTCTCACGCAAAAAGACATCAAATACTTGCCTCAAATGGCCTACATGCTCCTCAATTGATTTGCTATACACAAGGATGTCATCAAAATAAACAACCACAAACTTGTTGATAAAGTGCTTCAAGACATGGTTCATCAGCCTCATAAATGTGCTAGGTGCATTGGTTAGTCCGAATGTCATGACAAGCCACTCATAGAGGCCAAAATTGGTTTTAAAGGCCATTTTCCACTCATCACCGGGATTCATTCGGATTTGGTGATAGCCACTTCTAAGATAAATCTTTGAAAACACATTTGAGCCATAAAGCTCATCCAACATGTCATTGAGCCTCAGAATGGGATGTCTATACTATACCGTGATTTTGTTGACGGCCCTATAATCAATGCACATCCTCCAAGTGCCATCCTTCGTTGGAACAAGAATCACCGGAACAGTACACGGGCTAAGACTCTCCTTCACTAGCCCCTTTTTAAGAAGTTCATCCACTTGACTTTGTAATTCTTTTGTTTCTTCCGGGTTGCTCCTATAAGTCGGTTTGTTGGGAATTTGGGAACCCGGTATAAAGTCAATTTGGTGCTCAATACCTCTCAAGGGAGGTAAGCCATCGGGCATTTCCTACGGAAACAAGGCTTCATATTCGTGCAAAAGAGAAGACATACTACTAGGCAAAGTGCTAGTAGCTTGGTTAGCATTTCGGAGAAGATTTTGTTCACAAGACACACCATGAAGTATTTCTCGTCAACCCCTTTTAAGAAATTACTTGGTTTGGCCAACAAACATTTCTTGGAACCATCTTGAGATGTCCCCTCTCCACTTATGACCAACAAAGTCTCCTTCTCACCCTTCTCCTTTTCTTCCCTTTGATACTTCTCCCGAAGCTCTCTCATCACTCTATAATCCTCGCTCACTTGGTAAGGGGTTAGTGGGTTAAGAATGTACTTCTTCCCCTTGACCACAAAGGAGTTTTTGTTAGTTCTCCCTCTATGTTGGGCATCAACATCAAATTGCCAAGGTCTTCCAAGCAATAGATGGTAAGCTTCCATGGGTACCACATCACACAAAATCTCATCTTGGTACTTGCCAATGCTAAATTTGATAATGGCTTGCTTGTTGACCCTCATTTCGCCATATTCATTAAACTATTGGAGTTTGTAGGGATTAGTGTGCTTGCGAGTGGGGAATTTCATACTTTCAACTAAAAATTGGCTAACGACATTCGTACAAATTCCACCATCAATGATTAAGGAGCACACCTTATCCACAATTTTGCAATGTGCATGAAACAAGTTCTCTCTGTGGTCGCTCTCTTCCCTAGCTAGAGCCTCCATGGCTCTTCTAGCCACAATAGCATGATTCAAGGCTTCTTCATACCTTATCTCAACCTCTTCAACGGAATCACCCTCACACTCACTTCTTTCTCCTTCTTCTTCATGACCATCCCCACCCTCATGTTCATCATCGGAACTATACAAAGCACAAAACGATTTTCGATTTTTTTTTTTGGGATTTTTGATTTTTGATTTTTTTTTTGGGATTTTTAAATTTTGAGCCTAGGATTAGAAATTGTACGAACAATCTCTTAGCCTATGCTCTGATACCAAATGATAAGATTCAACCTAAGGAAACTCTAAGAAGTAAACAAAAATAAAGAAAACAAAAGATAGATGAAGAATTGGAGATTAAGGAGAATAGCGGATAGATACTTGACCCAATTAGTAATGAATCATATAGGCAAATCTAAGTATATTAAACTTAAACCCTCCTATTGTGAATTCAACCAAAAGAACCAAAGTAATTTGAATCAAGTAGAAGACTCAATTGGAAACCACAAATGAGCAATCTAGATGAATTCAATGGATAAGCAAATTCACTTTGCAACAATGAAATCACACTTAGTGTAGTAACCTAACAATCTATCTATTAACTAAAATCTCTTAATATTTGAGTCCACACAATATCAAAGCTAAGTCTTCTAAATGGATGAAAAGAACTATTTATACTAATGCCTATTACACCAAAAGGCCCTAAAGTGGCTCTTTAGCAAAAATACCCACATGGGTCTTCAATTGCATCCAAAGCCTCATAACTTGCAATTATGACCTCCAATTGCTATTCTAACCCCATAACTTGCAAGTATGACCTCCAATTGCGATCTTAGCCCCATAGTTGCACTTTTAGTCATTTTGCGCTTCTAGCCACTTTGCAACTCTTCCAATGCCAACTCCCAAACGTTGTAAATTCGCGAAGTCTTCTCTCCAATCTCCCCCAAGGCATCCTTTTTCATGAACAAGGCTTGCAACTTTTGAAGTTCTCTTGCTTGACTTCTTGTGAAAGGCCTTGTGCTTGTTGGGTTCGTATCAAATTGTGATATGTGACCGCAAGACTAAAGTTGATTTAGTTGAGTTGGAAATGCTAGATTTTGATGTCATTATGGGTATGGATTGGTTGGACTCATGTTATGCTAATGTTGATTGCCGAATGAAAGTAGTTCGATTTCAATTTCCAGGAGAGCCCGTGCTGGAATAGAAGGGTAATGCAGCATCTCCAAGAGGTAGGTTTATTTCCTACCTTAAAGCGAGGAAGATGGTAGCTAAAGGCTATATTTATCACCTAGTCCAAATTCGTGACACCAAAGCAAAGCTGCCGACTTTTCAATCCGTCCTGATAATGAACGAATTTCGGGATATATTTCCAGATGAACTTCCAGGCCATCCTCCGGAAAGAGAGATTGATTTTGCTATTGATGTGTTTCCAGACACCCAACCTATCTCTATTCCCCCCTACCGAATGGCTCCTGCAGAACCGAAAGAGCTAAAGGCACAATTGAAATATTCGCTTGAAAAAGGATTCAGTAGGCCTAGTTCATCACCGTGGGGAGCACCAATCCTATTTGTACGAAAGAAAGATGGTTCCCTATTTATTTGCATTGATTACAGGCAGTTAAATAAGGTGACGATGAAGAATAAATATCCTCTTCTGAGAATTGATGATTTGTTTGATCAATAATAGGGTGCCAAGTGGTTTTCCAAAATAGATCTAAGGTCAGGTTATCATCAAGTGAGAGTTAAAGAAGAAGATATTCCCAAAACAACTTTTGGAACGAGATATGGCCATTATGAATTCCGGGTGATGTCATTTGGGTTAACTAATGCTCCGGCAGTGTTTATGAATTTGATGAATAATGTATTTAGGCCTATTTTGGACCTATTCATTATAGTGTTTATTGATGGTATTCTGGTATACTCTCGGGCAGAGTCTGAACATGCAGACCATCTAATGTATATTTCTTGGTATTCTTCGGACTCGAGAATTGTATGCAAAGTTTTCAAAGTGCGAGTTTTGGCTGAATTTTGTGACATTTTTGGGCCATGTTATTTCAGATGATGGCATTCGAGTGGATACTCAGAAGATTGAAGCTGTGAAAACTTGGCCAAGGCCTACAATGCCCACGGAAGTCTGTAGTTTTCTGGGATTGGCAGGTTACTATAGGAGATTCGTGAAAGGGTTTTCATCTATTTCGGCCCTATTGTCGAAGCTAACCTGGAAGTCAGCTAAATTTCAGTGGAATAATGCTGGTGAATGTAGTTTTCAGGAATTGAAAGATAGATTAACCTCATCTCCAGTCTTGACACGCCCAGAAGGGCCAGACGGTTATATTGTTTATTGTGATGCTTTTGGTGCTGGGTTAGGATGTGTATTAATGCAGCACGATAAGGTCATTGCTTATGCTTCGAGGTAGTTACGGAAACATGAAAAGAACTACCCAACTTATGATCTTGGATTGGCTGCAATTATTCATGTACTAAAGATGTGGAGACATTAGTTGTAAGGTGTTCACGTTGATATTTACATAGATCACAAGAGTCTTCAATATATTTTCAAGCAGAAGGAATTAAACCTGCGGCAGAGGCGATGGTTGGAATTATTGAAAGATTATGATGTGAGTATTTTATATCACCCCGGAAAGGCAAATGTAGTAGCCGTTGCACTTAGCCGCCGATCAATGGGTAGCCTATGTGAAGCTCCTCCGGTGAAGAAGGAATTAATTCGTGAACTCCACCAGCTAGCTAGTCTTGGGATTCGCCTAATTGATTCAAGCAGTATAGGAATTGATATCAATAATCCCACTGTTTCATCCTTGGACATAGAGGTGAAAGAGCGTCAATATGAAGATCCTCAGTTGAGCCACTATAGAGACACATTTCATGAAAAAGAGAAGTCTCTATTTGAAACTTCTGTAGATGAAGTTCTTAGATACCGAGGCAGGCTATGTGTTCCGAATGTTGCAGAATTACGCCGTCAAATTCTAGAAGAAGCTCATTATTCTCGGTATTCTATTCACCCAGGTGCAACAAAGATGTATCATGATCTTATGTTATTGTATTGGTGGGATGGAATGAAGAAAGACATAGCAGAATTTGTAGCTCAATATCAAAATTGTCAGCAAGTGAAAATCGAGCATCAAAAGCCAGGAGGATTATTGCAAGCAATGGAAGTTCCAACATGGAAGTGGGAAGCGATCAACATGGATTTTATCATGGGGTTACCTCGTTCCCGAAGTAAATATGACTCCATATGGGTGATCGTGGACAGACTCACGAAATCACCTCACTTTCTTCCAGTCAAAACTACATATTCAGTAGAAGATTATGCAAGGTTATATCTTAAGGAGATTGTACGACTTCATGGTGTCCCGGTGTCCATTATTACTGACAGAGGAGCACAATTTACAACTAAGTTATAGAAATCTTTCCAAGAAGGTTTGGGGACTCAAGTAAAGCTTAGCACATCATTTCATCCGCAAACTGATGGACAAGCCGAACGTACCATTCAGACCTTGCAAGATATTTTAAGAGCATGTGTTCTAGAGTTTGGTGGTAGTTGGGATGACCACTTACCTCTTATTAAGTTTGCATACAACAATAGCTACCATTCCAATATCCAAATGGCTCCGTATGAAGCTCTATATGGAAGGAAGTGTAGATCCCCAATTGGGTGGTTTGAAGTAGGAGAGGTACAACTAATAGGCCTTGAGTTGATTCAACAAGCAGTGGAAAAGGTCAAGGTTATCCGAGATCGATTGGTGACAGCCCAAAGTCGCCAGAAATATTATGCGGACAACCGCCGGCGAAACTTAGAATTTCAAGTTGACGACTGGGTGTTTTTAAAAGGTGTCGCCAATGAAAGGAGTGATGAGATTTGGTAAGAAAGGGAAGTTGAGTCCTCGATATATAGGACCTTATAAGATTGTCCGCAAGGTGGGTCAAGTAGCTTACGAATTGGACTTACCCTCAGAGTTGGAATCGGTCCATCCGATTTTCCATGTCTCAATGCTCCGTAAATGTGTTGGAGATCCTACTAGGGTCGTACCAGTAGATGATGTTCAAGTGACAAAAAAGTTGACTTATGAGGAGGTACCTATTGTCGCATTAGACAAGCAAGTACAGAGGCTTAGAAACAAAGAAGTGGCCTCAGTTAAGGTTTTATGGAGAAACAATATCCAAGAAGAGATAACATGGGAAACGGAAGAAAATATGAAGTCCAAGTACCCGCACTTGTTCCAACCCCTGGAAGAGATCCAAGATGAAATGCCAAGATTATGAGGTATGTATGTTTTCTTTTTATGCTTTTGGGTCATGGGTGGCAAAATTTTATTGCTATTGTGTTGTAGCCCTGTGAGGAAAGTTTATTATGGGCTATTATGACAGGAGATAGCGCCATGCTACAGGGGAAACTCTGGCGAAATTTCTATAGAATTCCTGAGAACTTAACATTCGAGGACGAATATTTTTAAAGGGGGGAGAATGTTACACCTCGGAAAATTCCATGTTGTTGCCTAGTAAATGGACCAACGTAGTGCGAGAAGTATACGATGTTCCTACAAGTAAGAAAGGTTATTTAATGATTCTAAATAGGATTCCAAAGATGATGGAAGTAAGAGGAGAAAGTTCCTTAAAGAAGGCAAAACATATGTTGTGTTTTGGAAAGGTCCCGTAAAGTACCGAGCTGATGTTGACCTAATGATGTCCTAAGAAAGAGTTATAATTATCCTTAGATTGGTAATGAAGTGTTAAACAAGTGTCAATAGGGTTCCATAAGGATTGGAGATCAAACGAACGATGAAAATCATCTCAGGGAAATAGGGTTATACGATCGACTTATATGGTCCGTATAACATTATACGGTCCATATAAGGGTCCGTATAACACCCAACAGAGATGGTGTTTTGCCTAATGGTGAGCCACGACCACTTATACGGGCCGTACAATTTTATACGGACCGTATAAGTGTTCGTGGAAGTCCCTACGGGCTGAATAAGTTCCAAGTATAAGTACATGTTCCCACTTCACTAATTTCATTTCCACACTTCTCATCTCTCTCTCAAGGCTTCTAGAGGGTTCTATACATTTCGTCCTCAAGAATACAAGGGGAATCAAAGATCAACATCATAAATCCAAGTGAATCAAGTGCGAGAATCTCACTAGGGTTCATCCAAGTCAAGAATTCTCTTGGAAGCGGTAGCTAGGGTTTTCTTCAAGTGAAGTGTTTCCACTCCAAGCTCATTCCTACTCAATCAAAGGTAAGTTTTATGATCGTTCCATGTTATTTAAAGTATTGAGAGGTTGAAAGACTTGGATTGTAGAAGGAGATAGAAAATGGGTTATGAATGTGATAATAGCGGTATTTTTGAGTTGTAGTTTGGAATGAGTCATGATTATAATTATGTTATAAATAATATTAAGAACATGGGATAAACTTTATATTGTGAGTAAATGCAATAATGTACTATGACCATGGTTATGGGTGAATTGAAGTGAAATTTGGGAAATGTGGATAATATAGGTGTATGAAGATTGTTGCTTATGATGTTCTGAATGTTATTATAGACGTTTGGAAGTTAATATTGTCACGACCCAACCCGATGAGCCGTGACGAGGGGTCTGACCTCTAGCGACCAAACACCTCTAAATACTAATCTAAAACATGTTGAACATCAATAGCCCATAAATGGCACAAACTCATCTCATAAAGAGGGAACATCCGAACTCTACACAATCTGCATATATATATACACATAACATACGGAAGAACAGTGCAAGCCAGCAAGGCTGCTATATATAATGTATATAAAAGAATATAAGCTGATAAGGCTACATCGTCTAACTACTACATACAACTGTCTACAGACCTCTACTGGAATGGAAGCTGTAGAAAGGACGGGACAGGGCCCCGTCGTACCCATCTATATACATCTCAAAAGAATGGCCTACCAAAATAGACTACGACTCCGAATCGAATTGAGTGCACTGATCTCTGCTGAATAAGGGTCCTACTAAGCTGGACCACCTCCCTGTCTACCTGTGCCTACGGGCATGAACGCAGCCCCCCGAGCAACGGGCAGTTAGTACGGATAATGTACTGAATATGTAAGGCATAAAGACAACATGCATATATATATAAATCATAAATAAGATCTGATCTCATAAGCTGAAATTACTATCTGCATAAATCTGTATGAAGTAGTATCTGTCTGCATCTGACTGAATCTGTATGTCGGAACACATGGACATGCATATATAGATATATATCTAGTAGGTACACACCTTATTGTCACTTCACGGGCCACACCTTCACCCCCTGTCAAGTGTTCCTTTCTCATGTATGTACTCCAACATCATAGGCTACTCATGGACCACTCATAGGCCACACCTTCACCCTCTGTCAAGCGTGCCTTTCACATGTACACCGTAATATCACAGGTCACACCCTCACCCCCTGTCAAGTGTGCCTTTCACTTATACCCTTGAGAACTGAAAGTGAATGCATAGTAAAAGTAGAACTGAACGACAGGATTCTTAAAAGAATAAAATGACAGTTTGTCTCTCATGGGCCTTACTGGACTCATACTACTAGGACAAGAAATCACAAGGTCGGAATATGGGGAAATACCATAGCCGGGGTACGGGAACATAAAAAATGTATTTCTCTTAGTACTTATAAGAATAGAGTAATATGGAAACTCTCTTACTCGTTTATCGTTTCATATCATAGGATTATGCCAAAAAAAAAAGGAATAACCTTAACATATCTGGAGATATATTCAATCGTCCAACTCTTATTCCTTGAACTCGTAAGTCTACAATTTAGATAACATAGGCCTTAATTAGGCTATTCACCTTACTCACTAATCATCATAATTATAAAAAAGCTTAACAACTATGGACAACATATCCCTTGAAAACGTAGAAAAACCTCAACTCCTAATTCCATCCAATCTCAACTACAATATCAAGGATAACATTAATGGCAACACCCTCATAACAGGATATACCCAAACACATCCCTCAATCATCTCTTTAGATAACCCCAAAAGTACTATTTAACCTTTTATTGACTTATCACTTTCATAGCTATCTTCTCTTCACATGAACCACCAAAACTCTTAGTAACTAACTTAAATACAAGGGTAGAAATCATTTACATACCTTGAGGGGTCAAGAATCCCAAGAATCACTTTAACTTCAACTTCCTAAGCTTCCCATTCTTAGAGAAACCCTAGAAACGACCTTCTTCTTCACAAGCTCGGGTTTACAGGGTCCGGGTCTTGTCAAATCTACACTACTATGCCATAAATGTTGGGAGAGCAAAATATTAGGGTTTTCTGATCTAGGAATGAGAGAAATAAGACATAAATTCGTGGACCACGTATTTATACTCGGAGAATTAAATGCTTCAGTGGTCCGGTTCGACGAGCGGGTCAACGACCTGTCGACGTGCTCGTCGACCTGCGCCTGGAGAATGCAGGGCTGCAGAACCCTGTCGATGCCGCACAACGATGGTCCGTCGACAGGTTCAACGACCCATTGATCTTGACTGGTGTCTGCAGACTTTTCTAATCCGGTTCAGACTGTGTCGATTCGATTCGTTCAACTTTTAACCCTTAAAATCACCAGGAATTCCTGCTGGTACCATTGCACACGGGGTAGGACACTTTCAATCTCCAAAATTCGAGCTCAGGTCTCGATTCCCAAGGCATACCCAACTAGGAAATCATAAGTTCTACCACTACGAAAACGAGGGGTGTAACATTCTTTCCCCCTTAGGAACATTCGTCCTCAAATGTTCGAACAATCCTGGGTTATAAAAATTTTGGCATAGTTTCCCCCATACTTATATCAATCCGTCCTGTACGCAGCAACCCAAAATAATGCCTCACTGGGACATATACTATAACATCCAATACTATAGCCCCACACGACCAATCACGATGACTGAAATGAAATAATACCTGAAACAAGTGATACCTCTGACTGCACCTCCTGTACTACTGGGAACAAATGCGGGTACTTAATCTTCATCGCTTCTTCCGCTTTCCAAGTCATCTCTTCAACATTCTTATTCTTCCACAAGACTTTAACGGAGGCTATATCTTTGGTTCGCAACCGACGGACCAGCCTGTCCAATATAGCCACTGGAACCTCTTCGTACGATAACTGCTCTGTCACCTGGATATCATTCAACTCCACAACTCTTGAAGGATCTCCGACACACTTATGAAGCATAGATATATGAAATACTGGATGCACCGACTCTAACTCCGAAGGCAATTCCAGTTCATATGCCACTGCACCCACTATACAAATGATCTTATATGACCCAATATATCGAGGGCAACGCTTACCCTTCTTGCCAAACCTCATCACTCCCTTCATAGGAAAAAATTTCAGGAACACCCAGTCGCCCAATTTGAAATTTAGCTTACGTCGCCGATTATCGGCATAACATTTTTGTCGCCTCTGGGCTGTTAGCAACCTCTATCTAATTACCTTCACCTTATCAACTGCTTGCTGAATTAGTTCTGGGCCTAGCAACTGATTTTCCCCAATATCAAACCATCCTATGGGCGATCTACACCTCCGCCCATATAAGGCCTCATAAGGAGCCATTTGAATACTGGAATGGTAATTGTTGTTATATGCAAACTTGATAAGAGGCAAATGATCCTCCCAATTGCCCTGAAAGTCAAGCACACAAGCTCTAAGAATATCCTCAAGGGTCTGTATAGTACGCTCTGCTGGTCCATCTGTCTGCGGGTGAAATGTGGTGCTAAGACTCACCTGAGTCCCCAATCTCTGCTGGAAAGACTTCTAGAATCTGGCTGTGAACTGTGCTCCCCTATCTGAAATAATGGCTGAAGGAACACCATGGATTCGTACAATCTCCTTAAGATAAAGCCTCGCATAATCCTCGGATGCATAAGTAGTTCTGATAGGCAGAAAGTGAGCTGACTTTGTGAGCCAATCAACTATGACCCATATTGAATCACGCTTCCGCTGAGTACGGGGGAATCCTGTAATAAAGTCCATATTAATTATCTCCCACTTCCATGTCGGAATCTCCATAGCCTGCAATAGACCTCCAGGCTTCTGGTGCTCTAATTTAACTTGCTGACAATTTGGACACTTAGCGACAAATTCTGCTACCTCTCTTTTCGTACCATCCCACCAATAAACTTTCTTGAGATCATGGTACATCTTTGTTGAGCCTAGATGAATATAATAGCGGGAGTAATGTGCCTCTCCCATAATCTGCTGACGGAGTCCTGCAACACTAGGGACACACAATCTACCTCGATATTTGAGTACTCCATCACCTGTAATCACAAAGGGTGTCTTTTCTTTCTGAGGTGTTGTATCTCGGTAATGAGCTAGAGCAGGATCTTCATACTGACGCTCATTTATCTTAACTACCAGGGATGATACCACTGTGTCTTGAACAGTAACCCCTGCATCACCTGAATCTATCAATCGAACCCCGAGGCTAGCTAATCGTTGAACTTCACGGACCATTTCTCTTCTCTCTGGCGATACGTGAGACAAGATACCTATAGATTTAGGACTGAGGGCATCAACTACCACATTAGCCTTCACGGGATGATACAGAATATCCACATCCTAATCTTTTAACCTCTCTAACCATCGCCTCTAGCGCAAGTTCAAATCCTTCTGCGCAAAGATGTACTGGAGGCTTTTATGATCAGTATAGATATCAACATGGACACCGTAAAAGTAGTGCCTCCATATCTTCAAGGTATGAATCACTGCCGCTAACTCAAGATCATGGGTTGGATAATTCTTCTCGTGCTTCTTCAACTGCCTAGAAGCATAGGTGACAACCTTACCGTGTTGCATCAATACACAGCCCAATCCAACACCTGTAGCATCGCAATACACCACATAGCCATCTACTCCTTTTGGAAGAGTCAAAACTGGTGCTGAAGTTAGCTTATCCTTCAACGTCTGAAAGCACTGCTTACAAGTGTCTGTCCATTGGAACTTAACTGATTTCTGAGTCAATTTCGTTAATGGGGCTGAAATAGAGGAAAATCCTTCTACAAACCTTCCATAGTAACCTGCCAAGCTCAAGAAACTACGTATCTCCTTTGGTGCCGTCGGCCTTGGCCAACTCTTCTATTATATCTCGTATTTTTGTACGTTGGATTATTCGTAAGCTAATCGACATAAGTTCTAGGACAAGATTATTTTTGAGATATGAGACAAGGATGTTTTAATCTCGATTTTAATAAGTGCACGATCTGCTAATTAATTGCAATTTGGGTGGAAATAATAGTGAAGATTAGGGATTAATTAATAGCCATGATCAGATTATTAAGTGGGAATTAATGATTAATTAAGTTGATTAGTGTACAGTGGGCCCCACTACAACATGGCCAAATTTGATTGGTCCATGCCACAGTGGGACATGTGTCAACATGGCTGATTGCCTATATATATATATATATATGTTGATGACTCCTCAAAATACATATTCATCATCATAATTCATCTTCACAAACTCCATTTTGAGAGAGAAAGCTACAAACAGCCATGGCTGCCACTTGAGCTGACGGCCAATTCAATATTGGGAGGAAAGTTGTAATTTTTTTTAGTGTTCTACACATTCAAGGGAAGCACCAACATTAGGATTTAAATTGAGGAAGAAGAAGTGGTGCAATTGGTGCAAGTGATTGTAGGATCTGTCCTAATTAAATTAAAGTAAGATTTTCTCTTCTTTTGGTGTAATTGGAGTAGATGATATTATAATTGAGAGATTAACTCTTATTAAGTGGAATTGGATGCAAGGAAATGTATATGGTAATGTTAAGGTTCTGTTTGGCCGTGTTGGGGTTGTCCTAATTTAATAAAGGTTGATTAAGTTTGATTAGTGTTGTCGTTATTGTTGTATTGTATTGAGGGTAATTTGTTTGTGTTGAAGGGCTGGAAATATAGTTATAGATATGTATAGGTGTTGTTGTTCATGGTGATATTATAATATTTTCCATGTATTTGTGATCTTGCGAAGTAAAGGTCAAAAATTGTATTCTTGATGTTGTAGTTTCGGTGGACTGTTTTGAGCTTGTTATTAAAATGATATTGAAGTATTTTTCTTGTACATGGATGGTAGTTGATGTTGTTGTCGTGTTGTTGTTGATATGGCACAAAAATTTGGAAGAATGAAAGTGTACAAGGTATCGTATACGAATCGTATGATAGTTTGTTTGGTGTATAATCTTAGACGCTGATGATTTGAGTTGAAGAAGGATAAAGAGAGGTTGTTGGGTTGTTGTCGTTGTTGTTGGTTTTGTTGATTAGGTGGTGGCTGTTGAATATTAGAGGAAATGCCGCCCAATTTTCTAGAAATGAGCGACTAACTTGAAAATAAGTTTTAAGCCTTTCCGTAGCTTAACCATAGTTCTTAAAGTCTTAATATAGGTTGAGGTACGCGGGGCAGCATATACGTATCGAGTCACAGATTAAGCGTCAAAGGTATGTAAAGCTATCCCTTCTTTCTTTTGGCATGATCTATGTGAGACAAACAAACGACGAATGTATAAACTCCAAAGAAACTCCAATTCTTAGAGACACTAGGATGGCTAATGTTCTTGATTTCCAGAACCTATTTCATTATGTCTTGATACGTGTCTATGATTCTTGAAGTTCTATTTGATATAGTCTGTAGTGACATTCGAGGGGTACTTGACATGACTATTGTCTTCGATACTCAAGTGTTAGTTCATTCTACTTATTCTATTGAGTCTCAGATGATGATTTAGTTTACATATGGTTGCTTACTACTCTGCTCGTGCATGCCGTTAATATATCTTTCACCGAGTCCCGGGTCGGGTATGATTTCGTGCACAGTTTCACTGCCTTGTTCACCGAGTCCCTCTCTAGAGGGCCGGGTACGTATGTATATATATATATGATGATATGATTTTGGCACCGAGACCCATGATGGGTTGGTATGGTATGTGATGACTTTATTCACCGAGTCCCATAATGGGCCGGATATGGTATATGATATAGACATGCATGATTCTCATCTCGTAAGGCACAGGTGCATTGGTATCTTTGATTATCATACTTGCCTCCTGTAATCTTATAATCAGTTATGATTTTCTTTATTGTATTTCATGATTTATATACTCAGTACATATCTCGTACTGACCCCCTTTCTTCGGGGGGGCTGCGTTTTGTGCCCGCAGGTACAGATACTCGGTTTGGTGATCCTCCAGCTTAGGACTTCTGTTCAGCTATTTTGGAGAGCTCCATTGTTTCGGAGCCTCGATTATCTTGGTACAGATCTTTTGATGTGGACTTATGCATATCCAGGGGTACGGCGGGGCCCTGTACCGTCATATTTCACCTGTACACTCTTAGAGGTCTGTGGACATATATGGGTTATATCTGACTGTGTCGATGTGGTTTGTTTTGGATATTCCAGCATATAGTGGCAGCCTTGTCGGCTTGCGTATTTTGGAGTTACTAGGGCCCGTACCCAGTCTATGCCCGAGGTTGTACTCCCATCGGCGAGCTCTGCTACACCGCCACCTCCAGAGGAACTTAGAGCAGCAGCAGCTCCAGATCATGGGGCAGCTCCACCGCAAGCTCCCGAGGCCCAGTACTTGAGCCTCCAGCTCCTCAGCTAGGGATGGAGGATAGGGCCGTGAGAGATGCAGTTCAGCTACTGACCAGATTAGTGGTAGGGCAGGCTCGCAGGCACGGACTAGGAGTTGACTATGCTGATTGATTTGATAGTTTGAGGGCTCGTGATTTCTTAAGTTGTAATCCTCCAGAGTTTTTCGGGTCAAATCCCGAGGATGATCCGCAGGAGTTTATTCGGCAGATGCAGCATACATTGAGGATAATCAAGGCTTCTGAGACTGAGTCTGTTGAGTTGGCTTCGTATCGGTTGCGGGATGTAGCTGTTAATTGGTATGAGTCTTTGGAGTTATCTAGGGCGAGAGTGCTCGTCCAGCGGTATGGGATGAGTTTGTGGAGGCCTTCCTTGGCCACTTCCTGCCTCCAGAGATGAGGCGAGCCAGAGTTGATAGATTCTTACATTTGAGGCAGAGTGGCAGGAGCGTTCGAGAGTACAGTCTTGAGTTTGATTCATTGGCTAGATATGCGCCTTCTATTGTAGTTGATATGGCTGATAGAGTGCATTGTTATGTGATGGGATTGGATCGTTACTTGATTGATGGCTGCATGGCAGTTGCTCTTCATCCAGGTATGGATATCGCTCGGGTACAGGCATATGCACAGGGGGTAGAGGATCGACACAGAGGACGTCAGCCAGATAGATACTACGACAGAGGCCAGCATAAGAGGGCTAGATCGGCTGGTTATCCTGGTGAGTTTCGAAGTAGGAAGCCTTAGCAGCATATTAGATATTCTTCCCAGCCAGCACGGAGTGCACCCCCACAGTTCATAGGTAGGAGATTTGATAGCACAGGGTATTCCGGAGCCTGTCAGAGCTCCAAGGCTTCAGGTTCACAGATGAACAGGGGTTCGAGTCAGTTGAGGCCACCTTTGCCTCGGTGTTCTCGGTATGGTAGGCTCCATTCTGGGGAATGTCGTTGGGTTATAGGTGCTTGTTTTTCTTGTGGCCGTCAAGGCCATATGATGAAGGAGTGTCCCTATGGAGATGGTGTAGGTGGTATGACTCAGCCTACTTTGTCGGTTGCTGGTTCATCTTCTTCTGTAGCTATGCGCCCTATGGGGCGGGGTATTCAGACACCAGCTGGCCGTGGTAGAGGTCATGGCGGAACTTCCAGTTCTAGCGGTCCTTCAAACCGCATATATGCTTTGTCTAGTAGGCAGGATCAGGGGCGTCACCAAATGTTGTTACAGGTATATTATCGATTTTCTCTCGGGATGTATATGCATTGATAGATCCACGCTCCACCTTATCGTATATATCTACCTTTGTTGCTAGTAGAATCAGAATAGAACTTGAGTTGATAGAACCATTTGAGGTAGCTACACTGGTAGGAGATTCTGTTATAGCAAAGCAAGTGTATAGAAATTGGTCGGTGGTTATATATAGTCATCATACCATGGCAGATTTGATAGAGTTAGATATGACTGAATATGTTGTTATTATGGGTATGGATTAGTTAGCTTCCTGTTATGCTAACGTTGATTGTAGAGAAAAGATAGTTCGATTTCAGTTCCCAGGAGAGCTAATTATAGAGTAGATAGGGAATGCGGCATCGCCGAGGGGTAAGTTTATTTCATACCTCAAGGCAAGGAAGATGGTTAGAAAAGGTTATATTTATCATCTAGTTCGTGTGCACGATATGAAAGCAGAGGTACCGACTCTTCAGTCAGTCTCGATAGTTAATGAATTTCCAGATGTATTCCTAGACGAACTTCCAGGTCTTCCTCCTGAATGGGAGATAGAGTTTACTATAGATGTATTGCGAGACACACAGCCCATATCCATTCCTCCTTATAGAATGGCACATGCAGAGCTGAAGGAGTTAAAGGAGCAACTAAGGGACTTGTTAGAAAAAGGCTTCATCAGGCCTAGCATAACACCTTGGGGAGCACCGGTACTATTTGTGAGAAAGAAAGATAGGTTGCTGCGGATGTGTATTGATTATAGGCAGCTGAATAAAGTAAAAATAAAGAATAGATATCCCCTCCCCAGGATTGATGATCTATTTGACTAGTTGCATGGTGCTAAGTAGTTTTCGAAGATAGACTTACGGTCAGGCTATCATCAGGTGCGGGTAAAGGAGGCAGATATTCCGAAGACTGCATTCAGGACCCGATACGGGCATTATGAGTTTAGAGGGATGTCTTTTGGGCTGACCAATGTCCAGCAGTATTTATGGATTTGATGAACCGAGTGTTCAAACCATTCCTAGATATGTTCGTGATTGTCTTTATCTATGATATTCTGGTCTATTCACGTTCAGAAGAGGAGCATGCAGATCATTTGAGGACGGTACTTAGGGTACTCCAGCACCAGAAGTTGTATGCTAAGTTTTCTAAATGCGAATTCTGGTTGACTTCAGTAGCATTCTTGGGGTATATTATTGTAGATGATGGTATTTGGGTAGATACATAGAAGATTGAGGCTGTAAAGACTTGGCCTAGACCTACGACACCTACTGAGGTACGCAGTTTTCTGGGGCTAGCAGGATATTACAGAAGATTCATAGAAAAGTTTACCTCGATTTCAGCGCCTTTAACGAGGCTAACTCAGAAGGCAACTAAGTTCCAGTGGACTGATGCTTGTGAGCAAAGCTTCCAGTTGCTGAAAGACAAGTTGACTACCGCTCCAGTTCTAACTCTTCCAGAGGGACCAGATGGCTATGTCATTTATTATGATGCTTCGGGTGTTGGACTAGTTTGTGTATTGATGCAGCATGGCAGGGTTATAGCCTATGCCTCCCGACAGCTTAGAAAGCACGAAAGGAATTATCCTACTCATGATCTGGAGTTAGCAGCGGTAATTCATGCCTTGAAGATATGGAGACATTATTTATATGGTGTTCATGTGGATATTTATACGGATCACAAGAGTCTCCAATATATCTTTAAGCAGAAGGAGTTGAACTTACGGCAGAGACGGTGGCTAGAGTTACTAAAGGATTATGATGTTGATATTTTATACCATCCAAGGAAAGCAAATATTGTAGCAGATACTCTTAGCCGTAAATCTATGGGTAGCTTGACAGACGTACAACCGGAAAGGAAGGAGATGGTCCGTGAGATTTATCAGCTAGCTAACCTTGGAGTCCGTTTGGCTGATTCCGGAGATGGTGGAGTTTCTGTTCGAGAAGTTGTTGAATCCTCTATCATAGAAGAGGTAAAGAGACGCCAGTACGAGGACCCTGTTCTGGCACAGTATAGAGATACAACTCTTCAAAAGGAGAAGACCCCATTTGAGGTTACACCTGACGGAGTGCTACGACATAGAGGCAGATTATGTGTACCAGAGGTTGCAGGGCTACGATAACAGGTTATGGAAGAGGCACACTATGCCCGTTATTCTGTTCATCCAGGGTCAACGAAGATGTATCATGACCTCAGATGTTTATATTGATGGGATGGCATGAAAAAGGACATAGCAGAGTTTATTGCACAGAGCCCGAATTGTCAACAGGTTAAGGTCGAGCATCAGAAGCCTGGTGGATTATTACAGGAGATAGAGATCCCAACTTGGAAATGAGATGTAATTAATATGGAATTCATTACAGGTTTACCTCGCACTCCACGGAAGTATGATTCTATATGGGTTATTGTGGATAGGCTGACAAAATCAGCCCATTTTCTTCCAGTCAGGACTACTTATTCAGCTGAGGACTATGCGAGGTTATACATCAAGGAGATAGTGAGACTTAATGGGGTTCCCACATCTATTATATCAGACAGAGGAGATCAGTTTACAACTAACTTCTGGAGATCATTCCAGAAGGGATTGGGGACACAGGTGAGTCTTAGCACAGCATTTCACCCTCAGACTGACGGATAGGCCGAGCGTACCATTCAGATACTAGAAGATATGTTGCGAGCCAGTATTATTGAGTTCAGAGGTAGCTGGGACGATCATTTCCCACTTATTGAGTTTTCCTATAATAATAGCTACAATTCTAGTATTCAGATGGCACCGTATGTGGCCTTATATGAGAGGAAGTGCATGTCACCTACCGGTTGGTTTGATGTTGGTGAGACTAAATTGGTAGGCCCAGACATGATTCAGCAAGCTTTTGATAAGATGAAGCTTATTCAGGAAAGATTATTAGCAGCCCAGAGTCAACAGAAGTCATATGCAAATAACCGACGTTGACATTTAGAGTTTTAGATTGGTGATTGGGTGTTCTTGAAGGTGTCACCTATGAATGGTGTGATGAGATTCGGTAAGAAATGGAAGCTTAGCCCGAGGTACATTGGGCCTTATCAGATTATTCGTAGGGTAGGCAAGGTTGCCTATGAGTTGGACCTACAATCTGATTTGGAAACGGTACATCCGGTCTTTCACGTATCAATGCTTCGTAAATGTATTGGTGATCTTTCTAGAGTATTCCCGGTAGATGATGTCCAGGTAACAGAGGAGTTGTCTTACGAGGAGAGCCCTATAGCTATACTTGATCGTCAAGTTAGAAGGTTACAAACTAAGGATGTGGCTTCCGTCAAAGTATTATGGCGAAATAATAATAAGGAAGAGATGACCTGGGAATCCGAAGATAAGATGAAGAATAAGTATCCTTACTTGTTCCCTGCGCCTATAGGTAATATTAATCCCTTATTTGACTATATTGATTGATAGAGGAGACTATTGATATTGTGGCCCTGTGAGGCATCTATGGGTTGCTGAATGCAGGTTGGTAGGTATAGCGATAAAGGAGACTTTCCCGAAACTTTTATAACACCTTAAAGAACTAGTTTAACATTCGAGGACGAATGTTCTAAAGGGGGGAAGGATGTTATATCCCGTATTTTTGTACGTTGGATTATTCGTAAGCTAATCGACATAAGTTTTAGGACAAGATTATTTTTGAGATATGAGACAAGGACGTTTTAATCCCGATTTTAATAAGTGCACGATCTGCTAATTAATTGCAATTAGGGTGGAAATATTAGTGATGATTGGGGATTAATTAATAGCCATTATCAGATTATTAAGTGGGGATTAATGATTAATTAAGTTGATTAGTATACAGTGGGCCCCAGTACAACATGGCCGACTTTGATTGGTCCATGTCATAGTGGGACTTGTGTCAATATGGCTGATTGCCTATATATATATATATATGTTGATGACTCCTCAAAATACATATCCATCATCATAATTCATCTTCACAAACTCCATTTTGAGAGAGAAAGCTACAAACAGCCATGGCTGCCACTTGAGCTCACGGCCAATTCAATGTTGGGAGGAAAGTTGTAACTTTTTTTAGTGTTCTACACATTCAAGGGAGGCAGCAACATTAGGATTTAAATTGAGGAAGAAGAAGTGGTGCAATTGGTGCAAGTGATTGTAGGATCTATCCTAATTAAATTAAGGTAAGATTTCCTCTTCTTATGGTGTAATTGGAGTAGATGATATTGTAAGTGAGAGATTAACGCTTATTAAGTGGAATTGGATGCAAGGAAATGTATATGTTAATATTAAGGTTCTGTTTGGCCGTGTTGGGGTTGTCCTAATTTAATAATGGTGGATTAAGTTTGATTAATGTTGTCGTTATTGTTGTATTGTATTTGAGGGTAATTTGTTTGTGTTGAAGGGCTGGAAATATAGTTATAGATGTGTATAGGTGTTGTTGTTCATGGTGATATTATACTCTTTTCCATGTATTTGTGATCTTGTGAAGTAAAGGTCCAAAATTGTATTCTCGATGTTGTAGTTTCGGTGGACTGTTTTGAGCTTGTTATTAAAATGATATTGAAGTAGTTTTCTTGTACATGGATGGTAGTTGATGCTGTTGTCGTGTTGTTGTTGATATGGCTCATAAATTTTGAAGAAAGAAAGTGTACAAGGTATCGTATACGAAGCGTATGATTATTCGTTTGGTGTATAATCTTAGACGCTGATGATTTGAGTTGAAGAAGGATAAAGAGAGGTTGTTGGGTTGTTTGTTGGTTTTGTTGATTAGGTGGTGGCTGTTGAATATTAGGGGAAATGCAGCCCAATTTTCTAGAAATGAGCTACTAACTTGAAAATATGTTTTAAGCCTTTCCGTAGCTTAACCATAGTTCTTAAAGTCTTAATATAGGTTGAGGTACTCTGGGCAGCATATACGTATCGAGTCACAGATTAAGCGTCAAAGGTATGTAATGCTATCCCTTCTTTCTTTTGGCATGATCTATGTGAGACAAATAGACGACGAATGTATAAACTCCAAAGAAACTCCAATTCTTAGAGACACTAGGATGGCTAATGTTCTTGATTTCCAGAACCTATTTCATTATGTCTTGATACGTGTCTATGATTCTTGAAGTTCTATTTGATATAGTCCGTAGTGACATTCGAGGGGTACTTGACATGACTGTTGTCTTTGATACTCAAGTTTTAGTTCATTCTACTTATTCTATTGAGTATCAGATGATTATTTAGCTTTCATATTGTTGCTCACTACTCTACTCGTGTATGGCGTTAATATATCTTTCACCGAGTCCCGGGTCGGGTATGTTTTCGTGCACAGTTTCACTGAATTGTTCACCGACTCCCTCACTAGAGGGTCGGGTACGTATGTATATATATGTGATGATATGATTATGGAACCGAGTCCCATGATGGGTCGGATATGATATATGATATAGACATGTATGATTCTCATCTCATAAGGCACAGGTGCATTGGTATCTTTGATTATCATACTTGCCTCCTGTAATCTTCTATTATGTTATGATTTTCTTAATTTCATTTCATTCTTTATATACTCAGTACATATCTCGTACTAACCCCCTTTCTTCGGGGGGGGGGGGTGCGTTTCATGCTCGCAGGTACAGATACTCGGTTTGGTGATTCTCCAGCTTAGGACTTCTGCTCAGCCGTTTTGGAGAGCTCCATTTTTCGGAGCCTAGATTATCTTGGTACAGATCTTTTGATGTAGACTTATGCATATCCAGGGGTACGGCGGGGCCCTGTCCCGTCATATTTCACCTGTACACTCTTAGAGGTCTGTAGTCATATATGGGTTGTATCTAACTGTGTCAATATGGTTTGTTTTGGATATTCCAGTTTATAGTGGCAGCCTTGTCGGCTTGCGTATTGTGTTATGTTGTGGTTAGCCGTGACTCCTCAGGAGACAGGTTTATGATATGTGGCGTTATGAATCTTTTGTTTGTTTTTACAAGTTTCCATATTGTCCGTAGTTTCAGTCTGACTATATCTGGCAGATTCGTATACGAGTGTCCAGCTCGAGCATTAGTCATGGCCCATGGGGTTAGGTCGTGACATCTTCACAGCCTCAATCTTCTGGGCATCCACTCTTACGTCTTCTTGTGAAATAATGTGACCCAGAAAAACCACAGAGTTCAACCAGAACTCAGACTTAGAAAACTTATCATACCACTCTTTACCTCGAAGAATCCCCAGCACTGCCCGCTGATGATCTGCATGATCGGCCTTTGACAGCGAATAAACCAGAATATCATCGATAAACACAATCACGAACAAATCTAGAAAGGGTCTGAATGCACGATTCATTAAATCCATGAATACGGCTTGGGAATTAGTTAGCCCGAACGACATAACACGGAATTCATAGTGGCCATATCTAGTCCGGAATGCCATCTTCGGAATGTCTTCTTCCTTCACCCTTACCTGGTGGTTTCCTGACATCAAGTTTTTCTTCGAGAAACACTTGGCACCTTGCAACTAATCAAATAAATCATCAATCCTCTGAAGCGGCTACTTATTGTTTACAGTCACTTTATTCAATTGCCTGTAATCAATACACATTCGCAAAGAACCATCCTTCTTTCTCACAAACAACACCGAGGCTCCCCATGGCGATGTACTAGGCCTAATAAAGCCCTTATCAAGCAAATCTGTCAACTGCTCCTTCAATTCCTTCCACTCCACAGGTGCCATCCTATAAGAAGGAATAGATATTGGCTGAGTGTATGGTAATAGGTCAATGGAAAAATTTGTCTCCCTCTCCGAGGGAATGCCTGGAAGCTCATCTGGAAATACTTCTGGAAACTCATTAACCACAGGAACAGACTGTAAAGTCGGCGACTCTGCTTGTACATCTTGAACTCGAACTAGGTGAAAAATATACCCTTTTCTGATCATCTTCTCTGCCTTAAGGTAGGAAATAAACCTGCCCCTCGGCGAAACAGCATTACCCTTCCACTCTAGGACTGGCTCGCCGGGAAACTGAAATCGAACTATCTTTGTTCTGCAATCAACATTAGCATAACAGGAAGCCAACCAATCCATTCCCATAATAACATCGAAATCAATCATATCTAGCTCAATCAAATCCGCTACAGTGTGGCGGTAACAAACTATAACGACACAACCCCAATATACTCACCTAGCTATGACGGGATCGCCAACTGGCATAGACACCTCAAATGGTTTGTTCAACTCGGGCTCTATCCCAAACTTACCAGCGACAAATGGAGTAATATAAGATAAAGTGGAACCTGGATCAATCAGTGCATAAACATCATGGGAGGAAATCGATAATATACCTGTAACAACATCAGGAGGCGTCTCGCGGTCCTGTCTACCAGCCAATGCATACACGCGGTGCTGAGGACTGCTCGAGCTTGACGCTCCACTCCTCTCTCTACCTCGTCCTGTCGGTGACTGAAAAGCTTGCCCCGAAGGGCGCACTACAGAAGAAGAACCAGCTATAGACCCTGTAGGCTGAATAGTGCCCATGCCACCTCCTAACAGACAATTCCTCATCATATGACCTGGTCGGCCACAAGAACAACAGGCATTCGATCCCAATCGGCATTGCCCGATATGTAACCTACCACACTGTGCACACCGTGGTAAGGGTGGCCTCATCTGTCCTGACTCTGGTCTGTACTGGGAGCCTGATGCTCTAGAACTCTAGGCCGCTCCGGAATAAAAATTCCGATCAAACCTCGGGCCTGAATACCGCGGAGGTGCACTCCCTACCGAATGATATGAATACTGGGAATACTGCTGCCTCTGTCCTCCCCTGGACTCACTTCCAATGTCGAAAGATCTAGCCCTCTTACCATGGTCTCAGTCACGGTCACGCTCTGCCCCCTCTGACGCTTGCGATCTTCCAGATTCTGTGCATATGCCTGTATTCGGGAGATATCCATGCCTGGCTGTAATGCAGTAGTCGTACAAGCATCTATCAACTGTGGCCCTAAACCAGATACAAAACGGTGAACTTTGTCCTCCATCTCAGCCACCATGACTGGTGCATATCTAGCCATAGAATCAAAATACACACAATACTCTTGGACACTCATATTGCCCTGCCCAATACGTAGAAATTTGTCTGCTCGGGCTCGCCTGGCCTCAGGAGGCAAATAATGGCGGATAAAAGCATCTGTGAACTCTCGCCAAATAGCTGGAGGAGCATTCTCCCCTCTAGATAACTCCTAAGTCTGATACCACTGCACTGTAATATCACATATTCTATACGAAGCTAACTCCACCGACTCAACCTCACTTGCATGCATAACCCTTAAAGTCCTCTGCATACCATGAATGAAATCCTGGGGATCCATATTCTGCTTTATCACTGAAAATTCTGGAGGATCTAACTCAAGGAAAGTCTTAACCCTCGAACTACCAGCTCCCTACCGCTGAGCCTGAGTGCCTACTAATCTGGTCAATAACTGTACAACATCCCACACATTTTGGCTTGGTGTATCTGGCTGAGGAACTGGGACGGGTGTTGGAGACGGTGTATGCGATGTCTCAGATGGGCTCTCACTCTGAATCTCATCCTGAGCCCTAGTGGCCTGCCGAGTACGGCTAGTGGCCTCTCCTATGGCTTTCTTGCCTTTCTGGGCAGCTGTAGCTTTCTTGGGAGGCATTGCTGAAATCATAAAAATTCATTAGAAAGCGAACATCTAACACATGGCTCTATCGCACAATCTAGGAGAGAAAGAATGACATCATCCTAAATGTCCTGTAGCCTCCTGTTTATAAGTGTGGTGCACAACACGCCTATAAACAAGACTCTATGTTAGGCCCCGTGTTTTCGCACAGTTGGAAATCGGGAAATAACTACGACTCGGGTGTTAGAAGGGCATAAATTAATCTTTGAGAATATGACTATGTTGGTTGTGTAATCTTTAATGCTAAGACCTCGGGGAAGGCCGAGGATAAATTTGGAATTTCGGAAATTAGTTTCGGGAATTACAAAACGGGATTTTTAAGCATTGGGCCAAGAAACTACAAATGCAATTGAAGCCCAACAATGGAAGAGGGGGGATCCGGCCATGTTATAGGCCCAAACCCATTTTAAAAGGGTCATGTGCTATGCACATGACCCCTAAATAGATATATATGAATTATACTTAGTATTATCCAAGAAACAACTCACAAAATCAAGAACACCCAAAAATAAGGTTTCGGCCGAGAGCTAGAGAGAAAGAAAAGGAAAAAAATCCCAAGCTTGTGTGGTGGTTCAATAATCTTGGTTTCTACATATTTGTGAAGTGCTCAAGACGCTCTCCGACATGGTATAATTAGTTTGGCACGAGGACGACGTTTTCGACAAGTCGGGGTTTCAAGAAAGGTATGAATTCTCACCCTCTAATGTTGTAGAATTGCTATGAATGGGTTAAGGATTGGAAGTAGACGAGAATCCCGTAATTTGGACATAAATGGAAACGTGTGGGTGTGTGTTTGTAGTAGGTTTGGCCGTGAGCCATAGATGGGAAAATTGGTGTGAATTGATCTTGTTTAAGTTGGTAGAATGTGTTGTTGTGGCCCTTATATCGTAAATGATTAATTGGTGAATGAAATTGGCATTTAAAAATGATGTTGAATATTATCGGAAAGCGTATACCTTCGGTATCGTTATGTATATCAATGTATATCTTGGGTGTTATGGACTTTAGATGTGAATCTATATCGATGTTGATGAATTCGGAATGAAACTACGTGAGTTAGAATGTTCGTAAGTGCATTTTAGATGTTTTGAAGAATTTGGGAAATAATGGATTTTTATGCAATTTCGTGTATGGCATGGTTTGTAATTAGAATGTGATTGTATAAGTTTGAATGTGGGAATACATACAATTATGTAGGTATAGAATTGGAGTTGTGAAAGTTTGAATGAAAAGTTGCCAACTTAAGAAGTCATGAAAAACTTTGAAACTAGAATGGTGTTATTGTTGTTTGTTTTGGTTGTTGATGTGTGGGCTGTTGTAGTTGGTTAATTTGAGCCGAGCTATGCCTCGGGGATGTTAGATTTATAGGGGAAGTGCTGCCGAAATTTCGGTAGGCAATTGCGAAGTTAAAGGCATTTCTAAGCCTAAGGATCTCATTTGGTAACTTTGACCATTTGCAGATTTTTGACGAAACGGGACGAGACATTTGGAAGAGCTTACGACGTCTGTGAGGTATGTAAAGCCTCCCACTCTTTCATTTGGCATATCTTAGTGTGTCAGTCGAATAGGAGACCTTTCGGAGCATTTCTGCTCCTCGAAACCCGATCCACAGAAAAGTTACTATTCATTCAATTCTATTGAAGCCTAAAGGCTCCAATTTGGCTAGAATGCCACTATTCGTCCGAAACCTATCAAAATGTGGTCGGGTAACCTAGAAATGATTATGTATGACCCTTGGCATATAAATGCTCATAAAAATATGCTCGCCACCTCACTTCGACTCGAGGTGGGTCCGCTACCCCAAAATGCCCGATTTACTCTTCGGGCCATCTTTGATAATAAAGTTGTAAATATTACTTCGGATCCTTGAGACATCTTCCTACGGGATAGGTTCGGACAATTCGATACGCTAACCTATGTTTTGAATTATATGGACCATTTTGGAAACGTTTGGCGAAATGAAATTTTATATCGACTAAGTATTCGACTATTTTGTAATATGATATGATTTATGATTTTACTTTGTTTTGAAACACTATTCTGAAAGACGATTTGCATTTGTTTGCTCACGACTCCGCTCGTGCCCTATTATGACTTCGTTCGCCGGTTCCCGGGCCGGTTTTGATTCGTGCGCTGTATGATAAATTCGGCTGTATGCTGTGTTACGGTTCCCGAGGCTTCGCCATAGGGCCCGGTTCCGTTTGGAGTTATGCTGTGATATGGCTCGGGATGCGATACGCTCACCGATGATTATGATTATGTTCGGGGATGTACGGAGATTTGAAACCTTCTGGTGTTATGCTGTGTGTGGCGTCAGCGTTGGGGTGGCGACCACGTTCCTAAGCGTTTGCATGATTTCATTTGCATAGTATATACGTATATGATTTCGATACAGACTTTGACATACCAGTTTGTACCCCACTTTGACATTTGATTTGCTTTCGGTTTTGATCTATAATTCTGTACTCCGTGCTTTACATACTCAGTACATATTTCGTACTGACCCCCTTTCTTCGGGGGCTGCGTTTTATGCCCGCAGGTGCAGATATCGGTGATCCTCCGCAGTAGGCTTCACTTCTTGCTATTCCGGAGTACTCTTATCCGATCCGGAGCCCACTTTTGGTACAGACTCTTTTGTTTTGTATATATTTGGTATGTCTGACTATTTGGGTACGGCGGGGCCCTGTCTCGCCACATGTCTTTGTTTTGAGTTCGTAGAGACCTGTAGTCATATATGTGGGGCGAGGGTCCTATGTGTTTATTGTTTGATTTTGCTTTCGGGTCTTAAAGCGGTCTGTTTGATATGATGGCCCCAAATGGCCTTTTTGTATATATTTGTATTTTGACCGGCGATGTCTATTCCGCCGCTTTGTTTGAGTTTGATTTGATATGACCGCTTAAGACATATTTTCGATATAAATTATGTTTGATATAACTTCTTGAAAATTCTGAAATAAGTTTAGATTCGGAAATAAATATGCGATTTGGTCTGGGTACCCAGGTAGGGTGCCAGTCGCGGCCCACGGGGCTGGGTCGTGACAAAAGTGGTATCAGAGCGGTTTGTCCTTGGAATGTCTACAGGCCGTGTCTCGTAGAGTCTTGTTTATCGATGTGTTGTGCACCACATCTATAAACGGGAAGCTACAGGGCATTTAGGACGTTACTTTCTTTGTAATCTTAGATCGTGCGATAGAGCTGAGCTATTAGGATTATTTTGGTCTGACTCGCCCTTGTGTTTGCAGTGATGCCTCCGAAGAAGGCTACGGCGGCCCAGAAGGGCAAGGCGAGGATTGGAGAGACTAGCCAGGCACAGCGAGCTACCCGGGCTCGTGTTTATGATTTGCCTGAGGATGTGCCACAGTCTGAGGGGTCTGCTACACCCCCACCAGTACAGCCTGGAGTAGGACCTTCAGCAGCTCCAGAGGTCCGTGTACCCGCACCTGAGACTCCAGCTCCTCAGCCAGGGGCGGAGGATAGGACCCTGAGGGAGGCTGTACAGCTGTTGACTACACTGGTAGCAGGTCAGGCTCGCAGGCGCGGGCGGAGGGACGACGATGATGATGACAGACGGGACAGTCTGAGAGTTCGGGAGTTTTTGCTATGTGGCCCTCCAGAGTTCTTCGGGTCTAAGCCCGACGAGGACCCCCACGACTTTATTCGGGGGATGCGACGCTCACTGGACTTGGTCAGGGCTTCAGAGACTGAGTCAGTTGAGCTGGCTTCGCACCGGCTTCGAGATGTGGCCACCCACTGGTATGAGACTTGGGAGCTGTCTAGGGGAGAGGGTGCCCCTCCAGCCACTTGGGATCAGTTTGTGACAGCATTCACCCGCCACTTTTTGCCACCAGAGTTGCGGCGGGCACGGGCTGATCGATTTTTACGTCTGCAGCAGAGGGGTCGGAGTGTTCGCGAGTATAGCCTTGAGTTTGATTCTCTGGCCCGATATGCACCGGCCGTGGTAGCAGATATGTCCGATCGGATGCACCGCTATGTTATGGGATTGGACCGGTATTTGGTAGACAGCTGTATGGCCGTATCACTGCAGGCAGACATGGATATTTCCCAGCTTCAGGCCTATGCGATGGGTATGGAGGACCGTCGCAGATCTGATCCTGCTGGCAGAGATAGAGACAGGAGGCCGCCCAAGAGGGCTAGATCCGCGGGTTATTCAGCAGATTCTCGAGGCGGACAGCCTCAGCAGCAGCAGCAGTCTGATAGATATTTCCCTCCTTCCGGCCGGGGTACTCAGTCAGGTAGCCGGAGATTCGACAGTATGGGATCGTCTGGGGCCGGTCAGGGCTCCAGAGTGGCAGGATCGCAGGTATCCAGGGGTCCCAGTCAGGCCAGACCACCTAGACCCCGTTGTCCACATTGCGGGAAGTCTCATCCCGGGGAGTGTTACCGAGCGACGGGAGCTTGTTTTTCTTGTGGCGGTCAGGGCCACTTTATGAGAGACTGCCCATTAGCCAGTGGTTCGGGTAATGCGGCTCAGCAGACAGGGTCAGCCGCCGGTTCTTCCTCTGTTCCATCTGTTGCACGCCCTGGAGGGCGGGGTATTCCAGCACCGGCAGGGCGCGGTCGAGGCCGCGGTGGCGCTTCAGGTTCTAGCGGTCCCTCGAACCGCATATATGCTTTGGCCAGCCGCCAGGATCAGGAGGCTTCGCCAAACGTCGTCACAGGTACATTACTGGTTTTCTCCAGATCTGTATATGCATTGATTGACCCTGGCTCTACTTTATCATATATTTACCCGCTCGTTGCTAGTAAGATTGGGATCGTGTCTGAGCCTATAGAGCCATTCGAGGTAGCTACGCCAGTTGGGGATTTTATTGTAGCGAGACAGATCTATAGGGATTGTTCTGTGACCATTTATGATCGTACCACTAAGGCTGATTTGGTAGAGCTAGACATGTTTGAGTTTGACGTCATTATGGGTATGGACTGGTTGTCTTCCTGTTATGCTAATGTCGACTGCCAGAAAAAGGTAGTCCGTTTCCAGTTTCCGGGGGAACCAGTTATAGAGTGGTTCGGATCGACTGCATCGCCGAGGGGTAAGTTTATTTCATACCTCAAGGCTAAGAAGATGATCCAGAAGGGTTATATCTATCATTTGGTCCGTGTGCACGATACTGCAGCAGAGGTACCTACCCTTCAGTCTGTCCCGGTCGTCAGTGAGTTTCCAGATGTTTTTCCTGAGGAGCTTCCTGGCCTTCCGCCTGAGCGGGAGATTGATTTTTCTATCGAGTTGATGCCGGATACGCAGCCTATATCTATTCCTCCGTATAGGATGGCACCAGCAGAGCTGAAGGAGTTGAAGGAGCAGCTGAAAGATTTGCTGGATAAGGGTTTTATCAGACCCAGCACGTCACCCTGGGGAGCGCCGGTATTATTTGTCAAAAAGAAGGATGGGTCGCTGCGGATGTGTATTGACTACCGGCAGCTGAATAAGGTGACTATTAAGAATAAATACCCCCTTCCCCGGATTGATGATTTGTTTGATCAGCTGCAGGGCGCTAGACACTTCTCCAAGATAGATCTGCGCTCAGGCTATCACCAGGTGCGAGTACGGGAGTCTGATATCCCGAAGACTGCTTTCAGGACCCGGTACGGGCATTATGAGTTCAGAGTTATGTCTTTCGGGCTGACTAATGCTCCTGCAGTATTTATGGATCTGATGAACCGGGTATTTCGGCCTTTCCTGGACATGTTTGTTATAGTATTTATTGATGATATCCTGATTTACTCGCGATCAGCCGAGGAGCATTCAGATCACTTACGGACGGTACTTGGCATTCTCCGTCAGCAGAAGTTATATGCTAAATTCTCTAAATGCGAGTTCTGGTTGACTTCTGTGGCATTCTTGGGTCATATTGTCGGCGCAGACGGTATTCGGGTCGATACGCAGAAGATTGAGGCTGTGCAGAATTGGCCCAGACCTACCACACCGACTGAGGTGCGCAGTTTTCTGGGATTGGCTGGGTATTATCGCAGGTTTGTGGAGGATTTCTCTTCTATTGCAGCACCACTGACGAGGCTTACCCAGAAGGCAGCAAAATTCCAGTGGTCAGATGCCTGCGAGCGCAGCTTTCAGATGCTGAAGGAGAGATTGATCACAGCGCCAGTTTTGGCTCTTCCAGAGGGGTCTAACGGGTATGTTGTATATTGTGACGCCTCTGGTATTGGGATAGGGTGTGTATTGATGCAGCACGGTCGGGTTATAGCCTATGCTTCCCGGCAGCTCAGACCGCACGAGAAGAACTATCCCACTCATGATCTTGAGTTGGCCGCGGTGATTCATGCCTTGAAGATTTGGCGGCATTATTTATATGGGGTCCACGTTGATATCTATACGGACCATAAGAGCCTTCAGTATATTTTTAAGCAGAAGGAGCTAAACTTGCGGCAGCGGAGGTGGCTGGAGCTACTAAAGGATTACGATGTTGATATTCTGTACCATCCAGGGAAAGCCAACGTGGTAGCTGATGCGCTTAGCCGCAAGTCCGTAGGCAGCCTAGCGGATGTCCCATCTGATAAGAGAGACCTGGTTCGTGATATTCATCAGCTGGCCAGCCTCGGAGTCCGTTTGATAGATTCTGGAGATTCTGGGGTTTCTGTTCGCCCGGTTGCTGAGTCATCTATTATTCAGGAGGTAAAGCAGCGCCAGTTTGAGGATCCTATTTTGATTCAGTACAGAGAGGCGGCCCTTAATAAGACAAAGACCCAGTTTGAGATCTCACCTGAGGGAGTATTATTGTACGACGGCAGGTTCTGTGTACCGGACGTTGCGGGCTTACGACGGCAGATTATGGGCGAGGCACATTGTGCCCGGTATTCTGTCCATCCTGGTTCCACTAAAATGTATCGGGACCTCAGGTGTTTGTATTGGTGGGACGGCATGAAGAAAGATATTGCTGAGTTTGTTAGTCAGTGCCCGAACTGCCAGCAAGTTAAGATCGAGCATCAGAAGCCCGGTGGATTATTGCAGGAGATGGAAATTCTAGCCTGGAAATGGGAGATGATTAATATGGATTTTGTCGTTGGATTACCGCGCACTCCACGCAGGTACGACTCTATCTGGGTTGTTGTTGACAGGCTGACGAAATCAGCCCATTTCCTTCCGGTTCGGACTACTTATTCGGCTGAGGACTATGCCAGATTGTATATCAGAGAGATAGTCAGACTTCACGGAGTCCCGATATCTATTATTACTGACCGAGGTACCCAGTTTACAGCAAATTTCTGGAGGTCATTTCAGGAGGGATTAGGGACTCAGGTGAGTCTCAGTACAGCTTTTCACCCTCAGTCCGACGGGCAGGTCGAGCGCACTATTCAGACGCTCGAAGATATGTTGCGGGCCTGCGTTATTGATTTCAGGGGCAGCTGGGATGATCATTTGCCGCTTATTGAGTTTGCCTATAATAACAGTTATCACTCCAGCATTCAGATGGCTCCGTACGAGGCCCTTTATGGCAGGAGATGCAGATCTCCTATTGGCTGGTTTGACGTGGGCGAGACTAAGTTGATTGGGCCAGATGTAATCCAGGAGGCTGTAGATAAGGTAAAGCTTATTCGAGAACGATTATTGGCTGCTCAGAGTCGACAGAAAGCTTATGCAGATAGACGACGTCGACCGTTAGAGTTCCGGATTGGCGACTGGGTATTCCTGAAGGTGTCGCCCATGAAGGGTGTCATGAGATTCGGTAAAAAGGGTAAGTTGATCCCCCGGTACATTGGACCGTATCAGATCGTGCGAAAGATAGGCGAGGTCGCCTATGAGCTGGACTTACCATCCGACTTGGAGGCCGTACACCCGGTGTTTCATGTGTCTATGTTGCGGAAATGCATTGGTGATCCTGCCAGGATATTCCCAGTTGACGACATTCAGGTGACGGAGCAGTTATCTTATGACGAGCAGCCTGTATCTATTCTGGATCGTCAGGTGAGGAGATTGCGCACTAAGGAAGTGCCTTCTGTCAAGGTTCTGTGGCGCAATAACAACCGTGAAGAGATGACTTGGGAGGCAGAGGATGAGATGAAGAAGAGATTTCCCCATTTATTCCCTACGCCTCCTGTAATCTAGATTTCTGTATTTGTTGTACCAATGAACGGATGGACCATGTGTGCTATTTATATAAGATGGTTTTCCCGTTATGCTTGTGAGCCTTCATAAGATTTGTTTAACATTCGGGGACGAATGTTCCTAAGGGGGGGAGAATGTTAGGCCCCGTGTTTTCGCACAGTTGGAAATCGGGAAATAACTACGACTCGGGTGTTAGAAGGGCATAAATTAATCTTTGAGAATATGACTATGTTGGTTGTGTAATCTTTAATGCTAAGACCTCGGGGAAGGCCGAGGATAAATTTGGAATTTCGGAAATTAGTTTCGGGAATTACAAAACGGGATTTTTAAGCATTGGGCCAAGAAACTACAAATGCAATTGAAGCCCAACAATGGAAGAGGGGGGATCCGGCCATGTTATAGGCCCAAACCCATTTTAAAAGGGTCATGTGCTATGCACATGACCCCTAAATAGATATATATGAATTATACTTAGTATTATCCAAGAAACAACTCACAAAATCAAGAACACCCAAAAATAAGGTTTCGGCCGAGAGCTAGAGAGAAAGAAAAGGAAAAAAATCCCAAGCTTGTGTGGTGGTTCAATAATCTTGGTTTCTACATATTTGTGAAGTGCTCAAGACGCTCTCCGACATGGTATAATTAGTTTGGCACGAGGACGACGTTTTCGACAAGTCGGGGTTTCAAGAAAGGTATGAATTCTCACCCTCTAATGTTGTAGAATTGCTATGAATGGGTTAAGGATTGGAAGTAGACGAGAATCCCGTAATTTGGACATAAATGGAAACGTGTGGGTGTGTGTTTGTAGTAGGTTTGGCCGTGAGCCATAGATGGGAAAATTGGTGTGAATTGATCTTGTTTAAGTTGGTAGAATGTGTTGTTGTGGCCCTTATATCGTAAATGATTAATTGGTGAATGAAATTGGCATTTAAAAATGATGTTGAATATTATCGGAAAGCGTATACCTTCGGTATCGTTATGTATATCAATGTATATCTTGGGTGTTATGGACTTTAGATGTGAATCTATATCGATGTTGATGAATTCGGAATGAAACTACGTGAGTTAGAATGTTCGTAAGTGCATTTTAGATGTTTTGAAGAATTTGGGAAATAATGGATTTTTATGCAATTTCGTGTATGGCATGGTTTGTAATTAGAATGTGATTGTATAAGTTTGAATGTGGGAATACATACAATTATGTAGGTATAGAATTGGAGTTGTGAAAGTTTGAATGAAAAGTTGCCAACTTAAGAAGTCATGAAAAACTTTGAAACTAGAATGGTGTTATTGTTGTTTGTTTTGGTTGTTGATGTGTGGGCTGTTGTAGTTGGTTAATTTGAGCCGAGCTATGCCTCGGGGATGTTAGATTTATAGGGGAAGTGCTGCCGAAATTTCGGTAGGCAATTGCGAAGTTAAAGGCATTTCTAAGCCTAAGGATCTCATTTGGTAACTTTGACCATTTGCAGATTTTTGACGAAACGGGACGAGACATTTGGAAGAGCTTACGACGTCTGTGAGGTATGTAAAGCCTCCCACTCTTTCATTTGGCATATCTTAGTGTGTCAGTCGAATAGGAGACCTTTCGGAGCATTTCTGCTCCTCGAAACCCGATCCACAGAAAAGTTACTATTCATTCAATTCTATTGAAGCCTAAAGGCTCCAATTTGGCTAGAATGCCACTATTCGTCCGAAACCTATCAAAATGTGGTCGGGTAACCTAGAAATGATTATGTATGACCCTTGGCATATAAATGCTCATAAAAATATGCTCGCCACCTCACTTCGACTCGAGGTGGGTCCGCTACCCCAAAATGCCCGATTTACTCTTCGGGCCATCTTTGATAATAAAGTTGTAAATATTACTTCGGATCCTTGAGACATCTTCCTACGGGGTAGGTTCGGACAATTCGATACGCTAACCTATGTTTTGAATTATATGGACCATTTTGGAAACGTTTGGCGAAATGAAATTTTATATCGACTAAGTATTCGACTATTTTGTAATATGATATGATTTATGATTTTACTTTGTTTTGAAACACTATTCTGAAAGACGATTTGCATTTGTTTGCTCACGACTCCGCTCGTGCCCTATTATGACTTCGTTCGCCGGTTCCCGGGCCGGTTTTGATTCGTGCGCTGTATGATAAATTCGGTTGTATGCTGTGTTACGGTTCCCGAGGCTTCGCCATAGGGCCCGGTTCCGTTTGGAGTTATGCTGTGATATGGCTCGGGATGCGATACGCTCACCGATGATTATGATTATGTTCGGGGATGTACGGAGATTTGAAACCTTCTGGTGTTATGCTGTGTGTGGCGTCAGCGTTGGGGTGGCGACCACGTTCCTAAGCGTTTGCATGATTTCATTTGCATAGTATATACGTATATGATTTCGATACAGACTTTGACATACCAGTTTGTACCCCACTTTGACATTTGATTTGCTTTCGGTTTTGATCTATAATTCTGTACTCCGTGCTTTACATACTCAGTACATATTTCGTACTGACCCCCTTTCTTCGGGGGCTGCGTTTTATGCCCGCAGGTGCAGATATCGGTGATCCTCCGCAGTAGGCTTCACTTCTTGCTATTCCGGAGTACTCTTATCCGATCCGGAGCCCACTTTTGGTACAGACTCTTTTGTTTTGTATATATTTGGTATGTCTGACTATTTGGGTACGGCGGGGCCCTGTCTCGCCACATGTCTTTGTTTTGAGTTCGTAGAGACCTGTAGTCATATATGTGGGGCGAGGGTCCTATGTGTTTATTGTTTGATTTTGCTTTCGGGTCTTAAAGCGGTCTGTTTGATATGATGGCCCCAAATGGCCTTTTTGTATATATTTGTATTTTGACCGGCGATGTCTATTCCGCCGCTTTGTTTGAGTTTGATTTGATATGACCGCTTAAGACATATTTTCGATATAAATTATGTTTGATATAACTTCTTGAAAATTCTGAAATAAGTTTAGATTCGGAAATAAATATGCGATTTGGTCTGGGTACCCAGGTAGGGTGCCAGTCGCGGCCCACGGGGCTGGGTCGTGACACTCTACTAGACACCGTCTGTAGACAACCCTAGGACGGCACTGCTCTGATACCACTTCTGTCACGACCCAACCCGCTGAGCCGTGATGAGGGGTCTGATCTCTAGCGACCAAACACCCCTAAATACTAATCTGAAACATGTTGAACATCAATAGCCCATAAATGGCACAAACTCATCTCATAAAGAGGCAACATCCGAACTCTACACAATCTGCATATATATATAGATATATATATATATATATATACATAACATGCGGAAGAACAGTGCAAGCCAGCTAGGCTGCTATATATACTGTATACAAAAGAATCTAGGAGAGAAAGAATGACATCATCCTAAATGTCCTGTAGCCTCCTGTTTATAAGTGTGGTGCACAACACGCCTATAAACAAGACTCTACTAGACACGGTCTGTAGACAACCCTAGGACGGCACTGCTCTGATACCACTTCTGTCACGACCCAACCCGCTGAGCCGTGATGAGGGGTCTGATCTCTAGCGACCAAACACCCCTAAATACTAATCTGAAACATGTTGAACATCAATAGCCCATAAATGGCACAAACTCATCTCATAAAGAGGCAACATCCGAACTCTACACAATCTGCATATATATATATATATATATATATATATATATATATATATATATATATACATAACATGCGGAAGAACAGTGCAAGCCAGCTAGGCTGCTATATATACTGTATACAAAAGAATATAAGCCGACAAGGCTACATCGTCTAACTACTACATACAACTGTCTACAGACCTCTACTGGAATGGAAGCTGTAGAAAGGACAGGACAGGACACCGTCGTACCGATCTATATACATCTAAGAAGAATGGCCTACCAATATAGACTGCGACTCCGGATCGAATGGAGTGCACTGATCTCTACTGAATAAGGGTCCTACTAAGCTGGACCACCTCCCTGTCTACCTGTGCCTGCGGGCATGAACGCAACCCCCAAGCAACGGGCAGTCTGTACGGATAATGTACTGAATATGTAAGGCTTAAAGACAACATGCATATATATAGAAATCACAAATAAGATCTGATCTCATAAGCTGAAATGATTATCTACATAAATCTGTATGAACTAGTATCTGCCTGCATCTGACTGAATCTGTATGTCGAAACATATGGACATGCATATATAGATATTTATCTAGTAGGTACACACCTCATTGTCACATCACGGGCCAGACCTTCACCCCCTGTCAAGTGTGCCTTTCTCATGTATGTACTCCAACATCATAGGCCACTCATGGACCACTCGTAGGCCACACCTTCACCCCCTGTCAAGTGTGCCTTTCACATGTACAACGTAATATCACAGGTCACACCCTCACCCCCTGTCAAGTGTGCCTTTCACTCATACCCTTGAGAACTGAAAGTGAATGCATAGTACAACTAGAACTAAACGATAGGATTCTTAAAACAATAAAATGACAGTTTGCCTCTCATGGGCCTTACTGGACTCATACTACTAGGACAAGAAATCACAAGGTCAGAATATGGGGAAATACCATAGCCGGGGTACGGGAACATCAAAACTATATTTCTCTTAGTACTTATAAGAATAAAGTAATATGGAAACTGTCTTACTCGTTTATCGATTCATATCATAGGATCATGTCAAGAAAAAAAAAGAATAACCTTAACATACCTGTGTTTGTACCTGCGGGCATGAAACGCAGCCCCCGAAGAAAGGGGGTCAGTACGAGAGATGTACTGAGTATGTAAAGCATAGAGTACAAAAATATGAGCCATAACTGAAAACAAACAGGATACAAAGGGGAAATACCGAACAGTATATCAAAATCTGTATCAAAACCATATATACGTAATGCAAACAAAATCATGCAAAGCCCAGGAACGTGGTCACCACTCCGACGCTGGTGCCACACACAGCATAACACCGGAAGGTTCAAATCTCCGTACATCCCCGAGCACACATATCAGCATAGCATATCACCAGCCATATCACAACATAACTCCAAACGGAACCCGGCCCTATGGCGAGGTCTCGGGAACCGTAACACAGCATACGGCCTAATTTATCATAGCGCGCACGAATCATAACCGGCCCGGGAACCGGTGAACGAAGTCATAATAAGGGCACGAGCGGAGTCGTGAGTAAACAATGCAACTTATAAGTCAAAACACCTTTTGAAACTTGATAATATCATGTGCTAACTCATTAATCAAATAGTTCGAATAACTAGTAAATACAGGGTTCTTTTGACAAAAGTATTTCCACCATAGTATTTATGGTTCAAAATATAGTTTAGAATATCGTGGCAGTCAAACATTATTTTATGATAGCCAAATTCATAACCAAAAGTGTTTTGCCGACATTAGACAAGAATGGGCATAATAGAGCAAACAAAGAAGTCTCGATGCTAGCGGGCCCACCGCGGGTCAAGTCGAGGTGGCGGACATGAATCACGGACATTCGGGGTCTATGGAATCATACATGGAAGTCTCGAGGCAACTTGATTACATTTACAAAAGTTTCGGACATTAGATCACTTTTCAATATAATATGAGTTTTATAATTCAATTCAATTGAATGAATAATACTAAATTTCCAATTCGGATTTCTAGGAACAGAATTGCCCTGTGGGCTCCAATATCGACCTAGTATACCTAAGACATGCCAAAAGAAGGAATGGGTAGCCTTACATACCTTATATGCGTCTTACGCTCGCCCGAAACTCAAGTCCCGTTTCGCTCAGGATCTGCAAATGGTCAAAGTTACCAATTAGGGATTTCAAGGCTTAAGAATTCACTTAACCTCATTTTTGTCTACCAAAATTTCGGCAGCATTTCCCCCATATATATATCACCCCGAGACTTAGCTCGACTCCATATACAACAACAACAACAACCCACAGTATCACAATCATCACAAGTCATAACAAAATCACTCTAACGTCAATATTCTTTCTTTCTACATAAATCAACAACTTTCATCCAAACTTCACCACATCCACATTATCATATTCATTTACTCATTCAAAGTTATTCAAACACATTCCAATAATATTCCAAACGATATACATGAATTTAAGCAATCCGCTACTTTCCATATTCTATTCAAAACGTCCACAACTACGACGAACATACTAACTTGCATTGTTTCATTCCAAATTCATTAACAACAACCATAATTCACATTTAAAGTCTTACTTTCACAATTATATACGAATATACAAAAATCATATAATTTCTCATAAAAACCCGCAACCATCTTCAATGCCAATTCAACTTGCTAAACATTCATTTACGTCATAAATGCCACAACGACGCAACTAACAAACTAAACAAAATCAAATTCACCTCCCCTTCACCACACTATGGCTCACGGCCATACACCTACTCACACACACACACGGACATGCACACACACACCACAATTCCATAATTCTTATGCAATTCCCAGCACTCTAACATATATGCCTATTCCATAACAAAAAAGAATAAGATTCTTACCTTTTTCCTTCAACTTCAATCTTGCTACAAACGTTGCTCTCGTGCCAAACCAATTTTATCACGTCGAAGAGCGTCTTGAATATGCTATGAATATGAGAAGAACAAGATTTTTGGATTAGAATCAAAGCTTGAATTTTTTTTTTCTTTTTCTCTAGGTTTCGGCCGAAGCCCTCTTGGCTTGGTGGTTTCAAATTTTTTTTGGTTTCTTGAACTTTCCGATGGATATATATGAATATATATTTTGATGATTAAATGATCACACGAAACTCACATGACCATTAAATGGGGCTTGGGCCAAGGCCTCTTGGCCGGCCACCCCTTGGTCTTGGGCCCAAAGTTTTCTCTAATTTTTCTTGGCCCAATTCGTTGAAATCTCGTTTTGAAATTCCCGAAACTAATTTCCGAAACTCCAACTCTCACCCTCGGCCTTCCCCGATGCCTTTGTACCAATACTTTCATAAACGACATAGGCATATTAACTAAAATCAAATTATTGCCTTATAACACACAAGTCTTAATTATTTTCAAGATTTCCAATTATGCGAAAACACGGGACATAACATTCTCCCCTCCTTTTAGAACATTCTTCCCCGAATGTTAAATTAGTCTTATATAGTCTTATGAGCATAACGGGGGAGTCTCTCTTTATAACTAGCACACATAATTCATTTATCAATCAATACAACAAGGTTAAAAGTTTAAATTACCTGTGGGCGTAGAAAATAAGTGGGGGTATTTCTTCTTCATCTCATCCTCTGCCTCCCAGGTCATTTCTTCCAGGTTGTTGTTGCACCACAGGACTTTAACAGAAGGCACCTCCTTAGTGCGTAGTCTCCTGACCTGTCGATCCAGAATAGTTATAGGCTGCTCTTCATAAGACAAATACTCCGTTACCTGGATATCATCCACTGGGAATATTCTGGAAGGATCACCGATACATTTTCGCAGCATGGACACATGAAATACCGGGTGCACTGCCTCCAAATCGGATGGTAAGTCTAGCTCATAGGCGACCTCGCCTATCTTCCGAATGATCTGATACGGCCCGATATACCGCGGGCTTAACTTACCCTTTTTACCGAATCTCATAACACCCTTCATAGGCGACACCTTCAGAAATACCCAGTCGCCAATCTGGAACTCTAATGGTCGACGTCGTCTGTCTGCATATGCTTTCTGTCGACTCTGTGCAGCCAATAATCGCTCCCGAATAAGTTTTACATTATCCACTGCTTCCTGGATCACATCTGGCCCAATTAATTTGGTTTCGCCCATATCGAACCACCCAATAGGAGATCTGCATTTCCTGCCATAAAGTGCTTCGTACGGTGCCATCTGAATGCTGGAGTGATAACTATTATTATAAGCAAATTCAATAAGCGGCAAATGATCATCCCAGCTGCCTCTGAAATCAATAACGCAGGCCCGCAACATATCTTCCAGCGTCTGAATAGTGCGCTCGGCCTGCCCGTCGGACTGAGGATGAAAAGCTGTACTGAGGCTCACCTGAGTCCCTAATCCCTCCTGAAATGACCTCCAGAAATTTGCCATAAATTGGGCACCTCGGTCAGTAATAATAGATACAGGGACTCCGTGAAGTCTGACTACTTCTCTGATATATAATCTAGCATAGTCCTCAGCCGAAAAAGTAGTCCGGACTGGAAGAAAATGGGCTGATTTCGTCAATTTGTCAACAATAACCCAAATAGAATCATACCTGTGTGGAGTGCGCGGTAACCCAACAAAGAAATCCATATTAATCATCTCCGATTTCCAGGCTGGAATTTCCATCTCCTGTAATAATCCACCGGGCTTCTGATGTTCAATTTTAACTTGTTGACAATTCGGGCACTGACCAACGAACTCAGCAATATCTTTCTTCATACCGTCCCACCAATACAAACACCTGAGATCATGATACATTTTAGTGGAACCAGGATGAACAGAATACCGTGCATTATGCGCCTCGCCCATGATCTGTCGCCGTAGGCCTGCAACATCCGGTACACAGAGTCTGCCTTCTTATAATAACACCCATTCAGGCGAAATTTCAAACGGAGTCTATTCTTTATTAAGAGCCACATCTCTGTACTGAACCAGAATAGGATCCTCAAATTGTCGCTGCTTTACTTCTTCTATAATAGATAATTCAGCAACTGCACGAACAGAAATCACAGAATCTCCAGAATCTGCCAAACGAACTCCAAGGCTGGCCAACTGATGAATTTCACGAACCAAATCTTTCTTACCAGGTGGTACATCAGCCAAGCTGCCCATAGACTTGCGGCTAAGTGCATCCGCTACCACATTGGCTTTCCCAGGATGGTACAGAATATCAACGTTATAATCTTTCAATAACTCAAGCCATCTTCTCTGCCGCAAATTCAGTTCTTTCTGTTTAAAAATATACTGGAGACTCTTATGGTCCGTATAGATGTCCACATGGACCCCATATAAATAATGCCGCCAAATTTTCAAAGCATGAATCACCGCGGCTAACTCAAGATCATGAGTGGGATAATTCTTCTCGTGCGGCCTGAGCTGCCGGGAAGCATAGGCTATAACTCGACCGTGCTGCATCAACACATAGCCTATCCCAATACCAGAGGCATCACAATAGACAACATACCCATCTGATCCTTCTGGAAGGGCTAAAACTGGAGCTGTAATTAATTTTTCTTTCAACATCTGAAAGTTGCGCTCGCAGGCATCAGTCCACTGAAATTTTGCTGCTTTCTGAGTAAGCTTCGTCAGTGGTGCCGCAATAGAAGAAATATTTTCCACGAACCTCCGATAATATCCGGCTAACCCCAGAAAACTGCGAACCTCTGTCGGTGTAGTAGGCCTGGGCCAATTCTGTACAGCTTCAATTTTCTGCGTATCGACCCGAATACCATCTGCTCTGACAATATGCCACAAGAATGCCACAGAAGTTAACCAGAATTCACATTTGGAAAATTTAGCATATAATTTTTGTTGCCGAAGAATACCAAGTACTGTTCTCAAATGATCTGAATGCTCCTCTGCTGATCGTGAATAAATCAAAATATCATCGATAAACACAATCACAAGCATATCCAGGAAAGGCCGAAATACCCGATTCATCAGATCTATGAATACCGCTGGAGTATTAGTCAGCCCGAAAGACATCACTCTGAATTCATAATGCCCGTACCGGGTCCTGAAAGTAGTCTTCGGGATATCTGATTCTCGCACTCGCACCTGATGATAACCCGAGCGCAAATCTATCTTTGAAAAATATTTAGAACCCTGCAACTGATCAAACAAATCATCAATCCGGGGGAGGGGATATTTATTCTTTACAGTCACCTTATTTAATTGCCGATAATCGATACACATTCGCAGTGACCCATCTTTCTTTCTTACAAATAATACCGGCGCTCCCCAGGGTGATGTACTGGGTCTGATAAAACCTTTATCTAACAGATCTTTCAGCTGCTCTTTCAATTCCTTCAATTCAGCCGGTGCCATTCTGTACGGAGGAATAGATATAGGCTGCGTATCCGGCAACAAGTCTATAGTGAAATCTATCTCCCGTTCAGGCGGAAGACCCGGAAGCTCATCTGGGAACACATCTGGGAATTCATTAAAAACCGGAACAGACTGAAGAGTAGGTGTCTCGGCTGTAGTGTCGTGCACACGAACCAAATGATAGATGTAACCTTTCTGAATCATCTTCTTAGCCTTGAGGTACGAAATAAACTTACCCCTCGGCGATGCCGTAGACCCGAACCACTCTATAACTGGTTCCCCTGGAAACTGAAAACGGACTACCTTTTTCTGGCAGTCAACATTAGCATAACAGGAAGCCAACCAGTCCATACCCATAATGACATCAAATTCCAGCATATCTAATTCTATCAAATCAGCTTTAGTGCAGCGATCACATATAGTCACAGAACAATCCCTGTATACCTGCCTCGCTATAATACAATCCCCGACCGGGGTAGCTACCTCAAATGACTCTATAGGCTCAGACACTATCCCAATTTTACTAGCAACGAGCGGCGAAATATATGATAAAGTAGAACCAGGATCAATCAGTGCATATACAGATCTGGAGAAAACCAGTAATGTACCTGTGACGACATTTGGTGAAGCCTCCTGGTCCTGGCGACTGGCTAATGCATATATGCGGTTCGAGGGACCGCTAGAACCTGAAGCACTGCCACGACCTCGACCGCGTCCCACCGGTGCAGGCATACCTCGCCCCGTAGGGCGTGCAACTGATGGAGCAGATGATGAACCAGCGGCTGATCCCGTCGGCTGAGCTACACTACCAGAACCGCTCGCCAACGGACAATCTCGCATAATATGGCCCTGACCGCCGCATGAAAAACAGGCTCCAGTAAGTCGATAACACTCTCCCGTGTGCGATTTCCTGCAATGGGAACAACGGGGCCTGGGTGGTCTGGGCTGGCTGGGACCTCTGGCTGTCTGTGACCCTGATGCTCTGGAGCTCTGACCGGCCCCAGACTGTCCTGCACTGTCAAATCTCCTACCGGCTGGCTGTGTACCCCGGCGTGACGGAGGAGGATGTCTGCCTGACTGCTGCTGCTGAGGCTGTCCGCCTCGTGAATCTCCAGAATAACCTGCGGATCTGGCCCTCTTGGGCAGCCTCCTGTCCCGATCTCTGCTGGAATAATCAGCTCTATGTCGGTTCTCCATACCCAGGGCATAAACCTGTAGTCGGGCAATATCCATGTCTGTCTGCAATGCCACCGCCATACAGCCATCAATCAAATAGCGGTCTAACCCCATCACGTATCTGTGCATCTAATCGGCCATATCTGCTACTATGGCAGGTGCATACCGGGCCAAAGAATCAAACTCCATATTATACTCACGGACGCTCCGACCCCTCTGCTGCAGATGCAAAAATCGGTCAACCCGCGCCCGCCGTAACTCTGGGGGCAAAAAGTGGTGAGTGAAAACAGTCACGAACTCGTCCCAAGTAGCTGGGGTAGCACCCTCACCCCTGGATAGCTCCCAGGACTCATGCCAGTGAGCAGCAACATCCCGTAGTCTATGCGAAGCCAACTCAATAGACTCAGTCTCTGAAGCCCTGACCAAATCTAGTGAGCGCCGTATCCCCTGAATAAAGTCATGGGGGTCCTCGTCGGGCTTAGACCCAAAAAACTCTGGAGGGCCACATAGTAGGAACTCTCGAACCCTCAGGCTGTCACTCCTGTCGTCATTGTCATCATCTCTCCGCCCGCGTCTGCGAGCCTGCCCCGCTACCAGTGTGGTCAATAACTGCACAGCCTCTCTAAGTGTCATGTCCTCCGGCCCTGGCTGAGGAGCTGGAGGCTCGGGTGCGGGTACTCGGGCCCCTGGAGCTGCTGATGGACCTGATCCAGTCTCCGCCGGTGGTGGTGTAGCAGATCCCTCTGAATGGGGCACAACCTCGGGCAAATCATAAACACGAGCCCGGGTAACTCGCTGTGCCTGACTAGTGCCTGCCATCCCTGCCTTGCCCTTCTGGGCCGCTGTTGCCTTCTTCGGAGGCATCACTGCAAACACAATAACGGATCAGATCAAAATCATCCTAATAGCACAGCTCTAACGCACGATCTAAGATTCCAAAGAAAAGTAACACCCTAAATGCCCTGTAGCCTCCTATTTATAGACGTGGTCCACAACACACCGATAAACAAGACTCTACGAGACACGGCCTGTAGACATTTCGAGGACAAACCGCTCTGATACCACTTTTGTCACGACCCAACCCCGTAGGCCGTGACTAGTGCCCGATCTGGGCACCCAAACCCATCTATCAAATGCATTCAAGTATATAGCAGAAGCTGTCAAGGCTATATTCTAAATTTAGATAATTTCCAAAAAAATTTCGGCAGAGTTTCCTTTGTTTTACAGACTATCCAAAATAACCCTGCGCACAGAAAATACAAACAAAGGCCACACCGGCCAACAAGGCAACATGTAAACATATGCGGACCGGCCACCGCGGCGAATGGGATCGCCCAAACACATCATATACACACATCCGTACAAAAAGACCCAACCCACAAACGTGTCCACAGACCTCTAAACAGACCAACAGAATCATATGACGGGACAGGGCCCCGCCGTACCCAAATAGTCAGATATACAGAAATATATACATAACAAAAGATGTATGTACCAAAAGTGGACTCCGGATCAAAAGGGAGTACTCCGAAATAGCAGAAAGTGGAGCCTACAGTGATGGATCACCTGTGTCTGTACCTGCGGGCATGAAACGCAGCCCCCGAAGAAAGGGGGTCAGTACGAGAGATGTACTGAGTATGTAAAGCATAGAGTACAGAAATATGAGCCATAACTGAAAACAAACAGGATACAAAGGGGAAATACCGAACAGTATATCAAAATCTATATCAAAACCATATATACGGAATGCAAACAAAATCATGCAAAGCTCAGGAACGTGGTCACCACTCCGACGCTGGTGCCACACATAGCATAACACCGGAAGGTTCAAATCTCCGTACATCCCCAAGCACACATATCAGCATAGCATATCACCAGCCATATCACATCATAACTCCAAACGGAAACCGGCCCTATGGCGAGGTCTCGGGAACCGTAACACAGCATACGGCCTAATTTATCATAGCGCGCACGAATCATAACCGGCCCGGGAACCGGTGAACGAAGTCATAATAAGGGCACGAGCGGAGTCGTGTTCAAACAATGCAACTTATAAGTCAAAACACCTTTTGAAACTTGATAATATCATATGCTAACTCATTAATCAAATAGTTCGAATAACTAGTCAATACGGGGTTCGTTTCACAAAAGTATTTCCAACATAGTATTTATGGTTCAAAATATTCTTTAGAATATCGTGGCAGTCAAACATTATTTTATGATAGCCAAATTCATAACCAAAAGTGTTTTGCCGACATTAGACAAGAATGGGCATAATAGAGCAAACAAAGAAGTCTCGATGCTAGCGGGCCCACCGCGGGTCAAGTCGAGGTGGCGGACATGAATCACGGACATTCGGGGTCTATGGAATCATACATGGAAGTCTCGAGGCAACTTGATTACCTTTACAAAAGTTTCGGACATTAGATCACTTTTCATTATAATATGAGTTTTATAATTCAATTCAATTGAATGAATAATACTAAATTTCCAATTCGGATTTCTAGGAACAGAATTGCCCTCGGGGCTCCAATATCGACCTAGTATACCTAAGACATGCCAAAAGAAGGAATGGGTAGCCTTACATACCTTATATGCGTCTTACGCTCGCCCGAAACTCAAGTCCCGTTTCGCTCAGGATCTGCAAATGGTCAAAGTTTCCAATTAGGTATTTCAAGGCTTAAGAATTCACTTAACCTCATTTTTGTCTACCGAAATTTCGGCAGCATTTCCCCCATATATATATCACCCCGAGACTTAGCTCGGCTCTATATACAACAACAAAAACAACAACCCACAGTATCACAATCATCACAAGTCATAACAAAATCACTCTAACGTCAATATTCTTTCTTTCTACATAAATCAACAACTTTCATCCAAACTTCACCACATCCACATTATCATATTCATTTACTCATTCAAAGTTATTCAAACACATTCCAATAATATTCCAAACGATATACATGAATTTAAGCAATCCGCTACTTTCCATATTCTATTCAAAACGTCCACAACTACGACGAACATACTAACTTGCATTGTTTCATTCCAAATTCATTAACAACAACCATAATTCACATTTAAAGTCTTACTTTCACAATTATATACGAATATACAAAAATCATATAATTTCCCATAAAAACCCGCAACCATCTTCAATGCCAATTCAACTTGCTAAACATTCATTTACGTCATAAATGCCACAACGACGCAACTAACAAAATAAACAAAATCAAATTCACCTCCCCTTCACCACACTATGGCTCACGGCCATACACCTACTCACACACACACACGGCCATGCACACACACACCACAATTCCATAATTCTTATGCAATTCCCAGCACTCTAACATATATGCCTATTCCATAACAAAAAAGAATAAGATTCTTACCTTTTTCCTTCAACTTCAATCTTGCTACAAACGTTGCTCTCGTGCCAAACCAATTATATCACGTCGAAGAGCGTCTTGAATATGCTACGAATATGAGAAGAACAAGATTTTTGGATTAGAATCAAAGCTTGAATTTTTTTTTATTTTTCTCTAGGTTTCGGCCGAAGCCCTCTTGTCATGGTGACTTCAAATTTTTGTTTGGTTTCTTGAACTTTCCAATGGATATATATGAATATATATTTTGATGATTAAATGATCACATGAAACTCACATGACCATTAAATGGGGCTTGGGCCAAGGGCTCTTGGCCGGCCACCCCTTGGTCTTGGGCCCAAATTTTTCTCTAATTTTTCTTGGCCCAATTCGTTGAAATCTCGTTTTGAAATTCCCGAAACTAATTTTCGAAACTCCAACTCTCACCCTCGGCCTTCCCCGATGCCTTTGTACCAATACTTTCATAAACGACATAGGCATATTAACTAAAATCAAATTATTGCCTTATAACACACAAGTCTTAATTATTTTCAAGATTTCCAATTATGCGAAAACACGGGACATAACAGACAGGTTCAACGACCCGTCGATCTTAACTGGTGTTTGCAGACTTTTCTAATCTGGTTCAGACTGCGTCGATTCGATTCGTTCAACTTATAACCCTCAAAATCACCAGGAATTACTGCTGGTACCATTGCACATGAGGTAGGACACTTTCTATCTCCGAAACTCGAGCTCGAGTCTCGATTCCCAAGGCATACCCCACTAGGAAATCATAAGTTCCACCTCTACGAAAACGAGGGGTGTAACAGATATATGATATGGGGAAAGTTGAATAAACAAAGGAAATACTACCGAATTTTGTCTAGCTTTAGTCAAGTATGCTAAGCTATCAATTGTCCAATGTTGATACGAACTCTCTTGAAGGTAGAAACGTAATCATTGAAGGAGAACGTTCAACCGATAGTGTAGCTAGACAAAAAGGTATGTAAGGCTAGTCCCTTCTTTCTAAGGCATGAATCTTTTGACATGATCTTCCCTTATTCTCCATGACCCTCCTATACTCCAGAAACTATGAGTCCATGTTTATGAAGAATTTCATATGAGATAAGATAAGAGATACGTCACCAGTATCAAAATGATCTGATGTTTCTACAAAGCTAATGATCCTATTTAAGATTATGTGATGTTGTTCATTGTGCTACACTCACCTTATATGCTAATTCTTTCAAGGTAAGGCAGAATGCTTATGAAATTCCACAATGGAATCGGGGGTTCACGACCTTACGTCACCTTAAAAGATTTACAGTTTGTATTGAGCCTTTATGCATGATTCATGATGATATTACATCGCGCCTATATGGCCGGGCAGACACCGCTAAGGTGTGCAGCGTATACACCATGTCAAGATAGCATGGGCAGACACAACTAGTGGGCGGCATGAGATAGTTACCTCAGACGCGGGAGGCCTGAACGCGGGCTAATGATGATCACACAGTACCTATATATATATATATATATATATATATATGCATACATGATATGATGATGTTTATGAAGTAAGTCAGCATGCATTATTTCTATCATGATTGATAGTCAGTTACAGGTTGTTCTTAACTTGATGTCTCCTTCTTTCATTGACGTATCCGTATTGTTTATGCCTTACATACTCAGTACAATGCTCTTACTGACATCATTTTCTTTGGACGCTGTGTTCATACCCACAGGTAGACAAGGAGGTGACCCAGATTCGTAGGGGCTATCAGCAGACTTTGAGAGCACTCCATTGTTCCGGAGGTGCTATTGATTTATTATTTTGTGTATATATATGTTTTGGGCACGACGGGGTCCTGTCCCATTCATATGTCTAGTACTCTAGTAGAGGCTCGTAGATACGTATGTGTGGGTAGCATGGTCTCAAGATGTCCTTATTGTATGTATATCATTTTGATAGTCGAAGGGCTTATGTATACAAAGGTAAATATGTTTCAAAGTGAAAATGGTTTTCCTATGATTATAAGCATGGGAATAATGAATGAACGCAGGGTGAATACGATGAGTAATAGAATGAGTGGTGCTCGGCGGTTAGCTCCAAGTACCCGTCATGGCCCTTAGTCGGGTCGTGACAGTAAGTGCCGGGGTAGTCTCCGCATTCTTACCCAAATCTCCTTCAACTTGAAAGCGGGGAGTTCCCACTCTACTTGAACTCTCCAAATGCTCTATCCTCCCTTCAAACCCCATTACCTTCGATGTCAACTCCGTCAATTGCTTAAGGATCATGTTTAAGGTGTTTGGATCCTCCACTTCTTGAGTATAATCTCTTTGATTAGACATTATGACCTGCAAACTAGCAAACAATGTTAGTAGTAAAAGCCTCAAGTTACTCGTATTGGACTCTCAATCCTTACCATACTCCCGTGCTCTTTCAAAGTTGTTGATGAATCACTTATCCAATCAAATTCACACGGTTGTTTATCCTTTGTGGTAGAATGGATTCTTGCTTAGATGAAATAATGACGACTCAAAGCAAACAGACAAGATCCAATAAATTTTCAACAAAAATAAAAGAGAACAACTTGAAAGAAATTAGCAGGAAATGAAATTCGGACTGAAGAACTAGTTAACAACAAGTTAGACCGATTACTATTTGTTAATTAGTTGGAAGAATCAAAGAAAACATATGAGGAAAGATTCAAACCGTTTTGGACACTTAGAATGTTTTTTTATGTTCAGGCGTTGCTCATGCGCTGTGGGTGTAGCACACAAATATATGCCTCTGAAAGTGTAGTGTACGCACTCAAAAAAAAATATGGTGTGTTAGGCGGGCGACGCGGGCTCGACACCTGATTGGTCCACGTGTTTTAGGTGTGCGACACGTCGATCCCTGTACCTGATTCCTTAAACATCGGGCTGAATTTTCTGAATTTTGCTGATGTACGACCCAACCGGAGGGCCATGACGGGCACCCGGAACTAAACTACCCGGCCACCTTTCATTATACTTTCACAATCATATCTAGGTGAGCTACATGGCTAGCTCGCAGTTCATGTGCATCAATAATACAAATCTTATCGGGCAAGAGCACTTTTATATCAACATCAGCACTATGCCCATATATATATATATATATATATATATATATATATATATATACAAGCCGGCGAGGCTAGCAAAATGATATACAAAAAGAATATGAGCCGACAAGGCTATAAGACATTTAGATATACATAACTGTCTACGAGCCTCTAGAAAGAGTATGTGTCATCATAAAGACGGGACAGAGGCCCATATATGTACACAAAAGAATAGTACCAACACTGCAACTCTGAATCAAATGGAGCTCCTCTAAGCAGCCTAAGGATCAAGTCTGTATCCCTGTCCACCTGCGGGCATGACGCAGTGTCCACAAATAAAAAATACATCTGTACGAACAATGTACTGAGTATGTAAAGCATAGGCAATATCATGATAAGAGAATGAATAATAACATAAGATAAAAGAGCCATTAGTGCCTCTTGAGGTGTTCATCATATTTACTTAACCTTTTCTTTGAAGAAGACTTTCCATCCATATACATACATATATACTTAGCATCATCGCTATAACATACCCAGCCTAAATAGGACTCGGTATGTAGCATACCCGGCCATAATAGGACTCAGTGTTATTCATACCCAACTGTAGTGATGTGCACGCAATAGATATCATACCCGGCCATATAGGACTCGGTGTGTAGCATACCCGGCCTCAAAGGGACTGGTGTTACAACATAGCTTTATATACATATATATATATATATATATATATATATATATATATAATATTCTATTTATCCATATAGAATTACATAAGTGGAAGCATCATCATCATCATCATCAATTTCACTATATCTTTCCCTTAGAAGATCAATTTTTCATAGGATGAAATCAATGATTTCATGGGAGTACCAAGAACTATGTGCTTTAGTGATTCTAGGAATGAAGCCGTCATAGAAGACATTTATGGATTTCCACTTGAAGGTATACAACAATAGGATTATGCCTTAAGAAAGAAGGTTTAGCTTTACATACCTTTATGTCTTCTTAACTACTTAACGTTCACCTCCAAAGCCTGAGAAATATACATTTAAGAGGACTCATATATGGTTAGGCTTCAAAGACACTCTTAAGATTAAACTAATATAATTCACGAGCTAATGAAAATTGGGCAGCATTTCCCCTATCTCATCCACTTCTACCAAAATCCTAATCAACTCCAAAACAACAACGACATTATCAACAATACCATAATGAAGAGGCTTCATTCGAGTTAAGCGTCGCCTAACCCTCAAAACTCCTTTTCAAGGTCATTCATAAGAAGAGCTACAACAGAACACCATATTAACTTACATACAATACTTCCTCAACATCATTAGCATCACCCACAACAAGATTATACTCATAGCATACTAGGAATCATAACTCAGGTAAATTTACTACTCAAAATGTCATTAAATCTATATTTGAGCTTCATCTTCTACTTTCTTCTCTCACCCGAATTATTCAACAACCAAGCATGCTTAATAACATGAAATAGACATGAAAACTAACCTTTTATCTCATAGGAATTATCTTTGGATCAAGTTACCAACTTGAGTGAAATCGTAACTTCAACACCCAAGGAATTCTTGAATCCTACAAACCCTAGTGAGTCTCCCAACACTTGAATAACTTGATTCTTGCTATTTGATCTTTGATTTCTCTTGGGTTTGTATGGATATGCTTGGAGGAAGGTTTTAGAGCTGTTAGGACTTGGGAAAATATCGGAAATGAAAAAAAAGAACAAGGGTGGTCATATATAACAAAAGAGAAAACTGGCCCGACCCAGATATACGGCCAATTATACGAGCCGTATAAATTATACAGTCCGTATAATTGGACCGTATAATCCCACCGCAGATCCACCCCATTCTGGAAACATTCTACAGACCATTATACGGGTTGTATAAATTATAGGGTCGGTATAAATATGCGTACAGCCCATAGTTTTCCGAAACTCATTCTCGTCGATTTGTTCAACCTCAAATCCTTATGGAACCTTATTGACACTTGTATAACACTTCGTTGACCATCTAAGGGGCCCTATAGCTCCCCCTCAAGATATTACTAAACACATTATAGCTCACTTGTTGCGAAACCTTCCCAACCATGTCTTACATTTTCACTTCTTTCAACGAACTTAGTTTCATCGATTCATATGACTCCAAAATCTCATAGTACTCACTTGAAGTTATCAAATACTCTCGTTAATCTCATAAGGACCACATGTCCACTTTAGGATCGCGTTAGTCTACTCATGATTAGAACGACTCAAAATTTTCGAGATGTAACATTCTTCCCCCTTTAATAACATTCGGCCTCGAATGTTAGACTCTTAAAGATTCAACAAAAATTTCGCCAGAGTTTACCCTGCAATATGGCACTACCATCCTGCCACAACAACCCAAAATATATTGCCTCACAGGGCTACAACAACAATTGTCACGACCCAAACCGATGAGTCGTGACGAGCATCTAACCTCTAGCGACCAGACACCCCTATACTCATATTTAAATCTTACTAAACATCAAGGGCCCATAATGGCATAAACAGATCTCATAAAAGGAAAACATCAAAACTCTATACAATCTGTATATATACTTAACATGCGGAAGAATAGTGCAAGCCAGATAGGCTGCTACTTATACTGTACACAAAAGAATAGAAGCCGACAAGGCTACATCATCTATCTACTACACACAACTGTCTACAGACCTCTACTGGAATGAAAGCTGTAGAAAGGATGGGACAGGGCCCCGTCATACCAATATGCATACACATCTCAAAAGGGTGGCATACCAAAACTGACTGTAGCTCTGAATCAAATGGAATGCACTGACCACTGCTAGATCTAGAGGTCCTACTGAGCTGGACCACCTGTCTGTCTACCTGTACCTGCGGGCATGAACGCAGCCCCCTGAGCAACGGGGAGTCAATACGAATAATGTACTGAGTATATGCACAAATATGTATAACTGACAATGCCTCTACGGGCACATAATATGCATGCTCATGCCTATCAATGAGGGGCATACATCTATATATGTGCGTAGATAACGCCTGATATATGTGCGTATATAATGCCGACGTATGTGCGTGTATAACACCTGTAAATCCTCTATAGCATCTTATCATATCATAGCGGCTCCTCTGCGGCCATAATCAATATCATCATCAATGTGCACTAGCTGATCAGGTGGTAATGCGTATATAACGCCTATCTTTTTTCCCATACCCCATATACATATAATATTTGCGTATATAACGCCTCCTGGTCACGGGTCAATATACATATATATATAAATGAATGTAATGCATGAATAACTTCATACATAGAACTGGACCCATGAATAGAAGGAACCATCATAGACGGGGTACATAACCATCAAAGACCGAAGTACTTCTAATGCTTCTAAAAGTAGAGTAATATGGGAGTTCGCTCACTCGTTTGTCGGCTTATATCGTAAGATCATGCCAAAAGAAGAAAAGGATAGCCTTAACATACCTTGAAGTATACTCAATCGTCCAAGTTCTACCTCTCGAACTTGCAAGTCTACAATTAAGATAACACAAGGGTTAATTAGACCATTTACTTCACTTACTAATCATTTTAAACACGAATAGAGCTTGACAATTTATGTGCAACATTTTCCTTATAAGCTTAATAACTCTTCAACTTCTCATTCGATCCAACATCAACCACAATACCCACGACACAATGACAACACACACACACACACACATATACATATATATATCAAAATATAATTAAATCCATTTCTAATCATCTCTTAAAATAACACCAAGTCACTATCTTGTCATTCATCAACTTACCACTCCCACAAATACCTTCTCTTTACTTAAATCACTAAAACTCTTGATACTAAACTCAAATACAAGGGTATATATCATTTACATACCTTGAGGGGTCAAAATAAGAAGAATCACTTCAACTTCAACTCCCTAAGCTTCACAACCTTGAAGAAACCCTAGAGGTGATGCAAGAACGGAAACGAAAACAATAATAAAATGCAAGAAATGGAAGAGATAGATAATTTGACACAACTTAGACTCAATTTTGCAACCAAAGTTATAGAAAACTAAGACCTCTAAATTTAAGAACAAGAAGCAACCAAATTCTTAGGAAGACCAAGAGGGATTAGAATCCCTAATAACCTATCCTCTCAACAATCACCCAATCCAAGGTTAAGCAATCACTCAACTCTCAAGAGTTACAATATCCAAATATCAAGTAATAATAATCAAAATAGTCTAAGTCTTCTAAATGAAAAAAACTACTATTTCTACTAAATCTCAAAAGAAGATAACTACATTATTACACTTTTACCCTTAATGAAGTAAGGGCTTTGTTTGGGTGTCTTCTTTTGGGAAAAGAACTTGAAATTGCAAATCTTCAAGTAATAGCCACATTGCAAGCATGACCATCTTCAACCCTCTTCTCCAAACCATCCTCCCATGCTATCATGAACACTTGAAATCCCCGGGAAGGTTCTAGAATGTATTCATGTACGTCCATCCTCATGAACAATGCTTGCATAGCTTGAAGTTCCCTAGCTTGGCTCCTTGTAAAAGGCCTTGATGCCACTCGGATTGTATCATTATCCCCTTCTTGAAGAGAATTTACCCTCAAATTTAAGGGATCATCATCTTGCAACACCATAGGAGAGAGATCACACACATTAAAGGTGCTACGAACTTGGTATTCGGGTGGAAGATCAATTTTGTATGCATTATCATTGAGTTGTTCAAGTACTTCAAATGGACCATCTCCTCTAGGCATCAACATGGTATTTCTTTTGTTTGGAAACCTCTCTTTCGGGAAATGTACCCAAACCCAATCCCCCAGTTCAAGCACAACCCGTTTGCGGCCCTTGTTTGCTCTCTTGGCCATTTCTTGGTTCTTTTCCTCAAGGTGAAGCCTCACCTTCTCATGCAACTTCTTCATGGCCTCGGCTCATTTGGTGCCATCTAAAATCAACACAATATCTTGAGACAAAGGGGTTAGATCTAAAGGGGTTACGGGGTTAAAACTATAAACCACTTCAAAAGGTGACATGCCAATAGTGCTATGAATGACTCTATTGAAAGAAAATTCAACCAAAGGTAATTGTTCTTCCCAAAATGCTGATTTCCCTTTAACCATGGCCCTAAGCATAGAATCCAAGGTCCTATTGACAACTTCGGTTTGGCCATCGGTTTGTGAGTGACAAGAGGTAGAAAACAATAATTTAGTACCAAGTCATCCCCACAATTCTTTCCAAAAGTGGCTAAGGAATTTGGGATCCCTATTGCTCACTATGGTTTTGGGAATACCATGCAACTTTACCACATGCTCAATAAACAAAGATGCAACATAAGGAGCATCATCAACTTTATGACAAGCAATGAAATGAGCCATTTTAGAAAATCGATCAACCACAATAAAGATGCTATCTTTAACCCTTTTGGTTCTAGGCATACCCAACACAAAATCCATCGAAATATCAACCCAAGGTTGTTAGGGGTGGGGAGAGGGGTATACAAACTATGGGGAAGGAGTCTAGACTTAGCGCCACGACACTCAATGCATTGGCCATAAATCATAGCTACATTCCTCCGCGTATGAGGCCAATAAAATTTCTCCTCAAGAATCCCCAAATTCTTATCAATACTAAAATGTCCCATCAATCCCCCATTGTGTGCCTTACTCACAAATAATTCCCTCCAAGAGCTAATGGGCACACACAAACGCTTATTTTTTAACAAGAAACCATCAAACCTAGAATAGGGAGTAGAAGACCTATCCCTAATCTACCTCTCCCTTTCCCACTGTTCGCAATCTAGAAAGATTTTGGCAAAGACGGGGTCTTCGGGGTACAATGTCTTCAAGGTTTCAAAACCCATCAATTTGGAAGACAAACTATTAATCAAAATATGTTTCCTTGATAGGGCATCTGCCACTACATTCTCCTTTCTCTTTTTGTATTGGATTACATAAGGGAAGGTTTCAAGGAATTCAACCCATTTAGCATGCCTTTTGTTCAACTTTCCTTGGGCCTTAAGATGTTTTAAGGACTCATGGCCTGTCCTAATCACAAACCCTTTAGGCCACAAGTGGTGTTGCTAATTATCCAAAGCTCTAATTAAAGCATACAATTCAAGATCATAGGTGGAGTAATTCAACGTTGCACCCTTAAGCTTTTCACTAAAATAGGCAATGGGTTTTTGGGCTTGCATCAAAACGGCACCAATACCTACTTTACTAGCATCACATTCAATTTCAAATATTTTGTCAAAATCGAGTAACTGCAACAACGGTGCTGAGCTAAGCATTTGTTTTAGAGTTTCAAAAGCCTTTGCTTGCTCCACACCCCAAGAAAAAGGGTTATCCTTTCGAATTACCTCGGTCAAAGGAGCGGATATGGTACTAATCCCCTTAATAAACCGCCTATAAAAACTAGCCAATCCAAGAAAACTTCTAATATCAGCAATGGTTTTAGGAGTTGGCCAATTCTTAATAGCGTCTATTTTGGATTCATCAACCTCAACGCCCCTTGAACTCATAACAAAACCCAAGAAAACAACTTCATCAACACAAAAAGAGCATTTAGCAACATTAGCATAAAGGTGTTCTTGTCTAAGCACTTCAAACACACATTTCCAGTGAATAACATGCTCATCCATGGTTTTACTATACACCAAAATATCATCAAAGTAAACAACCACAAATTTTCCAATAAAAGGTTTCATCACATGATTCATCAAATGCATGAATGTACTAGGAGTGTTAGCGAGACCAAAAGGCATAACCAACCATTCATATAGACCAAACTAGGTCTTGAATGCGGTTTTCCACTCATCTCTGGGTTTCATCCGAATTTGATGATACCCACTCCTAAGATCTATTTTAAAGAATATGCATGAACCATTCAACTCATCAAGCATGTCATCAAGACGAGGTATGGGATGGTGATACTTTACCATTATCTTGTTGATGGCTCGGCAATCAACACACATGCGCCATGATCCATCTTTCTTTGGCACCAAGATCACGGGCATGGCACATGGACTCATACTTTCTCGCACAACTTCCTTTTCAAGGAGCTCATCCACTTGCCTTTGAAGCTCCTTAGTATCATCTAGGTTGGCTCTATAAGCCGGTTTGTTTGGTAATTCAGACCCCTAGACAAAGTTAATCTGGTGTTCAATTCCTCTCAAGGGTGGTAATCCTTATGGGAGTTCCGTTTGAAACACATCATCAAAATCTTGCAAAAGAGAAGAAATAGAACTAGGAAATGAAGGGGTTATTACATTAGTGTGCAATGCATAGTCGCTATGCTTGAGGAGAATCACCGGTTGACGCTCCTCCAATTCCTCCCTAATCTCCCCAAAGTTTGCCAAGAGGGACACCTTGGCCTTTCCCCTTGACTCTCTTGACTTCACACTTCCTTCTTGAGAACCACTTTCTTCAATATTCCCTTGGACCACCACGTTTGATTGCAAGGTTCCCTTAACCTTCTCTTTCAACTCTCTCATTTTGTGATAGACCTCACCAACTTGAAGAGGAGACATTGGGCACATCACATGTTTGACCTCATTGTGGACAAGTGTATATCGATTGGTTCTACCATCATGCTTGGTTGACCTATCATATTGCCATGGTCGCCCAAGTAGAATGTGGTAAGCTTGCATAGGCACTGCATCACTTAGGATCTCATCTTGATACTTCCCAACTTTGAATTTGATAATAGCTTGTCGGGTCACCTTTAATTCACCACATTCATTAAGCCATTGAAGTTGGTAAGGGTGTTCATGACGGGTGGTAGAGAGTTTCAAGAAATCAACCAGAGTCGTACTTGCAACATTCGCACAACTCCCACTATCAATGATCATGATACACTTGGAATGAAAAAGGTTCTCCCGTTGGCTAGGATCATCCATGGCTTTGCTTATCATTGTCTGCCGGACCACATAGTTTGGAATAGTTACCTCCCCTTCTTGCTTAGCCATACATGTCACCTATATAAGTAAAGTGGGACAATGTCCTCATCATCACCCTCCATATCCCCTTCATCACTATCAAGTTGTTCATTCTCATGATCGCCCTCGTCATCTCCTTTCTCACATTCTTCCTCATCCTCACTACAAGTCTGTTTCAAAATAAACGCTCTACGATTAGGGCATTCACTTGCTCTATGATCGAAGCCATGACATTTAAAGCATTGAATAGGAGTTTTCGTACCTCCTTCTTTTGGAGCAAGTTTGTCAACTTGCTTCTCAACTTGAGTATTCTTCACAAAGGGTTTCTTGGCTTCTTGGATGGGACCCGTATTCTTTTACCAATTAGAGGAGAAAGCTCCTCGTTCTTTGTTATTGTTCAATGAGCTCACATAGCCCCTTGACTTATTGATTTTATCTTTCTTGAGACCCTCCTTTATTTCAATAGCCGATTGAAGGGTTTCTTCAATGCTCCCATAGTTGTGGAGTCTCATTTGGGAGATAATGTCACCATTTAACCCGACTCGGAACCGAGTCATAGCATTCAACTCATCCTCTTCAAAGTTGATTCTCATCTTGACAATTTGGTACTCATCATAGTATTCTTCCAACACTCCTTTTGTTTAGCCTTAAGGTATACACCTTCTTGAGTTGTTCCTGCTTGTAGCGTTCGATGACATACTTACGCCGCATGGCATCCTTCAATTCATCCCAAGTATGTGGGAGGAAGTCCAATAATTCTTTTTGCTTTCACTTGAGTTTCCCACCAGGTGGAGGCATACCCTTCGAATTGAGCAATGGCGTAAGACGCTTTTTTCACCTTGGACATGTCATTCATCAAGAAGATTCTATCACAATGCATCACCCAATCAAGAAATGTATTGGGGTCACTTCCTTATTTGAAGGTTGGGAGAGTAACTTTAATTGAATTGAGACTCGTGTCTCGCCCTCCTCCATAACCATGGCTCCCATTCAAATCTCCATCGTCATCATAACTTCGATAGTCACGACCTTGATACCCTTCAGCAGCTTGGTACCTTCTTTGCTTACCCATGTGAGGGTTAGGACCATGCATTCCACCCCTTTCTCGATAACCTCCTTGTGCTTGCCCTCGGTGCCTCCAACCTTGGTCACCATAATGTTTGTGCTCAAAAATAGCTTCCTCTATCTCATTCTCATTTGGTTGTTGGATGTTTTTAACGGTTTTAAGGTGGCATTGGTGCATTTGGGTGTGGATCATTTGGGGTTGGGTCGTTTGGATATGGGTCGTTTGGGATTTGATCCTGTGGGGGTGGGTTGTCTCTTTGGCCTATGGGAATATTGTTTGGAGGGGTGAGAGTTATGTTTTGAGGTGTGTTTTAGGGAGTGTTTTGGGTTTTGGGGAGTGTTTTGGCGAGTGGGGTTACATATGTGATGGAAGGTACCGGGTGATAATGTAAGTGAAGTGCTTCGAGTAGCTCCACTTGTGCCTCCTTGGTATTGCACTCGGGGCGAATACGAGACCTCCCCACTACCTCCTTCTATTGCTTCCACCCAACTTCCTAAGGTTTCCACTCGACCATCTATACTTCCCACCTTGTCGTTCAAGGCTTTCAAGGCCCTCATTATATCCACTAATGTGAGTTCCCCGGTGGGAACTTGTGTTTCATCCTCCGTAGCCATGGTACCTATTCAAAACACTCAACAAAACAAGCAAACATGTTAGGTTAGTAAAATCAACTCTCAATCGCTCAAGTATGCTCACCTTTACTTGCCTCGCAACTTGCTCCGGCCAAAGATTGTGTGCTTGTTGATGTTGACTAGTCACAAGGGTTCAAATTCTACTCATGGTCGGAATAGATTGTTGTTATAATAAGAAAGACGGACGACTCAATTCAATCTAATGGACTTGAACCAAGAAATTAACAACGAAGCAAAAATGAAGAAAAGCACGAAAGAAATGCGGACACAAGAACTAATTATCAACTAATAAGGTTAATGTCACACCCTAATCTCCCTAGGGTGTGATGGGCACCCGACCCTTACTTAGGGCCGAGCGAACCCTCAGACCCTTAGTGCACACATAATCTTCTTAGACTTTTAAATCAAATAAAGATGAAATACATAGTACAACTTTCAGAAATATTCTTCTTCATCGTTATTCTCAAATCAAACAAAATCTGTAATCATGTAAAATTTATCACATAACACAGAATGACATATCGACTGATGGAGCCGCTTACAAAACTGACATTCTATACACACGACTCTGTCTACAAAGTCTCTAACATTAATCAGAAATCATAACACATATACTCTGACTCGGCAGCACTCCAGGAGAAAATGGAGCTTGCCAATGCCGCTGGAACATCTTTTATAATGGCTTCTACTCATCTGGGTGTACCTGCGCGGCATGAAACGCAGCCCCCGAAGAAAAGGGGGTCAGTACGGAATATGTACTGAGTATGTAAGGCATGGAATACAGAAAACAGAACCATAATCGAAACAAGCAGTACAAAAGTAAATACATTTTCAGAATACCAAATCGTGTATACCGCTGTCATATGTCAAAAGAAGTACAGAAAATAGGTAGATCATCCAGAGTGCCAAAATGCTTACTTTTCAAACACAGACCGTGCGTGCCAACATCGTATGTCATCATATACATATGCATATAACTGATTCATATGTAACATAATAGTGCCGAGGAACGTACGGCCCGACCCATATATATAACATATTAGTGTCGAGGAACGTTCGGCCCGATCCATAAACATAATATATTAGTGCCGAGGAACGTACGTCCCGACCGATATATATAACATATTAGTGCCGAGGAACGTTCGGCCCGATCCATCAACATAATATATTAGTGCCGAGGAACGTTCGGCCCGATCCATAAAGATAATATATTAGTGCCGAGGAACATTCGGCCCGATCCATAAATATATTGCTACGGAACGTGCAGCCCGATCCACATACATATATTATATTGCTGCGGAACGTGCAGCCCGATCCAGATACATATATTATATTGCTGCGGAACGTGCAGCCCGATCCATATACATATATTATATTGCTGCGGAACGTGTAGCCCGATCCAGATACATATATTATATTGCTGCGGAACGTGCAGCCCGATCCATATACATATATTATATTGCTGCGGAACGTGCAGCCCAATCCATATACATATATTATATTGTTGCGGAACGTGCAGCCCGATCCATATACATATATTATATTGCTGCGGAACGTGCAGCCCGATCCATATATATATATATTATATTGCTGCGGAACGTGCAGCCCGATCCATATATATATATTATATTGCTGCGGAATGTGCAGCCCGATCCATATATATATTACACTGCTGCGAAACGTGAAGCCCGATCCATATATAACATAACTTAATAGTGCCGAGTATAACATAGTACGCACATTTACATAACCGGCCTGTGACTCGGCGAACGATATAATAGTAGTACGCACGAGTAGAGTAGTGAGAAACCATATGTATATAAGTCAATTCAAAGACTCGATGGACAAGTATACTTACCGCCACCTGAAGGCTCAGAAACAAGTTTCGGGTCAATCCGATTTAGTATAAGAAAGTTATGAGCGTTTGAAGTACAGAACTCTCTACGAACGTTTCAGAAGCCATTTTTGGAAAATCAAAGCCACAATCATGTTAGGTACCTTTCGAATATCGTTATGGATCACATCCGACAGAGCTTTCGGAACCATATGTACGTATCAAAATGTATCAAAGACTCGATGGAATAATCAAATGTGCTATCATTTGAAAACCAAGACATCTGTCATATCAATTATCTCTCGAATGCCATTCGGAAACATATCAACCGAACTTCGGACATCATAGATACGCATCAAACCATATGAGACAGCTTATGGAAATCAAGAACGTTAGCCATCCTAGTGACTCTAAGAATAGGAATCTCTTTGAAGTCATACATATACATCATATACTTGTTTCATAGGGATCATGCCAAAAGAAGGAAAGGGTAAACCTTACATACCTTGTCTGCTTCCTTAGCTAATCCGAACTTAAGTCTTGGCCTTTCCAAAATCTATAACAATATTAGTGAATAACAAACATTAGATGTAGATGTCCAAGAACCTTATCCTGAACTAACACTTTGTCTACAAAAATTTCGGCAGCATTTCCCCTGTAAATACACCATCCCCGAGAGTCGAACTCGGCCAAATCAACAATCAGCAATCCGAGAATTCAACTCGGCCAAATTATTAACAACATTACCAACAATCATACTAACAACTTCAACAATCAATCCCAAAATATATTCTAACATTAACAACTCTTGTCACACAATTCACGACATTTCATTTATATCCAATTTAATCACATATATTCAAGCTAACACCAAGGATCCTACATTCAAATATTAATCCAAAATCATTCTAACATGATTCAACAATACTTCAAACAATTCACATAATATTCAAAACAACCCATTCAACATACTACTTCACCCGAACCCTTCCAAATTCAACAAAAACAATGACAACTCATTTCCTTCCTTCAATTCATGAACTATACCAATGATTCACACACTAACAACATTATTCTTATAATTACAAGAAACCATGTTAGAATCACATTAATTCCTCCAATAATTTCTCGACGATTACAACTTCATTTCAATTTCATTCAACCTTCATTTTCATCATGGAATTCACAACCACAACAATCAAATTACTAAATAAAATCAATTCATTTGTTCTACACAACACAACTATATTCGGCCACCACCAACATACCCATATTTCATGAATTTCATCCATTTCTACATACTACAACATACATAACCATCCATAACATACAAAAAGAAGATTAATTCTTACCTTTTTCCTTTGATTTCCCTCTTGTCTAGAATTATGGACTTGCAACAAAGAGAAGTTTTCTTGCTCCAACAATTATACCACGTTAAAGAGGACCTTTGAATTAGTAGGAATACTAGAAGAAAATATTTTTTTGGATCAAAATTGAAGGCTCCAATTTTTTCCTTCTTTGGCCGAATGGCCTTTATTTTCGCTCTTCTTCAAAGTTCTTGAAAATTCTAAGTGTAGAAATGAAATATGAGCTCTCTTTTTCATGTTTTATGCATTAGTATTGGGCTACCTTGTGGGCCTTGGCCCACTTCACGTTGGCCGGCCACTTGGCCATTTTTTTCTCAAGCCCAAATCTTTCTTTTCTTTTTTTTCCTTTTTGTAATTCATGTAAAATTTATTTTTCCAAATTCCAAATTTTCCCTTAGCCTTCCTCCATATTTCTATGACTCATCTTGCAAATTTCCCTTTTTACCCTTAGCCTTTCTCAATATTTCCATACTAGTAAACAACTTGTTCATTAAAATAATTTTGGAAGATAGTCTTGCCCTTAACTTCTCGCAATTATCTCGAATTATCCGAACGTATAAAATACGGGCTATAGCAGTCAGTTACTAGCTGTTAATTAGTTGTAATAATCAAAGAAAAGAGATTAGGAAAGATTCAAACCGTTTAGGACACTTAGAAAAAATTTCAATTTTTTTTTATCAGGTATAGGCCCCGTGTCGCAAGCCCAAAGTGGAGAAATCAGTCTCTGAATGTGCACCACACGCGCGTTGAAGGCGCGTCACGGGTCCGACACGGAAGTGCCCACGTGCATTGCTCACGCGACGCACGTGCGACACACGGATTCCTGGGACATTTTTCTCAAACTTTGTGCATATTATTCTGATTTTTTGATGTTGTGGGACACTTCCAAACTTAGTATTTTCCCTTTTTGGACCTCTTTAACACCTTTTGAAACTTTGACAAAAAATTTGAAGATTAAACACCTTTCTTGGGTCACTTTCTCCCTTTGAAGATATGAACAACCTCAAGAACACAAGAACAATTCAAAATTTCATCTACCTTCAATTCAATTACGAATTCGCTCAAATTTAAGATCTAGGCTCTCTTTGATATGGAGAACAAATACCACTAGAAGTTAGCCTTCAATTTCAACCAAATCAAAAGACCCACTTTTCAAGTTCTTGAGTTCTTCAAAACTTCAAATACCAAAAAAGGTAGATCCTTAAACCCTTAGTCAAATACCTCCAAATTTCGGATTTAGAGTCCTTATCCACTAGAGATCAAACCCCAATCAACTTGAACCTTCAATTTTTCTCCTTCTTCAAACCCACCAACCTTGTTTTTGAAGCATTGAAGCTCAACAATGGTGGAACACAAACCCCAACTCCAAATAGCTCAAAATGGAAGATTTGGACTCTAGAAACACTAACAAACTCTAATGTAACACTAGATTCAACAAAATCAACAAGAAAATTTTGAGATTTTTTTTTGGTTGAATCAAAACCCAAGACTAAATTTGATGGAACAAATCTAAGCTAAGCTCAGATACCAATTGATGCAAGAACGAAAACGAACACAACAACAAAATGCAAGAAATAAAAGAGATAGATAATTTGACACAACTTAGACTCAATTTAGCAACCAAAGTTATAGAAAACTAAGACCTCTAAATTTAAGAATAAGAAGCAACCAAATTCATAGGAAGACCAAAAGGGATTAGAATCCCTAATAACCTATGTTCTCAACAATAACCCAATCCAAGGCTAAGCATGTCACACCCCGACCTTACTAGGGTGTGATGGGCACCCGACCCTTATTTAGGGCCGAGCGAACCCTCTGACGCTTCCTGTACATAAAATTACGTCAAACGTTTTAAACCAAATCAGGTAAAATACATAGTAATTTTATTTTTTTTGAAATATTCCTTCTCGAATCTTCCAAGCGAACAAATCTATAGTAATACACAATTCAATACACAACACAGACCAACATATCGGCTGATGGAGCCGCTTACAGACTGACACACCATACCCACGACGCTGTCTGCAAAGTCTCTAACATCATACAGAAACCATAACACGCATACCAAACCCTGACTCGGCAGTCCTCCAGGAGCAATTGGAGTTCGCCACCACTGCTGAAATATCTTTTATAGTGTCCTTATCTCGTCTGGGAGTACCTGCGCGGCATGAAACGCAGCGCCCAAAGAACAGGGGGTCAGTACGGAATATGTACTGAGAATGAAAGGCATGGAATATAGAAAGCAGAACCATATCCGAAACCAACAGTACCAAGAGTAAGCATATTATCCAGATTACCAAATTACTTGCTTCTCAGACACAGTTCATATAGACCAATACCGATCATACAGACCGACACAGACTATACCGACCAATACAGATCATACAAGCCGTACACATCATACAAAGCATAACAAAATCATACAGAGCATACAGAATGCCGACATACTTACTTTCCAAACACAGATCGCACATACCGATACCAGATGTCAGAAGGAGTGTGGCACGTACAGAACGCACAGATAAGGTCATACGTCAGACGGAGTACAGAACGCACTGAATATTCAGATGATGTCATATATCGGACGGTATACAGAACGTACAGATTACTCAGATGGTGTCATATATCGGACGGAATACAGAACGTACAGATTACTCAGATAATGTCATATATCGGACGGAATACAGAACGTACAAATTACTCAGATGGTGTCATATATCGGACGGAATACAGAACGTACAGATTACTCAGATAATGTCATATATCGGACGGAATACAGAATGTACAGATTACTCAGATGATGTCAGAACATACAGAATACTCAAAATCGTATGTCACATATGCGTATAACAGAACCCGTCCCTGTGATAAGGGATGCAGTAAACAGAATCATCATATATCAAATTCATGTATCATATATGCATATATCAGAACCCGACCCTCCAGTGAGGGGTGTGGTAACAGAGCCCGGCCCTCTAGTACGGGACGCGGTGAACAGACAGATCATATGCCATCCTGGCCACCACCCCATATCATCATATCATCATACCATATAACAGATCCCGGCCCACCTATGAGGGACGCGGTGAACAATGCCGAGGAATGCGCACAATAACAGAACCTGGCCTGGGATGCAGCGAATCATAACGTAGCGGACACACGAGGACATAACAGAACCTGGCCCGGGACGCAGTGAAAGATACATTGAGTCATGCACGAGCAGAGTCGTGAGAAACCACATGCATAGGAATCAAGACTCGACAGACCAGCATACCTACCGATACCTGGGGGCTCGGAACAGATTTCAGGTCAATCCGACGTAGTATGAGAAAGTTACGTGCGTTCGAAGTACAGAACGCTTTATAAGCGTTTCAGAAGCCTTTTACGGGGAATCAGAGTCATAGTCATATCAGACACCTTCAGATGTCCTTACGAATCAGATCAAATAGAGATTTTGGAACCCAATGTACATACAGAAAGACCATGAACGTTTTTGGTACCGGAACCTCTTCGGACACTTCTAAACAGTCCGATGTCGTAAACAAAAGTTAGAGACGCTAAAGCTTACAGAGAACATTCATATTGGATACTCACATCAGAGTACTTATATCAGAATACTCATTGTAAATTACTGATAATAGAACACTTACATCAGAAATCATGTTTCAGAATGCTTATGTCGACTACTTATTTCAGAAGACTCATATCATAATACTTTATCCGGACACTTATATCAAAGCACTTACGTCAGATTTCTTATATCAAAATACTCATATCGAAATACTTATATCAAGGACTAACATTAAAACACTTATATCAAAATATTTATATCAAAATACTCACGTCAGAATATTTAAATCAAAATACGAATATCAGGATGCTTATATCAAGTACTTATATCCAATTACTTATATCCGAGGGTGAGCCAGAATCATAAACTCAGATCAAGAAGTGACTTAGAATCATAACCAGTCTCAGAATCACAGAACAGAGTTACCCCAAAGGGTAAGCCTTACATACCTGCGCCGCGGCCAACTAGTTACGCTTGTGCCTCCAACTTGTTAATCTACATTCAAGAGGATTCATCCATTCATTAGATTCGTTGTCACATACTTGCCCTAATCTTTCAAACACATTCATTTATATTCTGCCGGAATTTCGGCAGCATCACCCATGTAGATGTACCAACCCCGAGAATATGGCTTGGCCCAATTCAGCAACAACAATCCGGGAATTCAACCCGGCCAAACCAACAACAATACCAACAACATCAATAAGAGGTTCAAAACACATTCTAACATTAGTAGCTCTTTTATATACAATTTGACAATATTCCGTTTTCATTCAAATCAACCGCATACGATCGAAGCAACATCAATATTTGTACACTCAAGTACTAATCCAAAACACTTAAACAAGATTCAAAAACATTTCGGACAACCCACAAAATGTTCAAGTCAGCCCATCCAATACACAAGCAAATCTGAAATCTTCCAAGTCCAAGAAAACATCAACAATACATTTCTTTTCTTCCAAATTCATCAACTACACTAACAATCCATAATTTAACAACATTAGTCTTACAAATACAAGAAACCATATTAAGATCACATCAGGTACCAAAACAACCCACATGATTTCAACTTCACTTTGAACCATTATGCCTTCATTTTACAACATAGAATCTACAACACAACAACCCAAAGATACTAAATAAAATTAATTCATTCCTTGACACACAAAACAGTCCATTTTCGGCCAGCCCTTCAACACACAATTCCCATGGTTGTTCATTCATTCCTTCACACTACAACACATTCAAACATGCTAAATACAATTCATTCTTCATTCCTACACACTACTACATACATACGGCCAACACATCCACATGCATAATTTCATTAATTGCTTTCATTTCCACATACCACAACATGTGCAAACCATCCATAAAACACATAAAGAAAATCAAACCTCACCTTTTTCCTTCAACCTTTCTAATCGGCTAGACTTGTTCATAACCACAACGAACGATTTTCTTGCTCCAACAACCGCTCCACGTTGATGAGGACCTTCTAATTGATATGAGAGCTAGAAGGAACAAATTTTTCAGGACCATTTTATGGGGCTGGTTCGGCCAGCCCCCCCTCCTAGCCGTTTTCTCCTCTTTTTTTTTCTTTTCTTTCATATTTCTTGAAACTTATAGGAAATGAAATGGTGAAGTGTCTTGCCCTTCATGACTTGCATATATATATATATATAGAATAGGCACATGGTTGTCAAATGCCACTTAATCCTCCACCAAACTTTCTCAATTTTTCTAGATTATGCCCAAGAGATGAAAATAATAGAGATGACTTAAGCTTTCATCCTTTGTGTCCATATAGAGTTTTCACATGTGGCCCTATGGCCCACACCTCACACATGGCCACATATGGCCATTTTCATGAATTTAAGTTTCCATAATTTCACTTCTAGCCTTTAATTTTTCATAAAATGCCTAACTTTCCATAATTCACTTTTGACCCCAAATTTTTCTTATTCCAATTTTATCCTTAACACTCCATGCCAATGAAACGATGAATATGCAACTTATGAATTTTTAACAAAAATTGAAAAAATTTACAACCTTATCCTTAACTTGTCGCAATCGACTTAGAATATTCCAACGTACCAAGTACAGGATATAACATCCTCCCTCCCTTTATAACATTCGTCCTCGAATGTTCAACTGAACTTATGGGGTATTATAGTACTTCGGGAGGGTCCCGTTTTATGGTCGTTCTTTTCTTTATGCTCATTCCTTATCGTTTACCTTTTTCTCCTTGGCCTTTACACAAATCCTCAGTTTATGTCATAGGTTTCCCTTCTGGTATTTGAGAATATGGTGGTCTCTTTTTGGCCTAGTATAATATGGTCTAATATTATATGGTCTCCCCTCCCCCCCCCCCCCCCCCCCTTTTAGGGCTCCTTATATGCAAACGATTCTTCTTTTCAACTCCGTGCACAACATAGCAAAATTCCTTATCATGAGTTTTCCTTTCATTTTTCGTCGATATCCTGACATAGGAGATACCATTCATGTTCATTTACATATACACATATAATTAGTATCAACTGACCCGCAAATTACCTTCAGACGCTATTCAAGCCTATCCAAATTCCAAAACTGCACTGCACTTTCTGTCTCTTTTCTAGTCTAGCCTGTCGCATTCTATGTGACCTCGTATGGTTTTCCAACCATTCCGTATACATTAAATTTCTCTTGGATTACTCCAGCTCCTAACCTGCTGCTCACATCTGAATTTTACAAAATTTTTAGAAAACTTCCCATGGGGTCACCCATCATGAAATTGCCCCCGCCTGAGCACGCTTAACCTCAAAACTTTGATGGATTTCGGTGCCTTAGGGCCGATATAATTGCGTCCACTTTTCCTTATAACCTTTATTACCTGATCCGGAGCAGATCAAGGTCTCACAGATTCCGAGACATTTCTGTAACCCGTTCTATCCTTGCAATTACCATTTTACCCTTTTCCAACCCTTACTATTCAGAATTCACTCACACACTACAAATATCAACAACATCTCACGGATCGTACATATATATATAACATGTTCCAGCCGGGCAGGGCCTTTATATATCGTTTCACATCGTATCATATCATATTACCTCATATCAGACCATATCATGTCATATTATGTCATATCATGTCTTGTTATATCATATCATATCATATTGTATCATGTCGCGTCGTGTCATTTCGTATGGGATCATATCATATCATACCAAATCACTGTCGTACAGGGCTTCCAGTTTCTGATAACAGAACGAACATGTCAAAACTTACCTCTGTGGCCTTCCGTATCATTATTCACCTTTTTCCCAACGTATGTAAGGCTTACATTTGGGGTCTCGTTTCCCCATATCGGGGCTCTATCGCACGATCTATGGCACAAAGAAGGTCAACAATTCCTAGATGCCCCGTAGCCTCCTGTTTATAAGTGTGGCGCGCTACACACCCATAAACAAGACTGTACCGGAGACGACTTTGCAGACAACCCTTAGACCGACCTGCTCTGATACCACTTTGTCACACCCCGACCTTACTAGGGTGTGATGGGCACCCGACCCTTTCTTAGGGCCGAGCGAACCCTCTGACGCTTCCTGTACATAAAATTACGTCAAACTTTTTAAACCAATTCAGGTAAAATACATAGTAAATTTTTTTTTTTTGAAATATTCTTTTCAGAAATATTCCTTCTCGAATCATCCAAGCGAACAAATCTATAGTCATACACAATTAATACACAACACAGACCAACATATCGGCTGATGGAGCCGCTTACAGACTGACACACCATACCCATGACACTGTCTGCAAAGTCTCTAACATCATACAGAAACCATAACACGCATACCAAACCCTGACTCGGCAGTCCTCCAGGAGCAATTGGAGTTCGCCACCACTGCTGAAATATCTTTTATAGTGTCCTTATCTCGTCTGGGAGTACCTGCGCGGCATGAAACGCAGCCCCCAAAGAACAGGGGGTCAGTACGGAATATGTACTGTGTATGTAAAGCATGGAATATAGAAAGCAGAACCATATCCGAAACCAACAGTACCAAGAGTAAGCATATTATCCAGATTACCAAATTACTTGCTTCTCAGACACAGTTCATACAGACCAATACCAATCATACAGACCGACACAGACTACACCGACCAATACAGATCATACAAGCCGTACACATCATACAAAGCATAACAAAATCATACAGAGCATACAGAATGCCGACATACTTACTTTCTAGACACAGATCGCACATACCGATACCAGATGTCAGAAGGAGTGTGGCACGTACAGAACGCACAGATAAGGTCATACGTTAGACGGAGTACAGAACGTACTGAATACTCAGATGATGTCATATATCGGACAGTATACAGAACGTACAGATTACTCAGATGGTGTCATATATCGGATGGAATACAGAACGTACAGATTACTCAGATAATGTCATATATCGGACGGAATACAGAACGTATAGATTACTCAGATGGTGTCATATATCGGACGGAATACAGAACGTACAGATTACTCAGATAATGTAATATATCGGACGGAATACAGAATGTACAGATTACTCAGATGATGTCAGAACATACAGAATACTCAGAATCATATATCACATATGCGTATAACAGAACCCGGCCCTGTGATAAGGGACGCGGTAAACAGAATCATCATATATCAAATTCATGTATCATATATGCATATATCAGAACCCGACCCTCCAGTGAGGGGTGCGGTAACAGAGCCCGGCCCTCTAGTACGGGACGCGGTGAACAGACAGATCATATGCCATCCTGGCCACCACCCCATATCATCATACCATATAACAGAGCCCGGCCCGCCTATGAGGGACGCGGTGAACAATGCAGAGGAATGCGCATAATAACAGAACCTGGCCCAGGACGCAGTGAATCATATCGTAGCGGACGCACGAGGACATAACAGAACCTGGCCCGGGACGCAGTGAAAGATACATTGAGTCATGCACGAGCAGAGTCGTGAGGAACCACATGCATCGGAATCAAGACTCGACAGACCAGTATACCTACCGATACCTGGGGGCTCGGAACAGATTTCAGGTCAATCTGACGTAGTATGAGAAAGTTACGTGCGTTCGAAGTACAGAACGCTTTATAAGCGTTTCAGAAGCCTTTTTCGGGGAATCAGAGTCATAGTCATATCAGACACCTTCAGATGTCCTTACGAATCAGATCAAATAGAGATTTTGGAACCCTAAGTACATACAGAAAGACCATGAACGTTTTTGGTACCGGAACCTCTTCGGACACTTCTAAACAGTCCGATGTCGTAAACAAAAGTTAGAGACGCTAAAGCTTACAGAGAACATTCATATTGGATACTCACATCAGAGTACTTATATCAGAATACTCATAGTAAATTACTGATAATAGAACACTTACATCAGAAATCATGTTTCAGAATGCTTATGTCGACTACTTATTTCAGAAGACTCATATCATAATACTTTATCCGGACACTTATATCAAAGCACTTACGTCAGATTTCTTATATCAAAATACTCATATCGAAATACTTATATCAAGGACTAACATTAAAACACTTATATCAAAATATTTATATCAAAATACTTACGTCAGAATATTTAAATCAAAATACGAATATCAGGATGCTTATATCAAGTACTTATATCCAATTACTTATATCCGAGGGTGAGCCACAATCATAAACTCAGCGCAAGAAGTGACTTAGAATCATAACCAGTCTCAGAATCACAGAACAGAGTTACCTCAAAGCAGCATATCACATCATACCTTACATGGCTCTAGGACATGCCAGATAATGAGAGGGTAAGCCTTACATACCTGCGCCGCGACCAACTAGTTACGCTTGTGCCTCCAACTTGTTAATCTACATTCAAGAGGATTCATCCATTCATTAGATTTGTTGTCACATACTTGCCCTAATCTTTCAAACACATTCATTTATATTCTGCCGGACTTTCGACAGCATCTCCCCTGTAGAGGTACCAACCCCTAGAATATGGCTCGGCCCAATTCAGCAACAACAATCTGGGAATTCAACCCGGCCAAACCAACAACAATACCAACATAATCAATAAGAGGTTTAAAACATATTCTAACATTAGTAGCTCTTTTATATACAATTCGACAATATTCCGTTTTCATTCAAATCAACCGCATATGATCGAACCAACATCAATATTCGTACACTCAAGTACTAATCCAAAACACTTAAACAAGATTCAAAAACACTTCGGACAACCCACAAAATGTTCAAGTCAGCCCATCCAATACAGCAAATCCGAAATCTTACAAGTCCAAGAAAACATCAACAATACATTTCTTTTCTTCCAAATTCATCAACTACACTAACAATCCATAATTTAACAACATTAGTCTTACAAATACAAGAAACCATATTAAGATCACATCAGGTACCAAAACAGCCCACATGATTTCAACTTCACTTTGAACCATTAAGCCTTCATTTTACAACATAGAATCTACAACACAACAACCTAAACATACAAAATAAAATTAATTCATTCCTTGACACACAAAACAGTCCATTTTCGGCCAGCCCTTCAACACACAATTCCCATGGTTGTTCATTCATTCCTTCACATTACAACACATTCAAACATGCTAAATACAATTCATTATTCATTCCTACACACTACTACATACATACGGCCAACACTTCCACATGCATAATTTCATTAATTGCTTTCATTTCCACATACCACAACATGTGCAAACCATCCATAAAACACATAAAGAAAATCAAACCTCACCTTTTCCTTCAACCTTTCTAATCGGCTAGACTTGTTCATAACCACAACGAACGATTTTCTTGCTCCAACAACCGTTCCACGTTGATGAGGACCTTCTAATTGATATGAGAGCTAGAAGGAACAAATTTTTCATGACCATTTTATGGGGCTGGTTCGGCCAGCCCCCCCTCCTAGCCGTTTTCTCATTTTTTTTTCTTTTCTTTCATATTTCTTGAAACTTCTAGGAAATGAAATGGTGAAGTGTCTTGCCCTTCATGACTTGCATATATATATATATATATATATATAGAATAGGCACATGGTGGTCACATGCCACTTAATCTTCCACCAAACTTTCTCAATTTTTCTAGATTATGCCCAAGAGATGAAAATAATAGAGATGACTTAAGCTTTCATCCTTTGTGTCCATATAGAGTTTTCACATGTGGCCCTATGGCCCACACCTCACACATGGCCACATATGGCCATTTTCATGAATTTAAGTTTCCATAATTTCACTTCTAGCCCTTAATTTTTCATAAAATGCCTAACTTTCCATAATTCACTTTTGACCCCAAATTTTTCTTATTCCAATTTTATCCTTAACACTCCATGCCAATGAAAAGATGAATATGCAACTTATGCATTTTTAACAAAAATCGAAAAAATTTACAACCTTATCCTTAACTTCTCGCAATCGACTTAGAATATTCCAACGTACCAAGTACGGGATATAACAAAGCAATCGCTCAACTCTCAAGAGTTACAATATCCAAATATCAGTAATAATAATCAAAATAGTCTAAGTCTTCTAAATGAAAGAAACTACTATTTATACTAAAGCTCAAAAGAAGACAATTACATTATTACACTTTTACTCTTAATGAAGTAAGGGCCTTGTTTGGGTGTCTTCTTTTGGGAAAAGAACTTGAAATTGCAAATATTCAAGTAATAGCCACATTGCAAGCATGACCATCTTCAACCCTCTTCTCCAAATCATCCTCCCATGCTATCATGAACACTTGAAATCCCCGAGAAGGTTCTAGAATGTATTCAAATACGTCCCTCCTCATGAACAATGCTTGCATAGCTTGAAGTTACCTAGCTTGGCTCCTTGTAAAAGGCCTTGATGCCACTCAGATTGTATCAAGAGGAAACCTTCTTCTTAACAAGCTCGGGTTTACGGGGTCCGGGTCTTGTCAAATCTTCACTAATGTGATGGAAAATATTGGGAGAGAAAATATTAGGGTTTTTTATGATTTGGAATGGAGGAAAAATATGAAATAGGGTTGTGAACCACCTATTTATACTTGGAAGCCAAAAAGCTACATCGGTCCGGTTCGATGAGCGGGTCGGCGACCCGTCGACGGGTTGACGGTCCGTCGACTTGCTCTATCGACCTGCGCCTGCAGATGCAAGGCTGCGGGACCCTGTCGATGCCGCACATCGGCGGCCCGTCGACCATGTCGACGACCCGTCGACGATGACTGATACCTGAAGGTTTTTTTGATTTGGTCCAGATTGCGTCGATTCAATTCGTTCAACTTCTAACTCTGTAAATTGCCAGGAATATCTGCTGGTACCCTTGTATACGGGGTAAGGCACTTTCTATCTCCAAAACTCAGACACGAATCTCAATTCCAAGGGCATTCCCGACTAGGATACCATAGGTTCTACTACCACGAAAATGAGGGATGTAACATTCTTCCCCCCTTAGGAACATTCATCCTCGAATGTTCGAACAATCCTGGGTTATAAAAATTTCGACAGAGTTTTCCCTGTACATATACCCATCAGTCTTGCGCACAACAACCCAAAATCATACCACACAGGGCGACATATTACAACATACAATACCATAGCCTCACAAGACCAATCACGATAACTGAAAGGAGAAAAGACCTGGAGGCGATGATGCCTCGGAGTGAACCTCCTATACTGCTTGGAACAAATGCGGGTACTCAGTCTTCAATACCTCTTCCGCTTCCCAAGTCACTTCCTCAACATTCTTATTCCTCCATAAAACTTTAGCTGAAGCTATATCTTTGGTCCGCAGCTAACGGACCTGTCTATCCAATATAGCCACTGGAACTTCTTTGTAGGATAACTGCTCAGGCACATGGATATCATCCATTGGTACAACTCTTGAAGGATCTTCGATACATTTATGAAGTATAGATACATGAAATATTAGATATACCGACTCTAACTCAGAAGACAATCCTAGCTCATATGCTAGTGTGCGCATAGTACGAATGATCTTATATGGCCCAATATATCGAGGGCTCAACTTACCCTTCTTGCCAAATATCATCACTCCCTTCAAAGGCGAAACTTTCAGGAACACCCAATCGCCTTTCTCGAACTCTAGCTTACATCGCCGATTATCGGCATATGATTTTGTCGACTCTGAGCTGTTAGCAATCTCTCTCTAATCACTTTCACCTTCTCAACTGCTTGTTGAATTAAGTCTGGGCCTACTAACTGATTCTCCCCAACATCGAACTATCCTATGGGCAATCTGTATCTCTTCCCATATAAGGCCTCATAAGGAGCCATATGAATACTAGAATGGTAATTGTTGTTATATGCAAACTCGATAAGGGGAAAATGACCATCCCAACTTCCTTGAAAGTTAAGTACATAAGCTCTAAGAATATCCTCAAGGGTCTGTATAGTACGCTCTGCTTGCCTATCTGTCTACGGATGAAATTGTCACACCCTAATCTTGATCAGGGGGTGATGGGCACCCGACCCTTACTTAGGGCCGAGCGAACCCTCAGACTCTTAGTGCACACTAAATCTTCTTAGAATTTTTAAATCAAATAAAGATGGAATACATGGTACATTGTTTTTTTCAGAAACATTCTTTCTATCATTCTCAAATCCAACAAAATCAGTAATCACATGGAAGTTATATCATAACACAAAATGACACATCGGCTGATGGAGCCGCTTACAAACTGACTTCCAATACCCACGACTCTGTCTGCAAAGTCTCTAACATCAATCCAGAAATCAAAACGTACATATACTCTGTCTCGGCAACACTCCAGAAGCAAATGGAGCTTGCCAACTTCACTGGAACATCTTCTGTAATATCTTCCACTCATCTAGGTGTACCTGCGTGGCATGAAACGCAGCCCCCGAAGAAGAGGGGGTCAGTACGGAAAATGTACTGAGCATGTAAGGCATGAAATATAGGAAACAGAATCATGACTGAAACAGAGAATTACCAAAACCAAGTATGACCTTTTAGAACATCAAGGTACTTGCCTTTTTAAATGAAAATCATGCATATCCATATCATATATCATATATATACAGATAACGTGTCCCGACCCTCTGCTGAGGGACTCGGTGGATAGAATCATGCATGTCAGAGTCATATATCACATATGCATATAACGTGCCCCGGCCCTCCCGTGAGGGACGCGGTAAATCATATATCATGTATACATCTAACGTGCCCCGGCCCTCCAGTGAGGGACGCGGTAAATCATATATCATGTAGGCATATAACGTGCCCCGGCCCTCCCGTGAGGGACGCGGTAAATCATATATCATGTATGCATATAACGTGCCCCGGCCCTCCCGTGAGGGACGCGGTAAATCATATATCATGTATGCATATAACGTGCCCCGGTCCTCCCGTGAGGGACGCGGTAAATCATATGCCATCCTGACCACCACCCCGTCATCACATCATAATGTCATCATATCATATATAACATGCCCCGGCCCGCAAGTGAGAGAGACGCGGTGAACAATGCAGAGAAGTACGCACGAGAACATACCCTGGCCCGGGACGCAGTGGAGGACATACTGAGACTTGCACGAACAGAGTAATGCGAAACCATATGCACATAAATCAAGACTCGATAGATACGTACACTTACCGACGTTTGAAGGATCATAAACATGTTTCGGGTCAATCCGAGTTAGTATGAGAAAGTTACGGACATTTTTACCACAGAACTTTTACGAACGTTTCAAAGCAAATCCAGGATCTTTTACGAAAGTTAGGGGCATTAAAACTTACAGAACTCCTTTAGAAATAGAATTCTTTATGCTCGTCTCGTTATTCAATCATATAATAAGCTCAACTATATCGAGCGTACTCATATCAAAAGTGAATAAGAATCATAGACAAACTCGGAAACATATCAAACGGAGCTTCGGAATCATGGATACATATCCAAACCATATGAAATAGCTTATTCATTTATTAATCATACAATGGCCTCATCCATATGAAACATGCTCATGACAAAAGAGAATAAGCATCATAACCAAGCTCGGAATCAAAGAGTAGAGTTACCCCAAGGTGCGTGTCATGCCATACCTTACTGAGCTCTAGGACATGCCAAAAGAAAGAAACGGTAAGCCTTACATACCTGTCCCACGACCAACTGGCTACGCTTATTCAAGAGAGTTGACATAATCATTAGATTAATCGGCATATACTTGTCTTAATGTTTCAAATAAAATCACTTATAATCTGCCGAAATTTCGGCAGCATTTCCCCTGTAAATACCACATCCCCGAGAATCTAACTCGGCCCAAATCATCAACAACAAATCCAAGAATGTAACTCGGCCAATTTATCAACAATAATCCGAGAATTTTACTCGGCCACATTATCCACAATAATCCGAAATCTTCCAAACTTATTAAGGACAATAACAACACATTGTTTTCTTCCAAATTCATGAACTACACCACAATCTACACATTAACAACTTTGTCAACCAATCCCAAGTACCTTCTAACGTTAGTAACTTCTTTTACATAATTCGACAATTTTTTTTTATATTTGATACAATCACAACAACCCAACTTACAATCTTCCAAACACATTTCTTGCTTCCAAATTTATGAATTATATCCACAACCAACACATTAACAATTCATTCATACAAATATAAGGAATCATACTAATATCACATTAACTTCTTCAATAATCCCACAATGATTCCAACTTCATTTAAAGCCATCAAACTTTCATTTTTATTATGGAATTCACAACAACAACAATCAAACTACTAAATAAAATCAATTCATATTTTCTACTCAACACAATCCCATTCGGCCATACCCCAACACACATATTTTTGTGAATTTCATCCCTTTCTACACACTATAACATACACAACCATCCATAATATATAAAAGAAGATTAAATCTTATCTTTTTCACTTCACTTCTCCCTCGGCTAAAGTTACAACTTGCAAGAACGAATGGTTTATTTGCCCCAACAATTATCCCACGTTAAAGAGGTCCCTCAAATTAGTGGTTTAGCTAGAAGAAAATATTTCTTTGGTCAAGATTTTTGGGACCTCACCTCCACCTTGCCATGGCCGAATGGCCTCTTGGTTTTTGTCTCTCCAAGCTTCTTGAAAATTCTAAGGATGGAGATGATAATATGATGAATTAATCATCTATACTCACACATATATAATTCACTCATGTGGGCCAAGGCCCATACCCAATATGGACGGCCACATGGCCCCCTTCTTCTTTTTTCAAGACTTAAAAGTTTCCATAATTCACTTCTAACCCCAAATTTTTCCTTAATATTTCCACATCAATAATGTTCATAAGCAACTTGTATATTAAACAAGATCAAAATATGGCCTTGCTCTTAACTTCCCACAACTATCTTGAATTATCCGAATGTACAAAATGCGGGATATAACAGAAATGCAGTACTAAGACTCACCTGAGTCTCCAATCCTTGCTGAAAAGACTTCTAGAATTTGGTTGTGAACTGTGCTCCCCTATCTGAAATAATGGCTGTAGGAACACCATGAAGTCGTAGAATCTCCTTAAGATAAAGCTTTGCATAATCCTCAGCTGCATAAGTAGTTCGGACAGGCAGAAAATAAGCTGACTTGGTAAGCCTATCAACTATGACCCATACCGAATCACACTTCCGCTGAGTACGGGGCAACCCTATAATAAAGTACATTAATTATCTCCCACTTCCATGTTAGAATATCCATAGACTGCAATAGACCTCCGGGCTTCTGGTGCTCTATTTTGACCTGCTGACAATTTGGACACTGAGCAACAAATTCTGCTATATATCTCTTCATACCATCCCACCAATAAACTTCTTTGAGATAATGGTACATCTTTGTTGAGCCTGGATGAGTAGAATATCGAGAGTGATGTGCTTCCCTCATAACCTGCTGATGAAGTCCTGCAACATTAGGAACACATAGTCTACCTCGATACCTGAGTACTCCATCACCTGTAATCACAAAGGGTGTCTTTTCTTTCTGAGGTGTTGTATCTTGGTAATGAACTAAAATAGAATCCTCATGCTGACGCTCTTTTATCTCTACTACCAAAGATGACACTGTTGTGTCTTGAACAGTAACCCCTGCATCACCTGAATCTATCAATTGAACTCCGAGGCTAGCTAATCGATGAACCTCACAGACCATTTCTCTTCTCTCTGGCGGCACGTGTGACAAGCTACCCATAGATTTACGACTGAGGGCATCGGCTACTACGTTGGCCTTCCCGGGATGGTACAGAATATCTACATCATAGTCTTTTAACCACTATAACCATCGCCTCTGATGCAAGTTCAAGTCGTTCTGCTTAAAGATGTACTGGAGACTCTTATGATCAGTATAGATATCAACATGGACACCGTATAAGTAGTGCCTCCATATATTCGAGGCATGAATCATTGCCGCTAACTCAAGATCATGGATTGGATAATTCTTCTTGTGCTTCTTCAACAGTCTAGAAGCATAAGCGACAACCTTACCGTGATACATCAACACACAATCCAATCCAATACCTGAAGCATCACAATATACCACATAGTCATATGCTCCTTCTAGAAGAGTCAACACTGGTGCTGAAGTCAACTATCCTTCAACGTATGAAAACTTTGCTTACAAGCATCTGTCCATCGGAACTTAGCTGATTTATGAGTCAACTTGGTCAATGGGGCTGAAAGAGAGGAAAATCCTTCTACAAACCTACTATAATAACTTGCAAGCCCAAGAAACTACGTATTTCTGATGGTGCCGTGGGCCTTGGCCAATTCTTTACAGCCTCAATCTTTTGGGCATCCACTCTAATGCCTTCCTCCGAAATAATGTGACCCAGAAAAGTCACGGAGTTCAACCAGAACTTACACTTAGAAAACTTGGCATACCACTCTTTACCTCGAAGAATTCCAAGCACTGTCCGTAGATGTTCTGCATGATTAGCCTGTGACGGCGAATAAACCAGAATATCATCTATGAACACAATCACAAACAAATCTAGAAAGGGCCTGAATACATGATTCATCAAATCCATGAATACGGCTGGTGCATTAGCTAGCCCGAACGACATAACATGAAACTCATAGTGGCCATATCTAGTCCGGAATGCCTTTGGAATGTCCTCTTCCTTGACCCTGACCTGGTGATATCTTAATGTCAAGTCTATCTTCGAGAAATATTTAGCGCCTTGCAACTGATCGAATAAATCATCGATCCTCGGGGGCTGATACTTATTATTTATAGTCACTTTATTCAATTACCTATAATCAATACACATTCGCAAAGAGCCATTCTTCTTTCTTACAAATAACACCGGTGCTCCCCACGGCGATGTACTAGGCTTGATAAAGCCCTTCTCGAGCAAGTCCTTCAACTGCTCCTTAAATTCTTTCAACTCCACAGGTGCCATCCAATAAGGAGGGATAGATATTGGCTGAGTGTCTGGTAATAGGTCAATAGTGAAATCAATCTCCCTCTCTAGGGGAATGCCTGAGCGCTCATCTGGAAACACTTCTGGAAACTCATTGACCACAAGAACAGACTGAAGAGTCGGCGACTCTGCTTGCACATCTTGAACTCGAACTAGGTTAAAAATATTCCCTTTTCTGATCATCTTTTCTGCCTTAAGGTAGGAAATAAACCTACCCCTAGGCGAAGCAACATTGCCCTTCCACTCTAGGACTGGCTCGCGTGGAAACTGGAATCGAACCATCTTTGCTCTATAATCAACATTAGCATAACAAGAAGCCAACCAGTTCTTGCCCATAATAACATCAAAATCAATCATATCTAACTCAATCAGATCTGCTACAGTATGGCGGTCACAAACTATAACAACACAGTTCCGGTATACTCGCTTAGCTATAACTGGATCACCAACTGGCGTAGACACCTCAAAAGGTTTAATCAATTTGGGCTCTATCCCAAACTTGCCGGCAACAAAGAGCGTAACATATGATAAAGAGAAACCTGGATCAATCTGTGCATAAACATCATGGGAGGAAACTTGTCACGACCCAACCCCGTGGGCCGTGACTAGTGCCCGAGCTGGACACCCGTACACACTCACTTACCAGAATCGGCATACAGATGGCTTATCCAGATACGAAGGTCAAACGTCGTCTTAAGCGGTCGCATATAAACAATTGTATCACACAGAAGCCGGCAAGGCTGTCGCAAAACACATTGCCCCAGAAATATATATATGTATATACATACAAGCCGATAAGGCTGTCACAGCAAATAGAACCGCTTAAGACATAAATCACACAGACATAACTGAACAGTAGCTATTCACAACCCATATGTATGTCTACAGGCCTCTAATAAAGACAACAGAATCACATGACGGGACAGGGCCCCGCCGTACCCCTGAACATATACGTACATATATACAATGGAAGAGTCTATACCAGAATGTAGGCTCCAGAACAAGGGGAGCACTCCAAAACAGCAGAATAAGTGTACTAAGCTGGCGGGTCACCAGAACGAGCGTCTGTACCTGCGGGCATGAAATGCAGCCCCCGAAGAAAGGGGGTCAGTACGAAATAGGTACTGAGTATATAAAGCGTGAAATACAATAATCAGGATCATAACTGAAATAAGAAGTATGGAAAACGAGTACAAGAATCAAAATACCAAAATGCTTGTTTTTGAAACACAAATAATGCATGTCAAAATCATGTGTAGGGCTCGGGAACATGGTTGCCACCCCGTCATTGGCGCCATAGCACATCATACTCCGGAAGATTTCATATCCCCGTAACATCTCCGTAACACATCATAGCAACATAACACATCATAACACCATAACATACATAAACGGTACCCGGCCCGCTAGTGGGGGACTCGGGGAAACCGTAACACATCATACTGCCAAATATAACATAGTGCGCACGATGACAAAACCGGCCCGAGACTCGGCGAAAGATATAATAACAGTATGCACGAGCAGAGTAGTGAGAAACCATATGCACATAAATCAATTTTTAAGACTCGATACACAAGTACACTTACCGACCCCTGAAGGATCATAAACACGTTTCGAGTCAATCCGATTTAGTATAAGAAAGTTATGGGCATTTTACTACAGGAACCTCTACGAACGATTCAAAGCAATCTGAGACAGCCTACGAAAGTTACAGACATTATTCGCTTTAGAACTCCCTAAGAACGTATCGGAGCGATCCGATCTCGTCTAGGAAAGTTAGAGACATTATTCGACATAAGACCTTTAAGAACAAAAATTTTGTATACACGTTCTTTATCCAATTATACAAAAGACCTAAGGACCATAGTACGACTATATTAGGAGTGTAACATCAAGAAGTGAATGAGAATCGTCGACATGCTCGGATCTTATGAAAGGAGTTACCCCGAGGTTTGTATCACATCTTATTTACATCTAAGGAATGCCAAAAGAAAGAAAGGGTAAGCTTTACATACCTTGCCCGCTTCCTAAGCTAATCCCAACTCAGGTCTCGGGCTCCCCAAGATCTACAATAACGTCATTAAATACCAAACGTTAGCTACAAGTACTTAGGAATTCAATCCTAAGCTAGCACTTGTCTACAGAAATTTGGGCAGCATTTCCCCTGTAAATTCAACAACCCCGAGAATTCAACTCGGCCAAAGCTAAAACAACAATACCAACAACCATATTAACAACATCAACAATTAATTCAAAACACATTCTAACATTAGCAACTCCCTTTTTCATAATTCGATGGCATTCCATCTACATTCACTTCAACTACATACAATCAAGCTAACACCAATGCTCGCACACTCAAATACTATTCCGAAACCATTCAAACAAAACTCAAGAACACTTCAAACACTCCGCATGACATTCAAACGGCCCCACCAACACACACTACCCGAAACCTTCCAAATGCAACAAGAGCAATAACAACACATTTCCTTCTTTCAAATTCATGAACTACACCAACAATTCACACACTGACAACATTATTTTCAATAAATACAAGAAGACTACTTTCAAATCACATTGGCTTCTAAAACATCCCACAACAATTTCAACTTCAATTTGAATCATTAAACTCTCATTTTCATCATAGAATCCATGACGACAACAACCAAAATACTAGATAAAATTAGTTCATTCCTTGCCATACAAAGCAGCCCATATTCGGCCACCACCCCAACACACAAATTTCATGGTTTTAATCCATTTCCACACACTACAACATGTACAAAACATTCATAACATATGAAGAAGAGGATTAAACCTTACCTTTCTTCACTACACTTCTCAACTTGGCTAGGGTGGTAAAGTGCACAAATAAGTGTTTTGCTTGCTCCAACAACTACTTCACGTTAAAGAGGACCTTCCAATTGGTTGAATTGCTAGAAGAAAATAATTTTTGTGATCAAATTTTCCCAAGGCCTTGTTCGGCTATGCCATGGCCGAATGGCTTCTCTTTATTTTTCTCCAAGGTTCTTGAATTTTCTAAGGGATGAAGATGAAGAATATGATTAGTTAGTCATCTTTTATTTACTTATATTAAGCATCCATGTGGGCCATAGCCCACACCATATTACACGGCCACTTGGCCCTTTTGTTCAAGAATTATAAGTTTCCATAAATCACTTTTAACCCCAATTTTTCCTTAATATTTCCATGAGCCACCTTGTGAATTTCCCTTTTTACCCCTAGTCTTTCTTAATATTTCCACATCAATAATTTTCATAAACAACTTGTGTATTAAACAAGATCAAAAATATAGTCTTGCCCTTAACTTATCGCAACTATCTTGAAATATCCGAATGTACAAAATACGAGATATAACAAAACTGATAATATACCTATAACAACATTAGGAGACGTCTCGCGGTCCTGTCTACCAGCCAATGCATAACGCAGTGCTAAGGACCGCTCGAGTTGGATGCTCCACTCTTCCCTCTACCTCGCCCTGCTGGCGTCTGAAAAACTTGCCCTGAAGGGCGCACTGCAGAAGAAGAGCCAGCCACAGACCCAGTAGGCTAAACCATACCTGTACCAACCCCCATCGGGCACTCCCTCATCCTGTGGCCTGACTGCCCACAAGCATAGCAACCATCTGAGCCCAACCGACATTGACCTGTATGTAACTTGCCACACTGGGTACACCGCGACAAAGGGGGCCTCATCTGGCCTGAATCCGGTCTGTACTGAGAGCCTGATGCTTTAGAACTCTGGCCTGCTCCGGAATAAGAAGACCGATCAAACCTAGGGCCTGAAAATCGCTGAGGTGCACTCCCTGTCGGCTGATAAGAATATCCAGAATGTTGTTGTCTCTGTTCTCTCATGAACTCACCAACCATATCAAACTGGCATTTGCGATCCTCCAAATTCTGTGCATACGCCAGTATACGGAAGATATCCATGCCTGGCTATAATGCAGCAGTCGTACACTCATTTATTGATAAGATTCAACCTAAGAAAACTCTAAGAATTAAACAAAAATAAAGGAAAACAAAAATATAGATGAAGAATTGGGGATTAAAGGGGATAGAGGATAGATACTTGATCGAAGAGCAAGAAATCTATGGACAATAAAGGGTATGTCAAACCCTAACCCTTCCAATCGGATTTACAAGCCCTAGAACCTAAGAAATTCGAATCAATAAACGACTCAAATGAATCCATAAATGATCAACATTGAATTCAATGAAGATAAGTAATTCACTTCACAACTAGGAAGCAACACTTGGTTAACCAACCAAACAATCTATATTAATCTAAAACTATTAACTACAATCTCTCATAAGAGTTTCTTCATTCAACATAATCTAAAGATGAAAATAACCTAAGTCTAGTATTTATACTAAGAGACTCAAGAGCAAGGTTAGTTATTACAAGAATGCCATTAATGAGGCAAGGGCCTTGTTTGGCTAGTTGGATGTTGGCTTGAAATCCGAAAAAGGCACCTCTTGCACATATAGCCATCATCCAATCCTCAAGCTTGCAATTGTGACCCTTTTGTATCTATGGCTGTTCTTTGCACGTCTAGCCACATTTGCGTTTCTGTCCCTTTGCGACTCTAGCCACTTGAGTGTTGTCCTTTTTTCTTGTAGCTTCTTCTTTCATTCCTCTCCAAGCTTCTTGTCCATACTTCATAGGCCTTCTTATGGGGCTTGTGTGCCTCTCCATGGGTCTCCAATGCTCCTTTGGTCATCCTCCTAGCTTGAATGGATTAGAGTTCCATGCCTTGGTCTTCAATGTGAGCATTCAAGCGAAGTGTGCCTAGTAGGGTCAAATCATCCTCCCCTACTTGAAAAGGATTCGTCCTTGAATCTGAACCTTGCAACAGCCAAAGGAAGGTGGAAGACAACATACTCCTCAAAGATTGAGGGTTAGCACACACAATAATAACCACATAATCATGCCAAGGATGAACAAATTTGTGGTACAACCACACATCAATTGTAATCCTGCATAGAGAGTGCATACATGGGATTTCAACAAGGTGAATTCCCAAAAATTAAAGAAATTAACTCACTCCCCAAGCAAGTTCTACCTTCATTTTGACTAAGTGTAAGATGTAAAGTATGGTCATTCAAACCTAGAGCCTAACCCTCTACACTAGTCTCCTCAAACAATGGTTTCACCACCAAGACATAACAAGAGGACACTACACCGGGATCATAAACAAAGATATTCCTCAAGTCATGGACTACACATCCCTCTTGCAAACCCATTATAAACTTAAGCAACAACTTACAAAGGGTTTCATGAGCAAAGAGGTCATAAGGAAAGGTATCACACAAGATATTGTTAGCAATTTGTAGCCAAGTTGTACCCTCATTTTCAAGATAATTCATTTTAGCAATCAAGTCAAATTCCCTCAAGAGGAGGTTTTGCTCACTAACAAATGGATCATCATACCATAGCGGTTCTTTAGTGACTTTGTGATTCTCAAGAAGGGCTTCATTTTCAACATCCCCAATCACAAAGCCATGCATTTCACAATCATCCACTATGTTACTATCAAGCAAGTTATCATCCTTAAAGAGAGTAGGTTCAATCATAAGATCACATTCAAAATAAGCAAGTTCACTCTCAATAGGATGAATATCAACGCAAGTGCTATCACTAGATGGACACAATTTACTCTTGCAAGAAGATTCAATATATTCATCAAAAGTATCAACTAGTATGTAAGCACTTTTCACCAATGCATCATCAATTAACAAAGGGTCTTTAATTCCCACAAAAGGCAAAACTTTACCTCTACTTAATTGTTCATTAAGCATAAAGTGATCCACATTTGCTAAAGTAGAAGGGTTAGCTTTGTTACCTCTTTTTTAAAGCACATCACCTTTGTCAATTTGGTCAAGTTCCTTGTATTGGCCTTCCTCTTTGGAAGAGGGTAGCATTACTTCACCCTTCAAAGGAACTTGAAAAATCGGGTGCATTTCCTCTTTGGGGTGATCATCCACATAAGTACCTACAAAAGGGACAAGACAACTAGAAGAAATAGAAAGGTTAGAGGGGTTAGCTTGACTTGGCACCAAGTGCTTCTCTTCACCACACATTTCCTCTCCTCCTAACATTCCTCTAGCGACCATACACTTCTTACTCTTCTCTTGGGTCGAACCTTGTCCTTCTTGAGCAACCAAGGTCTCCTTTTCACTCACAACCATTTCCTTCCTTTTAATATTTTCACGTAGCTCTTTCATGACTCTATAGTCTTCACGCACTTCATGGGGAGTCAATTGATCAAGGACATACTTTTTACCTTTGACCAAAAAAGAATACTTGTTGGTCCGCCTACTATGTTGAGCATCCACATCAAATTGCCAAGGTCTTCCAAGCAAAATATGGCATGCTTGCATTGGCACCACATCACATAAGATTTCATCCTCATATCTTCTAATGCTTAATTGGATAATCGCTTGCTTGGTCACCCGTATTTCTCCACTTTCATTGAACCATTGAAGCTTGTAGGGGCTAGGGTGTTTTCTTGTGGGGAATTTCATACTTTTTGTTACACCCGGCACTTTCAGAGAAGCACTTAGTAAATTTGAACGTAAGTATGTCGAGTTATGGCTAAGTAAAACAACTTTGGATTATTAAGTATATTGTATGAGTAAAGGATGAATTATGATCTCGTAAGTCATAAGCGAGAAGGACGACCTTGGAACCATAGGATATGACTATTATCAAGTACGATTAATGATAAATATCACGTGTGCAGAGTTTCGGAAGATTCTGGGACAACGCAAATCAAAGAAAATAAGTTTGTCGAAAATTTGGAAATTGGTAAAATTTTTGAAAGAATTTTGGGTCAACATTGGACCCACTATTTGCTACAGTACTACTACAGTGGCTCTACCCGAATTTGACCCACTATTTAAGGATCAAATCTGATCCTAAACCTTATTTTTCAGCCAAGAATGCTCTAAATATTTCCCAAATCTTCTAGAAAATTCTCCCAACTTTTGTCCACTAGATTTTAACGCGAATTAAGTATAATCTTCAGATTTAAGTTTGGACAGGGCATAGTTGCGATTATACTATCGTATTGCGGTGAATCTTGGTTGGAATTCAAGGAAAATATTGGAGATATCGCGGTACTAGCGGGAATATGATATGAATCTCTCCTTATTGATATGGATATAAGTTTATTTACGGAAGTAGAGTTGTAGAATAATTGTATAGTGGAATTGTTGGTGGAAAAATTGGACAAATGTCATGTGGGATATTTTATGGAATATATTGGTATTGATAATGTTGTGGTTGATGTTGGTATTGTTGTTATTGTTGTTGGTTGCTGGAATATGATTTCGGGCTGGGCATATAAATAGGGGAGATGCTGCCCGAATTTCGGCAGATTCAAAAAGGGGTTTCATTTAAATGCTTGAGACAAGTGTGTGGCAACGAGTCTAATGATAATATAAATGATTTATATGTAAACATACGAGCTTGGGAGAATAAGAGATGGGTGACTAATAAGACCGAAAGGTATGTTAAGGCTAAACCATTCTTTCTTAAGGCATGATTCCTTTGTTGTGAACCTATACATGACATCTTCAATAAACTCGTTTGTAAAAGTACCAAAGCTTACAGTTCCTGATGTTCTTGTGATATCCTTGAGCTTGTTTCATGGCTATTGATGTTATTCATTGTTGTTGATCTCATCTTATGACTTTGTTCCTTCAAGATGAGATGTGTTCACGATGACGGTTCCAGAATAATAATCCAATGAGTTTAGGAACAGGTTCTTTGTCACGCCCAAACCGATGGGCCATGACCAGTGCCCGAACTGGACACCCGTATACGAACCTGCTCGATATGATCTGCTCTAAGAGTATAACAAAGCCTATGTCAAATGATTTGTACCAAAACGACTTGAGCTCTGGAACACTAGAGCCCTCCAAGCATCTGAGCTGAAGTCCTAAACCGGAGGATTACCAAACTGAATGTCTGTACCTGCAGGCATGAAACGCAGCCCCCGAAGAAAGGGGGTCAGTACGAATAGTGTACTGAGTATGTAAGGCATGAAATCAACATGTACATAAAATCCTAGAAAACATTTGAGACATGTCAATGAATGGGCAAAATACATGCATCAGTACAGCTATATCAAAGAAACACATATATCCATAGAAATATCGTAACAAAGGCCACAGCGTCACCCCCTGTCAACTGTGCCATACATATACACATCACAACAAAGGCCACAGCGTCACAACCTGTCAACTGTGCCGTACATATACACATCACAACAAAGGCCACAGCGTCACCCTCTGTCAACTGTGTCGTACATATACACATCACAACAAAGGCCACAGCGTCATCCCCTGTCAACTGTGTCATATATACACACAACAAAGGTCACAGCGTCACCCCCTATCAACTGTGCCTTATATATATATACAACAAAGGTTACAGCGTCATCCCCTATCAACTGTTCCTTATATATACATGAAGAATGAAAATGAGTGCAGTGCATAATCAAAATGAAATAATAGAACTCTGTAATGTCACAAAATAGTTACATACATATATTATACTCATGGCATGCATAGGAGTTCAGCTAAAAACTATCGTTCTATCCTACCTTAAAGGAACAATTTATAAGGTGAGATCAACAAAAATGAAATTAATCGAGAAAATCATGAAATAGCTTAACCTTTTTACATCATCGGTGAAATCATATTTGAGACCTTTAAGCATAAAATCATCCTCAACGTAATCCTCATAAAAACATTCTCAGTTTTAACATCATAAAAAGATTTAAGAGTCATAAACTTCTAGCTTTTGAAATCAAAGAGGTTATGGAAACACTTATGGAATCATACCATATGAATCATGCCTTTGAAAGAAAGGGACGAGCCTTAACATACCTTTTGATCGCCTTAGTTGTTCTACGTTTATCCTTCGAAGCTCGTAAATCTACCTATAAACCATTAATACTATTATTAGGCTCAATGTCATACGCTCATCTTAAGCCTTCCATTTAATTCCGTTTAGAATCTGCCGAAATTCGGGCAGCACCTCCCCTATTTATATGCCTAGCCCGAAATCACAATCCAAACACCAACAACAACAATAACAATACCAACATCACAACAATATTATCCAGCCCAATGGGCTCCATAAAACAGCCCACATGCTGTTTTCCAACTTCCATAACTAACCAACTTACTACACAATTATTTAACGACTTTGTCTCCGAGAATAAGCCTTAAATAATACCAAAAGATAAAAGATTCATACCTTTTTTTCTTGTTAAGACAGCAATATCCTCAATATCCACGCTAAAATACACCGCAAAACAATACTAGAATCGCAACCATGTGTTACCTGGACCTAAACTACTACTCCGCTACTTGAAAATTGCTCACTTTTTGTTTCCCTCTCTCTCTCTCTCTCTCTTCAATTTCTGGAATTTTCTGGCAAAATCTGATTACAAAGGGGGTTTTTACCCTTTCTATAAGGGTCAAATTCGGGTTGGGTCACTGTAGCATTTTACTGTAGCAGTACTGCAGCAAGTCAGTACTGTAGCAGTACTGTAGCACGCGTTTCTACTCTGTCAGCTGAACTTGTAACATCCATAATTCTGTACTTCGATGTCCTATCGATGAGAGGTTTGTTGCGTTGGATACTGGACTCGACGAACTTCATTTTAGGCTTTCGATTCACATCCAAACACTTCATATGCTGAGAGATATTCGTCCCTTAATTTGGACCAAATTTTTCACACAAAACATTACCCATCCTTTCTCCAAAGTCGTACTACTCCATTTCTTCCACTCATTTTCTTATAAAACTTTCCGGTATACCTTATATACATGATATTTATCATTAATCATACTTGATAATGGTCATGTCCTTTCGTTTCAAGGTTGTCCTTCCCGGTTACGACTTATGAGATCATAATTCATCCTTTACTTCCTTGTTACGAACTTCCCATGGCTTGTGCCTTCCAAAACTTCATGGAACTTCTCCGATACTCCATTAATATAGTGAAGTACATGGCATGCTATGCTCTGAGAATGCGAGGTGTAACATTCTTAAGGAATGTTTTATAGGACATGAATAGAGTGCCAGCAAAGGATCTCTAATGAGGTATTTAATGTTCAAAGAGAGATTCATGTTGTATCTTAGGATTTGGTTATAGTCTAGTCAAGTGGGAAGAAGTACTAATGGCCTGCGCTGTGCTTATAAGTCTTATGTGATTATGTAGACCCTACGAGTTAAGTGATGACCACGGGAAGGCCATATAGGCGCGGTGTTATCTAGCCCGACCTTATAGGCGCAGCTGATCGGTGGGATGCAATGCATACATACATACATACAGATAAAAATATATAAATGAAATCAACATTTTGGGATGCAATGCATAAATACGATGTTGATTTCATTTATATATTTTTATGTGTATGTATGTATGTATATATGCATTGCATCCCACTGATCAGCTGGGGATAACACCCCGCCTACATGGCCGGGCAAGATAACATCACGCGTATAAGGCCGGGCAAGATAACACCGCGCCTATATGGCCGGGCAAGATAACACCGCGCCTATAAGGCGGGGCAAGATAATACCGCGCCTATATGGCCGGGCAAGATGCTATATATATTACCGTGCCTTAGTGGCCGAGCAAGATGCTATATATATTACCGTGCCTTAGTGGCCGGGCAAGATACTATATATATTACCGCGCTTAACGACCGAACAAGATATTATATATGGAAAAGGTTTTCTTTAAAAGCTAAGTCTGCACGACATTCGCCTTAAAAAGGCATTCAGAGGCACAGGTTGATCTCTTTTATATTGCTTTATCTTCATACGTTCATTATGTTATTTTCCATACTTGGTATCTCTTACCATGTTACTATTCCTGCCTTACATACTCAGTACATTGCTGGTACTGACGTCCCTTCCTGTGGACGCTGCGTTCATGCCCGCAGGTGTAGATAGACGAGACGAGGATCTTTCATCGTAGGCTGCTTTCAGGTATTGGTCTCGAGTGGTGGCTCCACTTCTTCCTGGAGCATTACCGAGTTTGAGTCTATATATATATATATATATATATGAATTATGTTAAGGGTACGCCGGGGGCCCTGTCCCAACTTGTATACTTCAGTCATGTTCATACTCGGCTAGCTATTACCGATTCACCCACGGGTGTAGACACCTCAAAAGTTTTAATCGACTCCGGTTCAACTCTAAATCGACCCGCAATATACGGAGTAACATATGACAATGTGGATCCTGGATCAATCAAAGCATATACATCATGAGAAAATATCGATAATATACCTGTAACCACATCAGGAGACGACTCAAGATCTTGGCGTCCAGCCAAAGCATAAACACGGTGCTGAGGAACGCTAGAACTGGGAACTCCCCTTCTGCCTCTACCATGGCCAGCTGGCGCATGTGAACCTGGCCCCATAGGGCGTACAGACGCTGCAGATCCGGCTACCGATCCTGAAGGATGGGTCCTACCTCTACCATGAACTGAGGGAAATCACGCATGACCTGGTTTGGTCGGCCACATGAATAGAAAACATTTGAACGCAATCGGCATCGACCCCAATGCAACTTCCCACACTGGGAACATCGTGGTATAGGTGGCCTTGATTGCCCTGAATCATCTCTGAACTGAGACCCCGAATAACTCTGACTCAGCCCGGAACGAGTAGATCTATTGAATCTCTGGCCTATAAATCGTGGAGGTGCACTAGTCATAGAATAGCCCGAGTGCCTAGAAATCTGCTGTCTGTGCCCACCTGTAAACTCACTCATCGGACCTGAAGATCTGGCCCTCTTGCCATGACCCCTATCCTGCTCGCGTTCACTTCTTTGCTGTTGTAGGCTTTCTTCTAAGTTTTGAGCATCAGCCTGAATGCGTGCAAGGTCCATATTGTCCTGAAGGGAAGCAGTCAAACACCTATCCATCAAATGCGGCCCTAGGCCTTTCACAAATCGGTGTACCCGGTCACCCATATCCGCTACCATGGCCGAAGCATACCTAGCCAAAGAATTAAAGCAGAGAATATACTCTAGAGCACTCATGCTACCTTGCCTCAAATTTAAGAACTTATCGGCTCTAGCTCCCCGAACTTTTGGAGGCATATAATGTCGGAGGAAGGCATCAACAAACTCTTTCCATACCGAGGGAGGTGCGTTGGCCCCACGTGAAGCCATCCAAACCGTGTACCATTGGATCGAGACATCTCTCAATCTATACGACGCTAACTCCACCAATTCGGTGTCCGAAACATGTATTAATCGAAGCGTCCTCAACATACCATCAATGAAGTCCTGAGGGTCCTCCTCCGGCTTTGATCCAAAGAATTCTGGAGGGTTCAAGGTAATAAAGTCACGGGCCCTTGCACTAACAGCCCTATCACCTTGCCCTGTAATTTGCCGCTGAATCTGAGCAGCAACCAACTGAGTAAGCAAATGTATGGCCGCTTTTACATCTTGGCCTGAAACATCTGGTGGAGGAGCTGGAGGTGCTGGATCTGGGGCTGAGGCTCCCTCACGCTCCTCTAATATAGGTACTGAGCGGGAGGACTGAGATTGAGCCGCACTCTAGGACTCACTTTCCTCTACTACCGGTGGCGGTGCTCTTTCAGCCCGCTTTTCTGCCACCGTATTGCCCTTTTGGGCTTCTGTAGCCTTTCTCTCTACAGGGATTTCTGAAATACACAACACACGGTTAAGGAATAAGAATTTCTTACATCATAGCTCTATCGCACGATTCTTATGAAGAAAGAAGGTCATTTATTCCTAAAATGTTCGCAGCTTCTTGTTTATAAGTGTGGCACGCAACACACCCATAACCAAGACTCTACTAGACACGGCTCGTAGACACACCCTAGGACTGAACTACTCTGATACCACTTTTGTCATGACCCGTCTAGATGGCCGCGACGAGCGCCGGGTGCTAGCCCACCCGGGTACCCCTTGGCTTACTCTTATGCTTACATCTAGTTGAGCCACATAATTAAACGCATAATTCTATTCATTCATCATACTAGTCCCACTGGACAACAATGCCTTTACCTTATCATTGGCATCTATGCCACACCAATGTACATGAGCCGACAAGGCTATCAAAATGATATACAAAATATAGGCTGACAAGGCCAGACATATCTAACCCTATACACATGTCAACGAGCCTCTAAGAAGAGTATAACATATCACATGAGCGGGATAGGGCCCCGCTATGCCCATAATTATGTACACAAAAGAATAAGTACCCAAAAGATATGGCTCCGAATGAAATGGAGCTCTGCTATGTAGTCTCTGAGAATGTGACTATGGATCAAGCCTGTCTCCCTGTGCACCTGCGGGCATGACGCAGCGTCCACAAACAAAAGGACGGCAGTACGAAGAATGTACTGAGTATGTAAAGCATAATCAATATCAATATAGAAGCATAATGAATGACATGAGAAATAGCACAAGATGGGAGATGGTAATATCATCGTCATAGGCACTTACTTGCCTTACATAGGATCTTTCCATTTCTAATGCGTATTTACGTACATACATCCATATCTGTATCCATAACCGTATCCATTCCATATTTGTACTTGTATTCGTCTACATACCCTTATTCACATTCATATCGTATCATGTTCGTATTCACACTCGTATCCATATCATATACATAATCATATCATATACATAACATGTACATAGCATACCCGACAATGCAGGATCGGTGTTTCATACATACTTGGCCAACCAAGGCTCAAGGTTGCTCATACCTAGCCCTACCAAGGCGTCAGGGTTATCCGTACCATCTGCAGAGGTGTGCGTGCATTTCGTAATCATATACATACTTATTTACATATCTTACCCGGCCTCATAAGCTCGGGGTTCCATAATAGTCATACATAGATATATACACATAATAGCTCATAAGAATCTTTACTATTAGCATCATTATCATAACCGTCATCGTTATCGTCATCATTATTACCATTATAGTCGTCATCAATATCATTATCACTATTATCGTCATTTATCTCATCTACCTCAATAGGCCTACTCGTCATACGAGGAACTTAGTACAATCGTGGCGTATCAATAATCGTGAGCTTACTAGCTCGAAAGATCAAATCATTTGAAGGATATCACAGTCTCATAGAAGATTTAGACATTTGGCCAAAGAACCATGCCTTATGAAAGAAGGGTTAGCCTACATACCTTTCTGTGCAACTATTCTATGACTTGTACGTTCTCCTTCAAGGCTCACGTTCTACCTTCATTGAAGTGCATACTCATATTAGAATCGATAATTAGCATACATGACTGAAACTAGAGAAAATTGGACAACATCTCCTTTATTCATACGACGTTCCTCTATAACGTATATCAACTCCCAAACGTCAATAATACATTCATAATACCATAACAATAATCATTATTCATCCACATTATCCACATTTCTAGACTTACTTTCAATTATCCATATCCATGGCTATAACACACGACTATTTCCATTCACGTACATTGGTCATCTCATGTTCTCAACATCATTTATAACATATTTACATCACAATACATCAAGATTCATAACTCAATTCAAACTATTTCTCAAATTGGCACTATTCCACATTCATGACCCATTTTTCTATACCTTTCTACAATCCAAGTATTTCAACTCTTAAATACCTTAAACAGCATAGAAATATCATAAATCTTACCTTAGATGTCGTAGGAACAAGCCTTAGTTGATAATACTCCACTTGAGCAAAAACCCTAGTTCATCTCCAATGAGATTTCTTGACTTGTATGATCTTTAATGGGTTTTCTTACACTTGATTCACTTGATTTATGTTGTTGATCACTAATAATCCTTGAATTCTTGTGGAATAAATGTAGAGAGATGTTTTAGAGAGAAAGGGTGTCATGTAGAAGTGAAATTAAATAAACCTTGGTCCCTTAATTTATTGAGCCAAAATCTGCCCGATCGTATATACAGACCAACATACGGTCCGTATAATTTGTACGGGCCGTATGTCTGGCTGTATATTTGGTCCAAAAACTTTTGAATTTCTGGGCTGATTATACGGTCCCAAACATACGGACCGTATAATTCATACGGCCAGTATGTTTGGCCGTATAACCCCCAGTGGTTTTGAAGTTCGTTTCGTCGATTCGTTTGGCCTCCAATCCTTATGGAACCTTCTTAACACTTGTTCAACACTTCAATACCAATCTAAGGGACTTTATCACTCCCCTCCAAGACATCATTAAGTCCTCGTTAAGTCATTACTCTTACTTCCTTCCCAATGCCTATCGTATGGCTTGCCTTCTCTTGACCAACTTTCTCGTCTAACATCGGATGCCTTTGAAATCTCACTTAGGGTCATCAAATGTCATTTCTTACTCATGGAAATATCGTATACTCGTACTCGTCACTAGTTCATTCATTTGTGCAGCAACGAAAGATTTTTCGAGGTGTAACAATATATATTTACCACTGGACTACAGCCAGTTGGGCAGTTACCACCGTGCTATGGCCGGTCGGGCAGTTGCGATCTACTGTCGGGCGATAATTGGACGAGCAGTTATTACCACCGAGTTGTAGGAGGTAGGGCAGTTTGTATAGGATGATTAGTAAGATAAAGGCACAGTACTGTACATAGATATGGTTAAGCATGCGAGAGTATAGAGAAACATGTATCATATATGGATCGGGTTGCACGCCGCACACATGTTCAGATAATGTTTGATGATAAGGTAACTAGGACTATGGTAGGGTATACAGACCTAGTAAAGATTGCAAGAAGATTAAGAGGTATGTATACATATGCTAGATTTCCATCGGTAGTTCAGAAATGCCAGGTTGATTCTTATTCTTCTCATCTTTAGTATATGGCTATTTTGTTGCACTTTCCACCTTGCATACTCAGTACATTGCTCATACTGACATCCCTTTACTGGGGGTGCTGCGTTTTATGCCCGCAGGTCTTTAGATATAGCTTGACGGATCTTTCAATAACGATACCAGCTCATTAAGCAGGGTCGTGGCTCTCCACTTCCTCGGAGTTGCCCTGTGAGTCAGCATGGCTGCATATGCATTTGCATGGGTATGGCGGGGCCCTGTTCCGGCCACTTTATGTCATATACTCCTGTAGAGGCTCATAGACAGATATTCACAATTAGATATCTTATAATCATCTCGACTTATACTATGTTGTATCATTATTATGGATAGCTTTACCAGCACATGCACTCGAGATTACTTTGAAGACTTAAGTATGTTATCATTTGGGCTTGTGCCTCTATGGCATATAGTACCTTGGTCTTATGTTGCCTTTCGAGATACAGAAAATGTGAGTTACAGTTTGGTTCGCTCGGTTCCCGTAGGGTGCCGAGTGCTAGTCACGCCTTATCAAGGTTGGGGGTGAGACACTTTCAACCAAGAATTGGCTAACCGCATTAGTGCAACTCCCACCATCAATGATCAAGGAACAAACCTTGTCAAAAATTTTACACCTAGCATTAAACAAGTTCTCCTGTTGGTCACTCTCTTCCCTAGCTAGAGCTCCCATGGCCCTTCTAGCAACAATAGCATGATTCAAAGCCTCTTCATATCTCAATTCAACTTCATCCTCGGAATCACCCTCACACTCACTACTTTCTCCTTCCTTATCATGACCAACCCCGCCCTTATTTTCATCATTGGTTCGATGCCCATCCCTCACTATAGTGATAGTCCTCTGGTTGGGACACTCACTTGCAATATGTCCTTTACCTTGGCATTTGAAACATTGAATGGTAGATGGATGAGGGAAGTTAGGTTTAGAATTGTTACCTTCATTGCCTTGGTCGTCTCCTTTAGCCTAGTAATCAAACTTAGCTTGAGGAGTGGGAGTAGTGATCTTGGGCTTCTCCCAAGTGGACGACTTCCATTTCTCTTTCCCTTGGTTCCAATTTGAAGATGATTTTCTTTCGTCTTTTTAAGACCTTTCTTCTTTTTGATCCACTTCAACCTTGGATGCATCATGGAATGCCTCTTCTAGACTATTATAAGTCTTGAGCCGCATCGGTTTAGAGATGTCTTGATTCAAGTTGGATACAAACCTTATAATAGTATACTCCTCATGCTCTTCTATCTTGGACTTCATCCGCAAATCCTCAAACTCATCAAAGTACGCTTCCGCACTTTTCAACCCTTGCTTCAAAATGTACAACCTTTTGAGTGCATCTTCGTGGTATATGGGTGGAAGCCGTCTTGTCTCCATGAGCTCAATCAAGTCGTTCCAAGTTGGGAGATCATAGATGTCTTGTTGAGCTCTTTGTATCTTCTTGGATTCCCACCAAGTAGAAGTGTATCCCTTAAATTGAGTGAGGGCATACTTTGCCTTCAAGGCCTCGGACACATTGTTCGTGAGAAAGATGCGCTCACTTTGCAATTTCCATTCAAGGAACTCTTCCATATTACTACCTCCTTGGATCGTAGGAAGGTTCACCTTAATAGTGTTTAAATTCCGCTCATTATCTTTCCATCTTCCCCGATCTTCATAGCCTTGGGCCCTCCGTAAGTCTACATGACCTTGGAATCTAGGGTCAGGGCCCGAAAATCTCTCAAAACCTCCTCTTCCTCCACTCCCCCGGTTATTCATTCCTCCATGCCTCCCTCCTTGCCGGTTATCATCCTACCACCCACCTTGTGGATAGTCATCATACTCCTCTTCATTCATAAGGTATTGGTAGTGGCGTTGGTATTGGTTTTGGTTAGGAAAGGGATCTTGTGTTTAGACTTGGGGTTGAGCTTGGGGTGCTTGTTGTAAGATTACTTGAGGGATTGCCTCATTCGGGTTGTTTTGGTAAACTTGGGGATAGGTCTGTCGATTGGTGTTTTGGAATGTGGAGTTTTGGGATGGAAGGTTGATTGTTTGGGGTGGTGGAGCTCTTTGGGTGGAGGTGGTTGTGGTGTTGGGGTTACACAAGGCATGTGCTTGTCCCGGGGTAAGGGTTCTGGTGTCTTGTGTTTTATCCCCATCACCTTCATTCCTAGGACGGGGAGTGCCCATTCTACTCGAACCCTCTATTTGAACTTTCTCAATACTCACCATCCGTTCATCGATACCATTCAACTTCCCATTCACACCATTCATCTCTCCTCTCATATTTTCCATACCCGCTTGCATACCCGAGATTTGATTCATGATCATAGGCAATGAACTTGCTATGGATGATATATCTACTACCTCTTGCGTCCTATCCCTTGGTTAGACATGATGACCTGAAAAACTAGCAAACAAGATTAGCAATAAAAGCCTCACTTCACTCGTGTTGAACTCTCAACTCTTACCACACTTGTGCTCTTTCAAAGTTGTTGATGAATCGCTCGTCCAATCAAATTCACATGTTACTTGTCCTTTGTGGTAGAATGGACTCTTGTTTAGATGAATGACAGACGACTCAAAGCAAACGGACGAGAGCCAATAAAGTTTTCAATGAAATAAATCGAAGAAAAGCTTGAAAGAAATTAGCACGAAAGAAATGCGGACACAAGAACTAGTAAACACAAGTAGGAACTACTACTAAATGGCTACTAGTTGAGAGACACAAGAAATTGAAATGCTAAAATCGAAAAATAAATGAAATTTTGGCCCCGGGTAGGTGATAATTTGAAAATGGGGTCTTGAAGCCTCAATTGATCCAATGCATTAATTTGAAATAACGAAAAATTTTAAAATTGTATACTCTTTTATTTTTCTTATATTTTTTTGTTCCCTACCTAAGGAATAGGGAAACAATCACTTACAATCAAGGCTCAATAAATTTCGATAAATAAATTGAGATGAAATGAAAATTTGGAATTGATAATGTACCTCAAATTTACGAATTGGGTTGTGGAATTTATACGGTCCGTATATAATTGACGGACCGTAAAAGGTGACCGTAGAACAGGGACAGAAACTCAAAAATTTGGTACCAAATTTATGGACCAAAATCTACGGGCCGTAAAAATTTTACGGTCCATATTTTTCCCACCGTAAATCACTGGCAGAATGTAACTTTTGGGCCTCCAATTTTTCGGACCAATTATACGGACCGTAAAATTTATACGGTCTGTATGTGGGACCGTATAGTGGCTTCAATGATTTCGTATTGAACTCGTTCTCTTCAAAATTTGGGCCAAATTTTCTTGGATCTGATGACGTCTTGGGCCCCAAATAACCTAGGATTTGCCTTTTTTGGCCCAACAAACAACTTTCCACTTGTCCTTGGAAAAACCTTTGGATCAAACCCTCTTCTTAGATCTTCTTCTCCACTATGAAGATATGAATGTTCTTAAGAACACCCAAATGCAATCTAGGACCAAATCAACTCGTCTTTGCTTCAATTTTCAGATCTAAGCTCCTTATCACTTGAAGTGTGAAGCCCAATATTCAATTTGCCTTTATTGCTTCTCAATCACTAAACCCACTTTTGAGTTCTTCAAGCTTTGATGAAGCTTCAATGGTGAAAACTTCAAAACCCACCCAAACAACTTCAAACTTCGGATTTAGATGTTTTCACCTTGGTAAACTCAAATCTAACTTCAGAAACAGCAAAATCAAATCACAAGAACAATTTTCGATATTAGATTTTGAGCCTAGGATTTGAAATTGTCGGAACAATCTCTTAGCCTATGCTCTAATACCAATTGATAAGATCCAACCTAAGGAAACTCTAAGAATTAAATAAAAATAAAGGAAAACAAAAAGATAGACGAAGAATTGGGGATTAAAGGGGATAGAGGATAGATACTTGACCCAAGAGCAAGAAATCTATGGACAAGAAAGGGTATATCAAACCCTAACCCTTCCAATCGGATTTACAAGCCCTAGAACCTAAGCAATTCGAATCAACAAATGACTTAAATGAATCCACAAATATGCAACATTAAATTCGATGGAAATAAGTAATTCACTTCACAACTAAGAAGCAACACTTGGTTAACCAACCAAACAATCTATATTAATCTAAAACTATCAACTATAATCTCTCATAAGAGTTTCTTCATTCAACATAATCTAAAGATGAAAATAACCTAAGTCTAGTATTTATACTAAGAGACTCAAGAGCTAGGCTAGTTATTACAAGAATGCCATTAATGAGGCAAGGGCCTTATTTGGCTAGTTGGATGTTGGCTTGAAATCCAATAAAGGCTCCTGTTGCACATATAGCCATCATCCAATCGTCAAGCTTGCAATTGTGACCCTTTTGTATCTATGTCCCTTCTTTGCACGTCTAGCCACATTTGCGTTTCTGTCCCTTTGCGACTCTAGCCACTTGAGTGTTGGCCTTCTTTCTTATAGCTTCTTCTTTCATTCCTCCCCAAGCTTCTTGTCCATAATTCATAGGCCTTCTTATGGGGCTTGTGTGCCTCTCCATGGGTCTCCAATGCTCCTTTGGTCATCCTCCTAGCTTGAATGGATTGGAGTTCCATGCCTTGGTCTTCAATGTGAGCCTTCAAGCAAAGTGTGCCTAGTAGGGTCATATCATGCAACAAGAGAGGTGGTGGGACAATAATCGTTAAGGAGGAAGACGTGGAGAGATGAACAACCGGGGTAGAAGAAGGCAAGCTGGATTTGCTAGGTTCCAAGGTCATGTAGACCAAGGGAGGTGGCAAGGCAATGAAGCTCACGGAGACAATGATCAGAACTTGAATACCACTAAGGTAACAATTCGCAAGTTCACGGGAAGTAGTGATCCGGAGGAGTTTCTTGAATGGAAATTAAGTGAGAGGATATTCCTCACCAAAAATGTGTCGGAAGCTTTGAAAACAAGGTATGCCCTCACTCATTTGAGGTATGCACATCAACTTGGTAGGAATCCAAGAAGCTAGAAAGGGCTCAACAACGTATCTTTGATATTCCTATGTGGAATGACTTGATTGAGCTCATGGAGACGAGATACTTGCCTCCTACCTACTCTCAAGAAGTCCTTAAGAAGGTATACATGTTGAAGCAAGGCTCCAAGAGTGTTGGGGAGTACTTCGATGAATTTGAAAATTTGAGGATGAAGTCCCAAATAGAGGAGCACTTGAACTACACTCTCATAAGAATTGTGGCTAACTTAAATTGGGATATCTCCAAACCTATGCAGCTATAAACTTATAGGAGTGTAGAGGAAGCGTTTCATGATGCTTCCAAGCTTGAAGTAGATTTGAAGGAAGAGAGAGTTTACAAAGCAAAGAACACCACATCTTCAACATGGAACAAAGGTAAAGTTAACTGGAAAACATACATTTGGGAGAAGCCCAAGACCACCACTCAAGCACCTCAAGCAAAGTTTGACTACAAGGCCAAGGGAGATGATAAGGACAAAGGAGGTAACAATGCTAAACCCAACTATCCTTGTCCATCTACCATTCAATGTTTCAAATGTCAAGGTAGAGGACATATTGCAAGTGAATACCCCAATAGAAGATCAATTATAGTGCTACGTGATGGGTACTGAATCGATGAGGAAGATGAGGACGGGGTTGGTAGTGATAATGAGGGAGAAAAGAGTGAGCATGAGGGTGAATCCGAATATAATGTTGAACAAAGGATGGAGGAGAGATTGAACTTTTCCATTGTAGCTAGGAGAGCCATGGGTGCATTAGATAGAGAGGAGAGTGATCAAAGAGAGAACCTATTTCATGCTAGATGCCAGATAGTGGACAAGGTGTTTCCCTTGATTATTGATGGTGGGAGTTGTACGAATGCGGTGAGATAATTCTTGGTTGAACACATGAAGTTTCCCACAAGGAAACATCTTAGTCCCTACAAACTCCAATGGTTTAATGAGTGTGGAGAAATGAGGGTGACCAAGCAAGCCGTTATCAAGTTTAGCACTGGGAGGTATAAAGATGAGCTCTTATGCGACGTAGTAACAATGCAAGCATGTCACATCTTGCTTGGGAGGCCTTGGCAATTTGATAGGGATGCACAACAAAGTGTGAGGTCCAACAAGTATACATTTGTACTTGGGGTCGAAAATTTTTTCGTGCTCCATTAACGCCCTATCAAGTGAGTGGAGATTATAGAATCATGAAGGAACTCCGAGAGAGGGTTCAAGTGGAGGAAATGGAGAAGTGTGAGAAGGGAGCCGTGGTGACCATTGGTGGAGAAGGATCATCTCAAGATGGATCCAAGAGGTGTATGTTGGCCAAACCAAGCAATTGTTTGAAGGGTATTGATGAGAGGCACTTCATGGTGTGCCTTGTAAACAAAGACCATTTTTTGCATACTAACCAAACTACTAGCACTTTGCCTAGTAGTATGTCTTCTGTTTTGCAGGAGTATGATGCGCTATTTTTTGAGGAGGTGCCCAATGGATTACCTCCATTGAAGGGTATTGAACATCAAATTGACTTTCTGTCGGGTTCACAAATTCCCAACAAACCAGCTTATAGGAGCAATCCAGAAGAAACAAAAGAATTGCAAACGCAAGTTGAGGAGCTTCTTAAAAAGGGTCTAGTGAAGGAGAGTCTTAGCCCATGTGCCGTTCCAGTGATTCTTGTTCCAAAGAAAGATAGCACTTGGAGGATGTGCATTGATTATAAATCTGTCAACAAAATCACGATAAAGTATCGCCATCCTATTCCTAGACTTGATGATATGTTGGATGAGATTTTTGGCTCAAGTGTGTTTTTGAAGTTTGATCTTAGAAGTGGCTATCACCAAATTCGAATGAACCCTGGTGATGAGTGGAAATCGGCCTTCAAAACTAATTTTGGCCTCTATGAGTGGCTTGTCATACCATTCGGCCTAACCAACCTAGCACATTTATGAGATTGATGAACCATGTCTTGAAACCATTTATCAATAAGTTTGTGGTCGTCTATTTTGATTACATTCTTGTGTATAACAAATAAATTGAGGAGCATGTAGGCCATTTGAGGCAAGTATTTGATGTATTGTTGCGTGAGAGGTTGTTTACTAATCTCAAGAAATATTCTTTTTGTGTTGATAATGTGATATTCTTGGATTTTGTGGTGAGTGCAAATGGTGTGGAGGTTGATAAACAAAAGGTGGAGTCTATTAGAACTGGCCAACTCCTAAAACTCCAATTGATGTGAGGAGTTTCCATGGGTTGGCAAGTTTCTATAGAAGGTTGGTAAAAAGGATTAGTACAATTTCCTCTCCCTTGACCGAATTGATAAAAAAGAATGTTCCTTTTGTCTGGGGAGATGAGAAAGAGAAGGCATTTCAAGAGTTGAAGTCCATGTTGAGTTCGTCACCATTGTTACAATTACCCCATTTTGAGAAAACTTTTGAAGTTGACTGTGATGCTTTCAGAGTTGGCATAGGTGGGGTATTGATGCAAGAAGGCAAGTCATTGGCTTACTTTAGTGAAAAGCTAAAAGGAGCATCATTGAACTACTCTACTTATGACAAGGAGTTGTATGCACTTGTGAGGGTATTGACCCATTGTCAACATTATTTGTGGCACAAGAAATTTGTGATTCTTTCGGATCATGAATCATTAAAGTATTTGAAGAGCCAATTGAAACTCAACGAGATACTGTTACATCTCATATTTTCATGTGTTGGAAAGCGTGTGAGTTAAATGACATTAGTAACGGAAAGCGAGGTTATCCCCTAAGCTTATAGGTTGTTAGAGTAATTGTACAGATGTGCTGTAGGGATTAGAAGTTAAGCAAATCGAAGAACATAAGTTATGTCGAGGTTCAAAATTTATTTGAATGAAATACGGTCCAAGCTATAATATCCCATATTTGTGGACTAGGAAATTGAACCGTCCAACATGAGCAAATTTACCCGAGCCTAGAGAATTTGGTCATATTCGAGCATGAAAATCAAGAACTCGGTGTATACAAGGAATGAAGTCTCGAAATGATTTAAGAAGAAAAAGCGTGACGACGATGATTGAGAATAATATTTTATGTGTGGCAAATGAGGCTATGGCCTAGTGTTATATCACATGGTCATGGTAATGGGTATATGGAGTGTGTTAAATGTGATCAATATTTAAGTAAATTAAGACCAAGAAATTAATTATGTGGGTAATTGGTTAAATGTTGGGATAAAGTAGAAGAGTACATGATTAATTATGCTATTAATTATCATTACATGGATAGATGTCAATTTGGGTAAATCCATGTGCAACCAAGGGAAGTAGATAACAAATGACTTTTTATTTACATGGTGGTTAGGTGGCATGTTATTAGGAGGATTATTTTACAAAGTCATCCCATATGGTGGGACCCACACTCCACTCCCATATGGAGGGACCCACACTTCACTAAGAGAAGATGATTTCCATATATAATTAAAGTGAACTTATCTTGTGAGATGAGCATGGGGGCAGCAACAAAAAAATCTGGAATGCAAATCATGTATTTCCATTCCTGGAAATAATTAACGTGACTTTCAATTTTTGGTAGCATTCATGTTTAGTTACCGAAAAGGCATATCATTCTCCTCACCTTAATTTATAGGAAATCTTCTGTACGAATAAAGGTGGCAAGCAATTGTGGAGAACATCATACGAATTCGTTTACTGCTTCGATCTTGTTGTTCCGTTTTCTCGCGTTGTTGAATTCGGGCTTTCTTCGAAGGGAAGTAAGGTGGAAGAAGATCATTTCTTGGCATATAAGGTAAGAACTATTCTCTCCTAGGTATATTTAAAGTCATCCCGGTCATAGCTAAATTGTGAGATGGGAACTACGAAATTAATTGCGGGAAATCGGATAAGTTATTGTTGTTGTTAGATGGGCTGATTTGAGGTATATTTTTGGGTTGTGTTGTGGCTGGAAATTGTTGGAGTAGCTTAAGTATATTTTTTTTGTTGTCATTGATATGTATTTTGAAGGAAAGAAAAATTGGAGAAGTGTGTTTGATAATCGTATCCGGGCTTGTCGCTCGTTGTGAAATGTTTATGACTTGTTGCTGCTACATGGTATCTAGTTATTGATGCATATACTTGCTGGATTTTTCTGGTTGTTGTTGTTGATATATGGAGTTTGGGAAGATGAGAAGAATGGGGGAGATACTTCCCGTTTTGTTTTAGGATAAGTTAAATTTTCATTATACGATTAAGAGAATCGTTTGTATAATTAATGATAGTATCATTTTTGTTAGTTATAGATCATGCAGTAGATATGAATTGAGTTCTTGAGCCGTTGAGCTAAGACCTAGTATGTTAAGGCTGGCCCTTCTTTCATTTTGGCATGATCCTTATGATATGAACGAACAAACGAATGAGCGAGCTTCCATATTACTCTACTCTTAGAAGAATTAGGAGTACTTTAGTCTTTGATGATCCTATACCCTTTTTATGATTGTTCCTTCTGTTCTTAGGTCCTGAGATTTCAGACATTGATGATGTTAGCTCAAAAGATGTCTAATGGAGGTAGTACGATCTTATGTCACTCCAAGAGTTCTAGTTACTCATTATGCTTATGCATTGCATTTATTATACATATGAAAATTGACCCTTGACCAGAAAGCATTATATACGCGTATATTATATGTATATAGGGTATGGGGAAAGGGATAGGCGTTATATATGCATTACCACCGGATCAGCTGGTGCACAGTGATGATGATGATGATATATGGATCGGGCCGTACGTTCCTCGGCATTATTATATGATATATGGATCGGGCCGTACGTTCCTTGGCACTAACATTGGTATATGGATCGGGCTGTACATTCCAAAGCATTAACAGTTATATTATGAACTATGCATATCATACGCCATCAGAGGCATCTTCAGCGAACCAGTGTTATACAGATATGTTCAGATATTCAGTCATACAGATGCATTCAGACAGCCAGTTGAGCTTATGAGTTTCAGATTCTCTTCATGATTCTTATGTATATATTACTCTTATGCTTTACATACTCAGTACATTATCCATACTGACTCCCTTATTGTTCGAGGGACTGCGTTTCACGCCCACAGGTCTGCAGATACAGATTGGTGATCCATCTATTTGGATGTCAGCCCATCGGATGAAGTTGATGCACTCCATTTGTTCCGGAGATGCCAGGAACAAATGACGGTTACTTTATTGGAAGTCATATGACATCCTTATTAGCCCACCTAAGCTTATATTGTTGTCACAGATATATGTCAGTAGGAACTTGACTAGTACGGTCAGGTGCCCGTCATGTCCCTTCCGTTTAGGTCGTGACAAAAGTGGTATCAGAGCAGGTCTAACCTAGGGTTGTCTACAAGCCGTGTCTAGTAGAGTCTTGTTTATGGGTGTATTGCGCGCCACACTTATAAACAGGAGGCTACAAGACATTTAGGATGGTTACTTTTTTTCTATTCTACATCGTGCGATAGATCTAACTCATAGGATATAATATTTCCAATCCTAACCCTGATTGTTTTGTAGTTGTGATACGACTTCTATGGGGAAGAAGGCTGATGGTCCCGGGGCTGCCAGAGTCAGTCATTCTTATGATATAGACCCATCGGAGAATGTGCCCTATATCGAGATAGATCTATTGGAAGTTATATCCTCCATAGAGACAAATCTGTATGAGATCTAGGGGGAATATCAATTTGAAGTAATGAAAATTTTAAAATTTCTATACTTTTTTTTTTTGCTCCCTACCAAAGGAATAGGGACACAAAAACAAGAACGAGAGTCAAGAATTTTTTTTGACAAATGAAACTTGGATCAATGTAAATTACCTTGAGAAATACGACCTTACATAAAGGTCCGTATAAAAAGATACCGTCCGTGTAAGTGTTCGTATAAGAGGATGTCACTTTGAAGCAGAAAGTTCACTTTGTCCCTTGCCTTATACGACCTTACTTATATGGTCCGTAGAAAACGATACGGTCCGTGTAAGTGTCCGTATAAAATGATGTCACAAAACAGTAAGTGCTCTTTGTTAGATCCTGAAATACGACTAACTTATACAGTCTGTATAAAAAGATACGGTCCGTATAAGTGTACCTTTTTTCTGCTACAGTGATTCGTCTTGAAGCTCGAATTTCTTGGGACTTGGGCTAATTTTCTGAACTTGTATGACTTGATGGGCCCACTAAACCTAGAATCTTTCCATTTTGGGCCTAGAAACACCTTTTCCAAAACCTTGAGGTACAATTTGGATCTAGCTTTCCCATTTGAATCTTCTTCTTCACATGAATGTTTGAAGAATGCTCAAGAATACATGAACATTAAAAAATTTAGCTAGCTTCAAATCAACTCCAAATACCCCCAAATTTTGGATTTAGACTCCTTATATCAAATAGAACAAAGCCCAATGGTTATCAACCTTCATTTCACCAAATTTTCAACACCTACCAAACGTTCTTCAACTTTTTTCAAAAGCTTCAACTCAAAAATGGTGGATTCTTCAATATTGACTCGATTGACACAAAATTTGAAGATTTGAAACCCTAACATACTAAGGAACAATAATCTAATAACAAAATAGCAAAACAAACACAAAATTTTTGGGTTTTTTTTTCTAGTATTTTCGAATTTTTTTTATATAGTAACAAACCCTAGGCTAGATTTGATAGAACAAATCTAATCCAAGATCTGATACCAATTATGCAAGAACGGAAACAAAAACAATAACAAACTGCAAGAAATAAAAGAGATAGATAATTTGACACAACTTAGACTCAATTTAGCAACCAAAGTTATAGAAAACTAAGACCTCTAAATTTAAGAACAAGAAGCAACCAAATTCTTAGGAAGACCAAGAGGGATTAGAATCCCTAATAACCTATCCTCTCAACAATCACCCAATCCAAGGCTAAGCATGTCACGACCCGACTAGGGGCCATGACGGGTACCTGGAGCTAACTACCGAGCACCGCTCATATCACTAGTCATCACACTCATCCTGAACACATACATGTATAAATACCCCAAGGCTACACATAGATAAACATAAGCCTGTACGGTTACCAAAAATGGTATAAAAAAATGTACACTGACATCATCATGGGACACCAACAACCCACACGTATATATCTACGAGCCTCTACTAGATTACTATACATAAGGACGGGACAGGACCCCGTCGTGCCCAAAATATATACACAAAAGAATATGATCATAAGTGGCACCTCCGGAATAATGGAGTGCTCTCAAAGTCTGCTGATAGCTCCTACGACTCTGGATCACCTCCCTGTCTACCTGTGGGCATGAACACAACGTCCAAAGAAAGGCGACGTTAGTATGAACAGTGTACTGAGTATGTAAGGCATGAATAAAATAAACATACTAGAACAATCATAAGACATGAGATGAATATATTACCTGCTTAACTTTTAAGATTGTGTGCGCGTTTTAGTCATATCACATTTATCATCATACCACATATATCGTCGTTGTTAACCCCCGTCCGGGTAACCATCATACGCCGCCCACTAGTGGTGGTCATTTCCGGCCTTCCAGACGCGGTGATGTCGTAAGCAGCCCGCATTAGCGGTGACATGTCAGGCCATCTAGGCACGGTGGGATCGTAAGCAGCCCGGGTTAGCGGTGACATGTCTGGCCATCTAGGCACGGTGTAACCTCATCATCGTACACATCTCATAAAACATACATTCGAACTAGAAGATAATCTAAAACTATATCGGGGTGATGTAAGGTTGAGAACCCCCGATTTCCGTATGGAGAATCCATGATCATCATACCTCACCTTGAAGGAATTAATATTATAAGGTGTGTTCCGCAACAATGGATAACATCAAGGAGTCGTACAAGGATCATTAGCTTTGTAAAATGTCATATCGTATTCGTAGCATGAACATCGTGAGAATATCGTATCATAGGCTTTAGAATCTCTAGACTTAGGTTCATCATTACCTTTATCGTATTCATAACATATCTCTTATTCTTTTTATCTCATAAGAGGCTCTATATAACATTGACTCATATCTTCGGAAGGTAAGAAAGTCATGGAGAATAAGGAAAATAATATCATAGGAATCATGCCTTAGAAATGAAGGGACTAGCCTTACATACCTTGTATCTCTAAACTCTTTCTATCGTTCACTCGTGTGCCTCTCTAACTTGCGATTCTACCTTCAAGGGAATTCGTACAAAATTAGATAATTGATAACATAAGTATATTTGAACTAAAGCTAATGAAAATTGGGCAACATCTCCTTAGTTTCTACAACTCTCCCCATACCATATAACAACTCCCAACATTTGTAAGAACATTCATAATCCCATAATCCACAATCTTCATCAACCATATATCATTCAATTCTCCTACTCCCATTTCAAGGGCATCCATAGCCATGATCATAATACGATATTGCATTCGTCCTCCTATTATGTTTCTCCCATGCTCTTAATATCATTTATAGAAAGATTTTATTCGCAATACATCAAGAGCCATGATTCATGTCAACTACTATTTGAGATTACTATTACTTTCACCTTTGAGCTCTATATTCTATTTCTTCCATAATCCAAGTCTTTCAACCCCTCAATGCTCTCAATAACCGGAAATAAACATAGAACTCACCTTAAGCACTTGGGGACAAGCCTTGAGTCACTGTACTCCATTAGAATGGAATCCTTCACTTGCATGCCAAAGGAATCCTCAATCCCCACAAACCCTAGTAGGCCTCCTAGTATATAAATCTCTTAATTCTTGGCTTTGATCTTAGCTTTTTGGTATAGATTGTAGTGAAAATAGAGGGAGGGTTTTCGGAGGGTTCTAGAGAGATATAGAATCTGCTCTTTATGGAAAATAATAAAATAAACCGTGGGTTCTTATATTTATAGGCAGGGCTAGAAACTTCCAGGTCTGCAGGTTGACGAGCCAGGTCGACGGTCGTCGACGTGGCCATCGAACCGCCACCTGAAATGTCTGAGTTCTAAACCCTGTCGATGGCTTGTCGACGTGGCCCTCAATGCGGAATGGTTTCAGCAGTTTCCTGAACTGCTTCACTTTGCTCTTATTCGATTCGTTTCACTTCTAACTCCCCTGTAATGTCGAGGATGCCTACTGATATTCCTGTACACATACAATACAAAATATCTCATGAGTAAAGCTCTGGTGCGGACTATCGAACCGAGGGTATACACCGCCAATAAGCCAAAATCTACTTGAAATAAAATGGGAGGTGTAACAAAGCAATCACTCAACTCTCTAGAGTTACAATATCCAAATATCAAGTAATAATAATCAAAATAGTCAAACTCTTCCAAATGAAAGAAACTATTATTTATGCTAAAGATCAAAAGAAGACAACTACATTATTACACTTCTACCCTTAATGAAGTAAGGGTCTTGTTTGGGTGTCTTCTTTTGGGAAAAGAACTTGAAATTGCAAATCTTCAAGTAATAGCCACATTGCAAGCATGGCCATCTTCAATACTCTTCTCCAAACCATCCTCCCATGCTATCATGAATACTTGGAATCCCCGGGAAGGCTCTAGAATTTATTCAGGTATGTCCCTCCTCATGAACAAAGCTTGCATAGCTTGAAGTTCCCTCGCTTGGCTCCTTATGAAAGGTCTTGATGCCACTCGGATTGTACCAAGAAAAGCTTGAAAGAATTGGTACGAAAGAAAACGAACTCAAGAACTAGCATACATAAGTAGGACAAGTACTAAATGCACACTAGTTGAAAGGAACAAGAAAAAACGAAATGCTAAAATCAGGAACGAAATAAAATTTCGGGTCAGGGTAGGTGATAACTTGAAAACACAACTGTGACGCCCCATTTGATCTAAGGTATCAATTCGACGCAACTAAAAATTTAAGTTTTTTTTTTTTTTTTTTGGCTCCCTATGGATTAGGGACACAAAACCAACAAGCAATCCCAAGAAATATTTTCGAATTGAATGGATTAAGAATATGATTTGAGGCTTGGGAAATCAAAGAAATGAGATGAAAGCTTACCTTGTACTCAGGAAATTATACGGTGGAAAAAGTGTGAAATTTGACGGACCATAGAAAATTACATGGTACTGTATACAAGGAACAGTGAGCTACTTTTCTCAATCCAATTTGATGCCAAAATTTGATGGACCGTGGAATTTTATATGGTCCGTACAATGGAGGGTATAAAGGGAACAGTGAGTTACTTTTCTCGATTCAATTTGATGCCACAATTTTGACGGACCATGGAATTTTATACGGTCCGGACAATGGACCGTATACCAGTTCCGTTGCTGACGTTTTGTACTCGAATGTCTTGGATCTGGGGTCAATTTTCTGACCTTGCTGAGTTCCTTGGGCCCACTCAACCTAGTTATTACCACTTTGGGCTGTTTTAACACCTTTTGCACTTCGGCTTGGAAACTTTTGGATCAAACCTTCCTTTTTTAGTCTTCTTCTCAAGATGAAGATATGAATGTCTTCAAGAACATGAAGAACATTCAAATTTCCAAGTACCTTAATTCCAACTCCTTTTTTCTCCAATTTTTAGATCTAAGCTCCCTATCACTTGGAGAACAAAGCCCAATATTCAATTTGCCTCAATTGCTTCTCAATTACTAAACCCACTTTTGAGTTCTTCAAGCTTGGATGAACCTTCAATGGTGGAATCTTCAAATCTCAACCAAATCACTTCAAATTTCCTTTCTAGATGTTTTCCACCAGAACAAACTCAAATCTACCTTAAAAAACATTCAAATCACACGCCAAGATCAATTTTTGAATTTTTGATTTTCAGATTATTTTTTTTTCAAACTAAGAAGAACCTAGGATTAGAAAATTTAGGAATAATCTCTTAGCCTAAGCTCTAATACCAAATGATACGAATCGAATTCGGGAAAGAACCCAATTCAATCCAAAACGCAGAAATTAAGGGGATACGAAGAAAAGGGGGATGAGAAGGGAGGGATAAAAGCAAGACCTCTAGATAATGACTCTATGGACTAATTTGGATATGTTAAATCCAAACACTCCCAATTGGAATCAAACCTAAAAACCTATACTATTTGAAATCAAGGCAAGAGAAGATTCAATTGAATCCACAAATGAACAATCACTTCAAGATATCAATGGAAACAAAGGTTCAAGACCATTCAATGGAATCCACCATCGAAATAGTTAACTGAGCTAAACCCTAATTACAAACTATCAACTCACAAGAGTCTCTCATATCATCATTCATAAACTGAGTGTAAAAATGAGTTAAGTCTAATATATATACTCCTAGAAATAAAAGACAACTAGCTATTACATATTTGTTCTTAATGAGGCAAGGGCCTTGTTTGGCTAGTTGGGATGTTGGCTTGGAATTCAAAATATCTCTTCCTTGCAAAACTAGCCCTCATCCAATCCACAAAGCTTGCGATTGTGACCATTTGCATTTATGCCCATTGACTTGCATATTCGGCCACTTTGCGTTTCTACCTTTTTGCGCTTCTAGCCACTTTTGATTATTGGCCTTCTTTCTTGTAGCCTTATCTTTAAGCCTCGCCCAAGCCACCTCCCACACATCATAGGCACTCGAAGTAAATAATGGACTAAGATAACAAGTTAAGTGAAATAACCACCGCGAGCTAGTCGTGTGGATACGAAGTTCCAGCATCGCATACCGATTGGGAAAGCATTGTACAGGGAAAGCCTTGAAGGCAAAAGCATTTGAGTCAGAATCTAGTAACGTCTTTGATGAGGGAAAGATGTGAAGTTAACAATAGAAGAGGGCTGAAATGAAAATGAACTATTGGAAGGAACGCGAGTACTTGACGGTAACAACCTACAAAAGAAAAAAAAGAAGAATAAAATGTGTATGATTATCTGGAAGTGAAAGCTTATAGATGATACAAGAATTCCAGGCATATATTATTCAGGACGTAAAAGAATTAAAGTCGCATTGTACGTAAATGGAGTAAGATGGACCTAAATAAGGAACTAAAGGCTAGTGGCGGTAGTGAAGAGGATATTGAGGAATAAGTTCGTGTAAGAAAGCTTCATTGCATTAAAATGAACAAGGATGGATCTAGCACCGAAATGGATACATTTTTTCCGGAAGATAACAAAAGGGTTTGGAGTTATATACTGCAGAAGTGATACAAGTATACGAGAGGCTTGCTAAGATCACTATAGAGCTTCAACTGGTAAAGTGTAGCATAGCCAAGGATAGCAACAACGGGATATGATATATCTCCAAAGCTTGAAAGGGGATCCAGGAAAGGAGTATCTCAGCAAGATGGATTCCTAAGATATCAAAATGGACTTTATGTTAAATGTAGTAAGGGTAGAAAATATATTTAAAGGCAACAAAGATGTATCATGACCTTAGTGGATCGATAAAAAGGAAATATTGCAGAGTTCGTGGTTCGTTAATAAATAAACGGAAGCCGGAAAGACCGAAGTAACATATGGACATGTCGTTAAGAAATAAAGGAATGATCAGTATGGATTTTATAATTGTAAGGAATTATGTAATCTATGTATGGAATTGTTCGGTTACCTAGCATCTCTGTTTACCTGGTTAAGATCTCTACTAGCGCCTGAAGATCAGTACATTCAGAAGAACCTGAAGAATATAGGTTACCCCCCAGTATTGCCTTCCATGATACAAGACCAACTCCATCGACCTTCATGAAGATGGAGTCTTTGAAGATCATGGGAGGACCACATAGGATGGCCTTCAAGATATGGGAGATAGCTTGGATGGAAGGCTTCAAGAACGTCACATTCAAGATAAGGAAGATAGCTTGGGAGGCTATTTGGAGAAGGAGGCTATGCATGCAAAAAGGGGCTAGTACTTAAATGCAGGCCTTTTCAAGTTTCACTTCCATGGAAGACATCCCAACAAGGCCCTTACTTCCTTAAGGGTATAATTGTAATTGAGCTAGTTGTCTTCCATATTTTCTTAGTATAAATAGTAGACTAAACATTTCAATACTTAGATTTTGATGAAATTATGAATATTTTGAGTGTTTTAGGGTTATCTCTAGAGAGAGAAACTTGTGAGAGGCCTTTGGTAGGCTCTTGTTGATTCCTGTGTTGTTAAGAGGTTGGTTGCTTGGGAATTCGATTCCCTTGAGGTCAACTTAAGAAGTTGGTGTTTATTTTGATGATAATTTAGAGGTCTTAGTTTTTATATAAATTTGGTTGATAAATTGAATCTTAAGTCGAGTCAAATTATCTATCTTTTCTTTTCCTTTTGTTTGTCTTCTTAATTTCTCGTTTTCGCGTATCCGTTCTTGTATCAATTGGTATCAGAGCTTGGATTAGATTTGTTCTATCAAATCTAACCTAGGGTTTGTTACTATATAAAAAAAATCGAAAATCCTAGAAAACCCCAATAAAAATTTGTTTGTTTTTGTTGTTTGTTGTTAGATTCTGGTTCCTTAGTACGTTAGGGTTTCAAATCCGAAGTCGAGTCATTCCAAGTTGTTTTGAGATTTTCATCATTGTTGAGTTGAAGAACTTGAAGTGGGTCTTGTTGATTTGGATGAAATTGGGACTTGAAACTTATTAGGCTTTGTTTTACAAGTCTTGGGGAGTCTAAATCTGAAAATTGAAGGAAAAACAAGTTGATTTGAAGGTAGTTGAAAATTTGAAATTGTTGGTGTTCTTGAATATCTTCAAATCTTCATAGGGAAGAAGACTCTCCAAAGGGGCATTTAATCCAAAGTTTTCAAGTCAAGAGTTGGGGAAAAGTGTTTTTCTACCCCAAAAGGGCAAATACTAGGTTGAGTGGGCCTAGGAATGTCATCAGATCCAAGAAATTTGGTTCAAATTTCGAGAAGGTCGAGTTCAACACGAAAATCACTGTAGTAGAAAAAGGGTACTTATACGGACCGTATAAGTTAGTCGTGCTTCAGGATCCAGCAAAGGGGGCTTACTGTTTTGTGATATCATTTTATACGGACAGTTACATGGACCGTATAAGTAAGGTCGTATAAGGCAAGGGAAAAGTGACATCAAATTATACGGACACTTACATGGTATACCTAAAACTATTATTGGTGATAGGGATGCTAAGTTTTTCAGTCACGTTTGGAGAGTTCTTTGGGGAAAGTTGGGAACTAAACTGCTATTATCTACGTCTTGTCACCCGCAAACTGATGGGCAAACATAAGTAATTAATAGGACTTTAGGGAATATGTTAAGGGCTGTTCTAAAAGGAAAATTAACATTTTGGGAAGAACATTTGGCCATGGTAGAGTTTTCCTAAAATAGAACTATCCATTCTTCTACAGGTAAGTCTCCTTTTGATGTTGTTTATGGCTTTTTAATCCCCTCACCCCCTTGATTTGCTGCCTTTGTCTACTGATAATATTTTTAATCTTGATGGTAGGAAGAAGGCTGAAATGATGAAGAAGATTCATGAACAAACAAAGCTTGCAATTGAGCGGAAGAATGAGCAGACTGCCTTAAGGAGAAATAAGTGGCGAAGATCTGTTATTTTTAAGCCCGGAGATCAAGTATGGGTGCATTTCGGGAAGGAAAGGTTCTCTGCCAAAAGAAGATCCAAACTAGACCCAAGAGGAGATGGTCCATTTGAAGTCCTTGAAAGGATTGGAGACAATGCTTACAAACTTGATCTTCCTCGTGAGTATCAAGTTAGTGCTACTTTCAATGTTTCTGATCTTTCCTTATATGATGCAGGTTTAAATTCGAGGACGAATTCATCTCAAGAAGAGGGGAATGATAGCACTCATGGTAGCTCAGAATCATTGAAGGACATGGATGAAGATTTGGAAGTTCCAAGAAGACCCATGACAAGATCTCAAACGAGGAAATTGCAAGACAAGCTTAATGGGCTCCAATCAACAATTCAAAAGTGTCTTATGATGGAAGAAGAGCTCCAACCCAATTAAGATTTTTTCCTCAAGTATTACACCTATTTGGAGGCCCAAATTAAAGTCCAAAGTGAGATAGGATGAGTCCTAAATCAGCCCCAAAAGAAGAAGTTTCCAGTAGCCTAAATTAGCCCAAATATTATTTTCAAGAATAAATATTTAATTGTTGTTTTAATCTATGTTGACTTGCATTGGTCCAAGTGTGGGTAGTCTTCTAGGTTGTTTTAATCTATGTTGACTGCCTTCGTCCAAGTGTGGGAAGTCTTCTATGCTTCTAGGGAAGATAATTCCCATTTATTTCTATTTTGACTAGCTCCTTCTTTATAACTATATAAAGGGGTGATTGTCATTCATTGTAAATGAGATTTAGAAGAATATATTATATTGAGAGTTCTTTTGAACCTTTGTTGCATTACTTTAGGATTTATCTTTCAACCTAACTAGTTCTTAGTTCAAGGTAGTAAGATAATTTCTTCTTTGATATCTTTGATTTCTTTTTGGTATTCTTTAGAATGCGATTAGTTCTAAATACTAATTGTTGTCTTAAGTTACTCACAAAGCGGTCAGGATCCTAATCTATTATTTTTGATTTGTTATTTTAAGTAAAGGCGTTAGATTTCTTCCTATAAATCTATACGTTGTTACTTGGATCTTGTCAAGACTTTAGAACTAGCGTTCTTGGAAATTCGTGGATTGTTCCTTCGAATTTCCCATATCTATTATTTTCTAGTTTTTAGATTTTTTTCTATATTTGCTTCCGCACTTCTTATATTTTAATTATAAATTTGGGATCTCCCTGTCCTCATTGTTATCACTATGGGAGCTATCAAGGGTGTGACGATAGGGAATATGAGAGCTATATGGGGGATGGTGATCATGAGGAAGTTCGAGGAGAGAATTACCATTTTGAAGGAGAATATGAAGAGAGTGGTACTCATGTGTCTCATGAGGAAGATGGGGATGAAGAAGAACCTTGTTATGCTTCGTATAATGAAGGTGGTTCTTGAGCTATACATCATGATGATGAAGACGACTCGAGGTATGACTCTCCTTCACACGTGTCTTATAGGTCTTATGGGGAAAATCCTTATACAAATAAGACTCATGGAGGGTATGTCTATGGGGGTAGTGGAAGTGCTAATGTTGATTATTGAAGGACTTCTATTGGGCATGCATATGCTTCTTCTTGTAGTAATTCCTATCCGAAGCAAAGTGGCATGAGTGGGAATGTGAGTACGAGCAGCAATGTTAATTCTTGGCAGCCACATACTTGTCAAGTTTGAGGAAGCAAATTATAGTTTTTATCAAGAACAACATACGGGTTTCGTTCTCTATTTTGAGCTCATTGTTCCGTATGTCGTGTTATTGGATCCGGACTTTCTTCAAAGTGAAGTAAGGTGGAAAAAGAGTAGTTCTTGGCATATAAGGTAAGAAATCCTCTCTCCTAGATGTATTTGAGTTATCCGAGTCATATCTACCTTGCTAGATGAAAGAAATATGAAAGTTATATCAGAAATCGGATAAATTTTTATTGTTATCGTGTGGGCTATTTGGTGATTGTTATGAGTTACTTTGTGGGCCGGAATATCATGGGGATTGGTTGTAGTTTTAGTTGTTGTTATTTTTGTTGCCGTTATACTATGTATATATGAAAATAAAGAAGTGTATACAAGCATTGGTATACGAATGTATATTGGGTTGTTTTTGAAGTGATTTAAGAATGAATTTGATTCTATTTGGATTGATATTTGTTGATTTTATGTCCCGTGTTTTCGTATAATTGGAAATCGAGAAATAATTACAACTTGTGGGTTAGAAGGACATAATTTAATTTTAGTGGATATGACCATGTTGGTTATGGAATTCTTAATGTCAAGACATCGGGAAAGGCCGAGGGTAGATTTGGAATTTCGGAAATTAGTTTCGGGAATTACAAAACGGGGCATTTTATGAAATGGGCCAAGGAAAGATGCAACCCAAAGTTGAGGCCCAACCAAGGGAAGTGGCCAGCCATATACAAGGCCCAAGCCCTTTCCTTAGTGATCATGTGCTATGCACATGGTCATTTAGGTGGATATATATCACTTATACTTAGTAATTTTCAAGATCAAAAATCATTTCAAGAACACCACACAAAATAGGGGTTCGGCCGAGACCAAGAGAAAAGAGAGAGAAAAAAATTCCAAGCTTGTTGTTGATCCAAAAATCATAGTCTCTACATAATTGGGAAGTACTCAAGGCCCTCTTCAACGGGGTATAATTAGTTTGGCGCAAGAACGACGTTTGCGACAAGTCGGGGTTTCAAGGAAAGGTAAGAATTTTGCCCCTTTTATGTTATAGAATTGATGTGAATATGTTAAGGATTGGAAATAGATGGAGATCCCGTAATTTTGATGTAAATAGAAAGTCGTGGGTGTGTGTGTATAGTGTGTATTGGCCGTGAGCCATAGAGAGGAAAATTGATGTGAATTGATCTTGGTTAAGTTGGTATAATGTGTTGTTGTGACCCTTATGTCGTAAATGATTAATTGATGAATGAAATTGGCGTTGAAAAATGATTTTTGATATTATCGGAAAGCGTATACCTTCGGTACCATTATGTATATCATTGTATATTTAAGGTGCTAGAGACTTTAGATACGAATCTATAATGATGTTAATGAATTCGAAATGAAATGACGTGAGTTAGAATGTTCGTCGTGAATTTTTGATGTTTTGAAGGATTATGGAAAATAATGGATTTTGGTGCAATTTCGTGTATGGCTTGGATTGTAGTTAGGATGTGATTGTATAAGTTTGAATGTGGAAATGAATACAATTATGTAGATGTAGAATTGGAGTTTTGAAAGTTTGAATGAAAGTTGCCAACTTAGATAACAAAGTAGAACTTTGAAGCTAGAATGGTTGGATTGTTGTTTGTGTTGTTTGTTGACGTGTGGGCTGTTGTGGTTGATGTATTTTGAGCCGAGCTACGCCTCGGGGATGTTAGATTTATAGGGGAAATGCTGCCGAAATTTCGGTAGGCAAAAATGAAGTTAAAGGCATTTTTTTAGCCTAAGAATCTCAATTGGGAACTTTGACCATTTGCAGATTTTTGACGAAACGGGATTGGACTTTTGGAAGAGCATACGACATCTGTAAGGTATGTAAAGCGTCCCACTCCTTCATTTGGCATATCCTAGTATGTTAGCCGAATATGAGACCTTCCGGAGCATTTTTGCTCCTCGAAACCCGATCCACAGAAAAGTTACTATTCATTCAATTCGATTGAAGCCTAAGGGCTCTATTTTGGCTAGAATGCCACCACTCGTCCGAAACCTATCGAATTGTGGTCGGGTAACCTAGAAATGACTATGTATGACCTTTGGCATATAAATGTTCGTAAAAATATGTTCGCCACCTCACTTTGATTCGAGGTGGGCCCGCTAACCCCGAGACGCCCTATTTGTCTTATTGGGCTGTCCTTTTGAATAACGTTTGGAATGGCACTTTCGATGTTGGAATTCCCGTCTATGGGATATGTTTCGACAATTACGATATGTTAAGCTACGTTCTGAACTACACATATTATTTTGGAAAAGTTTTGATAAATAAAACTTTATATCGGCTAAGTTTCCGACTATTTTGCATTTTGATATGACTCATGGGTTTACTTCGTTTTGGGACACTATTTTGAAGTATGATTTGCATTTACTTGTTCACGACTCCGCTCGTGCCTTATGATGACTTCGTTCACCGGTTCCCGGGCCGGTTTTGATTCGTGCGCCTGATGACAATTCGGCCGTATGCTGTGTTACGGTTCCCGAGGCCTCGCCATAGGGCCGGGTTCCGTTTGGAGTTATGCTGTGATATGGCTCATGATGCGATACGCTCACCGATGATTATGTTGTGTTCGGGGATGTACGGAGATTTGAAACCTTCTGGTGTTATGCTGTGTGTGGCGCCAGCGTCGGAGTGGCGACCACGTTCCTAAGCGTTTGCATGATTTCAATTGCATTATGATACGTATATGATTTCGATACAGATTTTGACATACCTATTTGTACTCCACTTTGACATTTGATTTGCTTTCGGTTTTGATCCATATTTCTGTACTCCGTGCTTTACATACTCAGTACATATTTCGTACTGACCCCCTCTCTTCGGGGGCTGCGTTTTATGCCCGCAGGTGCAGATATCGGTGATCCTCCGCAGTAGGCTTCACTTCTTGCTATTCCGGAGTACTCCTATTTGATCCGGAGTCCACTTTTGGTACAGACTCTTTTTGCCTTGTATACATTCGGTATATTTGACTATTTGGGTACGGCGGGGCCCTGTCTCGCCATATGTCTTTGTTTCAGTTCGTAGAGGCCTGTATTCATATATGTGGGGTGAGGGTCCTATGTATGTTTGTCTGATTCCATTTTCTGGTCTTAAGGCGGTCTGTTTGTTATGCTGGCCCCAAATGGCCCTTATGCTTATATTTGCACTTTTGACCGGCGATGTCCATTCCGCCGCTCAGTTGTATTTGACATGATATTTTGATTTGGCACGACCGCTTAAGACATGTTTGATATCAATTATGTTCGATATGATTTCGAAAAAAATTATGAAATAAGTTTGGATTTGAAAATGAATGTGTGATTCGGTCTCGGTACCCAGGTAGGGTGCCAGTCGCGGCCCATGGGGCTGGGTCGTGACAGTTGATATTGTGGTTGGTATTGTTATTGGTTATTTTGGCTAAGTTGGAATCACGAGGATTATTAAGATTTTAGGGAAGATGGTGCCCGAATATCGTTAGATTCCTAAGTAATTAAGGATTAGTTTGAAAAAGTATCTTAATTTGATTATCGGCATATTTGGTATTGTTTGTAGATTGGTGAAGCCCGGAACCTAAGTTATGGTTAAGCTGAGAAGCGACAAGGTATGTTAAGGCTATCCCTTCTTTCTTTTTGGCATGAATTACATAAACGAGCGAACGATGAACATACATGACTCCAATGAATTCTAGTTCTCAGCGGTACTTGACATGACAGTTGTCTTTGATTCTCAAGTGTTGGTTCATTCTAATTATTCTATTGAGTCTCAGATGACGATTTAGTTTGTATATGGTTGCTCCTAATATTATAATCGTGCATAACGTTATTACATTACTTCACCGAGTCCCGGGCCGTGTATGTATTCGTGCACAGTTTCATTGCATTGTTCACCGACTCCCTCACCAGAGGACCGGGTACGGTATATATATGATTATTTCACCGAGTCCCTCACTAGAGGGCCGGGTACTATATATATATGATTATTTCACTGAGTCCCTGACTAAAAGGCTGGGTACGGTATATATTTACATTTCACCGAGTCCTTTACTAAGGGTCGGGTACGGTATAATATATTTACATTTCTAGTCATTGCCTTCAGGGCTATTTACATTATATTTCTCTGTCTTTAGGGCTATTCACCGTACAGGTTGTTTCTAGTACTTTCATTGTGATTTATGATTCATTCATTATGATTATTGCTGCCTTACATACTCGGTACATTGTTCGTACTGACGTCCCTTTGCCTGGGAGAGCTGTGCTCATGCCACATAGTCCCAGATTATTTTGTAGGTAAACGTATTCAGCTAGGATGGTTGGCTATCAGCTGGGATTGGCAAACTCCATTTTCTTCCTGAAGTAGTGCCGAGTCATTATGGTTATCATATGTGTGTACGAGTATGTCTGGGCCCTGTCCCGACTCATATGATTCAGGTGTTTACTCTTAGATACTTTGCAGACAGTGTCCTGTGGTTAGTAAGTTGAGATGTCATGTGTTGAGTAAAGCGATCATGCAGGCCAATATGTCAGTTTGACTTACTCGGTTTTTGATTGATTGAGTATCGTTCGCAAATTTCTATGGATGAACTGAAAGTACTTTATTATATTTCCAAAAAAAATATTATATGTCCAGTTCCATTATGTGAATGCTAGAGGGTTCGCTCAGCTCTAAGTAAGAGTTGGGTGCCCATCATGCCCAAATGGGATTGGGGTGTGACAGGAACCACCTTCTTTTGCATAGGACGGCTCCAACTAATACTCACATTCCCACTCATGCCTCTTTGCTTCAGATAGGAAGTACTACGAGAAGAAGCATATGCATGCCCACTAGAAGTCCTTCCATAATCAACATTAGCACTTCCACTACCTCCATAGACATACCCTCCACGAGTCCTATTTGTATAAGGATTTTCCCTATAAGACCCATAAGATACGTGTGAAAGAGAGTCATACCTCGAGTCGTCTTCATCTTCATGGTGTATAGCACAAGAATTTTCAGCTTCATTATCTTCACCATACGAATCATAACAAGGGTCTTCTTCATCCCCATCTTCCTGATTAGACACATGAGTACCACTCTCTTCATATTCTCCATCAAAATGGTAACTTTCTCCCCGAACTTACTCATGATGACCATTTCCCATATAGCTCTCATATTCCCCTTCCTCACATTCTTGATAGCTCCCATAGTCCTCCCCTTCATAACTACAACCATTATCGTCATAAGAATCATAATTGCCACCATATGTATCGGAATCCATGGAGAAGTACCTGTAAAGAACACTTAGCAAACACGTTAGTAGTAAAGAAACCTCACCACACTCGTGTTTACGCTCGTTTGTTGTTATATCCCGTGTTTTCACACGTTTGGAAATGTTTTTTGAAATATCTTTCATTTTTGAGAAATAAGGTCAAATTTGATATTTTGTTGAACATAAGAGTTATGCATGAAAGAATAGAGTCATGGAAGTGTGGGACAAGGCTAGGGGCAATTTTGGAATTTTGGAAATTAGTTTCGGGAATTACAAAATATGATTCACAAGTTATTGGGCTCAAAAAAATTGAAGTGGAATTAAGGCCCAAACATGGGACCTTGGCCGGCCATAATGGCCTTGATCCAAGCCCACTACTTGGTCATCTGACCAAGCACTTCAATTATATACATAGAAGATGAACACTTAGGATAAGAATGAACAAAACAATAAGAGCAAGAAGAGCCAAGGGTTTCGGGTTTGGGGAGGAAAAAATAGCTACCAAAAATCTTGTTCAAAAAATTTTCTCTTGTTGGATTTCCACTAATTCAAGGTCCCTTTGTAACTTGATATAGTTGGTTTGGAGAGAGAAGCATTAGATTCATCAAAGTGATCATACCTCCAAGTGAAGAAGACTTGAGGAAAAGGTGAGAATTTATCCCTTATCTTTGTGTTATTAAGTCTTGTTTGTGTTGTAGTATATAGAAATGTGTTGATTGTATGGAAATGTGTTGATTGTATGTAGTATATAGAAATGGAAGTTTGCAAAGTGGGTTTGAAATATGGTGTGTAGCCGTGGGCATGTAGGTGTTGTATGATTATAATGTGTTGAATTCATGTTATATTCTAGTTATGGTTATGATGAAATGCATGTTGGAATTGGAAGTTGAATGAATTTAGTTGAAGTGATAAAAAAAAACATATGGTCGTGTGGTGTGTTAGAGTTGGAATGGAAATGGATTAAGTTGTTTAGTGTGTTATTGTGATGCTTGTAATGCAAATGAAGATAAAATGATATAAGTTTGTATTGAAATGGAATGTAGCAACTTATGTCGTTTTAGTATGATTTTCCGACATTAGGAAAATGAAGTTATGTGGTTGTCAATTGTGATGATCATTGATGAATTTGGAAGTTGGAAACATGTTATGAATATGTATGCCAAAGATTTGATGTTTTGAACAAGTTGTGACTTTGGCGGAAGTTGTATATCGTGTGTATAACTTGAGGAAAAGATATGAGATATTTCTAAAACTATATTGTGATGATCTTGATTGATAATGAATGTGAAATCATTGATATTAGTTTAAAGATTTAGGTTGGGGTGAAGGTTATGTCACTTTGTTAGAATGATGGCTAGTTGAAGGATATTGTGTCTCTAATGTTTGTTGTTGATGTTGATGTTGTGGTTTGGGTTGTTGTTGATGGTTTTGAGCCGAGTTGAATTCTCGGGGGTGCTATATGTATAGGGGAAGTGCTGCCGAAATTTCGGTAGGCAAGTATGCATTAAGTTGAATTTGTGGCATCCATAACTCATAATTGGTAAATGTGACCATTTGCAGATTTTCGACGAAACGGGAAGTGAGCTTGGATAGGCTTAGAAAGCTCAAAAGGTATGTAAAGCTACCCCGATCATTCTTTTGGCATGCCTAAGTGTAGTAGAATCGGATTCAGGCCTCGGAAGACTTTCTGCCCCTCGGAATCCGCAATTGAAAATCTCGCTTTTTCGTTCAGTAAGATTGAACCCTTTTTGTATGCTTTCTTGAAAATTATGCAAACTTTCCTCAAAACTTTATGAAAAGTTATAGAATGTCCGTAGAACCTTCGTAGGTGACCCCATAAGCTGAAAACGCGTAATTTGAGCCCACCGCCTTGTTTGTTCCGAGGTGGGCCCACTATTCCCGGTTTTACCCTTATTGTACTTAAGGCCTGTTTTCGAACAGTTTTGAAAGGAATGTTCTGCCTGCTCTTTTAACTACTAAACAAAAACTATTTTAAATATTTCCTTAAGTCTTATGAATCGTCTTGTCACTTGGAACGACTTCAGAAAGGTTATTCTTCTGTAATTCATTATGACATCTGAAACCCACTTATTACAATCCCGTCTGACTTCATTAAACTGGTTTGTCATTGATATGCCTCATCGAGTCTCCGAAAATAATTATGATATTTTAACTGCATTTAGTTTCTCACTACTCCATTCGTGGATGCCCCAATGTTTCCCACACTGAGCCCGGGCCAGGATATGTTGTCAAGCGTGATCCTCTGCATTGTTCGTCGTGCCTCGATGTGAGGGGGCAGGTATACGCGTACATGGGTTTGTGGAGTATGATGTGCCATGTCCGCTTGTTCTGATATGATTTGCTATGGCCATTTGATATGACATATTATGCTACGGGGTTATGCCCCTATTCTGATTCTTCTGTGTTGTGGCACCAGCGTCGGGAGGGTGGCCACGTTCTGTCTGCCGAGTCCCTTGGCAGGGGGCGGATTTGATATGACATATGTTTCTGTACACACTCTGCATGTTTTGAAAATATGTATTTGATACTTTGGATTTTCTGCTCACTTTCTGTACGTTCTGTACCAGTTATGATTTTGCTTCTATAATTCAGGCTTTACATATTCAGTACATATTTCGTACTGACCCCCTTTCCTCGGGGGCTGCGTTTTCATGCCGCGCAGGTACCGACGACAGGTTTGCCGATCCGTCCGGCTAGGATATCTTTTCTACCATTTGGAGCGCTCTTTTATTCAGAGCCATTTTTTGGTACAGTCTGTCATTTCTATATATGTCTACTCTCGTTCATGGGTACGGCGGGGCCCTGTCCCGTCATATGATTCTGTCAGTCTGTTTAGAGGTCTGTGGACATGTTTGTGGGTTGGGGTCTTTCTGTACAGTTGTGTGCTTATGTTGTGTTTGGGCGATCCCATTCGCCGTGGCGGCCGGTCCGCATATATTTAAATGTTGCTTTGTTGGCCCTGTGTGGCCTTTGTTGGTATTTTCTGTGTGCAGGGTATATGGGATAGTCCGTAAAACAAAGGAAACTCTGCCGAAATTTTTCTGGAAATTATCTAAATTGGAAATAAAGCCTTGTCGGCTTCTGCTATATACTAGAATGTGTTTGAGTGCCCAGATCGGGCACTAGTCACGGCCTACGGGGTTGGGTCGTGACATTTGTGCTTGGCTAGCACCACTCAAATGAATTGATGCCTTTTACCACTGAAATGGATTTGCTGATGTTGATTCTAGATTGGATTCGGTTCCTTGCAAGGCGCGCAATTGCTACTTGAGGTCGGAATGGATTCTTGTTAGACTCGAAGAAAGAGGACGACTCAATTCAACATAAACATACTTGAGCCAAGAAATTAACAACGAGGTGAAAACGAAGAAAAACACGAAAAGAATTAGAACGAATGAAAATACAGACACAAAAAACTAGTAAACACAAATTAGGAGTAACTACTAAATGGCTACTAGTTGAGAGACACAAGAAAATGGAATCCAAAAATCGGGAAAATAACTAAAATTTCGGGACGGGTAGGTGATAACTTGAAAACACAACCGTGAAGGCCCAATTGATCCAACATAAACGCACTTGGAATTTATTGATACAATAAAGGATACACGAAAATGAGAAATTAAGAAGATAAACAAAAGGAAAAGGAAAGATAGATAATTGGACACAACTTAAGATTCAATTTAGCAACCAAAGTTATATAAAACTGAGACCTCTAAATTATCATCAAAAGAAACACCAAATTCTTAAGTTGACCTCAAGGGAATCGAATTCCCAAGCAACCAACCTCTCAACAACACAAAAATCAACAAGAGCCTACCAAAGGCCTCTCACAAGTTTCTCTCTCTAGAGATAACCCTAAAACACTCAAAATATTCATTCATTCCTCAAATCTCCTTAATCAAATGAAAGACAAGCTATATATACAAGCTAAATAAAGAAGACTAATAGTAAATTACAATGCTACCCTTAATGAAGTAAGAGCCTTGTTTGGCTAGTCTTCTTATTGTAGTCTTCAGTTCAAGAATTGGCCTTCAATGGCCAAACACGACCCTCCTTGCGTAGATGACCCTCTAATCAACCTTGCATGCATGGCCTTCTTGCAAGCATAACCTTCCTTGCACAAATAGCCAACTCCCGATCTTGTCCAAGTTTGCAAGTGTAGCCAATTTACAGAAATGTCCTTGTTAGCACGTTTGGCCACTTTGCGCATTTGGTCCTCTTTCTAGTAGCTTCTTCTTCAATCAACTCCCAAGCTACCTTCCACACAACATAAGCCATCTTGTGTGGCTTGTAAGAGCCTTCAAAGGCCTTCCATGCCATCCTTTTCATCCACGCCGCTTGTAGAGTTTGAAGTTCCATGACTTGGCCTTGGGTGGATGTCTTCAAGTGAAGTGTGCCAAATAGGATCATATCATCCTTCCCTTCTTCAAAAGGATTGGTCCTCGAATCTGAACCTAGAAAAGCCCAAGGGAAGACATACGAAAACATACTCCTCAAGGATTGAGGGTTAGCACACAACGCAATAATCAAATATTCATGCCAAGGATGAACAAACTTGTGGTACAAACACACATCTATGACAATCATGACTAACATTTGCACACATGAGGTATCAAGAAGTTGATTCCTCCAAGGTTCATGACATAAGGATGGAGTAATAAAACCAATGGATTCAAAATATGAAGTATGCAACTCGACATTGGTTCTATTTGACATGTAGCATAATGTCCAAACAAGAACACTCTCATTTTTCAAACAAGGATTCCCCCAAGATAATGCTCTCAAATCACATAAGGTGTCACCCGGATCAAAGGGGACGAACATCCATCTAGCATGGTGAAGAACACAACCGACTAGATCATAAGAGCCTTCTCCCACATAAGGTGCACTCCCCATATGCTCAAGAATGTCATCATATGCAAATAAGTAATAAAGAAAGGTATCACGTAAAATAACTTCCTCATCAATATCACTCCCCAATGTAACCTCACCATACGATTCAAGGACAAGATTATCCAATGGGCTACTATGAAGTTGAACATGAAAGGAAGAATTTGCAATTTCTAAACAAGAATCCCCTTCTTTGTAATACTTTCCTTCCCCACAAATGGATCACAATTCCTCAAAGGAAGATCTCCATCCTGGGAAAGAGTGTCTTCATCCCATAGTGGGTTACATATCACATTATAGTCTCCAAAGGAAACTAAACGTTCAACATTACCAAACACCCCACTAGGTTCATCACTCTCAATAGTCATATTAATTTTGAATAACGCTTTATCTATAAAGAGAGAAGGATCAATGAACAATGAAGAATCAAAGCATGCAATCTCACTCTCAAAAAGACAAAGGTCATTTTTCAAGGCATTTTCGTTCTCATGACTAACTACATGACACATAACACCATTAGGGTCACTCCACAAATGACAACAAGTCAAGGTCATGAGACTCATCTCCATAGGTATCAAACACAGGAGGTGTGTCATATTCAAATTCACTATCAACTTGGTCAAGTTTATCACTAAATTGAAATTCATTAGGAATATCACAACATTTCTCAATTAGTGGACTAGCAATAGAAGCAAGTTGACCAATACCATCACCCATACTAGTTGGACACAAATCGACCTCGCTAGAAGATTCAATTCGGTCATCACTAAGATCAACTAGTTGGTGCTCTGACAACTCACATGACCATGTACTAACATGCATATAAAGAGGATCAACACTAGGTGGACACAACTTGAACTAAAAATAAGAGTCAAGATAGTCATCGATAGGATCAACTAGTGTTGGACCATCTATTTGAATTACATTGTCAATTGTCATTATAGCATTAGGCACATCACAATGCAAAGATTCATTAAGATCAATTAAAGACAAGCTATCATTTACACTCACTTCGACAACATGATCAATCATATCATTTGTGGTGTTAAGATTAGCTATCTTACCTTGAAGTTCACACGAAGAAATTTCTTTACCTTGAGCTATCCATGGCAAGCTCACTTGACCAATTGTAGAGATTGTCTTGTCCTCCTTTCCTCCTTTCAAGTACGGGAGTTCTTCACATGAAGGCTCTTTTAGAAATTCGTTTCCTTGAGTACCTATAAAAGCTTCTTCACAACAAGGGAAAAAAATAGAAAGGTTAGATTTAATTTGTGGCAACTCTCTCACATCACTCAGCACTTCCTTTCCTTTTTCCACTCTTGAGTTGCCACTTTGCACTCCCCTACACCTCTCCGCTATTCCTATCTTGCACTCCAAGGATCCTATCTTTCCCTCTAAATTAGCCATTAGACTCTTTGTTTCGGTTATCATAGCCATCACATCACCAAGTGTAGGTTCCCTGGGGGAAACTTGAGTTTCCTTCACCGTCATCATCGTACCTACTTAAGAACACTTAAAAACAAGCAAACAACGTTAGTAGTATAGGAATCTCACCACACTCGTGTTTACACTCTTTTGTGCTTGGCTAGCACCACTCAAGTGAACTCACACACTCTTGCGTTTACCACTCAATTAGATGGGCCGATGTTGATTCTCGATTGGATTCAGTTGCTTGCAAGATGCACAATTGCTAGTTAAGGTCAGAATGGATTCTTGTAGACTCAAGAAGGACGGACGACTCAATTAAATCAAACGCACATGAATCAAGAAGGTATCGACGAAGATTAAAAGAGAAAAGAACGAAGAAATTGGCACGAAAAGAAAATACGACTCAAGAACTAGTTAGCAACTAATAAGATTCATTACTAGTTGTTAACTAGTTTTAAGAATCAAAGAAGGGTAGTTAAGAAGGAATCAAACCGTTTTCGAGCACTTCGAACCACTTTCTAAAGGTCATGCGTTAGCTATGCGTCGCACGCCCATCGCACAAATCACCCTTCTCTGAATCTGACACTTAGAAATTTTTCGGAGTTTTCAGAGTCATGCGATGGCCATACGTCGCACAAGGATCGCAAAAAAAATCCCTCTCTGAATCTGTGCAACACGCGCTCTCCCGAGAATAAAAAATATTGCCTCGTGCGATGGCCGTGCGTCGCACGTGCAGCGCACGCCCAACGCTTTTTTTTAAATCTGATTTTTTTTAAAATCCGGATTTGTTTTCTCTGGGCCCACAAAAACACTTTTTCACCCCTTTTACTAGAAGACTTTGGATCAAATACCCTCTTTTGGTCTTCTTCTCCAATACGAAGTTATGAATGTTCTTATGAACACCAAGAACACCCAAATGCAATATAGGACCAAATCAACTCCTTTTTCCTCCAATTTTCAGATCCAAGCTCCCTTTGATATGGAGAACAAAGCCCACTAATCAATTAACCCCAATTTCAACTCAATCACCAAACCCATATTTTGAATTTTCAAAGCTCAACAATGGTGAATGACTCAATATGCCTCCAAATAACTTGAAACATAAGATCTGGACTAAAATAACACTAGGGAACTCAAATCTAGTGTCAAAAACAACAAACAAGCAAAAAAATCAAACACAAATTTGAATTTTCGAATTTCAGATTTTTTTTTTTGAATTTAGATTTTTTTTTAGTTGAATCAAAACCCAAGAATAGATTTGATGGTACAAACCTAAGCTAAGCTATGATACCAATTGAAACAGTAACGGATACGCAGAAACGAGAAATTAAGAAGATAAACAAAAAGAAAAGAAAAGATAGATAATTTGACACAACTTAAGATTCAATTTAGCAACCAAAGTTATATAAAATTAAGACCTCTAAATTATCATCAAAAGAAACACTAAATTCTTAAGTTGACCTGAAGGGAATCGAATTCACAATCAACCAACCTCTCAACAACAAAAGAATCAACAAAAGCCTACCAAAGGCCTCTCACAAGTTTCTCTCTCTAGAGATAACCCTAAAACACTCAAAATATTCATTCATTCCTCAGAGCTCCTTAATCAAATGAAAGACAAGCTATATATACAAGCTAAATAAAGAAGACTAATAGGAAATTACAATGCTACCCTTAATGAAGTAAGAGCCTTGTTTGGCTAGTCTTCTTATTGTAGTCTTCACTTCAAGAATTGGCCTTCAATGGCCAAACACAACCCTCCTTGCATAGATGACCCTCTAATCAACCTTTCATGCATGGCCTTATTGCAAGCATAACCTTCCTTGCACAAATAGCCAACTCCCGATCTTGTCCAAGTTTGCAAGTGTAGCCAATTTACAGAAATGTCCCTGTTTGCACGTTTGGCCACTTTGCGCATTTGGTCCCCTTTCTAGTAGCTTCTTCTTCAATCAACTCCCAAGCCACCTTCCACACAACATAAGCCATCTTGTGTGGCTTGTAAGAGCCTTCAAAGGCCTTCCATGCCATCCTTGTCATCCACACCGCTTGTAGAGTTTGAAGTTCCATGACTTGGCCTTGGGTGGATGTCTGGAAGTGAAGTGTGCCAAGTAAGATCGTATCATTTCTAGAATTAAAATCGTCATCATCATGTTCATCATAGAAAACATCTCATCTTTAGTATCATAGGAAACCTTTAAGAATCATGAACTTCTAACTTGTGGAAGTAAGAAGGTTATGCAAACATATATAGAATCATAACCTAGGAATCATGCCTTTTGAAAGAAAGGGACTAGCCTTAACATACCTGTTCAACCTCCTATTACCTACGCTTATCCGCCCGAGCTCGTAAATCTATATTCAAGAGGATTCGTACTATCGTTAGACTCATTGTTATATACTTATGCTAGGTTTTCAAATTAAACCATTTATATTCTGCCGAAAATCGGGCAATATCTCCCCTATTTATATGCCTAGCCCAAAATCTCAATTCAACAACCAACAACAACAACAACAACAACAATACCAACATCCACCACAATAACATTACTACCAAAATACTCCATAAATTATTCCATATGATATTTATCCCATATTTCTGCCAACAAAATTATGATACGGCTATTTAACAGTTCTATCTCCGCAAATAAACCAAGATTAGCATTAATAATAAGATATTCATACCTTTCTCTCAATAATATTGCTATATCTTCACTTTTTCCAACCTTGAATTGCACCGAATGCATTGCTATACGGTTTTGTAATCGCAACTGTACGCTACCTCGACCTGAATTCAGGAATTAAACCTGGTTTAGGCTTAAACTTTGGTGTTGGGAATTTGGGGGAAATTTCCAGAATATTAGAAAGAGTTGGGAGTGTTTTGGTTGAATAAATAAGGGGGGTGACCCGTTTATATAACGGTCCAGGTTCTGCCTGGACCGACTTAAAAGTTGCTCAACGCGATCGGCTGCCAAGTGGCGCGTTCGTACTGAGTTGCAGGGTCCTCCCCTGCACGTTCGTGCAGGGTTAATTCCCTGCCCTGACAGCCGATGATACAAGACCAACTCTATCGAGCTTCATAAAGATGGAGTCTTTGAAGATCATAGGAGGTCCACATAGGACAACCTTCAAGATATGGGAGATAGCTTGGATGGAAGGCTTCAAGAACGTCACATTCAAGATATGGAAGATAGCTTGGGAGGCTATTTAGAGAAGGAGGCTATGCATGCAAAAAGGGCTAGTACTTAAGTGCAAGCCTTTTCAAGTTTCACTTCCATGGAAGACATCCAAAACAAAGCTCTTACTTCATTAAGGGTATAATTGTAATAATGTAGTGTCTTCTTTATTTCATTAGTATAAATAGCTAGTATTTTATTTCATTAGAGGATTTTTGATGAATTGATAAATTTATGAGTGATTTTGTGAGTTGTCTGTAGAGAGAGAAACTTGTGAGAGAGGCCATAGATGGCTCAGGTTGAATATTTGATTGTTAAGAGGTTGGTTGCTTGGGAATTCAATTCCCTTGAGGTCAACTTAAGAGGTAGGTGCTAATTAGTTGTGTAATTAGGAGGTCAAGACTTTAATATAGTTTTGGTTGCTTAATTCTCTCTAATCTTGTGTCTATCTTTCTATCCCTTTTACTTTCTGTTATATCCCGTATTTTTGTACATTTGAATATTTTTAAGCCAATCGAGATTAGTTTAAGGACAAGATTATTTATGGATATGAGACAAGGACTTTTGATCCTCGATTTTAATAAGTGCACGACTTGCTTGCGAATTTCTATTAGTATAGAAATATTAGTGGAGATTAGGGATTAATTAACCATGATTAGATTATTAAGCGGGGATTAGTGATTAATTATGATTAATTAGCCTAAATTAGACCCCTAAGTGGGCCCCACTTAGACACGGCTGAATATGATTGGCTCATGGATAATGACATGTTAATGGGACACATGTCATGTGGCTGGACACTTGTCAACTTAGAGGGCAGCATACAAATAGCTAATGGATGACTCATTATTCATTTCTTTCATCCACAATGTGAATTAAGAGAGAGAAGATCTCATCTTCACCAAGTGAAGTAGAGAGAGGAGCTCTCGGCCATGGCTATGTCAGCAGCTCCAAACTCACGGCCATGGCATCCACCAACCCCAAATGAAAATGGAAGAGAACTATAAATCCCTCTGGTGTTCTAGTGATTCAAGGAGGCAGCCATGGCTGCCAAAGCTCACGGCCAGCCCAAGAAATTAAAAGGAACAAGAATGTTGATTCCATAAAAGTATTCTAAATGTTCCAAGGAGGCAGCAAGATTAGAAGTTAAAGTTGAAGAAGGTGAAATGGGCAAATGGTGCAAGTTATTGTAGGGATATCCTAATTAAATTGAGGTAAGATTTCTTCCTCTTGTAATATAATTGGAGTTAATGATATTGTAATGGAGAGATTAATTTGTATTAAGTGGAATTGGAAGTAAGAAAATTGCATGATTAGTGTTGGTGTTGAAATGGACAGAATTGGAGTGTTTAAATTAGATTGGGTTGATTGTTGTTGTTGTTGTTATTATTATTATTATGGATTATGTTTTAAAAGTGAAGGAATTGTATATGTTAGTGTTAAGATTCCGTTGGGCCATGTTGGGGCTGTTCTAATCTAGTGATGGTGGGTTAATTTTAAATTAGTGATTTCATTGTTGTTGTCATTAGTTATATGATGAAAGTGAAGGAATTTGATATTTAAAGTTATAATTGTATTGCATTGAGAACGATCTGGTTTGGTTGTGTTGTTGTTCTTGTTGAATTGGAGGACTAAGTTCTTGTTGAAATGAAGGACTTAGAGTAGTTAAGGCTATGTATTGTGTTGTTGTAATTGTTGGACTATTATAAGGTCATTTGATGAAATGCTGTGGCTATAGATTATTAAGAGTAACTTGAATATGTCATAGTCGTTATGTTAAAGATTATGGAATGTCGTAATATGTGGGCTGATTGGAATGTCATGCGGGCTGCTCGGAGTGTTCTCGAATTTTGTCTGGATTAGTCTCAATATAGTACTTAAACGTGTGGTTATGGAAGTTGATTTGGTTGTTTTATAGTTGGCTTGAATATAACGGAAACGCCGTCTAATTTTCTAGAAATGAGCTACTAACGTTGGAATACGTTTTGAACTGTCACGACCCAACCCCATAGGCCGCGACTAGTGCCCGACATGGACACTCGTACGTACTTACTAACCCAATTTCACTTGCGTTTACATATTATGAACCTCGTGCATACAAAATCATATACATGTCATTTAAGTCGTTCCTTATATTGTAACACGTAAATCGATTGAGTAACGTAGTGTAGGGAAAAGCCAGGCACAACCTGAATAAACATCACTGAACAAACACGACCCACATATATGTCCACAGGCCTCTAATACAGACAATAGAATCATATGACGGGACAGGGCCCCGCCGTACCCAAAATAATCATAAACACAAAGGTATGTATAACAGAAAGATTTGTACCAAAAGTATGGGCTCCGGATCAAAGGAGCGCTTCAGAACAACAGAATATGTACCCTAGGCTGGCGGATCACCTCAATAAGCGTCTGTACCTGCGGGCATGAAACGCAACCCCCCGAAGAAAGGGGGTCAGTACGGAATATGTACTGAGTATGTAAGGCATGAATTACAGAAAACAGAGCCATAACTGAAACAACGATACAAAAGTAAGTACATTACCCAAATTATCAAAGCGCTATTTTCCCAATCACAAATCATATGGGCGGATATCATATGTCAGAAAAGTGCGAACCCAGAATATCAGAATGATTGTTTTCCAAACGCAGATCGTATATACCGACATCATTGGTCAGAAGAAGTACAGCGTGCTAAAGAGCTTACTTTCCAAACACACATCGGGCATATCAGAATCATATATCGTATATGTGCATATAACAGATCCCGACCCTTTCGTAAGGGACGCGGTGACCAGAATTATCAATGCATGTAAGAATCATATATCAGAAGGAATACAAAAGGTAAGTAGCTTATCCAGAATATCAGAGTGCTTACTTTTAACTCACAAACGATGCATATCAAAGTCATGCACAGGGCACGGAAACATGGTCGCCACTCCTGCCTCTGGCGCCATAACACACCATATTCCAAAAGATTTCATATCTCCGAACATCTTCGTCACATAACACATCATAGCATATCCTCGGTACCCGGGGACATATAACACGTCGGGGAACCGGACACATCATACTTCGTAACATATACACGGTACCCGGGACGGACAAATATGCACAGTACCCCGAGACCGGACACATCATACTTCGGAATTCATATATGGAACCCGGCCCTCGAACAATGGCTCGGCGAACCATCCGCACGATACATACCAGCCCAAGACCCGGTGAAAGAGTTCATGACACATGCACGAGCAGAGTAGTGAGAAACTAAATGCACATATATCCAGAATCGATAAATACGAACACTTACCGATGTTTGAAGATCACAAACACGTTCTGAGTCGATAAGAGTTAGTAAGTGAAAGTTATGGATATTTTTACCACAGAACGTTTACGAACATTTCAAAGCAAATTCGAGATTTCTTACGAAAGTCGGTGACGTCAAAACGTACAGAATTCTTTTAGAAACAAAATTCTTTATGCTTATCTCGTTAATCATCCATATAATAACTCAACTACCGAGCGGAGCATACTCATATCGAAGGTGAATAGGAATCATAGACAGACTCGGAAACATGTCACAGACGACTTCAGAAGTCATAGTCACATCATGTATCATTCGGCTATCGAATATGTCATATTAAATATAGCCTTTAGAATCATACGTACCTATCAATGTGTCTCAAAGACTTGGCGGAATAATCGGGCTTGCTATCATTTGAACATTAAAACATAAGCCATATTTGGAAATTCAAGTAACAAACATATTAAGTAGTTTTCCAATATCATTATGGATCAAACCAAGTGGAGACCTTAGAACCATATGTACGTACCAAAATATTTTTCGATAGTCAAAAGTTTCCCTTAGATATCGCTCGAAAACAAGTCAAATGGGGCAATACGAAAAGGTCTCGGGAATTGTGGGCCCACCTCGGTCAAGTCGAGGTGGCGTATGTGAATTATGGACATTAGGCCTTATGGAGTCGTCTGCGAACGTTTCAAGGTAATTCGATTCTATTTGTAAAAGTTACAGACGTTTATAGCACAAGACTCTCTTAGAAACAAAAAGTGTTTAAGCTATTTTTCATCAAAATATAAAGTTCATTATTCAATTACATTGAAATGAAAAAGGGTAAAAACTGTGCTCGGATTTCTAAGAATGGAGTTTTCCCCAAGACACGTATCATAGCCTATTACGACTAGGACATGCCAAAAGAAAGAAAGGTAGGCTTTACATACCTTATTTGCTTCTTACGCTTGTCCAAACTCAAATCCCGTTTCCTCCATAATCTACAATTGGTCACAATTACCAAATATCAATTATAAGCCTTTAGGAATTCAATCTTAAATCCATACTTGTCTACAGAAATTTGGGCAGCATCTCCCCTGTAAATGCGCCATCCCCGAGAATTTAACTCGGCAAAAAATACAACAACAAATCCGAGAATTTAACTCGGCCACAATATCAACTACAATACCAACAATTATTCTAACAATATCCACCATCGATTCAAAACGCATACTAGCATTAGCAACTTCGTCCTACAACTTCAACGGTGACTCAGTTATATTCAATTCATATTTGATCACACATTCAAGTACTAATCCAAGATCATTCAACACAATTGAAAGCATTTCATATCATTTTACAAAATATACAACAATCCCACCAAAAACCATAATTCACCCGAAACCTCCAACCTTCGACACAACATTCAAAACACATTTTCCATCTTCCATTTTCATCAACAACAACAACAATTTGCATCTTACAACTTCATTCCCACAATTACATAAATTATAATAAAATCACAAAATTTCCTAGAACAACTTAACAACCAATTTTTCATACTAACTTGAACTAGTATTCTTCCATTTACATTACAAGGCCACCACAACACAATTAACATAATAAATAAAATTTTGATCATCCCTCTCCCTCAACAACCATTTTCGGCCACACACACACATACCCATAACACAAAATTTTCATACTTTACATGCACTTCCATATACTACAACATTTATATAAAACTCTTCCAAGATAAAAGGAGTAAAATTCTTACCTTTTCCAAATTCTCCACTTGGTAAAAAAAGTACTTTCTTGCTTCCAAAGTTGTATCACCTTGAAGAGGGCTTTGAGCTTAGTAGTAATTCCACGAGATGAATTTTTGAACTAAAGATTTGAGCTCCAATTTTTTTTTCTACATGGCCGAATGGCCCTTTTTGTGCTTGCTCTCTCACTCTTTGTTTTTCTTGAAGCTTCTAAAATATGGAAGACTAAGTAGTGGTCTTTCCCTTTATTTCTTGAATTAATTTTCCATGGGCCTTGGGCCATTTTTTTCTATATGGCCGGCCACCCCTCATGATTTGGGCCTTTTATTTTTTTTTTCATTTATTTGAGCCCAATTAGTTGTGGGTCTTATTTTGTAATTTTCGAAACTAATTTCCAAAATTTCAATTTTGCCCTTAGCCTTCCTTGATATTTTTGCGTCAATTTTTTTTTTCATGAACCCCAATATATTTTAACCAAAGTCAAAATGTTATCTCATCTCTTACGAGTCACAATTATTTCAGATTTTCCAAATATGCGAAATACGGGATTTAACATCCTCCCCCCCTTTAGAACATTCGTCCTCGAATGTTCAACTGAACTTATGGGGTCTCATAATACTTCGGGGAGGTGTCTATCTTTCCTTCAAAAATTTCCAACGTTGCAACTGCTATGCCCCCCCCCCCCCCCCTTTTTTTCTACTCGCTTTGTCTTTTAGGTTCCGTTAACAACACCGACTACTGGGGCCCACCTGTCAATCAACACGGTCATAAAGGGGATGTCATATGCATACGTACACATTTACTACCATTTCTCTTACAAAACATTCTCCAAACGCTTATTCAAACTTACTCTTATTCCAAAGCTGCGTCGCTTTGTCTTTCTTTTCACCGGCCTATTCTGCCTTAATCTACCAGGCCTCTTTAAGGTTTCTAATCGCTCCGCATGTTATAATTTCCCTTAGGTTACCCCAAATTTCTCATCTGTCTTTTATATCTACCGTTATAAAAATTTTGGTATACTTCCCAGGGGGTCACCCATCCCAAAATTGCTCTGGCCCTAGCACGCTTAACCTCAAAACTTTAATGAATTTCAATGCGTTAATGCTGGTATAATTGCACCCACTGCCCCGCACGACCCTTGCCACGTAATCTAGGGCGAGTCGGGGTCTTAACAATTTTTCCGGAAAGTTCTCGTAGCGGGTCCCACTCCGATCTAGGGAGGGTCTTTTATTTTTTTGATTATGTAACTACCGAGTTACCCTTTTTAAATTCTCAACATTCACTTTTTACCTGCATATACGACTACCTCAGGCGGTTTTATCGATTCGGGTCTTATTTCCATTATGCTGGCAATCGGGGCAAAATATATGATAAAAACAGAATCTGGATCTACCAATGCATATATATATATTTCAGAAAAAGATCGACAGTATACCTGTAACCACGTCTGGTGACGCCTCTGGGTCCCGTCGGCGAGCCAAAGCATATGTGCGGTTCAAAGGACCGCTAGAACTGGGAGCTCCGCCATGACTTCTACCGCGGCCTGCTGGTGTCGGCATACCCTGCTCCGTAGAGCACATAGCTACAGAAGGGGAAGATAGGCCAGCAACTGACCCAGTGAGCTGGGCTGAACCACCTGGACCACCCCTATATGGGCACTCCCTCATAGTATGGCCTTAACGGCCACAAGAAGAGCAAGCACCAGTAACACGATAACACTCACCAGGGTGACACCTCTTACAATGAGGACACCGAGGTATGGACGGCCCCATCTGATCGGAACCTCTATCTACTCGCGAGCCCGAAGCCCTGGAGCTCTGACCTCTCCCTGAACTCTCTGCCCTATCTGGTGTCCTGCCAGCAAACTGTAGGGGTGTACTTCGCGCCGGCTGAGAAGACTGTCTAACATACTGTTGAGGCTTTCCTCCTCGAAACTCCCCAGAATACCCAGCTTATCTAGCCCCCTTGGGCTGTCTCCTGTCACGATCTCTACCAGACTGATCCTCTCTGTGTCGGTCCTCCATTCCTTGCGCATAAGCCTATAACCGGGCAATGTCCATACCAGCCTGCGACGCCATCGCCATACAACTGTCAATCAAATATCGATCCGGCCCTATCACATACCGGTGCATCCTGTCAGCCATATCCGCCACAATGGTAGGTGCATATCTGGCCAGGGAATCAAACTCTAAGTTGTACTCTCGGACACTCCTGCCATTCTGCCTTAGCTGTAAAAATCTGTCAACTCTCGCCCGCCGCAACTCTGGGGGCAAAAAGTGGCTAAGAAAGGCGGCTACAAAAACTCGTCCCACACGGCTGGAGGAGCATCCTCGCCTCTGGACAGCTCCCAAGACTCGTACCAATTAATCGCTACATCTCGCAACCTGTGGGACGCCAGCTCGACAGACTCAGTCTCAGAAGCTCTGACCAGTCTCAACGAACGCTGTATCTGTCGAATGAAATCCTGGGGGTCCTCTTCGGGCTTTGACCCATAAAACTCTGGGGGACCACAAGTCAAGAAATCCCGAACCCTCAGACTGTCACGTCTGTCAGCATCATCACCCCCTAGCCCGCGTCTGCGAGCCTGTCCTGCTACCAATGTCGTCAATAACTACACAACCTCTCTCATCGTCCTATCCTCCACCCCTGGCTGAGGATCTGGAGACTCGGGTGTTGGAACCTCTGGAGCTAATGGTGGAGCCGCCCTAGGCTCCTCTGGTGGGGGTGTAGCAGAACCCTTTGACTGGGGTGCAATATCGGGCATAATCTGAGCACGAGCCCGAGTAACCCTCTGTATCTGACTGGTCTCTCCTGCCACTGCTTTGCCCTTCTGGGCAGCCGTCGCCTTCTTCGGAGGCATCACTGTAAACATAACAATCGGTCAGAAGAGATCATCCTACCAGCACAGCTCTATCGCACGATCTAAGATTCAAAGAAAGGCAACACCTTAAATGTCATGTAGCCTCCTGTTTATAGATGTGGTGCACAACACACCGATAAACAAGACTCTACTAGACACAGCCTATAGACATTCTGAGGACAAACCGCTCTGATACCACTTCTGTCACGACCCAACCCCGTAGGCCGCGACTAGTGCCCGACATGGACACTCGTACGTACTTACTAACCCAATTTCACTTGCGTTTACATATTATGAACCTCGTGCATACAAAATCATATACATATCATTTAAGTCGTTCCTTATATTGTAACACGTAAATCGATCGAGTAACGTAGTGTAGGGAAAAGCCAGGCACAACCTGAATAAACATCACTGAACAAACACGACCCACGACCCACATATATGTCCACAGGCCTCTAATACAGACAACAGAATCATATGACGGAACAGGGCCCCGCCGTACCCAAAATAATCATAAACACAAAGGTATGTATAACAGAAAGATCTGTACCAAAAGTATTGGCTCCGGATCAAAGGAGTGCTTCAAAACAGCAGAATATGTACCATAGGCTGGCGGATCACCCCAATAAGCGTCTGTACCTGCGGGCATGAAACGCAGCCCCCCGAAGAAAGGGGGTCAGTACGGAATATGTACTGAGTATGTAAGGCATGAAATACAGAAAACAGAGCCATAACTGAAACAACGATACAAAAGTAAGTACATTACCCAGATTATCAAAGCGCTATTTTCCCAATCACAAATCATATATGCGGATATCATATGTCAGAAAAGTGCGGACTCAGAATATCAGAATGATTGTTTTCCAAACGCAGATCGTATATACCGACATCATAGGTTAGAAGAAGTACAGCGTGCTAAAGAGCTTACTTTCCAAACACACATCGGGCATATCAGAATCATATATCGTATATGTGCATATAACAGATCCCGACCCTTTCGTAAGGGACGCGGTGAACAGAATTATCAATGCATGTAAGAATCATATATCAGAAGGAATACAAAAGGTAAGTAGCTTATCCAGAATATCAGAGTGCTTACTTTTAACTCACAAACGATGCATATCAAAGTCATGCACAGGGCACGGAAACATGGTCGCCACTCCTGCCTCTGGCGCCATAACACACCATATTCCAAAAGATTTCATATCTCCGAACATCTCCGTCACATAACACATCATAGTATATCCTCGATACCCGGGGACATATAACACGCCGGGGAACCGGACACATCATACTTCGTAACATATACATGGTACCCGGGGACGGACAAATATGCACAGTACCCCGAGACCGTACACATCATACTTCGGAATTCATATATGGAACCCGGCCCTCGAACAATGGCTCGGCAAACCATCCGCACGATACATACCAGCCCGGGACCCGGTGAAGGAGATCATGACACATGCACGAGCAGAGTAGTGAGAAACTAAATGCACATATATCCAGAATCGATAAATACGAACACTTACCGATGTTTGAAGATCACAAACACGTTCTGAGTCGATCGGAGTTAGTATGTGAAAGTTATGGATATTTTTACCACAGAACTTTTACGGACATTTCAAAGGAAATCCGAGATTTCTTACGAAAGTCGGTGACGTCAAAACTTACAAAATGCTTTTAGAAACAAAATTCTTTATGCTTATCTCGTTATTCATCCATATAATAACTCAACTACCGAGCGGAGCATACTCATATCGAAGGTGAATAGGAATCATAGACAGACTCGGAAACATGTCACAGAGGACTTCAGAAGTCATAGTCACATCATGTATCATTCGGCTATCGAATTGGTCAAATTAAATATAGCCTTTAGAATCATACGTACCTATCAATGTGTCTCAAAGACTTAGCGGAATAATCAGGCTTGCTATCATTTGAACATTAAAACATAAGCCATATTTGGAAATTCAAGTAACAAACATATTAAGTAGTTTTCCAATATCTTTATGGATCAAACCAAGTGGAGACCTTAGAACCATATGTACGTACCAAAATATTTTTCGATAGTAAAAAGTTTCCCTCAGATATCGCTCGAAAACAAGTCAAATGGGGTAATACGAAAAGGTCTCGGGAATTGTGGGCTCACCTCGGTAGTCGAGGTGGCGTACGTGAATTATGGACATTAGGCCTTATGGAGTCGTCTGCGAACGTTTCAAGGTAATCCGATTCTATTTGTAAAAGTTACGGACGTTTATAGCACAAGACTCTCTTAGAAACAAAAAGTGTTTAAGCTATTTTTCATCAAAATATAAAGTTCATTATTCAATTACATTGAAAGGAATAAGGGTCAAAACTATGCTCAGATTTCTAAGAATGGAGTTTTCCCTAAAACACGTATCATAGCCTATTACGACTAGGACATGCCAAAAGAAAGAAAGGTAGGCTTTACATACCTTATTTGCTTCTTACGCTTGTCCAAACTCAAATTCCATTTTCTCCAAAATCTACAATTGGTCACAATTACCAAATATCAATTATAAGCCTTTAGGAATTCAATCTTAAATCCATACTTGTCTACAGAAATTTGGGCAGCATCTCCCCTGTAAATGCGCCATCTCCGAGAATTTAACTCGGTCTAAAATACAACAACAAATCCAAGAATTTAACTCGGCCACAATATCAACAACAATACCAACAATTATTCTAACAATATCCACCATCGATTCAAAACGCATACTAGCATTAGCAACTTCGTTCTACAACTTCAACGACGTCTCAATTTTATTCAATTCATATTTGATCACACATTCAAGTACTAATCCAAGATCATTCAACACAATTCAGAGCATTTCATATCATTTTACAAAATATACAACAATCCCACCAAAAACCATAATTCACCCGAAACCTCCAACCTTCGACACAACATTCACAACACATTTTCCATCTTCCATTTTCATCAACAACAACAACAATTTGCATCTTACAACTCCATTCCAACATTTACATAAATTATAATAAAATCACAAAATTTCCTAGAACAACTTAACAACCAATTTTTCATACTAACTTGAACTAGTATTCTTCCATTTACATTACAAGGCCACCACAACACAATTAACATAATAAATAAAATTTTGATCATCCTCTCCCTCAACAACCATTTTCGGCCACACACACACATACCCATAACACAAAATTTTCATAATTTACATTCACTTCCATATACTACAACATTTATATAAAACTCTTCCAAGATAAAAGGAGTAAAATTCTTACCTTTTCCAAATTATCCACTTGGTAAAAAAAGTACTTTCTTGCTTCCAAAGTTGTATCACCTTGAAGAGGGATTTGAGCTTAGTAGTAATTCCACAAGAGATGAATTTTTGAACTAAAGATTTGAGCTCCAAATTTTTTTTTCTACATGGCCGAATGGCCCTTTTTGTGCTTGCTCTCTCTTTTTTTTTTTCTTGAAGCTTCTAAAATATGGAAGACTAAGTAGTGGTCTTTCCCTTTTATTTCTTGAATTAAATTTCCATGGGCCTTGGGCCATTTTTTTCTATATGGCCGGCCACCCCTCATGATTTGGGCCTTTTATTTATTTATTTTCCATTTATTTGAGCCCAATCAATTGTGGGTCTTATTTTGTAATTCTCGAAACTAATTTCCAAAATTCCAATTTTGCCCTTAGCCTTCCTTGATATTTTTGCGTCAATATTTTTTTTTCATGAACCCCAACATATTTTAACCAAAGTCAAAATATTATCTCATCTCTTACGAGTCACAATTATTTCAGATTTTCCAAATATGCGAAATACGGGATATAACATGAACCTTCCCGTAGCTTAACCATAGCTCTTGACGTCTTAATATAGGCTGAGATACTTCGGGCAGCGTATACGTATTGTGTCTCGGATAAGCGTTAAAGGTATGTAAAGCTATCCCTTCTTTCTTTTGGCATATCTTAGATATAAGTGACATATGCTATGAGCTTTGGGGTAAGTAATTCTATTCATAAGTTTTGAGTGTGATTCATGATCCTTATTCACTTCTTGATGTTAGAATTCTTAAGGTAATTGAGCTATTGCCTCTCAAGTCTTCTATACGTTGGATAGTAGTCGGTATGTAAAAGCTCTTATTCTTATAGACTTTACGATGACTAATGTCCTTGACTTCCATAAGATATTTCATATTATCTTGATATAGGTCTATGATTCCTGAGGCTCTATTTGATATAGTCCACAGTGACATTTAAAGGGTACTCAACATGACTATCGCCTTTGATACTCGAGTGTTAGTTATTCTACTTATTCTATTGAGTCTCAGATGATGATTTAGTTGCATATGGTTGCTCATGATATTCTACTCGTGCATACTATTATTGTATAATTCACCGAGTCCCGGGCCGGGTATGTATTCGTGCACAGTTACACTGCATTGTTCACCGAGTCCCTCACTAGAGGGCCGGGTACGGTATATGATGATATGATGATACGATGATATGATGATATGATTATGGCACCGAGTCCCATGATGGGTCGGGTATGGTATACGTGTACACGACTTTATTCACTGAGTCCCATAATGGGCCGGGTATGGTATATGATAATGATATGCATGATTTTGCTTCGTAAGGCACAGGTACAGTGATTTCTTGATTATCATACTTGTCTCCTGGAATCTCTACTTAAGTTATGATCTTCCTTAATGTATTTCATGCTTTATATACTCAGTACATATCTCGTACTGACCCCCTTTCTTCGGGGGACTGCGTTTCATGCCCGCAGGTGCAGATACTCGCTTTGGTGATCCTCCAGCTTAGGACTTCTACTCAGCTGTCTTGGAGTGCTCCATTAAAATGGAGCCTAGACTTTTGGGTACAGACCCTTTTGATGTATATATATGTTTATCCAGGGGTACGGCGGGGCCCTGTCCCATCATATGTCATTGTTGATACTCTTAGAGGTCTGTAGACATATGTGTGGGTTGTGTATAAGTTTGTTCAGTTGTGTCTATATGATGTGCTATGGATATTGATAAGTTGTGGTAGCCTTGTTGGCTTGCGTATGATATTGATATGTTGTGGCAGCCTTGTCGGCTTGCGCATGATATTGGTATGTAGTGGCAGCCTTGTCGGCTTGCGTATCATATTATGTTTTGATTAGTTGTAACTCCTCAGGAGACAGGTTATCTGAGTATGTGTATATATGATGACGTTATTAACCTTTGGATTTCCTTTGCAAGTTTGAATATTGATTTTAGCTTCAGTTTGACTATGTATAACAGGTACATATATGAGTGTCCAGGTCGGGCACTAGTCATGGCCCACGGGGTTGGGTCGTGACACTTTCCTTGTTAATTTATTTCTTCCGCGTATCCGTTCTTGTATCAATTGGTATCAACAAAAAAAAAATTGAAATTCAAAAAAACAAAATCTCGAATTTCCTTGTTTATTTTGTTGAATCTAGTGTTAGATTAGAGTTTCTTAGTATTTCTAGAGTCCAAATCTTCCATTTCGAGCTATTTGGATTTGGGGTTTGTGTTCCACCATTGTTGAGCTTCAAAGCTTCAAGAACAAGGTTGGTGGGTTTGAAGAAGGAGAAGAATTGAAGGTTCAATTTGATTGGGGTTTGTTCTCTAGTTGATAAGGTCTCTAAATCCGAAATTTGGAGGTATTTGACCAAGGATTTAAGGATCTACCATTTTTGTTATTTGAAGCTTTGAAGAACTCAAGAACTTGAAAAGTGGGTCTTGTGATTTGGAAGAAATTGAAGGTTGAAACCTATTGGGTTTCGTTCTCTACATCAAAGAGAACTTAGATCCAAAATTTGAGCCAATTTGGAGTTGATTTAAGGGTAGTTTAATTTTTGAATTGATCCTATGTTCTTGAAGACCTTCAAATCTTCATAAGGAAGAAGACTCTCAAAAAGACCATTTGATCCAAAAGTTGTATAACAAAGCTGTGAAAAAGTGTTCATGGGCCCAAGTAAGTATCCCCAAGAAAAAAAATCAAAAATACTTAGTCCTATATTCTGATTTTTGTAAAAAAATAAAAAATAAAAATTCACTACACATGCCTGTGTACGTACGACGCAAGGCCATCGCACGGTCCAAAAAAAAATTCGAAAATTTTGATTTTCTGCAGAACGTGTGTTGCATAGATTCAGAGAGGGGTATTTTGTGCGATCCTTGTGCGACGCATGGTCATCGCACGACTCTGAAAATTTCAAAAAATTTTCTAAGTGTCAGATTTAGAGAGGGGTGCTTTGTGCGACGGGTGTGCGAAGCATAGCTAACGCACGACCTGCAAAAGATTATCTAAGTGCTCGAAAACGGTTTGATTCCTTCTTATCTTACATTCTTTGATTCTTACAACTATTTAACAACTAGTAATCTATCTTATTAGTTGATAATTAGTTCTTGAGTCCTATTTTCATTCGTGCCAATTCTTTCAAGATTTTCTTCGTTTTTACCTCGCTGTTAATTTCTTGGCTTAAGTGTGTTTGTTTTAATTGAGTCGTCCTCTTTCTTCGAGTCTAACAATGATACAAGACCAACTCCATCGAGCTTCATGAATATGGAGTCTTTGAAGATCATGTGAGGTCCACATAGGATGGCCTTCAAGATATGGGAGATAGCTTGGATGGAAGGCTTTAAGAACGTCACATTTAAGATATGTAAGATAGCTTGGGAGGCTATTTGGAGAAGGAGGCTATGCATGCAAAAGAGGCTAGTACTTAAATGCAAGCCTTTTCAAGTTTCACTTCCATGGAAGACATCCAAACAAGGCCCTTACTTCATTAAGGGTATAATTGTAATAATGTAGTGTCTTCTTTATTTTCTTAGTATAAATAGTAGTATTTTTATTCCATGGGGGAGCTTTTGATGAATTATGAATATTTTGATTGTTTTAGGGTTATCTCTAGAGAGAGAAACTTGTGAGAGGCCTTTGGTAGGCTCTTGTTGATTCTTGTGTTGTTGAGAGGTTGGTTGCTTGGGATTCGATTCCCTTGAGGTCAACTTAAGAATTTGGTGTTTCTTCTGATGATAATTTAGAGGTCTTAGTTTTATATAACTTTGGTTGATAAATTGAATCTTAAGTTGTGTCAAATTATCTATCTTTTCTTTTCCTTTTTGTTTATCTTCTTAATTTCTCGTTTCGCGTATCTGTGCTTGTATCAATTGGTATCAGAGCGTAAATTAGGTTTGTTTCAACAAATCTAGCGTGGGATTTGATTCTACAAAAAAAATCCCCAAAATTTGAAAATAATAAAAAAAAATTGTTTCAAATCCTTGTTTGTTGTTGATTCTAGTGTCAGATTTGAGTTCCTTAGAGTTTTAGGGTTTCAAATCCGAAGTTTCGAGTAATTCCATGTTTTTTTGAGATTTTCACCATTGTTGAGTTGAAGAACTTGAAGTGGGTCTTGTTGATTTGGGTGAAATTGGAACTTGAAGCCTATTGGGCTTTGTTCTACAACTGAAGGGGAGCCTAGATCTGAAAATTGGAGTGAAAGCAAGCTGATTGGAAGGTAGTTGAAATTTGTGTTTTCATAGTGTTCTTGAGCAACCTTCAAAAATCTTCATAGGGTCTTAGATGACTAAAAGTTGCATTTGTTCCAAGTATTTTCCCAAAGTTGTGAAAAGTTATTTTCTCCCCCAAAAAAGAAATTACTAGGTTGTGTGGGGCAAAAATTTGAAGAAGAACACGTACGCGAATAATTCCTTGAAGCAAAATACATCCACAAAATGCGAACCATATTGTAAAATATGGACCGTATAGTTGTGTCCGTATAAATTGTTAAGCAAAAGGGAAGCTACTGTTTTTTGGAGATATCATTAAATACGGCCTGTATTTCACTTTATGGTCCGTATATGACTCCCTTCACACGTGTCTTATGGGGAAAATCCTTAGTACATTCTTCAATCCTTGGTTCAAAAAAACAATTTAGGTTTTTATTATTTTATTGTTGGATTTGTGGTTAGATTTGAGTTTGTTACTATCAACAACCTCTAAATCCGAAGTTACAACTGATTTGGAGATGTTTGAAGTGAATCACCATTGTTGAGCTTTGAAGCTTTGAAGAACTCAAGAACTTGAAAAGTGGGTCTTTTGATTCGTTTGAAATTGAAGGCTAAAATCTAGTGGGCTTTGTTCTCCATATCAAAAAGACCCTAGATCTGAAATTAGAGCGAATTCGAAGTTGAATTGAAGGTTGATGAAATTTTGAATTGCTCTTGTGTTCTTGAGGGTGTTCATATCTTCAAAGGAAGAATGTGACCGAAGAAAGGTGTTTGATCTTCAAATTCTTTGTCAAAGTTTCAAAAGGTGTTAAAGAGGTCAAAAAAAGGAAAATACTAAGTTTCAAAGGGTCCCACAACATCAAAAAAATCAGAATTATCCGCACAAAGTTCGAGAAAACGTCCCAGGGATCCGTACGTTGCATGTGTGTCACGTGCGCAACGCGCGTGGGCCATCTCGCGTCACCCGCAACACGCCTTCAACGCGCATGTGGTCCAAATTCAGAGACCGATTTCTCCGCTTTAGGCCCGCGACGCGGGGCCAATACCTGAGAAAAAAAAATCAATTTTTTTTCTAACTGTCCTAGACGGTTTGAATCTTTCCTAATCTCTTTTCTTTGATTCTTACAACTAATTAACAACTAGTAATCGATCTTATTAGTTGCTAATTAATTCTTGAGTCCGAATTTATTTCGTGCCAATTCTTCTTAAGTTTTTCCATTTATTTCATTGAAACTTCTTTGGCTCTCGTCCGTTTGTTTTTGAGTCATCTTTCATTCATCTTAACAAGAATCCATTCTACCACAAAGGATAAGCAACGTGTGAATTTGATTGGTTACGCGATTCATCAATAATTTCGAAAGAGCACGGGAGTGTGGTAAGGATTGAGAGTTGAATACGAGTGACGTGAGGATTTTATTGCTAATATCGTTTGCTAGTTTTGCAGGTACTCATGGCTAGCTAACCCAGAAGGTAATCTACGGGACACATCCTCTATGGAAAGTGCAACAGCTCAACTCCTTAAGGCGATGACGAATTTGACATCACAAGTGACGGATATAAATGGAAGGTTGAGTAGTATATATGGACGATTGAAGAATGTGGAGAGGGAACGAGTTGAGGGTTCAACTAGAATGGGCACTCCCCATTCTAGAAATGAAGGTGATGGAGGTAAAACCCAAGAAACCACACCAACCATCACCCCGGAGCAAATACACTTGCCATGTTACATCCCCATACCTCCACTTCTACTACCCAAAGAGTGCTACCACTCTAAACACCCGCCTTCCAAAACATGAATAGACAAACCTATCCTCAAGCCTATGAGGCCAACCCAAATGAGCCAATACCTTAAGAGCCCCACAAAACATACGACCACAAGCACCTCCCCAAAATCAACAAGAACCCATTGGATGAGGTGGAGTATGAGGGGATGCCTCAAGAAAGGTGGTGGGATGATAATCAAGGAGGAAGACGAGGAGGTATGAACAATCGAGGTCGGGGAAGGCAAGGAGGATTTGTAAGGCTCCAAGGCCATGATGATAGGTTCCAAGACCATGTAGGCCACAGAGGATGGCAAGGCAATGATGCTCGATGGGACAACGATCGGAACTTAAATACTATCAAGGTAAACCTCCCTAAGTTCACGGGGAGTTGTGATCCAGAAGAGTTCCTAGAGTGGAAGTTACAAACTGAAAGGATATTCCTCACCAAATATGTGTCGGAAGCTTTAAAGACAAGGTATGCGCTCACCCAATTTGAGGGATACGGATCGACATGGTGGGAATCGAAAAAGTTTGAAAGAGCTCAACGACGAGTTTTTGATCTTCCTACTTGGCAAGGCTTGACCGAGCTCATGGAGACAAGGTGGCTTCCACCCACATATCGCCAAGACATCCTCAAGAAGTTATACATGATGAGACAAGGCTCCAAGAGTATTGAGGAGTACTTCGATGAATTTGAGAATGTGAAGATGAAGTCCAAGATAGAGGAGCAAATGGAAAGCACTATTATAAGGTTTGTAGCCAACTTGAATAAGGACATTGCTAAACCAATGAGGCTCAAAACTTATAATAGTATTGAAGAGGCATTTCATGATGCGTCCAAGGTTGAAGCGGATTTCAAAGAGGAAAAGTCTTACAAAGACAAGGGCAAAACAACTTCAACTTAGAGCAAAAGTAAAGATAAGTGGAAGGTTTCCACCTAGGAAAAGCCCGACTTCAACACTCCAACACCTCAAGCTAAAGGTGAAGACAAGGCTAAAGGAGGTAACAACTTTAAACCCTATTATAATCGTCCTTCTACCATCCAATGCTTTAAATGTCAATGAAGAGGTCACATTGCAAGTGAATGTACCAACCGGAGGACTATCACCATTACGAGAGATGGGTACCGGACCGATGATGAAAATGATGGAAGGGTTGGTGATGAACATGAGGGAGAAAGTAGTGCGTGCGAGGGTTATTTGGATGACGTGGTTGAAATAAGCTATGAAGAAAAACTGAACCATGCCATTGTCGTGAGAAGAGCCATGGGGACCTTAGCTAGAGAAGAAGTAGATCAAAGGGAAAATCTCTTTCATGCTAGATGTAAGATTTTGGACAAGGTTTGTTCCTTGATCATTGATGGTGGGAGTTGCACTAATGCGGTTAGCCAATTCTTGGTTGAAAGGATGAAATTCCCCACAAGAAAACACACTAGCCCTACAAGCTTCAATGGTTCTATGAAAGTGGATAAATACGGGTGACCAAGCAAGAGATTATCCAATATGAGGATGAAATCTTATGTGATGTGGTGCCAATGCAAGCGTGTCATATTGTGCTTGGAAGACCTTGGCAATTTGATGTGGATGCTCAACATAGTGGGTGGACCAACAAGTATTCTTTTGTGGTCAAAGGTAAAAAGTATGTCCTTGCTCCATTGACTCCCCATGAAGTGCGTGAAGACTATAGAGTCATGAAAGAGTTATGTGAAAAGATGAAAAAGGAGGAAATGGTTGTGAGAGAAAAGGAGACCTTGATTGCTCAAGGAGGGCAAGGTTCAACCCAAGAGAAGAGTAAGAAGTGTATGGTCGCTAGAGGAATGTTAGTAGGAGAGGGAAGGTGTGGTCAAGAAAAGGACTAGGTGTCAAGTCAAGCTAACCCCTCAAATCTTTCTATTTCTTCTAGTTGTCTTGTTCCATTTGTAGGTACTCATGTGGATGATCACACCAAAGAGGATGTGGACCCGAGTTTCCATATCCTTTTGGAAGGCGAAGTAATGCTACCCTCTTCCAAGGAGGAAGGCCAATACAAGGAACTTGACCAAATTGACAAAGGTGATGTGCTTCAACAAAGAGGTAACAAAACTAACCCTTCTACTTTAGCAAATGTGGATCACTTTGTGCTTGAATAACGATTGCGTAGAGGTAAAGTTTTGCCTTGTGTGAGAATTAGAGACCCTTTGTTAATTGATGATGCATTGGTGAAAAGTACTTACACACTAGTTGATCCTTTTGATGACTATATTGACTCTTCTTGCAAGAGTAAATTGTGTCCATCTAGTGATACCACTTGTGTTGATATTGATCCTATTGAGAGAGAACTTGCTTATTTTGAATGTGATCTTGAGATTGAACCTACTCTCTTCAAGGATGATAACTTGCTTGATAGTAACATAGTGGATGATTATGAAATGCATGGCTTTGTGTTTGGGGATGTTGAAAAAGAAGCCCTTCTTGAGAATCACAAAGTCACTAAAGAACCACTGTGGTATGATGATCCATTTCTTATTAAGCTAAACCTCCTCTTGAGGGAATTTGACTTGATTGCTAAATGGATTATCTTGAAAAGGAGGGTAAAACTTGGCTACAAATTGCTAACAATATCTTGTGTGATACCTTTTCTTTTGACCTCTTTTGCTCATGAAACCCTTTGTATGTTGTTGCTTATGTTTATGATAGGTTTGCAAGAGGGGTGTGTAGTCCATAACATGAGGAATATCTTTGTTTATGATCCTGGTATAGTGTCCTCTTGTTATGTCTTGGTAGTGAAACCATTGTTTGAGGAGACTAGTGTAGAGGGTTGGGCTCTAGGTTGGAATGACCTTACGTTACATCTTACACTTAGTCAAAATGAAGGTAGAACTTGCATGGGGAGTGAGTTATTTCTTGAATTTTGGGGAATTCACCTTGTTGAAATCCCATGTATGCACTCTCTATGCATGATTACTATTGATGTGTGGTTGTACCACAAATTTGTTCACCCTTGGCATGATTATGTGTTTATTATTGTGTGTGCTAACCCTCAATCTTTAAGGACTATGTTGTATTCAATCTTCCTTTAGCTTTTTCAAGGTTCGGATTCGAGGACGAATCCTTTTCAAGAAGGGGAGGATGATATGACCCTACTAGACACACCTCACTTGAAGGCTCACATTGAAGACCAAGGCATGGGACTCAATTCTATTCAAGCTTGGAGGATGATCAAAGGAGCATTGGAGGCCCATGGAGAGGCGCACAAGCCCCACAAGAAGGCCTATGAAGTATAGAAAATAGCTTGGAGAGGAATGAAAGAAGAAGCTTCAAGAAAGAAGGCCAACACTCAAAGTGGCTAGAGTCGCAAATGGACAGAAACGCAAATCTGGCTAGACGTGCAAAGAAGGGCTATAGATGCAAAACGGTCGTAATTGCAAGCTTGAGGATAGGATGATTGCAAGAGGAGCCTTTTTCGTATTTCAAGCCAACATCCAACTAGCCAAACAAGGCCCTTGCCTCATTGATGGCATTCTTGTAATAACTAGCCTAGCTCTTAAGTCTCTTAGTATAAATACTAGACTTAGGTTATTTTCATCTTTAGATTATGTTGAATGAAGAAACTCTTATGAGAGATTCTAGTTGATTGCTTTAGATTAATATAGATTGTTTGGTTAGTTAACCAAGTGTTGCTTCTTAATTATGAAGTGAATTGTTTATTTCCATCGAATTCAATGTTGCTCATTTGTGGATTCATTTTAGTCGTTTGTTGATTCGAATTACTTAGGTTCTAGGGTTTGTAAATCCGATTGGGAGGGTTATACCCTTTCTTGTCCATAGATTTCTTGCTCTTGGGTCAAGTATCTATCCATCGACCCTCCTCCCTTTCTATTCTTCATCCACCCTTTATTTTGATTTTCTTGTTCTTTTGTTTTTCTAGAGTTTCCTAGGTAGAATCGTATCACATGCCGTGAAGCTTATCTATTCGTCCAACTTCTACTTCTCGAACTCGAAAATCTACAATCAAGGGAATTCATACTATTGTTAGGCTCGTTTTCAAGTGCTTATCTTAAGCCTTTAAATTAATCTTCCTAGAATCTGCCGAAATTTCGGCAGTATCTCCCCTGTATATATCCCTAGCCCGAAATCACAATACCAACAACTAATAACAGCAACCACAATAATATCATGAACAACGTTACCATCCATGTCCAAATACTCCATAAAACATCCCATAAGTTTATCCGATTTTTCAACCAACTACTTCATTATACGACCCTTTAATCGCTCTATTTTCGTAAATAAACCTAAAGCAATATCAATAGGGAGAGATTCATACCTTATTCTTGCTAAAATAACAATATCTTCAGTGTTCGCCTAGAATCCAAACCAAAATCCACCACAGAATGATACTACAATCACAACTGCGTGCTATCCGAACCTAAACTAATACTCCGCTAATTGACAATCACTCAATTCTTGATATCCTCACACCTTCATCTGTTGTCTGAGTTTTTTTGGGGAAATAATTCATGAAAAAAAGGGGTATTACCCTTTATATAGGGGGTCTAATTCTGTTGAACCAACTTAATAATTGACCTTCGCATACGCGAGGTCCTCTCGCAAATGCTATGGTCTGGAATTTCCATGGCCATCGCAAACGCGAGGCCATCTAGCGAACGCGGAGGGCAATTCTGCCCAGTTCGCCCAATTTTTCATCTTCCGTCATTTGACCTCCAATACTTCTCATACACGATCGTAAACTCTTATAACCATAAAATAGGCGCATATCACTCCAGTGTTCACAATTAAGTAGTTGACACCTACGGAACTCAACGTCCAAACTATGAGGTGTAACATCCTTTCCCCCTTAGAAACATTCGTCCTCGAATGTTTATACTAGGTCTCATGCTATAAAAAATTTCGGCAGAGTCTCCTCTATAACTATACCTACCAACCTGTATTCAGCAAACCGGCAGATGCCTCACATGGCCACAATATATCATATAGTCTCATTTACCAATCAATATAGTCAAGCAAGGCATTGAATTACATGTAGGCATAGCAAACAAGTAAGGATACTTATTCTTTATTTCGTCTTCGGCTTCCCAAGTCACCTCTTCCCTATTATTATTTCGCCGCACTACTTTGACGGAAGCCACATCCTTAGTACGTAACCTTCTAACCTGGCGATCAAGTACAGCTATGGGGCTCTCCTCATAAGAAAACTCCTCCGTTACCTGGACATCATCTACAGGAAATACTCTAGAAGGATCACCAATACATTTACGAAGCATTGATATATGAAAGACTGGATGTACCGCTTCCAAATCAGATGGTAGGTCCAACTCATAGGCAACCTTGCCTACCTTACGAATAATCTGATAAGGCCCAATGTACCTCGGGCTGAGCTTCTCATTCTTGCCAAATCACATCACACCCATCATGGGTGATACCTTCAGGAATACCCAATCACCAATCTGAAACTCTAAGTCTCGATGTCGATTATCTGCATATGACTTCTGTCGACTCTGGCCTACCAATAATCTCTCCTAAATAAGCTTCACCTTATCAACAACTTGCTAAATCATGTCTGGCCATATAAACTTAGTGTCACCAACATCGAACCAACTGATAGGTCACCTGCACTTCCTCCCATATAAGGCCACGTATGCCATCTGAATACTAGAATGGTAGCTATTATTATAAGCAAACTCAATAAGTGGAAAATGATCATCCCAGCTACCTCTGGAGTCAATAATACAGGCTCGCAACATATCTTCTAGCGTCTGAATAGTACGCTCGGCCTGTCCATCAGTCTGAGGGTGAAATGTTGTGTTAAGACTTACCTGTGTCCCCAATCCCTTCTGGAACGATCTCCAGAAGTTAGCTGTAAATTAAGCACCTCTGTTCGATATAATAGATGTGGGAACCTCATGAAGTCTCTGATGCAAGATAGAAAGAAGACACAATTGATAAACAATTGGACAATAACTAGAAGAACTAATCCTAGTTACCTTCCAAAAGGATCAAAGACAGCTATCTTATGCAACAATCCTCAAGAGAATTAAAATCTCTTGCAAATTGAATGATCAAAACAAGGTTGTACAATTTGGAGTCCACTAAATCACAACAAGTCTCAACTAGAGAGAAAAGTTCAATATTCATATATTTCAAGATAGGTTGAAATGAGAAATAGTTCTAAGTGTAGCTTATAAGGTAAAGGCTATACCTGGTCTTTAAAATAATAGCCATAAGTCGGCTTTTAAAATATGGCCTCACAGGGCTTCAAATCATTAGCCACACGCATGGGACTCCAAAGTGGGTCCATGGGCTAGCACAAATAAGTCCATAGGCTGCTTCCCCGGGCTAGGAAGTGTCCACAGCTCCTGAAACGGAAACTCATTCTCCAAAGCTAGGTGAACACCATGAAGGACCATAGCCTGACTCCTAGTGAATAGCCGGGATGGCTGGAACATGTCTTGATCAGTTTGGACTGCATCATCTAAAACACAAGGAACTAGGTCAGAAACATTGAAAGTGCTTGAAACATTGTACTCACTCGGAAGATCAATGACGTAAGCATTATCGTTAATCTTTTCTAACACTTTAAATGGTCCATCTCCTCGCGCGGACAACTTTCCTTTTCTTTGGTTCAGGAATCGATCTTTCCCGAAATGCACCCAAACCCAGTCGCCCTTTTGTAACTCCAACCTATTTATTCCCTTGTTCGCCTTGGATACCACCTTGGCATATGCCTTTTCCAGATTTTGTCTCACCTCAGCATGAAGTTTAAGCAATGAATCTGCCCTTCTTGTACCTTCAACATTCAAAATAGCATCTCGAGACAAAGGGATTAAATCCAATGGAATCAAGGGTTTAAAACAATACACACTCTCAAAAGGAGATTTCCCTATCATTCTATGCACCGTACGGTTATAATCAAACTCAATGATGGGCATTTGATAAACCCAATTTCCTGATTTTCCTTTGGTCATATGCCTATATCCCCTACATTTATGAAATTGAATAGATGAAGTACTAGGAGAATTGAGTTGAGCTTTACCTCCTGAGTCCTTTGGTTCAGATTTGGTTAGACTCTTTTCAAGTGGCCTTTTAACATCACTGCTAGCACTCGAACTTGGACTCTTCAAATCCTTACCCCTATTCCACGGAGTAGTATTAGCACTTCCTCTCGATCTGAATGTCTTGTCCTCCTTGACCCCTTTTTCTGCCTCTATAGCCGCTTGGAACACCTCATCATGAGTATAGCAAGTGAGTAACCTCAATTGAGATGAATTTCTCAGTTCAACCCAGCTTTGAATCGGATGATAAGCTACTCCTCGTCTTCTTCAAGATCAAGAGCCATTCTTGCTTTCTCAGACTCATCATAGAACTCTACGGTCTTAGAACCCTGCTTCAATTCATAGAGCCTTCGGAGTTGCTCTTGACGATGCTTGGCAGTGACATGCCTAGCATCCATGACATGTTTCAATTTTCCCCAAGTAAGATGTTCCGGTAAAACATGTCTTCTTAGAACTCGCTTTTATGATTCCCACCATGTAGAAGCATAGCCTTCAAAAGAGGCAATGGCATAAACCACTTTCCGCTCCTCTGAAAGTTCATTTGTGTCAAATATTCTCTCAATCTGAATCTTCCAATCGATGTACTTGTCCGGATCACTAGTTCATTTAAATGGTGGAATAGTGATCTTGAAATTGTTAAGATTAGTATCCCTTCTACCTTGATTCCATTGGACCAGATCCGGATAATCATCATGGTTGCCATAGTCATGCTCAAGATTTCTCCGAACATACGCTCATCGACCTCCTTTTCCTCTATATCTCCTTTGGCCCCTTTGTTCATGGGCTCTCCGAACATATTGTTGATCAAACTCGTCTTCGGCTTTTTCAAAGTCATGGACCTCAACATTTTCATCAACTGGGACAAAATTTCTCCTTTCTCTCATTGGAGGTACTTGCACTTGAATATGAGGATCCGGAAGTATTGGATTTTGAACACTATGAACTTGAGGAATTCCCATAGCATGAGCATTACGGGCAGCTTCTTCCCTCATTCTTTGTTAACAGGCCACCTCATTAAATTGCTCCGGTGGTATTGTACTATAACTGGTGTCCCCTAGAACCAATGGTGCTCCCCCTTGTTCAAGGGCTTGCATCCTTGTTTCCACTCCATCTATCTTAGCCATCAACTGAGTTGTCATGTTGTTCATTGCTGCCAAAAGGTCGGCTATAGTCACTCCTCCTTATGCCTCCGCAACATTTTCATCTCCTGCCATTGTACCTGCACAACAAAGCTTAAAGAAATAGGTTAAGGTTAGTAATCACCTAAATTTATTAGGGTGGTGCCTGGTTCCCTCAATAATGTAAAGGTTTGGTTCACTAAGACTTGTTGTAATTGGCTTTCTTGGAGTTGACCAACTCTTTTTCGATCACCTCAACTACACAAAATATGCAACGTTTTTTTTGGGGGATTAGAGTGATTTTATTAACTCTATAGTCGGATGACTCCTTTAAAGGTGGCGCACTTGAGTCAAACAATTCACTACAAATCAAAATGAGAAAAGTTTGAAAAGAATTGGCACGAAAGAAGTTATAGCTAGTAAATTTTGAGTAGGTAATTACTCAATGGATTCTAGCTAGAAGTTATGTCACAAAGAAAGGATTAAGAAGCTTCCCAACCCCCCTTAAAATGTGCAAGGCATCCCCCTAAGTCTTACTAATTAATATCCGGTTACATCCCGTACTTTTGTACATTGGATCTGTTGTGAGTTAACTGACATAAGCTTGAAAACAAGACTATTTTGATGTTATAAGTATTTATGTAATTCTTAACCAGTGATACGTAAGTGTCATGAAGGTTAGAAAAATTCGGGCTATAGTTCTAACTACTCACACCGGAGAATTTTTGTTATACTCAAGTATGCAAATAAAGAGATCGGTGTATAAAAGGATAAGGTCCCGAAATAATTTACGACTTAACAAGTGTGACGGCAGTGACTGGGAATAATATTTGGTATATGTATAAAGAGACTATGGACTAGAGTTCTACTACATGATTATGATAATGAGTATATGAAGTGTGTTAGAAGTGATCAAAATTGATTGAACTGAGATCAAGAAATTAATTATGGATACATGGAGACTTTGGCACGTGTTGGGCAGCAAGGATGCTAAACTTATAATCCTAGTTGGTGGCAGCAAGTATGACTATTAAATAAAGCCAAACAATGACTAGATAATTTATGAATCTAGGTGGCATGTCTAGGAGGATCCTTCAAAAAGTAATCTTTGTGGACTGGGACCCACAGCCCACTATGGTAAAGAAAACCCCATAAATCATTAAGTGATTCATGTTTGGTAAAGTTAAAGGATGGGCAGCAATAAAAATGATATATGGTTAAATGGTGTATTTTCATTTATGCGGAAAGAATTAATGCGAATTTCAAACTACATGTCACGACCCGTCTAGAGGGCCGCGACGAGCGCCCGGTGCTAGCCCACCCGGGCACCCCTTGGCTTGCACTTCACTTACATCTAGGTGAGCCCAATAATTAAACATACATTTCTATTCATCATTCATGCTAGTCTCATTGGACGACAATACTTTCATATCATGGTTGGCATCTATACCACGTCAACGTACATGAGCCGACAAGGCTATCAAAATGATATACAAAATATAGGCCGACAAGGCCAGACATCTCTAACCATATACACATGTCTACAAGCCTCTAAGAAGAGTACAACATATCACATAAGCGGGACAGGACCCCGCTATGCCCATAATTATATACACAGAATAATAAATACCCAAAAGCTATGGCTCCGAATGAAATGGAGCTCTGCTATGTAGTCTCTGAGAATACAACTATGGATCGAGCCTGTCTCCCTGTGCACCTCCGGGCATGACGCAACGTCCACAAACAAAGGGACGACAGTACGAAGAATGTACTGAGTATGTAAAGCATGATCAATATCAATATAGAAGCATAATAAGCAACATAAGAAATAGCACAAGATGGGAGGCGGTGTTATCATCGTCATAGGCACTTACTTGCCTTACATAGGATCTTTCCGTTTCTAATGCGTATTTACGTACATACATCCATATCCGTATCCATTCCATATCTATACTCATGTTCGCATACATACCCTTATTCACATTCATATCATAACATGTTCGTATTCATATTCGTATCCATATCATATACATAATCATATCATAAACATAGCATTTACATAGCATACCCGACCATGCAGGATCGGTGTTTCATACATACTTGGCCAACCAAGGCTCAAGTTTACTCATACCTGGCCCTACCAAGGCTTCAGGGTTACATTTACCTGGCCCTACCAAGGCGTCAGGGTTATCCGTACCATCTTGTTATATCCCGTAATTTCGAACACTCGGAAAATTCGAAATAATTTGTGGCTTGTGAGAAATGAAGCCATATTTTGATTCTAGCCAATATGCATATGTTACTCAGGAAAATGTTGATGTGGAAATGCGAGATGAGGCCAAGGGCAAAATAGGAATTTTGGAAATTAGTTTCGGGAATTACAAAACAAGATTTGTAGCCAATTGGGCTAAAGAAAAAAAAAGTAGGAAAACTTAGGCCCAAACTAAGGGGGTGGCCGGCTATAGTCCATTAAGGGGACTTGGCCCAAGCCCACAAATTCATTATATGATTAATGATAAGATAAGGACCATTGATCTTGAAAACATTAGAAGATTCAAGAAAAACCAAAGGGAGAGCAAGAAAGACTAAGGGGTTTCGGCCCCCCTTCATGAAAGAAAAAAAAAATCCAAGTCTTATATTTTGATCCAAAAATCTTGTTTATCTCGGATTCATAGTGAGTTCAAGATTTTCCACAAAGTGGTATGGTTTTCAAGGCAAGAAGGTGCATGTGTTGGCAAGTGGAGAATTGAAGAAAAGGTAAGAATCTTATGTTTCCTTTATGCTATGGGAGTTATAAATGTGTTGTAGTATGTGGAAATGAGTGAAAAGTATGAAATTTGTGCCTTGTGGATATGTATGTGTGTGGCCGTGTATTTGTTGTAGAATGTAAGGGATGATGGATTAATTTTGTGTAGTAGGTTGCTTGTTATTGTAATGCTTGGAAAGTGGAAGAAAAATATATGAAACTATGGATGTAGTGTTGAGGCCGTGGATATGGTGTACTATTATGGTCTTGTTGATAACAAAAGTTTGATGAATTTGGTTGGGATTGTGAATTGTGGGAGTTGACCGAATGTGTGTGTGAATCGTGTGAAATATGAACCAATTCCTATGAAGTAATTTAGTTGTTGTTAATGTGTACCTTATGATGCAAATGAGAATATGTTGTTTCTTGTGAAATTGCAAGTGTTGGAAAGTATGTGATTTTATTATAATTATGTAATTGAGGAAACGAAATCGTAAGACGCAAATGATTGTTGTTGTGGGTGAAGTTGGAAGGTAGAAATACATTATGAACGATTATGTTGAAGATTAGAAGTTTTAGATGAATTATGGTTTTGGTGGAGAATGTGAATATTTTGTATACCTTATGAATATTTTGTACATATGATAAGAAATACCTCCAAATTGCATTGTAATGATCTTGGTTGATGATGAGTATGAAAATATTGATATTGATTGGGGATATGAAGTCGGAATGAAGGTTAAGACATTATGTCGTAAAGAAGGCTAGTTATGCCTTGTTGGGTGTCTTATAGTGATTGCTATTGTTGTTGGGTATTGCTGTTGGTCTGATTGTTGACATATTGAGCCGAGCTAAGCCTCGGGGATGCTATATTTATAAAGGAAATGCTGCCGAAATTTCGGTAGGCAAGTATGTGCTGAAGTTGGGTCCTTAAGGCTTGAATTTGACAATTGGTAAAAGTGACCATTTGCAGATTTTGGACGAAACGGGAATCGAGTCTGGACGAGCGTAGAGCGCAACCAAGGTATGCAAAGCTTTCCCCTTTATTCTTTGGCATGTCCTAGGTGTACTAGGCTTGAATTTGAGCCTCAGGGATTATTCTGTTCATAGAAAAATCGAGTTCGATTTTGGGCACGGGCACTATTCGTTCAGTAAGATTGAATCACTTTTCTTATAACTTGTTGTTAAAGTAAACCATATGTATGAAATTTTCCTAAACGGGGTCGGAATGCTTTCAAGTGATCATGGATGACCTCATAAGGTCTATTCTCTGTAATTTACGTATGCCACCTCGAGTTGGTCCGAGGTGGGCCTACAAAGCCCCGACACTTTTTGTATAACTTTAATTGCCTTGTCTTTGTCCGATTTTCTCAGACAACATCTGGACTAATATTTTGTCCATTATACGACAAGCGTTATGACTATTTTATAAATCCGATAAAATGATTTTGACATCTGGAAATCTGATTCTAGTAATAATCTGTCGTGCCATTCGAAGCGATATATATGCGTACGTTATGAATATTTGTCCGAACACTATGATTTGACCTGCCGTTTGGCCTACTTCAGTTCTATTGAATCTGTATGTATGTGGTTTCTCATTAATCTGTTCATGGATGCCTCAACACTTCCTTCACTGCGCCCGGGCCAGGTTCTGTTATCGTGCATATTCCACTGCATTGTTCACCGCGTCCCTCGGTGTGCGGGCCGGGATCTGTTTATATCTGTATGATATTATGATGTGTGTATGGGGATGGTGGCCAGGATGGCATATGATCTGATCTGTCTGTCCACCGCGTCCCGTACTAAGAGGGCCGGGTTCTGTTGCCGTGTCCCTCATGAGAGGGCCGGGATCTGTATGTATGTATGTATGTATGTATATGTTGTATGCATCTGTATAAGCATATGACTCTGTATGACTCTATATGACTCTGTATGACTCTGCATGCATGATTCTGTCCGTCCGTCTGGATTATGATTCTGCCCGGTACACTTCTGTCTGTCCGATTGGATTATGGTTCTGTCCGCTACCCTTCTGTCTGTCCGGTTGAATCACGTCTCTGTATGTTACACTTCTGGTGATCTGATCCGGACCTTACATTCTGTACCTCTGGCTCTGATTATGATCATGTCAGTCACATTTTGTGCCCCAGATCTGTACAATGATTCTGCCAGCCAAACTCTGTATGTCTGTTTCGGATTCGGGTTCGATTCTGTTCGTTATATTTCTGTACTTCTGGTTCAGATTATGATTATACTTGTGACATTTTCGCTTTCCATACTCGGTACATTTTCCGTACTGACCCCCTGTTCTTCGGGGGCTGCGTTTCATGCCGCGCAGGTACTCCCAGATGAGCTGAAGTTATTACAGGTGATGATCCAGCAGAGTTGGTAAGCTCCAATTGCTCCTGGAGTGCCGTCGAGTCAGAGTTGGTATGTCATGGTTCTGGACTTATGTTAGAGACTTTGCAGACAGTGTCGTGGGTGTTGGTTGTCAGTCTGTAAGCGGCTCCGTCAGCCGATTTGTCAGTCTGTGATATATTGTACTGAATTCTGTATGATTGTGGATCCGTTCGACTTCAAAGAATACTTTCTGAAAAGAAAAAAAAATTTACTATGTATTTTACCTTTTTCGACTTAAGAAGTTTGATGTGATTTCCTGTACAGAAGAAGTCTGAGGGTTCGCTCGGCCCTAAATAAGGGTCGGGTGCCCGTCACACCTTAGTAAGGTCGGGGTGTGACAGAGTGGTATCAGAGCAGGTTTGTCCTAGGGGTTGTCTGCAAAGTCGTGTCCGGTAGAGTCTTGTTTATGGGTGTGTAGCGCGCCACACTTATAGACAGGAGGCTACGGGGCATTTAGGGATTGTTGACCTTCTTTCTGTCTCAGATCGTGCGATAGAGCCAAGTTATAGGGAATGAAATTCCATCTGTAAGCCTTACCTACGACGGTAAGAGGAAAATGACGATATGAGAAAACCAGAAGGGCAAGTCATGAAATATTCGTTCTGTTACCTGAAGTCGAAAGTTCTGAGCGGCTAGGATGTGACATATGGCCGTATGCTCTGTAAGGTACTGTTGGTATTCGATGTGTACAATTTCGAATGATAAGAATCTGAAAAGGTGGCACGGAAGGCCGAAAAGGGCAAAACGGTAATTGTAAGAGAAAGGACGTGTTACGAAAAGTGTTTCGGAATCTGTAAGACCTCGACTAGCCCTAAATCAGGTAATAAGGGTCATATGAGAAAGCAGATGCGATTATACCGGCGTTAAGGCCCCAAATTCCACCACAGTTTCGAGGTTAAGCGTGCTCAGGTGGGAGCAATTTCAGGATGGGTGACCCCCCTGGGAAGTATGCAAGAATTTTATATATTCCGATATAAGAGACGAATGGAAAGTTAAAATAGCCCGAGTGGGATTAGAATATACGAGATGGTTGGAGATCATGAAAGGCTACACAGCACGCAATCAGATAGATTAGAGAAGGAACGGAAAGAACGCTACGGCTTTGGAATTAGAATAGGCTTGAACAACGTTTGGAGGTAATGTGTGGCCTAGTTGAAAATAATTATGTATGCACATATGAATGCGTATGATGCCTTATTTGTGATTGCATTAGTGAATACGTGTGTCCCCGCGACCGGTGCTAGGATGCGAAAGGCACCGATTGAATAAGGGTATCGAGCTCCAAGTAACAATAACAAAGGTAAATGGTACAAATGTTATAACGTAGGCTATTGTCATTCCCTCTATCTGTTAAGTTTGGAAAGTTTCAGTATAGTGATATTGGAAAGGAAAGGGAGTAAGTGAAGCAAAAGCAAAAAGGTCAAACATTAGGAGGAAGCGAAAGGTAGGAAATATGACCGAACCGAACCTCCGGAAAAGGATGAAGTATGGTTATATGAAACGAGGGAAAAGTGTGTGAGGTCTGAAAAAAAAAATTTGACTTAAACAAGCGAGACCAAAGGAATCGCGACTACGACAAGGAATGTTGTCAAAGAATAGACAAACCCTGATTACATTACAAGTTAGTCTAGTGCGACGGTATCTGGAAAAGAAAATGAGTATGGATATTAGAAAGGATGAAGGACAAGAAATGTGAATGAGCAGGATCTTTGAAAGGGGCCGGTAAACGGCGCATAAAACTATGTGTGTGGCAATCTGACGAACAAGTTTATGAATGAGTGAACGAGCTTTGATGAAACAACTCGTGGTATAATGATCAGGGTGAATAATGAAATGTCGACAAGGGAAATTTCCGTAAATCGCTGAAGCCTTAGTGGAAAGTGGCTTGATTCTAATCAAAACTCTGTCTGTTATACTTCTGCACCTCTGACTTTGATGAGGTTCTGTCTATTACGCCTCTGTACTTCTGAATCCGATTATGTTTCTGTCTGATATGCCTCTGTACGATTGACTCTGGACACGAACCTGTCTGATACATCTTTGTACGTCTGATTCCGATCACAGATCTGTCTGACATACTCCCATACGTCTGACTCTGACTACGAATCTGTCCGCCATAGTCCAGTACATTTGACTCTGATTATGAATCTGTCTGATATGCTTCTATGCGTCCGACCCCAGTTATAAATTTGTTTGATATGACATGGTATTATGACAACGTTGTAAGTACCGAGAAGTGTGACAAGAGGTAAAAGACGTTGATGACAATTGTAACGTTGAAAAGGATTTTGAAGGGGAGAAAGGAACCTCCCCGAAGTGTTACGAGACCCCATAAGGAAAAGTTAACATTCGAGGACGAATGTTCTAAAGGGGGGGAGGATGTTATATCCCGTAATTTTGAACACTCGGAAAATTCGAAATAATTTGTGGCTTGTGAGAAATGAGGCCATATTTTGATTCTAGCCAATATGAATATGTTACTCAGGAAAATATTGATGTGGAAATGCGAGATGAGGCCAAGGGCAAAATAGGAATTTTGGAAATTAGTTTCGGGAATTACAAAACAAGATTTGTAGCCAATTGGGCTAAAGAAAAAAAAGTAGGAAAACTTAGGCCCAAACTAAGGGGGTGGCTGGCTATAGTCCATTAAGGGGACTTGGCCCAAGCCCACAAATTCATTATATGATTAATGATAAGATAAGGACCATTGGTCTTGAAAACATTAGAAGATTCAAGAAAAACCAAAGGGAGAGCAGGAAAGACTAAGGGGTTTCGGCCCCCCTTCATGAAAGAAAAATAAATTCCAAGTCTTATATTTTGATCCAAAAATCTTGTTTATCTCGGATTCATAGTGAGTTCAAGATTTTCTACAAAGTGGTATGGTTTTCAAGGCAAGAAGGTGCATGTGTTGGCAAGTGGAGAATTGAAGAAAAGGTAAGAATCTTATGTTTCCTTTATGCTATGGGAGTTATAAATGTGTTGTAGTATGTGGAAATGAGTGAAAAGTATGAAATTTGTGCCTTGTGGGTATGTATGTGTGTGGCCGTGTATTTGTTGTAGAATGTAAGGGATGATGGATTAATTTTGTGTAGTAGGTTGCTTGTTATTGTAATGCTTGGAAAGTGGAAGAAAAATATATGAAACTATGGATGTAGTGTGGAGGCCGTGGATATGGTGTACTATTATGGTCTTGTTGATAACAAAAGTTTGATGAATTTGGTTGGGATTGTGAATTGTGGGAGTTGACCGAATGTGTGTGTGAATCGTGTGAAATATGAACCAATTCCTATGAAGTAATTTAGTTGTTGTTAATGTGTACCTTATGATGCAAATGAGAATATGATGTTTCTTGTGAAATTGCAAGTGTTGGAAAGTATGTGATTTTATTATAATTATGTAATTGAGGAAACGAAATCGTAAGACGCAAATGATTGTTGTTGTGGGTGAAGTTGGAAGGTAGAAATACATTATGAACGATTATGTTGAAGATTAGAAGTTTTAGATGAATTATGGTTTTGGTGGAGAATGTGAATATTTTGTATACCTTATGAATATTTTGTACATATGATAAGAAATACCTCCAAATTGCATTGTAATGATCTTGGTTGATGATGAGTATGAAAACATTGATATTGATTGGGGATATGAAGTCGGAATGAAGGTTAAGACATTATGTCGGAAAGAAGGCTAGTTATGCCTTGTTGGGTGTCTTATAGTGATTGCTATTGTTGTTGGGTATTGCTGTTGGCCTGATTGTTGACATATTGAGCCGAGCTAAGCCTCGGGGATGCTATATTTATAAAGGAAATGCTGCCGAAATTTCGGTAGGAAAGTATGTGCTTAAGTTGGGTCCTTAAGGCTTGAATTTGACAATTGGTAAAAGTGACCATTTGCAGATTTTGGACGAAACGGGAATCGAGTCTGGACGAGCGTAGAGCGCAACCAAGGTATGTAAAGCTTTCCTTTTTATTCTTTGGCATGTCCTAGGTGTACTAGGCTTGAATTTGAGCCTCGGGGATTATTCTGTTCATAGAAAAATCGAGTTCGATTTTGGGCACTATTCGTTCAGTAAGATTGAATCACTTTTCTTATAACTTGTTGTTAAAGTAAACCATATGTATGAAATTTTCCTAAACGGGGTCGGAATGCTTTCAAGTGATCATGGATGACCTCATAAGGTCTATTCTCTGTAATTTACGTACGGCACCTCGAGTTGGTCCGAGGTGGGCCTACAAAGCCCCGACACTTTTTGTATAACTTTAATTGCCTTGTCTTTGTCCGATTTTCTCAGACAACATCTGGACTAATATTTTGTCCATTATACGACAAGCGTTATGACTATTTTATAAATCCGATAAAATGATTTTGACATCTGGAAATCTGATTCTAGTAATAATCTGTCGTGCCATTCGAAGCGATATATATGCGTACGTTATGAATATTTGTCCAAACACTATGATTTGACCTGCCGTTTGGCCTACTTCAGTTCTATTGAATCTGTATGATAATCTGTATGTATGTGGTTTCTCATTAATCTGTTCGTGGATGCCTCAACACTTCCTTCACTGCGCCCGGGCCAGGTTCTGTTATCGTGCATATTCCACTGCATTGTTCACCGCGTCCCTCGGTGTGCGGGCCGGGATCTGTTTATATCTGTATGATATTATGATGTGTGTATGGGGATGGCGGCCAGGATGGCATATGATCTGATCTGTCTGTCCACCGCGTCCCGTACTAAGAGGGCCGGGTTCTGTTACCGCGTCCCTCATGAGAGGGCCGGGATCTGTATGTATGTATGTATGTATATGTTGTATGCATCTGTATAAGCATATGACTCTGTATGACTCTGCATGCATGATTCTGTCCGTCCGTCTGGATTATGATTCTGCCCGGTACACTTCTGTCTGTCCGATTGGATTCTGGTTCTGTCCGCTACCCTTCTGTCTGTCCGGTTGAATCACGTCTCTGTATGTTACACTTCTGGTGATCTGATCCGGACCTTACATTCTGTACCTCTGGCTCTGATTATGATCATGTCAGTCACATTTTGTGCCCCAGATCTGTACGATTATTCTGCCAGCCAAACTCTGTATGTCTGTTTCGGATTCGGGTTCGATTCTGTTCGTTATATTTCTGTACTTCTGGTTCAGATTATGATTATACTTGTGACATTTTCGCTTTACATACTCGGTACATTTTCCGCACTGACCCCCTGTTCATCGGGGGCTGCGTTTCATGCCGCGCAGGTACTCCCAGATGAGCTGAAGTCATTACAGGTGATGATCCAGCGGAGTTGGTAAGCTCCAATTGCTCCTGGAGTGCCGTCGAGTCAGATTTGGTATGTCATGGTTCTGGACTTATGTTAGAGACTTTGCAGACAGTGTCGTGGGTGTTGGTTGTCAGTCTGTAAGCGGCTCCGTCAGCCGATTTGTCAGTCTGTGATATATTGTACTGAATTCTGTATGATTGTGGATCCGTTCGGCTTCAAAGAATACTTTCTGAAAAGAAAAAAAAAATTACTATGTATTTTACCTTTTTCGACTTAAGAAGTTTGATGTGATTTCCTGTACAGAAGAAGTCTGAGGGTTCGCTCGGCCCTAAATAAGGGTCGGGTGCCCGTCACACCTTAGTAAGGTCGGGGTGTGACACATCTGTAGAGGTGTGCGCGCATTTCGTAATCATATACATACTTATTTGCATATCTTACCCGGCCTCATAAGCTCGGGGTTCCATAATAGTCATACATAGACACATATCATAATAGCTCATAAGCATCTTTACTATTTACATCATCATCATAATAGTCATCAACATCATTATTACTATTATCGTCATTCATCACATTTATCTTTATAGGCTTACTCGTCATATGAGGGGTTTAGTACAACCGTAGCGTATCAAGAATCGTGAGTTTACTAGCTCGGAAGATCGAATCATAGCCTCATAGAAGATTTAGATGTTTGGCCAAAGAACCATGCCTTATGAAAGAAGGGTTAGCCTTACATACCTTTTTCGTTCACTATTTTACACTTGCGCGTTCTCCTCCAATGCTACCGTTTCTACCTTCATTAAAGTCATACTATCATTAGAATCGATAGCTAGCATATATGACTAAAACTAGAGAAAATCGGACAGCATCTCCTTTATTTATACGACATTCCTCCATAATGTATATCAACTCCCAAATGTCAATAATATATTCACAATACCGTAACAATCGACATTATTCATCCACATTATCCACATTTCTCAATTTGCTTTCAATTACCCATATCCATGGCTATAACACACGCTATGTCCATTCACGTACATTTCTCACCTCATGTTCTCAACATCATTTATAACACATTTACATCACAATATATCAAGACTCATAACTCAATTCAAGCTATTTTTCAAAATGGCACTATTCCATATTCATGACCCATTTTGCCATACCTCCTCTCTACAATCCAAGTTTTTCAACTCTTAAATACCTTAAACAACGTAGAAACATCATAATTCTTACCTATTATGTCATAGGAACAAGCCTTGGTTGATAATACTCCACTTGAGCAAAACCCTACTTTATCTCCAATGAGATTTCTTGACTTGTATGATCCTTAATGGGTTTTCTTATACTTGATTCACTTAGTTTATGTTGTTGATCACCAAATATCCTTGAATTCTTGTGGAATTTATGTAGAGAGATGTTTTAGAGAGAAGGGGTGTCATGTAGAAGTGAAATGAAATGAAATAATAAACTTGGTCCCCTTTTTAATAACCCAAAAATCTGATCTGAAATGAACAATCGTCGAAAGTGCACAGTGGTCATAAACCCAGTTTACGGTCCGTATTCTAGTTTATAGGCCATATTTCGTGGTGATTTACGATTGCAGTTTACGGGCCGTATTTCAATTTACGGTCCGCATTCCAAGTCGTTTTTAACCATTTGAACATTTGGCAGAAAGTTGAAGTTTTGTAAGTTGGAATACGACATGGTGGTTTACGGGCCGTATACCACTTTACGGATCGTATTTCACTTTACGTCCAACTGGCCAAAGTGCAAATCTGCAACTTTCCACATTTTTAGAATCTATAGTTAGTCATCATGGAGCATAACCTATCTCTTATTGCAATCACCTTTGGAATCTTACTTAGGGTCATCAATGTCATTTCATACTCATGGAAATGTCGTATACTTGTACTCCTCACTAGTCCATTCACTTGAGCAACAACGGAGGATTTCTCCGAGGTGTAACATTACACCAGCAGCAATTAACGTCCTTGCTCTTTCTCTTTATGGAAACCACTTTATTTTCTTTCTATTTTTAGGAAAACAAAGGGCTACTGCCCGTGGATATATAGAGGTATATATATATATATACAGATTTCAACACACCTCAAATGGGGAAGATCTCTTTATTGAAATATGGGCAGAAACGTACTAGTACATTAACTATACATTCAGTTCTTGGAAGGTTAAGTAAGCAGAAATGTGATTTATTTATGGTAGAGCAGCAACGTTAATTATAATTTTGGCAGCAGCATGATTTATTCGGGACAGCAGCTACGTTATACGATTTGGTTACGGGTTTCGATTACTACTTCAATCTCGTTGTTCCGTTATTGAATCCGGGCTTTCTTCAAAGTAAAGTAAGATAGAAGAAGAGTAGTTCTTGGCCTATAAGGTAAGATTTTTCCTATTTTTGATATATTTAATTTTATCCCGGTCATAACTAAATGTGAGATGAGAACTACGAAATTAATTGTGGGAAATCGGATATGTTATTGTTATTGTTATGCGAGCTAATTTGTGGTATCTTTTTGCGTTGTGTTGTGGCTCGAAATTGTTGGAATAACCTAACTATATTGATGTTGTCATTGATATGTATGTTGAAGGAAAGAAAAGTTAGAGAAGTGTGTTGGATAATTGTATTCGGGCTTGTCGCTCATCGTGAAATGTTTATGTCTTGTTGTTGCTACGTGGTATCTTGTTATTGATGTATATCCTTGATGGATTCTTCTAGTTTTTGTTGTTGATATATGGAATTGGGGGAAAGAGAAGAACGGGGGAGACGCTGCCCATTTTGTTTTAGGATAAGTTTAATTTTCTTTGTACTATTAAGAGAATCGTTATCATATAGATCGTGGAGCCAATATGAGTTGACTTTTTGAGCCGTTGAGCTAAGACCAGGTATGTTAAGGCTATCCCTTATTTCTTTTTGGCATGAATTACATAAACGAGCGAACGATGAACATACATGACTCAAATGAATTCTAGTTCTCAGTGGTACTTGACATGATAGTTGTCTTCGATTCTCAAGTGTTGGTCTAATTATTCTATCGAGTTTCAGATGATGATATAGTTTGTATATGGTTGCTCCTGATATTCTAACCGTGCATACCGTTATTACATCATTTCACTGAGTCCTGGGCCAGGTACGTATTCGTGCACAGTTTCATTGCATTGTTCACCGAGTCCCTCACTAGAGGGCCGGGTACGCTATATATATGATTACTTCACCGAGTCCCTCACTAGAGGGCCGGGTACGGTATATATATGATTACTTCACCGAGTCCCTCACTAGAGGGCCGGGTACGGTATATATTTATATTTCACCGAGTCCATTACTAAAGGGCCGGGTATGGTACATATTTACATTTCTAGACATTGTCTTTGGGGCTATTTACATTGTTATTCTCTGCCTTCAGGGCTATTCATATTGCAAGTGGTTTCTCGTACTTTCATTATGGCTTATATCTCATTTTTTATTATTACTACTGCCTTACATACTCGGTACATTGTTCGTACTGACGTCCCTTTGCTTGGGGCGTTGTGTTCATGCCACACAGTCCCAGATTTTTTTGTAGGTAAAAGTATTCAGCTAGGATTGGCAAACTCCATTTTCTTCCTGGAGCAGTGTCGAGTCATTATGGTTATCATATGTGTGTATGGGTATATCAGGGCCCTGTCCCGACTCATATGATTTAGGTGTTTCCTCTTAGAGACTTTGCAGACAGTGTCCTTTGGTTAGTATGTCGAGACGTCATGTGTTGAGTAAAGCGACCATGTAGGCCGACATGTCAGTTTGACTTACTCGGTTTTTGATTAATTAAGTATCGTTCGCAAATTTCTAGGGTTTGATGGAAAGTACTTTATTATATTTTCGATTTTTTTTATATGTCCAGTTTAATTATGTGAATGCCAGAAGGTTCGCTCAGCTCTAAGTAAGAGTTGGGTGCCCATCATGCCCTATCAGAATTGGGGTGTGACAAAGTGGTATCAGAGAATTTTGTCCTAGGGGTTGTCTGCAAAGTCGTGTCTAGTAGAGTCTTATTTATGGTGTGTTGCATGCCACATTTATAAATAGGAGGCTACAGGGCATTTAGGATGGTTACTTTTCTTTCATATCTAAGATCGTGCGATAGAGCCAAGCCATCGGAAATGAGATTCATTATACTAACCCTTGATTTTTGCAGAAGAACGGTATCGACAGAAGAAAGTGAGTGATGATATTGGAAGTCACAGAGGTAAGTCACTTCGTTGAGGCTACGTTATCAGAATATGTGTTTATATGACAATGGATCGGTTGTCATAGAGGTAAGTCAGTGTAAGTGCAACAGAGGTATTGATTAAATGTATCTCTTGATGATAAGTTCAGTTATAAGTTTATGAACTAAACAAATTGAATGAATCAGTACAAAGGTAAGCAACGGTACGAAAGATGTATGTCGGGTAAGGTAAGAATATTGAGGTATGATTGAAATGTAAAGCTGGATAATGAAGGGAAAGTAAATAGGAAGGTATAATAGGGCTGATCGCTAAAGGATCAGGTACATCTTGAGGTATGATATATGAGGTAAGTTTCGACATCTTTGTACTTTTACTTGAAATTGGGAGCCCTGTGTGGCTGAGATATGTCATATATATATATTAGCCTTGTGAGGCATTGTTGAAGTTTGCTGTGTGCAGGTTTTGGATAGTAATAAATATAGAGGAAACTCTGCCAAAAGTTTTCTAGAATTTAAAGGAGATAAGATATAAGCTTGTGATATGTCCTAACAGAAAAAGATGTTGTGTAAAAAGTAATGGCAGGACGGGATTAAGTTAGGAGTATCGTTGACAATTACAAGAGATGAGTTAAATGTTGTTGAATTGATAGTAACGGTAATTATAAGATCGACATTGATATGGTAAAGAGAAATACTAGATTAAATTAGGGAGACTGGTAGTACTAAACATGACATATAAGAGAAAGGGTAACTCCAATAGAGCGTGGTACTGAAGTATTGATTGGATGGGCAAGCACAAGTAAAATACGACAAGTCTATTAGCAAAATAAAGTAACAACATGACTGAGATAGGGGTACGAAATACGAAGGGTTATAACGAATGTGAATATATTGGTAAGACGACTTATGTGGTAAGTGTAATAGGGCTGATCAGAAAGAGTAACAGGTTAAATATGCTTACTTTACGAGGTTACTCGAACGCGGGATAACGATGAGATATGTGATGTGATTAGATATGTGATGTGACGAGATATGTGATGTGACGAGATAGGTGATGTGATGACATATGTACCATGATTATATGAAATATGGTATTTGTACGAAATGCAATTGCTTATGACACTCTTGCAGGTTATATCTTTCTCTTATGGCTCATGATCCTACTATTATATTTATTTCATTCTTGTCTTACATACTCAGTACAATGTTCGTACTGACGTCCGTTTTTTCTTTGGACGCTGTGTTCATTCCCACAGGTAGACAGGGAGGCGAGCTTGAGCCAGACTCGTAGGAGCTGTTAGCTAATTGAAAGCACTCCTTTGTCCCGGAGGTGCTTGATTATTCTTTTGTGTATATTTGTATATGTTGGGCTCGACGGGGTCCTGTCCCGTCTATGCGTTTTGTACTTCAGTAGAGGCTCGTGATACATAGTGTGGGTTATGTGGTCTGACAGGGTCAATATGGTACAATTATATATATTATTTTGATAGCCTAAAGGGATTATGTATATGAAACTATTTATGTTTACAAATGAAAGATGACTCTCTTATGATTTGAATATAAAAATCGATAAAAGAGTAGTTAATGAGCATGATGAGTAGTAGAGCGAGCGGTGCTCGGTCGCGGCCCCTAGCTGGGTCGTGACAAAAGTGGTATTAGAGCACTTCAGTACTAGGAAGTGTCTACGAGCCGTGTCTAGTAGAGTCTTGTTTATGGTGTGTTGCGCGCCACATCAATAAACAAGAGGCTACAGGGCATTTAGGAAAAATGACCATCTTTCTTCTCATAAGATCGTGCGATAGAGCCGTGTATAAGATTTTATCCTCCCTAATAGTGTGTTATGATTTCGGAATGCCGCCAAAGGGAAAGGCTACAGTCGCCCAGAAGGGCAAGACTACGGCAAAGAGGCGGGTAGAAAGAGGGCTTCCGATGAACATAGAAGAAGGAAAATCACATAATGAGGCCTTGTCTAATACTTCGTCTACCCCGCCTAATGTGGAAGAACAAGGAGGAGCTCCAGCTCCAATTCTTCCACCGGTTGCTTCGGGTCAACAAATGACTGAGGCCATTCAGTTACTGACACAATTGGTTGCCGCTCAGGCACAACGACAAAATGTGAGTTCAAGTGATCGGGCAGCTAGTACCAAGGCCCGTGATTTTATGAGTCTAAATCCTCCGAAATTCTTCGGGTCAAAGCCGGATGAAGACCCGAAAAGTTTCATAGATGAGATGTTGAGGACATTGAAGATTGTCCATGCCTCCGAGACCGAATCCGTGGAGTTGGCATCTTATAGACTCTGGGATGTGGCAGTTTTATGGTATAACAACTGGGTATTATCAAGAGGAGAGAATGTGCCTCCTCCGGTTTGGCAAGAATTCGTAGATTCTTTTATCCGTCATTATTTGCCACCCGAGGTCCGCCGAGCTAGAGCGGATAGATTTTTAAATTTAAAGCAAGGAAATATGAGTGCCCGCGAGTATAGCATGCAATTTAATTCTTTGGCCAGATATACTCCGACTATGGTGGCCGACATAGGAGATCGGGTACATAGATTTGTGAGTGGTTTGGGAGCACATTTGGTCAAAGATTGTTTGACGGCTTCGTTACAATACGGGATGGATATTTCCCGAATACAAGCCCATGCCCAGAACTTAGAGGGACGAAAACCACCACAAAGGGGTGATCGCGACAGTAATAGAAGATAAAGAAAAAGGGCTAGATCTATGGGCACAGGTAGTGATTATAGAGGGGGATCGAGGCAGACCTATTCCCCACATCCAGGTCAGTCAGTGACTAGTGCGCCTCCACGATTCGCAGATAGGGGATTTGATCACTTTTTTCCTTCAGGACAGGGTCAGAGTTCGAGAGGTTCGGGTTCTCAGTTTGGGGGTGATTACAGTCAGAGGAGACCACCAGTTCCACGATGTAGCCGGTGCCGAAAATTGCACTCAGGGCCATGTCGTTAGGACACAGATGCTTGTTTTGTTTGTGGATAGACTGGCCATTTGATGCGAGATTGTCCCTCGCGGCATAGTAGAGGTGGGGTTCAGCCCACAGGCTCCGCAGTTGGTTCTTCCTCAGTGCGCCCAGTAGGACAGACTCCTCAGATGTCAGCAGGTCGAGGTAGAGGCAGAGGAGCGGCATCTACTTCTGGTACCACTCAGCCCCGTGTTTATGCTTTAGCTGGACAACAGGATCTCGAGTCCTCTCCGAATGTGGTTACAGGTACATTGTCTATATTTTCCCGTGATGTGTATGCATTGATAGATCTGGGTTCTACATTCTCTTATATTGCTCCATATGTTGTTGGTTGCATTGGGGTGAAACCCGAGCCAATTAAACCTTTTGAGGTGTCTACACCGGTTCGTGATCCCGTAATAGCAAGACAAGTGTATAAAAATTGTGTGATTGTGGTATGTGATCGCCAGACCAAAGAGGATTTGATTGAGCTGGATATGGTAGATTTTGACGTGATTATGGGTATGGATTGGTTGGCATTGTGTTATGCTAATGTGGATTGCCGAATGAAAGTGGTCCGATTTCGATTTCTGGGAGAGCCCGTCCTTGAATGGCAGGGTAATACAGCATCTCCAAAAGGTAGGTTTATTTCATACCTTAAGCAAGAAAGTTGATAGCCAAGGGCAATATTTATCATCTAGTTCGGGTTCATGACACCGTGGCAAAGCCGTCAACTTTTCAATCAGTTCCGGTAGTGAATGAATTCCAAGATGTATTTCCTGATGAGCTTCCAGGTCTTCCTCCGGAAAGAGAAATTGATTTTGCTATTTATGTGTTACCGGACACCAAGCCTATTTCTATTCCTCCATACCGAATGGCTCCGGCAGAATTAAAAGAGCTAAAGGCACAGTTGAGATATTTCCTTGAGAAGGGATTTATTAGACCTAGTTCATCACCGTGGGGAGCACCAGTCTTGTTCGTGAGAAAGAAAGACGGTTCTCTATGAATGTGCATTGATTATAGGCAATTGAACAAAGTGACGATAAAGAACAAATATCCTCTCCCAAGGATTGATGACTTATTCAATCAATTGATGCCAAGTGGTTTTCAAAAATAGACTTGAGATCGGGTTATCATCAAGTAAGGGTTAGAGAAGCGGATATTCCCAAAACAACCTTCCGAACGAGATATGGCCATTATGAATTTCGGGTGATGTCATTTGGATTGACTATTGCTCCGGCCGTGTCTATGAACTTGATGAACAATGTATTCAGGCCCCTCTTAGACTTATTTGTGATAGTATTTATTGATGATATTCTGGTGTATTCTCGCACGGAATCAGAACATGCAGATCATTTGCGAATTGTTCTTGGCATTCTTCGAGCCCGAGAATTGTATGCGAAGTTTTCAAAGTGCGAGTTTTGGCTAAATTCTGTGACATTTCTGGGCCATGTTATTTCAGATGATGGCATTCGAGTTGACACTCAGAAAATTGAAGCTGTGAAGACTTGGCCAAGGCCTACGACGCCTACCGAAGTTCGTAGTTTTCTGGGTTTGGCAGGTTATTATAGAAGATTTGTAGAGGGTTTTTCATCTATTTCAGCCCCATTGACGAAACTAACCCCGAAGTCAGCCAAATTTTAGTGGAATGATGCTTGTGAGCGCAGTTTTCAAGAGTTGAAAGGCAGATTGACCTCAGCTCCAGTCTTAACACTTCCAGAAGGGTCGGATGGCTACGTGGTATATTGTGATGCTTCCGGTGTCAGATTAGGATGCGTATTGATGCAGCATGGAAAGGTTATTGCATATGCTTCGAGACAATTACGGAAACATGAAAAGAATTATCCAACTCATGATCTCGAATTGGCTGCGGATATTCATGCCTTAAAAATATGGAGGCATTATTTGTATGGTGTGCATGTTGATATCTATACAGATCACAAAAGTCTTCAGTATATTTTCAAGCAAAAGGAATTGAACCTGTGGTAGAGGCGGTGGTTAAAATTGTTAAAAGATTATGATGTGAACATATTGTACCACCCCGGAAAAGCGAATGTAGAAGCTAATGCGCTTAGCCGCCGATTAATGGGCAGTTATTGTGAGGTCCCTCCGGAAAATAAAGAGATGGTTCATGAGCTCCGCCAACTAGCTAATCTTGGCGTACGTGTAATCGATTCGGGTAATGTGGGGATTAGTATCAGTGATCCCACAATTTCGTCCTTGGACATGAAAGTGAAAGAACGACAATATGAAGATCCTCAATTATGTCGTTACAGAGACAAATCTTATGGAAAAGTGAAGTCTTCATTCGAAGTTTCTATAGATGGAATTCTTAGATACCGAGGCAGGTTATGTGTGCCAAATATAGCAGAATTGCGCCGACGAATTCTAGAAGAAGCACATTGTTCTCGATATTCTATTCACCCAGGTGCAACCAAAATGTATCATGATCTCAAGATGATGTATTGGTGGGATGGCATGAAGAGAGACATAGCGGAATTTGTAGCGCAGTGTCCAAATTGTCAACAAGTAAAAGTTGAACATCAGAAGCTTGGAGGCTTATTACAAGCAATGGAAATCCCTACTTGGAAATAGGAAGTGATCAACATGGATTTTATTGTGGGGTTACCTCGTTCTCGTGGCAAGTATGATTCTATATGGGTGATCATGGACAGATTGACAAAAGCGGCCCATTTTCTTCTAGATAGAACCACGTACTCAGCAGAAGACTATGCGAGGTTATATCTCGAAGAAATTGTGCGACTTCATGGTATTCCATTATCTATTATTACAGATAGAGGAGCACAGTTTACAGCCAAGTTCTGGAAATCTTTTCAAGAAGGTCTATGCACTCAAGTGAAACTTAGCACGGCATTTCATGCGCAGACCGACGGACAAGCTGAGCGTACTATTCAGACCTAGAAGATATGCTACGAGTATGTGTGCAGGATTTCGGTGGTAGTTGGGATGACCATTTGCAGCTAATCGAATTCACATACAACAATAGCTATCATTCTAGTATTCAAATAGCTCCTTATGAAGCTTTATATAGAAGGAAGTGTAGATCTCCAATTGGATAGTTTGTAACAGGAGAAGCACAATTAATAGGCCCCGAATTGATTCAGTAAGCGGTGGAAAAGGTTAAGGTGATTCGAGATCGATTATTGACAGCCCAAAGTCGCCAAAAGTCTTATGCGGACAATCGCGGCCGAGACTTGGAATTCCAGGTTGATGATTGGGTATTTTTGAAAGTATCGCCGATGAAAGGGGTGATGAGATTTGGTAAGAAAGGGAAGCTAAGTCCTAGATACATTAGACCCTATAGAATTATCCGCAAGGTGGGTCATGTGGCCTATGAATTGGACTTACCCTCGGAGCTTGAATCAATCCATCCAGTCTTTCACATTTCGATGCTCCACAAGTGTGTTGGATATCCCATGAAGATTGTCCCGATAGATGATGTGCAAGTGACAGAAAGGCTAACCTATGAAGAAGTGCCTATTGCTATTCTAGACAGGCAAGTGCGAAGACTTCGAAATAAGGAGGTAGCATTAGTCAAAGTCTTATGGAAAAACAATAATCGAGAAGAAATGACTTGGGAAGCAGAAGAGAAGATGAAGTCCAAGTACCCACATTTATTTCGACCCCCAGAAGAGATGCAAGATGAAACGCTAACGATATAAGGTATGTATGCTTACTTTTCATACTTTTGTTCGTGTGTGACCATAGATATGTTGATATTGTGATGTATCCCTGTGAGGCGATGATATTATGGGTTGTTGTGATAGGTTGGTAGTACCAAATTACAGGGGAAACTCTGGCGAAATTTGCGTAGAATTCCCGAGTGTTTTAACATTCGAGGACGAATGTTCCAAAAGGGGGGAAGAATGTTACACCTTGGAAAATCCCCTGTATATGTACAGTAAATAGGCTAACAAAGGACATAGCGTATGCGATGTTTTGATGAGAAAGAAATAGTATTTGATGACCCTCAACGAGATTTCAAAGGCATATAATGCGAGGAAAGAAAGTTGCCAAGGAAAGCGAATCACATGTTGTGTATCGGATAAGAATTTCGAGCAATGAGTCTATGATGGCATAATGATGTCATGGAGACAAGTAATAACGTCCCTTCGATTGGTATTGAGGTGCTAAACAAGTGTTAAGAAGGGTTCGTAAGGATCGGAGATCAAACGAGTCGACAAAAACGAAATCGCTTCAGTTGGCATTATACGGCCAAACATACGGTCCGTGTAAATTATACTGGCCGTATGTTGGAACGTATAATTGTCCAAGAGAAGGATGACATTCTGGACCAAACATACGGTCCCAACATACGGTCAGTAAAAATTATACGGACCATATGTTGGTCCGTATAACATGGTCGGCCCGATTTTAAGTTTAAGTATAAGGATCCATTTTTTCATTTCATTTTCATTCCACTCTCACTCCACACTTCAAGAAACATCTAGAATACTCTCTAATACTCCTCCATAAGATAATCAAAGGAAAACCAAGATCAACAACACCAAATCCATGAAACAAAGTGTATGAAACTCAAGTGAAACCTCATCCAAATCAAGAAAACCCGAGGGAGGTGAAGTAGGGTTTTGGGTGATAGAGGAGAAACTCCACTCAAGACATGTTCAACCATCATCTAAGGTAAGTTTCATGACTAAAACATGTTGTTTAAGGTAATGGAAGGTTAAGATACTTGAATTGTAGAAAGACATAAGAAATGGGTCATTAATGAGTGAATAGTGTCATGTTTGTATGGTAGTTGGATTGAGTCATAAATGTTGGGGTGTTGTGATTACGAATACGTTAAAAATGACATTTAAACCATGAAATAAGCATTATATATGCGAAAACGCGATACAGAGTTATAAGTATAAATGTGGAAAAATTGAAGAGAAATGGTGGATTATGGTCCTTGTATATGAATGATGATTGTTGATTGCTATATTGTGATTGTTGTTGTGAGTGTTGGGAGTTGATATAGAATATGGGGAAAGTAGTATAAACAAAGGAAGTGCTGCCCAATTTTCCCTAGCTTTAGAAAGCCCGTTCTTGTAATTGCTTAGCTAATGACGATATAAATTCTCTTGAAGGTAGAACGTGTGCATTAAAGAAGAACAAGCAAGTGATAGCTTAGTTAAACGTCAAAGGTATGTAAGGCTTATCCCTTCCTTCAAAGGCATGAATCTTTCAAGATTTCTATGATCCTCCTTTATGATGGAACTTATGAGTCCTTAAATGCACTAAATCACATACGAGTATGATAATGACGATAATGAGTTAAAGTATAGAGATTCGTTAGTCTATGGTATGATGATCCCATAACTCTGATGATGTCATTATTGTTAGCACTCACCTTATGCACTATTTCCTTCAAGGTGAGGCAAAGTACTCGTAAATGTTCATGATATAATCGGGGGTTTACGACCTTACGTCACCCCGACGTAGCTATGGTTGTCTTCAAAGTCTAATGTATGCTCCTAATGCTAAATGTGAAATGATGTAATGTCATGGTATGCTTATACGATGATCGATGATGCTAGCTTATGATATGTCTATGTTATGTATGAATATGTCAAGCTATGATAAGATTGTGATACGTTCATGAGATGTGCAATAGTGATGGGTAATGATTGATTTTGTGATGATGAGATTCCACCGTGACTAGATGGCCGGGCATGTCACCGCTAAGGCGGGCTGCGATGTTACACCGAGCCTAGAGGGCCGGGCATGATCACCACTAGTGGGCGGCATATGATGGTTACTCAGACGCGGGATAACGATGAGATATGTGATGTGATGAGATATGTGATGTGACGAGATATGTGATGTGACGAGATAGGTGATGTGATGTCATATGTACCATGATTATGTAAGAAATGTAATTGCTTATGACACTCTTGCAGGTTATATCTTTCTCTTATGGCTCATGATCCTCCTATTATATTTATTTCATTCTTGTCTTACATACTCAGTACAATGTTCGTACTGAGGTCCGTTTTCTTTGGATGCTGTGTTCATGCCCACAGGTAGACAGGGAGGCGAGCTTGAGCCAGACTCGTAGGAGCTGTTAGCTGATTGAAAGCACTCCTTTGTTCCGGAGGTGCTTGATTATTCTTTAGTGTATATTTGTATATGTTAGGCTCGACGGGGTCCTGTCCCGTCTATGCGTTTTGTACTTCTGTAGAGGATCGTAGATACACAGTGTGGGTTATGTGGTCTGACAGGGTCAATATGGTATAATTATATATATTATTTTGATAGCCTAAAGGGCTTATGTATACGAAACTATTTATGTTTACAAATGAAAGATGACTCTCTTATGATTTGAATATAAAAATAAATAAAAGAGTAGTTAATGAGCATGATGAGTAGTAGAGCGAGCGGTGCTCGGTGGTTAGCCCCGGGTACCCGTCGCGGCCCCTAGCTGGGTCGTGACAATATGTTTCCTACGATAGCCCTGTGGTGTGTTAGATTACTTGTGAATTCGATAGGATCATCGAATAAAGGGGGCTTTACTAGAAGAATATTACTCCTTGAACTTTCATTTTTGTATAATTGTGGTTATAGTGAATTTCCAACAGTTTACCAGAGGATTATGAAATTCTAGAAAATTATGAAGCCTTTAATGAGTCGACGAGGGACACCTACGACATGACATCTCAAATTGAATTTATCTAGACTCTACAGATGTGAATCAACACCATTATCATGGTCATATGGAAGAAAAGAAGTGGGAGAGATTTGCAAACTAAGTGAGACTTAATACCATTATTTAGCAAGAAAAAGGATCGACGAGTCTGAGTATCAAGGAGGATCATATCAGAAGAGTGACTCACTTATATATCTTGAAAACCTATACCTGAAGTGTCAAGGGAGTATTGCAACCGAAAGTCATTACTAAAAAGGAAATTCGTTTTCAACTATTCGAAGGGAATGTGTATAGATAGTGCATGTCAGAGGATTAAAGTGATGACTCCAAGAAGGAGGTACGCTGCGGACTATGTGACCTAAATAAATAGTGGAAGTAGACCTATAAGAATTAGAAGAGAGAACAAGAGGAACCAATATGCGATGGTAAACCTACCCAAGGGAAAGAAAGCTCCTATTCTACAGTATTACTGGAAAGATTACTCCAAAACAAGAAAAACTCGAACTAAGCTTCAAACGTAGATGGATATAGTAAGTTGCAATCAATTACGGAGGCAGCTAAATTATGACCACTGTCTTTGGAAATTCAATAATAACTGATGTCAGATGGAGAATGGTATTAAGTTAAGCAAGGAGAGGCATAGCATGATATAAGAGTAATTGATTCGTCATAAGATCACCATAAATAGTATACTTATACAATACTAGTTTAACATTCGAGGACGAATATTGTAAAGGGGGAAGGATGTTACATCCCGTACTTTTGTATGTTGGATCTGTTGTGAGTTAACTGACATAAGCTTGAAAACAAGACTATTTTGAGGTTACAAGTATTTATGTAATTCTTAACCAGTGATACGTAAGTGTCATGAAGGTTAGACAAATTTGGGCTATAGTTCTAACTACTCGCACCGGAGAATTTTTGTTATACTCAAGTATCCAAATAAAGAGATCGGTGTATAAAAGGATAAGGTTCCGAAATAATTTAAGACTTAACAAGTGTGATGGTAGTGACTGGGAATAATATTTGGTATATGTATAAAGAGACTATGGACTAGAGTTCTACTACATGATTTTGATAATGAGTATATGAAGCGTGTTACAAATGATCAATATTGAGTGAACTGAGATCAAAAAATTAATTATGGATACATGGAGACTTTGGCACATGTTGGGCAGTAAGGATGCTAAACTTATAATCCTAGTTGGTGGCAGCAAGTATGACTATTAAATAAATCCAAACAATGACTAGCTAATTTATGAAGCTAGGTGGCATGTGTAGGAGGATCCTTCAAAAAGTAATCCTTGTGGACTGGGACCCACAGCCCACTATGGTAAAGAAAACCCCATAAATCATTAAGTGATTCATGTTTGGTAAAGTTAAAGGAGGGGCAGCAATAACAATGATATATGGTTAAATGGAGTATTTCCATTTATGGGGAAAGAATTAATGCGAATTTCAAATTACACCAGCAGCAATTGACGTCCTTGCTCTTTCTCTTTATGGAAACCACTTCCTTTTCTTTCTATACTGCCCGTGGATATATAGAGGTATATATATATATATATATATACATATTTCAACACACCTCAAATGGGGAAGATCTCTTTATTGAAATATGGGCAGAAACGTACTAGTACATTAACTGTACATTCAGTTCTTGGAAGATTAAGCAAGCAGCAATGTGATTTATTTGTGGTAGAGCAGCAACGTTAATTATAATTTTTGCAGCAGCATGATTTATTCGGAATAGCAGCTACGTTATACGATTTGGTTACGAGTTTCGATTACTACTTCAATCTCGTTGTTCCGTTATTGAATCCGGGCTTTCTTCAAAGTAAAGTAAGATAGAAGAAGAGTAGTTCTTGGCCTATAAGGTAAGAACTTTCCTATTTTTGATATATTTGATTTTATCCCAGTCATAACTAAATGTGAGATGAGAACTACGAAATTAATTGTGGGAAATCGGATAAGTTATTGTTATTGTTATGTGAGCTAATATGAGGTATATTTTTGGGTTGTGTTGTGGCTCGAAATTGTTGGAATAACCTAAGTATATTGATGTTGTTGTCATTGATATGTATGTTGAAGGAAAGAAAAATTGGAGAAGTTTGTTGGATAATTGTATTCGGGCTTGTCGCTCTTCGTGAAATGTTTATGTCTTGTTGTTACTATGTGGTATCTTGTTATTGATGTACATACTTGATGGATTGTTCTGGTTTTTGTTGTTGATATATGGAATTGGGGGAAATGAGAAGAACGGGGGAGACGCTGGCCATTTTGTTTTAGGATAAGTTAAATTTTCTTTGTACTATTAAGAGAATCGTTGTATAATTAACGATAGTATTATTATTGTTATCATATAGATCGTGGATCCAATACGAGTTGAGTTCTTGAGATGTTGAGCTAAGACCAGGTATTTTAAGGCTATCCCTTTTTTTCTTTTTGGCATGAATTACATAAACGAGCGAACGATGAACATACATGACTCCAATGAATTCTAGTTCTCAGTGTTACTTGACATGACAGTTGTCTTCGATTCTCAATTGTTGGTCTAATTATTCTATTGAGTCTTAGATGATGATATGGTTTGTATATGGTTGCTCCTGATATTCTAATCGTGCATACCGTTCTTACATCATTTCACCGAGTCCCAGGCCGGGTACGTATTCATGCACAATTTCATTGCATTTTTCACCGAGTCCCTCAATAGTGGGCCGGGTACGGTATATATATGATTACTTCACCGAGTCCCTCACTAGAGGGCCGGGTACGGTATATATTTATATTTCACCGAGTCCCTTACTAAAGGGCCGGGTATGGTACATATTTACATTTCTAGACATTGCCTTTGGGGCTACTTACATTGTTATTCTCTGCCTTCGGGGCTATTAATATTACACGTGGTTTCTCATAGTTTCATTATGGCTTATATCTCATTCTTTATGATTACTGCTGCCTTATATACTCGGTACATTGTTCGTACTGACGTCCCTTTGCCTGGGGGCGCTGTGTTCATGCCACACAGTCCCAGATTGTTTTGCAGGTAAAATTATTCAGCTAGGATTGGCAAACTCCATTTTCTTCCTGGAGTAGTACCAAGTCATTATGGTTATCATATGTGTGTATGGGTATATCGGGGCCCTTTCCCGACTCATATGATTCAGGTGTTTCCTCTTAGAGACTTTGCAGACAGTGTCCTGTGGTTAGTATGTTGAGACGTCATGTGTTGAGTAAAGCGACCATGTAGGCCGATATGTCAGTTTGACTTACTCGGTTTTTGATTAATTAAGTATCGTTCGCAAATTTCTATGGTTTGACGGAAAGTACTTTATTATATTTTCAATTTTTTTTATATGTCCAGTTTAATTATGTGAATACCAGAGGGTTCGCTCAGCTCTAAGTAAGAGTTGGGTGCCAATCATGCCCTATCGGAATTGGGGTGTGACATATCCTTTGACCAACTTGTCTTGTAATTTAATTACTACAAGTTTCAATGATATCTTCTCGTCTTTCCAAAAGGTGATTAGGAACTTGGACACTCTTTTCTCAAAGTGACTGTTTGTCTTCCCAAGAATTGACTTGGGAACTTGTGTCAATTAATGTTTTGACTATTTGTTTGCCTCTACACCCTTTCACACACCCTAAATTGATTTTTTTACTTCTCCTAATGAGTACAGCCCCCTTCTCCACGTTTTGGAGGGGTTCAATGAACCAACTCAATGGGAATTAACTCTTGACTAGTCCCTTTGACTTCCAAAATAGCTTTCACACTCTCTAACACCTTGAAAGCTCAATTTATCAAAATATTAGATCAAACAAAGGTAGTGTAGCTGAAATTATCAAGAACACACATGAACATTATTCACAAAATATTTATGAACACTCAAGAACACAAGTATTCAAAACACTTCAAATGATATACCAAAACGACCATCTTGATGTCTAGTTTCCAAATATCACCACGGATTGCCCAAGACACCTAAACTAGTGGCACGATTGGGGACTTTAAAAATAATAGTTCATGAACTTTTTCTTGAACTTATGAACATCCAAGTACACAAGTCTTCAAACACAAAAATCAGATTCACCAACAGATCAAGAACACGCAAATACTCCAAGTAACACGGATTTCATCCAAAACAATAACTATCAAGAAGTTTAAACCCTAAGAACACTAAGAAATTCATCTAAAACAGTTTTTTTTTTTTTTTATAAAGTTTGATACAAAACAAGGACTAGATTTGTAGGGACAAATCTATGACCGGCTCCTGATACCAAATGATGCAAGAAAATAAAGTTAAGATAGAAAGAAGACACAATTGATAAAAAATTGGACAATAACTACAAGAACTAGTCCAAGTTACCTTCCAAAACGATCAAAGGCACCTTTCTCATGCAATAGTCCTCAAGAGAATAACAATCTCTTGCAAATTGCATGATCAAAACAAGGTTGTACAATTTGGAGTCCACCAAATCACAACAAGTCTCAACTAGAGAGAAAAGTTCAACATTCATATATTTCAAGGTAGGTTGAAATGAGAAATAGGTCTAAGTGTAGCTTATATAGGTAAAGTCTACAACTAGTCTTTAAAATAATAGCCACATGTCGGCTTTTAAAATATGGTCTCACAGGGCTCCATATCATTAGCTACACACATGGGACTCCAAAGTGGGTCCATGGGCTAGCAAAAATAAGTCCATAGGCTGCTTCCTTGGGCTAGGCAGTGTCCACGCCTCCTGAAATGCAAACTCCTTCTCCAAAGCTAGGTGAACACCATGAAGGACCATAGCCTAACTCCTAGTGAATGGCCGGGATGGCTGGAACATGTCTTGATCTGTTTGGACTGCATCAGTCTCACTATCTCCCTGATGTATAGCCTCGCATAGTCTTTAGCTGAATAAGCAGTCCTGACTGGAGGAAAATGAGTTGATTTTGTCATCCTATCTATAATAACCCATATAGAGTCATACTTCCGCTGAGTGCAAGGTAAACCTGTAATGAAGTCCATATTAATCGCTTCCCATTTCCAAGTTGGGATCTCTATCTCCTACAATAATCCACTAGGCTTCTAATGCTCGACCTTAACCTGTTGACAATTCGGGCACTGAGCAACAAACTCCGCTATGTCCCTTTTCATGCCATTCCATCAATATAAGCATCTGAGGTCATGATACATAGTCGTTGACCCGGATGAAGAGAATAACGGGCATAATGTGCCTCTCCCATAACCTGCCGTCGTAGTCCTGCAACATCAGGTACACATAATTTTCCTCTATACCGTAGCACTCCGTCAAGTGTAACCTCGAATGGGGTCTTCTCCTTTTGAAGAGTTGTATCCCTATACTTTGCTAGAACAGGGTCCTCGTACTCATGTCTCTTTACCTCTTCTATGGTAGAGGACTCAGCAACTTCTACAACAGAAACTCCACTATCTCTAGAATTCGCCAAACGGACTCCACGGCTAGCTAGCTGGTAAATCTCACCAACCATCTCCTTCCTTTCTGGCTGCACATCTGTCAAGCTACCCATAGATTTACGGCTAAGAGCATCTGCTACAACATTTGCTTTCCCCGGATGGTATAGAATATCAACATCATAATCCTTTAGTAACTCTAGCCACCGTCTCTGTCATAAATTCAGCTCTTTCTGCTTATAAATATATTGGAGACTCTTGTGATCCGTGTAGATATCAACATGAACACCATATAAATAATGCCTCCAAATCTTCAAGGCATGACTCACTGCTGCTAACTCCAGATCATGAGTAGGATAATTCTTCTCGTGCTTTCTGAGCTATCTGGAGGCATATGCTATAACCCTGCCATGCTGCATCAATACACAACCTAGTGATACGAATCAATTTGGGGGAAACACCAAATCAATCACAAAATGAGGAATTAAAGATAACAAGAAATTGGGGATGAGAATTGAAGAAAGGGGATGAGAAATAGAGGATAAAAGCAAGACCCAATGAATAATGAACCTATGAGCAAACCTAAGTAAATGAAACCTAGACCCTCTCAATTTGATTCAATTCAAAGAACCTATGCTATTTGAAATCAAGGCAAGGGAAATTCAATTGAAATCCACAAATGAACAACCCTTCATGAAATCAATGGAAAAATGGTTCAAAACCAACAATGGAATCCACCATTAAATCTACTAAACTAAGCTAAACCCAAGCTAAACAAACTATGATAATCCTATCATCACTCAAATATTCATCATCAAAAATCTAAGTAATGAAATAAAAGACAAGCTATATATACAAGCTAAGTAAAGAAGACTAATAGGCAATTACAATGCTACCCTTAATGAAGTAAGGGCCTTGTTTGGCTAGTCTTCTTAGTGTAGTCTTCAATTCAAGAATTGGCCTTCAAGGGCCAAACACGCCCCTCCTTGAATAGATGGCCCTCTAATCAACCTTGCATGCATGGCCTTCTTGCAAGAATAACCTTCGTTGCACAAATAGCCAACTCTCGACCTTGTCCAAGTTTGCAAATGTAGCCAATTTGCAGAAATGTCCCTATTTTCACGTTTGGCCACTTTGCGAATTTAGTCCTCTTTCTAGTAGCTTCTTCTTTAAGCCTCGCCCAAGCCACCTCCCACAAATCATAGGCCTCATTGTGGGGCTTGTCTGAGCCTCCAAAGGCCTTTAACGCCATCCTTATCATCCATGCCGCTTGTAGAGCTTGAAGTTCCATATCTTGGCCTTGGATGTAAGTCTTGAAATGAGGTGTGCCAAGTAGGATCATATCACCTAATCCAACACCTGAAGCATCACAATAAATAACATAGCCATCTGGTCCCTCAGGAAGAGCTAGAACTAGAACCGTAGTTAACTTGTTTTTCAGCAACTGGAATCTTTGCTCACAAGCATCAGTCTACTGGAAATTAGTTACCTTCTGAGTTAGCCTTGTTAAAGGCGCTAAAATCGAGGCAAACGTTTCTACGAATCTCTTGTAATATCCTGCTAGCCCAAGAAAACTACGTACCTCAGTAGGTGTCATAGGTCTGGGCCAAGTCTCTACTGCCTCAATCTTCTACGTATCTACCCGAATACCATCAGCTCCAATAATATGCCCCATGATTGCTACTGAAGTCAACCAGAATTCGCACTTAGAAAATTTAGCATACAACTTCTGGTGCTGGAGTACCCTAAGTACCGTCCTCAAATAGTCTGCATGCTTCTCTTCTGAGCGTGAATAAACAAGAATATCATCAATAAATACAACAACGAACGTATCTAGGAATGGTTTGAATACCCGGTTCATCAAATCCATAAACACCGCTAGAGCATTGGTCAGCCCAAAGGACATTGTCACGGCCCAACCCCGTAGGCCGTGACTAGTGCTCGATCTGGGCACCCGAACGCATCTACCAAATGCTATCTCAAATTGTATCAAACTCATTCTAGTATAAAGAAGAAGCCGACAAGGCTTTATTTCCAATTTAGATAATTTCCAGAAAAATTTCGGCAGAGTTTCCTTTGTTTTACGGACTATCCCATATACCCTGCACGCAGAAAATACCAACAAAGGCCACACAGGGCCAACAGAGTAACATCTAAATATATGCGGACCGGCCGCCGCGGCGAATGGGATCGCCCAAACACAACACATACACATATCTGTACAGAAAGATCCCAACCCACAAACATGTCTACAGACCTCTAAATGGACCAACGGAACCATATGGCAGGACAGGGCCCCGCCATACCCATGAACAAGAATATACACATATAGAAGTTACAGACTGTACCAAAAGATGGCTCTGAATAAAAGAGCGCTCCAAAAATAGCAGAAGGAGATCCTAAGCGGACGGATCAGCAAACCTGTCGTCGGTACCTGCGCGGCATGAAAACGCAGCCCTCGAGGAAAGGGGGTCAGTACGAAATATGTACTGAATATGCAAAGCCTGAATTACAGAAACAAGATCATAACCGGTACAGAACGTACAGAAAGTAAGCAGAAAATCCAAAGTATCAAACACATATTTTCAAAACATGCAGAGTGTGTACAGAAACATATGTCATATCAAATCCGTCCCCTGCCAAGGGACTCGGCAGACAGAACGTGGCCACCCTCCCGACGCTGGTGCCACAACACAGAAGAATCAGAATAGGGGCATAACCCCGTAACATAATATGTCATATCAGAACAAACGTAGCATAGGGGCATAACCCCGTAACATAATATGTCATATCAGAACCCCGTAGCATACTCCACAAACCCATGTACGCGTATACCTGCCCCCTCACATCGAGGCACGGCGAACAATGCAGGGGATTACGCTTGACAACATATCCTGGCCCGGGCTCAGTGTGGGAATCATTGGGGCATCCACGAATGGAGTAGTGAGAGACTAATGCAATTAAAATATCATAAATGTTTTCAAGGACTCAATGAGGCATATCAAGGGCAAACAAATCCAATGAAGTCGGACGAGATCATAATAAAAGCATTTCGGACATCATAATAAATTACAGAAGTATAACTTTCCTGAAGTCGTTCCGAGTGTCAAAATAATTTATCAGACTTAATAGAATATTTAAAACCATTTTCGTTAGGTAATTAAAAGGGTAGTCGAAACGTTTATTTCAAAAATCGTTCGAAAAGGAGACTTTAGTACATTAAGGGCAAAACCGGGAATAGCGGGCCCACCTCGGAACAAGCAAGGAGGTGGGCTCAAATTACGCCCTTTAAGCTTATGGGGTCACCTATAAAGGTTCTACGGACATTCTATAGCTTTTCAAGGAGTTTAGAGAAAGTTTGCATAATTTCAGGAAAAGCATATCAAAATGGTTCAATTCTACTGAAGGAAAAACTGAGATTTTCTCTTGCGGATTCCGATGGCCAAGTAGGTCTTTTGAGGCCCGAATCCGATCCTAAAACACTTAGACATGCCAAAAGAAGGATCGGGGAAGCTTTACATACCTTTGGAGCTTTTTAAGCCTATCCAAGCTCACTCTCCGTTTCGTCGAAAATCTGCAAATGGTCACATTTACCAATTGTAAGCTATAGATGCTACGAATTCAATTCAACTCATATTTGTCTACCGAAATTTCGGCAGCACTTCCCCTATACATATAGCACCCCCGAGAACTTAACTCGGCTCACAATCATCAACAACAACCCAAACAACAACATCAACATCAACAACAAACATTAGAAACACAATATGGCAACACTAGTTCTACTTGCCGACATAATGCCATTATCTTCATTTCAACTTCAATTTCCAAACCAATCTCAATGATTTCACATTCATTATCAAACTAGATCATCACAACATAGTTTAGAAGCGTTTCATATCGTTTCCTTAAATTATACACACGATATACATAATATACGAACTTTCCGCCGAAGTCATGACTCATTCAAAACTTCTAATCTTTGGCATACATATTCATGACATGTTTTCATCTTCCAAATTCATCAATACTCATCATAATTTGCAATTTAATAACTTCATTTTCATAATGTCGTAAAATCATTCTAAAACGACATAAACTTCTACATTCCATTTCATAACAAACTTATATCGTTTTACTTTCATGTACCTTGCAAACATCACAACAACACTACTAACTTGCTAAACAAAATTGATTCATTCTCATTATACCAAAGACACCCCACGGCTACATCACTATTTTTCAAATTCTATAAAATTCATTCAACTTTCATTTCCAATATGCATTTCACCCCAACCACAACTAGAATATGATATAAATTCAACACTTTATAATTATACACATACATATATACACGGCCACATGCCTATATACATACCCACTTGGTAAACTTCCATTTTTCCGTACAATCAACTCATTCCCACATACTACAACACAAACAAAACTTCATAACACAAGAATAAGGGATAAATTCTTACCTTTTCCTCTAGTCTTCTTCACTTGGACAAATGATCAAATTGATGAACCAAGGCCTCTTTCTTCCAAACCAACTACACCAAGTTGAAAAGGGACCTTGAATTAGTAGGAATTCAACAAGAAATTAATTTTTAGAGGGAGATTTTTTAGGGTGAATTTCCAAGGGCCAAACCCGAACCCCTTTCTCTTGCTCTCTCTTTGTTTTTGTTCCTTCTCTTCTAACTTTTCTTGAACCTTCATATGTATATAATAGCCCCTTAATTAAATTGTCACATGCTTACCATGTGACTTGGGTTTGGGCCAAGTATGTTGGCCGGCCACCCCTTTTGTGTTGGGCCCAAATTTCCTTCATTCATTTTGGGCCCAATGACGTATGGCTCACCTTTTGTAATTCCCGAAACTAATTTCCAAAATTCCACGTTTTGCCCTTAGCCTTAGTCAACACTTCCACATTAATATTCTTTCATACACAACTCCTATGTCAAATAAAATTTAGTTATGACCTTATTTCTTACAAGTCAAGAATATTTTCAAATTTTTCCAACGTGTTAAAACACGGGATATAACAGACATCACTCTAAACTCATAATGCCCGTATCAAGTCCTGAATGCCTGTCTTCGGAATATCTTCCTCCTTTACCGGCACCTGATGATAACCTGACCGCAAGTCTATCTTCAAAAAACACTTAGCACCTTGCAACTGGTCAAATAGATCGTCAATCATGGGGAGGGGATACCTGTTCTTTATCGTTACTTTATTAAGCTGCCTATAATCAATACACATCCGCAACGACCCATCTTTCTTTCTCACAAATAGTACCGACGCTCCCCAAGGTGATGTACTAGGCCTGATAAAGCCTTTTTCTAACAAGTCTCTCAGTTGCTCCTTTAATTCCTTCAGCTCTGTAGGTGTCACTCTATAAGGAGGAATAGATATAGGCTGAGTATCTGGCAATACATCTATAGTGAACTCTATCTCCTGTTCTAGAGGAAGACCTAAAAGTTCATCGGGGAATACATCTGCGAATTCATTAACTACTAGGACTGACTGAAGAGCCGGTACCTCTGCTTTCATATTATGCACTCGAAACAGATGATAAATATAGCCTTTTCTAACAATCTTCGTTAAATTGAGGTATGAAATAAGCTTACCCCTCGGCGATGCTGTATTCCCTCTCCACTCTATAATCGGCTCTCCTGGAAACTAAAATCGAACTATGTTTTCTCTACAATCAACATTAGCATAACAAGAAGCCAACCAATCCATACCCATAATAACATCAAACTCAGTCATGTCTAGCTCTATCAGGTCTGCTATAGTATGACGACTATATATAACCACCGAACAACTTCTATATACTTGCTTAGTTTTGACGGAATCTCCTACCGGTGTAGCTACCTCAAATGGTTCTACCAACTCAGGTTCTATTCCAATTCTACTAGCAACAAAGGGGGATATATATGATAAGGTGGAACCTGGATCTATCAATGCATATAAGTCCCGGGAGAAAATTGATAATATACCTGTAACCACATTCAATGACGCCTCCTGATCCTTCCTACTAGCCAAATCATATATGCGGTTCAAAGGACCGATAGAACTGGAAGCTCCGCCATGACCTCTACCACGGCCTACTGGTGTCTGAATACCCTACCCCGTAGGGCGCATAGCTACAGAAGAAGATGAACCAACAACCGACACAATAGACTGAGCTATACCACCTGTACCACCTCTATAAGGGCATTCTCTCATCACATGGCCTTGATGGCCGCAAGAAAAACAAGCATCTATAGCCAAACAACATTCCCCAAAGTAGGGCCTACCACGCTGAGAACACCAAGGCAAAGGTGTCCTCGACTGACTCGAACCCCTGCTCATGTGTGAACCTGAAGCCTTGGAGCTCTGACTGGCACCTGAATACCCTGTGCGGTCGAATCCCCTACCCGTGAACTGTGGGGCTGCACTCTGTGCTAGCTGGGAAGAATATCTAACATACTGCTAAGGCTGGCCGCCTCGAAACTCACCCGAATAACCCGCTAATCTAGCCCACTTATGCTGGCCTCTGTCATGATCTCTCTATAGCTGACGTCCCCTGTGTCGATCCTCTACCCCCTGTGCGTATGCCTGGACCCGATCAATATCCATACCTGGCTAAAGAGTCACTGCCATACAACCATCAAGTAGATAATGATCTAGTCCCATCACATAACGATGCACTCTATCCGCCATATCAGCTACAATAGTTGGCGCATATCTAGCCAACGAATCAAACTCAAGACTATATTCTGGAACGCTCCTGCCATTCAGCCTCAAATGTAAGAATCTAGCAACTCTAGCTCGCCTCATCTCTGGAGGCACGAATTAGCCCAGGAAGGCCTCCACAAACTCATCCCATACTACTGGAGGAGCACCCTCACCCATAGATAACTCCCAAGACTCATACCAATTAACAGCTACATTCCGCAATCGATATGAATCCAACTCATCCTTGTCACTCCTTCTCCTTATGTCTCCTCTTCGTGTACCTACGAAATAAGCAAACAAGATTAGTAGCAAAAGCTCCTCACGTCACTCGTATTTGCACTCAAACTTACCTCTCAACCTAAGCTTCTTCCAAGGTTGGTCAAGAACCCTTTTAATCTAAATCAATTCACAAGATTGTTAACCTTTGTGGTAGAATGGGTTCTTGTTTAGATGAACGACGGACGACTCAAAGCAAACGGACGACAGCCAATAAAGTTTCAACAAAATAAAACAAAGAAAAGCTTGAAAGAAATTAGCACGAAAGAAATGCGGACACAAGAACTAGTAAACATAAGTAGGAACAACTACTAAATGGCTACTAGTTGAGAGACACAAGAAATTGAAATGCTAAAATTGGAAAATAAATGAAATTTTGGGCCCGAGTAGGTGATAATAACTTGAAAAACAACAAGCAATCCCAAGAAATTTTCTAGAGTTGAAATGAATTAAGAATGAGATTTGAGGCTTGAGAATGAGATGAAAGTGAAAGGAGTCGAAGTTCAATCAAGAAACGAGCACCTTAGAACTGTTGCGGAATATAGTGTTATATGATCACTATCACCTTTCACGACCAACTTACACGGGCCATATAATATTATATGGTCTGTATAATACGTCCGTATTCGAAGGACGAAACGAACAGAATGTCTCCAAGTCAGCTCCTATTTCACGACCAGGTTTCACTGGCTGTATAAAATTGTACGGTCCGTATAATACGTCCACATTTGAAGGATCAAATTGTAACAGAAACTCTCCAAACTAGCTCATATTCCACGACCAAGTTTCATGGGTCCTATAAAATTGTACGATCCGTATAATACGGTCGTATTCTACAGATCAAATGTAACAGAAACTCTCCAAATCAGGTCCTATTTCACGACCAAGTTTCACGGTCCGTATAAGATTATACGGTCCATATAACTTGATAATAGCAGCTTCAGTGAAATTCGACTGTACCTCGTTTGGCTCAGGAATTGTGCTAGATTTTCTGAATTTGCTGACTTCTTGGGACCCACTCAACCTTGTATTTACCCTTTTTGGCTAGAAAAAACAACTTTTCAACTTTTGACTTGGATTCCATGGATCTAACTTTCCGTTTTATCTTCTTCTTCACCAAGAACAAAGATGAACAATGAAGAACACTCAAAAACCCAAAGTGGTCCAAATCAACTCATTTTTGCCCCAATTTTCATATCTAAGCTCCTTATCACTTAGAAAAGAAAGCTCAATTTCACCAAAATCAACTAATCCCACTTTGAGTTCTTCAAGCTTTGATGAACCTCTAATGGTGGAAACTTCAATTCTTACCCAAATGGCTTCAATTTTCGTTTCTAGATGTTTTCCACCACAAATAGATCACAATTTGTGGCAAAGCTTTGACATGACAGTTGTCTTTGATTCTCAAGTGTTGGTTCATTATAATTATTCTATTGAGTCTCAGTTGATGATTCATTCTGTACATGATTGTTCTGAATATTCAACTCGTGAACAGTTTTATTGCATCATTTCACCGAGTCCCTCACTAGAGGGCCGGGTACGGTATATATATGATTATTTCACCGAGTCCCCCATTAGAGGGTGGGGTACCGTATATATTTACATTTCACCGACTCCCTTACTAATGGTCTAGGCACGATATATATTTACATTTCATCGAGTACCTTACTAAAGGGCCGGGTATGGTATATATTTACATTTCACCGAGTCCCTTACGAAAGGGCCGGGTATGGTATATATTTACATTTCACTGAGTCCCTTACTAAAGGGTCGGGTATGGTATATATTTACATTTCTAGTCATTGCCTTTGGGGATACTTACATTGTTATTCTCTGCCTTCGGGGATATCCATATTACAGGTTGTTTCTCATACTTTTATTATGACTTATATCTCTCTCTTTATGATTACTGCTGCCTTACATACTTGGTACATTGTTCGTACTGAAGTCCCTTTGCTTAGGGGCACTGTGTTCATGCCACACAGTCCCATATTGTTTTGCTGGTAAAAGTATTAAGCTAGGATGGTTGGCTATCAATTGGGATTGGCAAACTCCATTTTCTTCCTGGAGCAGTGTCGAGTCATTATGGTTATCATATGTGTGTATGGGTTTGTCGGGGCCCTGTCTCAACTCATATGATTCCGGTGTTTACTCTTAGAGACTTTGCAGACAGTGTCATGTGGTTAGTAAAGATGTCATGTGTTAAGTAAAGCGACCATGTAGGACGATATGTCAATTTGACTTACTCGATTTTTGATTAATTGAGTATCGTTCGCAAATTTCTATGATTTGACTGAAAGTGCTTTATTATATTTTCAGAAAAAAATTATATGTCCCGTTTCATTAAGTGAATGCGAGAGGGTTCGATCAGCTCTAAGTAAGAGTTGGGTGCCAATCATGCCCTGATGGGATTGGGGTGTGACAAAAGGTGACTGGCTTCTGCATGTTTTCCTGAGTCACTCCGAGTCGCGTCGATTCGATTCATTTAACTTCTAATCCTGTCGTATTGTAAAGAACATATGCGTATACTTCGGTATATGCAAGATAAGGTACTTAAGATCTCAAAAACTCGGGTGCGGATCTCCATACTAAGGGTATAAACTACCAATAAACCAAGGACTTTCTTGCGATAAAAATGAGAGGTGTAACATTGTCACGACCCAACCAGAGGGCCATGACAGGCACCCGGACACACCTTGCACCTCTAAACATACATGTCATAAACATTTTTGGGTGGACCATAAAGATAGCTCCTGGATATCATGATCTGTGAGGACATATAACACAATATAACGGCACATCTCTATATAATCTTCAACAGTTATGTCCATCATCAACAGCCGACAAGGCTACTAAAATGTTATACAATGATATGGACCGGTAGGGTTATGAAATGTCTAACTATACACACATATCTACGAGCCTCTACATAGAATACATGGCCATAAGGACAAATACCAATGGACTGTAGCTCTGAAGTAAGTGGAGTGCTCCTGAGAATCCACTGAAAAATCACCTACGGGTCAAATCCGTGTAACTGTCTACCTGCGGGCATGAACGCAGCATCCACAAGAAAGGACATCAGTACGAACAATTTACTGAGTATGTAAGGCATGAATAACAACATAATAAGAAATATAGAACATAACATGAGATGAAGATAACCTTGTACATCTGATTGCCTCATAAAGCGGATACCATGCATGCTTTGTTTTCTTTTAAAAAATGCATTCCTCGTATATATATAAATAATAGTGCTGTGGAACGTGCAGCCCGATCCATAAATATTTTATATTGCTGCGGAACGTGAAGCCCGATCCATATATCATATCATCATTATATATATTCATTATATATAAATATATATATTGCCGCGGAACGAACGGCCAGATCCATTTATCCATATCCCGCGTCTGGGATGATATCATAATATACCAACTGATCAGGTGGTTATACGTATATAACGCCTCGCCTTTCCCCATAACCCCTATATACATATATATATCATATACATATATAATATAAGTAGCATGCATGAGAGCCCAAATAAAAGCTACGACTCTATCGGGCTGACGTAAGGTTGGTAAACTCCGATTAATATTATGGAACAATCATCATCGCTATTTCTCACCCCGAAGGAACAATCATCATGAGGTGCGACCAACAACAATGAGTAAAATCAAGGAAATTGTGAAATATACTCAACAATCTCATGATAGCATTAAAACCCTAAACTTTGGAATTTCTAGAAATAGGATCATCATCATAAAACATACTTATCTTTAGCATCATAAGAATTGTAAGAAACATGAATCTCTAGCTTTGGGGAACAAGGACATTATGGAAAACATGTATAGGTTCATCAGAAAGGAATCAAGCCTTTAGAAAGAAAGGGTTTAGCCATAACATACCTTTTTGGTCGCCTTAACTTTAACTATTTAATGCTTATCTTCCCAAACCCGTAAATCTACAGTCAAGAGAATTCATATTATCGTTAGGCTTATCGTCATATGCTTGTCTTAAGCTCTCAAATTAATTCCTTTTATAATCTGCCGAAATTCGAGCAGCATCTCCCCTGTTTATATCCCTAGCCCGAAATCACAATACCAACAAAACCACCACAATACCAATACTAATATCAACCACATCACCGTTAATGCCAAAATATTCCATAAAACATCCCACACGATTTTTTTCAACATACAACAACAACATACACTTCCTTTGTTTCCAATCAAGGAGCATAATCTCATCAACACACCAACAACATGTCACGACCCAGCTCCATGGGCCGCGACTGGTGTCCTATTTGGACACCCCAAACAAACTTACAAGCTAACTCGTCATATTCTAATTTAATTCAGATTTCATATTAATCATTTTAAACAGATTGGAAGCAAATATTATCTTAAGCAGTCGCACGTGCAAAAATATCATATCAAAGTCAAAAGGAACGGCGGAATACACATCGCCGAACATATACACATACGCAAACATGTGGGCCACCAAGGCCGCCATAACAGACAAGACCGCATTAAGACACAAATCATAAACAGAACGAACACACACACGACCCATTACCCACATAAATGACTACAGGCCTTTACAAACCAAAACAGAAACATATGACGGGACAGGGCCCCGCCGTACCCCAAATAGTCAAATATACAGAAACGTATACATGACAAGGATATATACCAAAATATGGGCTCCGAATCAAAAGGAGCACTCTGTACTGGCAGAAGGGGTGGCCTACTCTGGCGGATCACGAGTCTCTGTACCTGCGGGCATGAAACGTAGCCCCCGAAGAAAGGGGGTCACTACGAAAGATGTACTGAGTATGTAAAGCATAGAGTACAGAAATCCAAACCATAGCTGACATAAAAGGGTACATGAAGTAAATACCGAACCAGTACATCAAAGTCCGTGCTGAAAATATATGTATATATAATGCAAATAAAAATCATGCATAAGGCTCAGGAACGTGGTCACCACTCCGACGCTGGTGCCACAACACAGCATACTCCAGAAGGTTTCAAATCTCCGTACAACCCCGAACATAACATATCATCACAATATATCATATCATCAAAACATATCATAAGCCATATCACAGCATAACTCCATAAACGGTACCCGCCAACTCCATATTGCATCCGAAACTTCTATAATTACAATGAAACTACCAAATTGCATTGTCTTCTTCCAAATTCATTAATGGCAACAATAATTCACACTTTAGAATTCTATTTCCATAAGTACCTAAAAATTATATTAAAAACACATAATTCCCATAACAACCCACAACCAATTTCAATGCCGACTCAAATCGTTAAACCTTTATTCACACCATAAATACCACAACGACACAACTAACAAGCTAAATAAAATGTAATTCATCTCTCCCCCTCACCACCATGGCTCACGGCCATGCACACACTTCACACACACACACGCCATGCCCCCACACACCTCAATTCCATAATTTTCATGCAACTCTAATCACTATAACATATACACTTATTCCATAACATAAAAGAATAAAATTATTACCTTTTCCTTCAAACTTCCACTTTCCGCAAACAGAGTTTTCTCGCTTAACCAATTATACCACGTCGAAGAGCGTCTTGAACTTGATAAGAATTCAAGAAGAAGGATATTTTAGAATCAAAGTTGGAAGGCTAGAAATTTTTTTTTCTTTCTAGAGTTCGGCCGAAGGGGCCTTCTTGGCTCTCACTTTCTCTTTTGTTTTGTTCTTTGATTTCTTCAACTTTCTTGAAGATTAGCTCCCTTATATTAATTGGTCACATGATTAATCACATGACCAATTCCATGGGCTTGGGCCAAGACCATGGCCGGCCACCTCTTATCCTTTGGGCCTTATTCTCTCTTTTATTTTTTTGAGCCCAATTCATTAAATCTTATTTCGTAATTCACAGAACTAATTTCTAAAATTTCAATTTTGCTCTAGGCCTTCTTCCGTATTTCCGCATCGACATTATTCATGACCATCACACATATATTAAATAAAATAAAAACATAGCCCTCATTTCCTAGCAAGCAAGATTGTTCCGAATTTTCCAAATGCGCAAAAATGCGGGATATAACATCCTCCCCCCCTTTAGAACATTCGTCCTCGAATGTTGAAATAGGCTTATAGGTTTCACAATCATTTTTGGGGGAGTTTCTTCTCATGAGTAGCAAATATAAATCATTTACCAATCAATATAATAAATTTAGAAATTTAGATTACCTGTAGGTATAGGGAACAAGTGAGGATACTTCCTTTTCATCTCATCCTCCGTCTCCCAGGTCATTTCTTCCCGGTTGTTGTTCCACCACAGGACTTTAACAGAAGGTACATCTTTGGTGCGCAGTCTCCTCACCTACCGATCCAGAATAGCTACAGGCTGCTCTTCGTAGGATAGTTCTTCGGTTACCTGAATATCATCTACTGGGAATATTTTGTAAGGATCACCAACACATTTACGGAGCATGGATACATGAAATACCGGGTGCACTGCCTTCAGATCAGATGGTAAGTCTAACTCATAGGCGACCTCGCCAATCTTCTGAATAATCTGATATGGCCTGATGTACCGCGGGCTAAGCTTACCCTTTTTACCGAATCTCATTACACCCTTCATAGGCTATCTTCAGAAATACCCAGTCGCCAATCTGGAACTCCAATGGTCGACGTCGTTTATCGGCATATGATTTCTGTCGACTCAGGGCAGCCAATAACCGTTCCAGAATAAGTTTCACTTTATCAACTGCTTGCTGAATAACATCCGGCCCGATTAATTTAGTTTCGCCCACATCGAACCAACCAATCGAAGATCTGCATTTTCTACCGTATAGGGCTTCGTATGGTGCCAGCTGGATGCTGGAATGATAACTGTTATTATAAGAAAATTCAATAAGCGGCAAATGACCATCCCAGCTACCTCTGAAATCAATAACACAGGCTCGCAACATATCTTCCAATGTCTGAATAGTGCGCTCGGCCTGTCCGTCAGACTGAGGATGAAATGCTGTACTGAGACTCACCTGAGTCCCATATCCTACCTGGAATGATCTCCAGAAATTCGCTGTGAACTGGCACCTCTGTCAATGATAATAGATACACCGTGAAGTCTTACTATCTCTTCAAGATACAATCTGGCATAATCCTCAGCCGAATAAGTAGTCCTGACCGGATGAAAATGGGCTGATTTCGTCAATCTGTTAACAATAACCCAAATGGAATCATACCTGCGTGGAGTGCGTGGTAGACCTGTAACGAAATTCATATTAATCATCTCCCATTTCCAAGCTGGAATTTGCATTTCCTGTAGTAATCCGCCGGGCTTTTGATGCTCGATCTTGACTTGCTGACAATTTGGACACTGGCCAACGAACTCCGCAATGTCTCTTTTCATACCGTCCCACCAGTATAAACATTTGAGATCATGGTACATTTTTGTAGATCCAGGATGAATAGAATACCGAGCATTATGTGCTTCACCCATAATTTGATGTCGTAACCCTACAACGTCCGGTACACATAATCTGCCTCCATATATTAATACCCCTTCAGGAGAAATTTCGAATGGAGTCTTTTCTTTATTGAGGGCCACATTTCTGTACTGTGCCAAAACAGGATCTTCGAACTGACACTGCTTTACCTCTTCTATAATGGATGACTCAGCAACCTCTCGAACGGAAACCCCAGCATCTCCAGAATCTGCCAAACGGACTCCAAGGCTAGCTAACTGACGAATCTCACAAACTAATTCTTTCTTATCAGGCTGCACATCAGTCAAACTGCCCATGGACTTGCGGCTCAGTGCATCAGCTACCACATTAGCTTTCCCAGGATGATACAAACTATCAACGTCATAATCTTTCAATAATTCAAGACATCTTCTCTGCCGTAAATTCAGCTCCTTCTGTTTAAAAATATACTGGAGGCTCTTATGGTTCGTATAAATATCAACGTGGACCCCATATAAATAATGCCGCCATATCTTCAAAGCATGAATTACCGCGGCCAATTCTAGATCATGAGTGGGATAATTTCTTTTATGCGGTCTGAGCTGCCGGGAAGCATAGGCTATAACTCGACCGTGCTGCATTAACACATAGCCAATCTCAATACCGGAGGCATCACAATAAACGACGTACCCGTCTGACCCCTCTGGAAGAGCTAAGACTGGAGCTGTAATTAATTTTTCCTTCAGCGTCTGGAAAGTGCGCTCACAGGCATCGGTCCACTGAAATTTTGCTGCCTTCTGAGTTAGCTTTGTTAATGGCACCGCAATAGAAGAAAAATTCTCCACAAATCTCCTATGATACCCAGCCAAACCCAGAAAACTGCGTACCTCTGTCGGTGTAGTAGGCCTAGGCCAATTCTGTAGAGCCTCGATCTTCTGGGTATCGACCCGAATACCATCTGCTCCGACAATATGCCCCAAGAATGCCACTGAGGTCAACCAGAATTCACATTTGGAGAATTTAACATATAATATTTGATGCCGAAGTGTGCCAAGTACTGTTCTCAAATGATCTGAATGCTCCTCTGCAGATTGTGAGTAAACTAAAATATCATCAATAAATACAATCACGAACATATCAAGGAACGGCCGGAATACCCGATTCATCAAATCCATGAATACCGCTGGAGCATTAGTCAGCCCAAAAGACATCACTCTGAATTCATAATGCCCGTACCAGTGACCCGTCTTTCGGCGCTCCCCAGGGTGATGTACTGGGTCTGATGAAACCTTTATCTAATAGATCTTTCAGCTGTTCCTTCAGTTCTTTCAGTTCCGCCGGTGCCATCCTGTACGGAGAAATAGATATGGGCTGTGTATCTGGCAACAAATCTATAGTAAATTCTATCTCCCGTTCAGGGGGAAGACCTGGGAGCTCATTTGGGAATACATCTGAAAATTCATTGGCAACTGGGACTGACTGGAGCGTAGGTGTCTCGGCCTTAGTATCGTGCACACTGACCAAATGATAGATATAACCTTTCTGAATCATCTTCTTAGCCTTGAGGTATGAAATAAACTTACCCCTCGGCGATGCTGTACTCCCTGACCACTCTATGACTGGTTCCCCTGGAAACTGGAAACGAACTACCTTTTTCTGGCAGTCAACATTAGCATAACAGGAAGCTAACCAGTCCATACCCATAGTGACATCAAATTCCACCATATCTAATTCTACCAAATCAGCTTTAGTGCAACAATCATATATAATCACAGAACAATCTTTATATACCTGCCTCGCTATAATAAAGTCCCCAACCGGTGTAGCCACTTCGAATGGTTCTATAGGTTCGGGTGTTATTCCAATTTTACTAGCAACGAGCGGGGAGATATATGATAAAGTAGAGCCAGGATCAATCAATGCATATACAGATCGGGAGAAAACCAGTAATGTACCTGAAACAACATTTGGCGACGCCTCCTGGACCTGGCAGCTAGCCAATGCATATATGCGGTTCGAAGGACCGCTAGAATCTGAAACACCGCCACGGCCTCGACCGCGGCCCGCCGGTGCCGGCATACCTCGCCCCGTAGGGCGCATAGCTGAAGGAGTAGAGGATGAACCGGCAGCTGATCCCGTCGGCTGAACCGTACTACCAGAACCACTCGCCAACGGACAATCACGCATAATATGGCCCTGACGGCCGCAAGAAAAACATGCTCCTGTAGCTCGGTAGCACTCCCCTGGGTGCGATCTCCAACAATAAGAACAATGGGGCCTGGGTGGTCTGGACTGGCTGGAACCTCTGGTCATCTGCGAACCCGGTGCTCTGGAACTCTGTCCTGCCCCAGACGGTCCTGCACCATCAAATCGTCTACCGGTGGACTGTGTACCCCGGCCTCTGGAGCTAACGATGGACCTGCTACAGGCACCACCGGTGGTGGTGTGGCTGAACCCTCTGACTGCGGCACAACCTCGGGCATAATCTGAGCAAGGGCCCGAGTAACCCTCTGCGTCTGACTAGTCTCTCCTACCACCGCCTTGCCCTTTTGGGCAGCCGTCTTCTTCTTCGGAGGCATCACTGAAAAACACCACAACCTATCAGAAGAGAATCATCCTAATAGCACAGCTCTATCGCACGATCTAAGATTCAAAGAAAGGTAACACCCTAAATGTCCTGTAGCCTCCTGTTTATAGATGTGGTGCACGACACACCGATAAACAAGACTCTACGAGACACGGCCTGTAGACATTCCGAGGACAAACCGCTCTGATACCCCTTTTGTCACGACCCAGCTCCGTGCGCCGTGACTGGTGCCCTATTTGGACACCCCAAATAAACTTACATGCTAACTCGTCATATTCTAATTTAATTCAGATTTCAAATTAATCAATTTAAAAAGATTGGAAGCAAATATTATCTTAAGCGGTCGCACGTGCAAAAATATCATATCAAAGTCAGAAGGAACGGCGGAATACACATCGCCGAACATATACACATACGCAAACATGTGGGCCACCATGGCCGCCATAACAGACAGGGCCGCATTAAGACGCAAATCATAAACAGAACGAACACACACCCGACCCATTACCCACATAAATGACTACAGGCCTCTACAAACCAAAACAGAAACATATGACGGGACAGGGCCCCGCCGTACCCCAAATAGTCAAATATACAGAAACATATACATGACAAGGATATATACCAAAATATGGGCTCCGAATCAAAAGGAGCGCTGTGTACTGGCAGAAGGGGTGGCCTACTCTGGCGGATCACGAGTCTCTGTACCTGCGGGCATGAAACGTAGCCCCCGAAGAAAGGGGGTCACTACGAAAGATGTACTGAGTATGTAAAGCATAGAGTACAGAAATCCAAACCATAGCTGACATAAAAGGGTACATGAAGTAAATACCGAACCAGTACATCAAAGTCCGTGCTGAAAATATATGTATATATAATGCAAATAAAAATCATGCATAAGGCTCAGGAACGTGGTCACCACTCCGACGCTGGTGCCACAACACAGCATACTCCAGAAGGTTTCAAATCTCCGTACAACCCCGAACATAACATATCATCACAATATATCATATCATCAAAACATATCATAAGCCATATCACAGCATAACTCCATAAACGGTACCCGGCCCTATGGCGAGGTCTCGGGAACCGTAACACACCATACTGCCGAATATGTCATAATACGCACGATCACAAAACCGGCCCGGGATCCGCCGAATGATATCATAATAACATGCACGAGCGGAGTAGTGAGAAACTAATGAAATTTACATATAAAAACAATGGTAAAGACTTGGTATGATCATATGACAACAAATTAAGTAAACTAGTTTGAATAACCGAACAATATGGGGTCTGTCTCACCAAAGTATATCTGAAATCGGATTTGTAATTCAGAGTATATATTAGAGTATAATGGAGCCACTAAAACATCATTCTTTGATAGCTAAAATCATAAGCAAAAGGTCCTTTTTGACATTATACAAAAGTAAGTCGAATAGGACAAACGAAGAAGGTCTCGGGGCTAGTGGGCCCACCTCGGGTCAAGTCGAGGTGGCGTACGTAATATACAAACATTAGACTCTATGGAGTCATCCATGGAAGTTTCAAGGGGATTCGCTTACGTTTGTGATAATTATAGATGTTTGAACATTTCTTTCCAACAAAGTAAAAGGCTCTAATTCAATTTTGCTGAATGAAATAGTACCAAAAGTAAACTCGGATTTCTATGAACAGAATAACCCCCGAGGCTCAAATCCAAACCTAGTACACCTAGGACATGCCAAGAGAAGGAAAGGGATAGCTTTACATACCTTATTCGCGTCCTACGTTTGTCCGAGCTCAACTTACGTTTCCACCAAAATCTACAATTGGTCATAGTTACCAAATATGAGTTACAAGCTTTTAAGAATTCAAACTTAAATTAATATTTGACTACCGAAATTTCGGCAGCATTTCCCCTATAAATTCAACATCCCCGAGAATTAACTCGGCCATAATATCAACAGCAACACCCACCACAATAACAACAACCTCAAGAATCACAACAAAATACATTCTAACATAAATCCTCTTCCTTTCTACATGATGCAACAATTCCCATTCCAACTTCACACTTCCAACCCAATATCAACGTTCTCATATTCATTTACTAATTCAAAGTTATTCAAACATATTTCAATAGCATCCCAAACAATATTCAAGGATTCAAGAAATCCCGCCAACTCCATATTGCATCCGAAACTTCTATAATTACAATGAAACTACCAAATTGCATTGTCTTCTTCCAAATTCATTAATGGCAACAATAATTCACACTTTAGAATTCTATTTCCATAAGTACCTAAAAATTATATTAAAAACACATAATTCCCATAACAACCCACAACCAATTTCAATGCCGACTCAAATCGTTAAACCTTTATTCACACCATAAATACCACAACGACACAACTAACAAGCTAAATAAAATGTAATTCATCTCTCCCCCTCACCACCATGGCTCACGGCCATGCACACACTTCACACACACACACGCCATGCCCCCACACACCTCAATTCCATAATTTTCATGCAACTCTAATCACTATAACATATACACTTATTCCATAACATAAAAGAATAAAATTATTACCTTTTCCTTCAAACTTCCACTTTCCGCAAACAGAGTTTTCTCGCTTAACCAATTATACCACGTCGAAGAGCGTCTTGAACTTGATAAGAATTCAAGAAGAAGGAGATTTTAGAATCAAAGTTGGAAGGCTAGAATTTTTTTTTTCTTTCTAGAGTTCGGCCGAAGGGGCCTTCTTGGCTCTCACTTTCTCTTTTGTTTTGTTCTTTGATTTCTTGAACTTTCTTGAAGATTAGCTCCCTTATATTAATTGGTCACATGATTAATCACATGACCAATTCCATGGGCTTGGGCCAAGACCATGGCCGGCCACGTCTTATCCTTTGGGCCTTATTCTCTCTTTTATTTTTTTGAGCCCAATTCATTAAAATCTTATTTCGTAATTCACGGAACTAATTTCTAAAATTTCAATTTTGCTCTAGGCCTTCTTCCGTATTTCCGCATCGATATTATTCATGACCATCACACATATATTAAATAAAATAAAAACATAGCCCTCATTTCCTAGCAAGCAAGATTGTTCCGAATTTTCCAAATGCGCAAAAATGCGGGATATAACATCCTCCCCCCCCCCCCTTTACAACATTTGTCCTCGAATGTTGAAATAGGCTTATAGGTTTCACAATCATTTTTGGGGGAGTTTCTTCTCATAAGTAGCAAATATAAATCATTTACCAATCAATATAATAAATTTAGAAATTTAGATTACCTGTAGGTATAGGGAACAAGTGAGGATACTTCCTTTTCATCTCATCCTCCGTCTCCCAGGTCATTTCTTCCCGGTTGTTGTTCCGCCACAGGACTTTAACAGAAGGTACATCTTTGGTGCGCAGTCTCCTGACCTACCGATCCAGAATAGCTACAGGCTGCTCTTCATAGGATAGTTCTTCGGTTACCTGAATATCATCTACTGGGAATATTCTGTAAGGATCACCAACACATTTACGGAGCATGGATACATGAAATACCGGGTGCACTGCCTTCAGATCAGATGGTAAGTCTAACTCATAGGCGACCTCGCCTATCTTCTGAATAATCTGATATGGCCTGATGTACCGCGGGCTAAGCTTACCCTTTTTTACCGAATCTCATTACACCCTTCATAGGCGATACCTTCAGAAATACCCAGTCGCCAATCTGGAACTCCAATGGTCGACGTCGTTTATCTGCATATGATTTCTGTCGACTCAGGGCAGCCAATAACTGTTCCAGAATAAGTTTCACTTTATCAACTACTTGCTGAATAACATCCGGCCCGATTAATTTAGTTTCGCCCACGTCGAACCAACCAATCGAAGATCTGCATTTTCTACCGTAAAGGGCTTCGTATGGTGCCAGCTGGATGCTGGAATGATAACTATTATTATAAGAAAATTCAATAAGCGGCAAATGACCATCCCAGCTACCTCTGAAATCAATAACACAGGCCCGCAACATATCTTCCAATGTCTGAATAGTGCGCTTAGCCTGTCCGTCAGACTGAGGATGAAATGCTGTACTGAGACTCACCTGAGTCCCATATCCTACCTCGAATGATCTCCAGAATTTCGCTGTGAACTGGCACCTCTGTCAATGATAATAGATACACCGTGAAGTCTTATTATCTCTTTAAGATACAATCTGGCATAATCCTCAGCCGAATAAGTAGTCCTGACCGGAAGAAAATGGGATGATTTCATCAATCTGTTAACAATAACCCAAATGGAATCATACCTGCGTGGAGTGCGTGGTAGACTTGTAACAAAATTCATATTAATCATCTCCCATTTCCAAGCTGGAATTTGCATTTCCTGTAGTAATCCGCCGGGCTTTTGATGCTCGATCTTGACCTGCTGACAATTTGGACACTGGCCAACGAACTCCGCAATGTCTCTTTTCATACTGTCCCACCAGTATAAACATTTGAGATCATGGTACATTTTTGTAGATCCAGGATGAATAGAATACCGAGCATTATGTGCTTCACCCATAATTTGCTGTCGTAACCCTACAACGTCCGGTACACATAATCTGCCTCCATATAATAATACCCCTTCAGGAGAAATTTCGAATGGAGTCTTTTCTTTATTGAGGGCCACATTTCTGTACTGTGCCAAAACAGGATCTTCGAACTGACACTGCTTTACCTCTTCTATAATGGATGACTCAGCAACCTCTCGAACGGAAACCCCAGCATCTCCAGAATCTGCCAAACGGACTCCAAGGCTAGCTAACTGACGAATCTCACAAACTAATTCTTTCTTATCAGGCTGCACATCAGTCAAACTGCCCATGGACTTGCGGCTCAGTGCATCAGCTACCACATTAGCTTTCCCAGGATGATACAAACTATCAACGTCATAATCTTTCAATAATTCAAGACATCTTGTCTGCCGTAAATTCAGCTCCTTCTGTTTAAAAATATACTGGAGGCTCTTATGGTCCGTATAAATATCAACGTGGACCCCATATAAATAATGCCGCCATATCTTCAAAGCATGAATTACCGCGGCCAATTCTAGATCATGAGTGGGATAATTTCTTTTATGCGGTCTGAGCTGCCGGGAAGCATAGGCTATAACTCGACCGTGCTGCATTAACACATAGCCAATCCCAATACCGTAGGCATCACAATAAACGACGTACCCGTCTGACCCCTCTGGAAGAGCTAAGACTGGAGCTGTAATTAATTTTTCCTTCAGCGTCTGGAAAGTGCGCTCACAGGCATCGGTCCACTGAAATTTTGCTGCCTTCTGAGTTAGCTTTGTTAATGGCACCGCAATAGAAGCAAAATTCTCCACAAATCTTCTATGATACTCAGCCAAACCCAGAAAACTGCGTACCTCTGTCGGTGTAGTAGGCCTAGGCCAATTCTGTAGAGCCTCGATCTTCTGGGTATCGACCCGAATACCATCTGCTCCGACAATATGCCCCAAGAATGCCACTGAGGTCAACCAGAATTCACATTTGGAGAATTTAACATATAATATTTGATGCCGAAGTGTGCCAAGTACTGTTCTCAAATGATCTGAATGCTCCTCTGCAGATTGTGAGTAAACTAAAATATCATCAATAAATACAATCACGAACATATCAAGGAACGGTCGGAATACCCGATTCATCAAATCCATGAATACCGTTGGAGCATTAGTCAGCCCAAAAGACATCACTCTGAATTCATAATGCCCGTACCAGGTCCTGAAAGCAGTCTTCGGAATATCGGCCTCTCGTACCTGTACCTGATGGTAGCCTGAACGCAAATCTATCTTCGAAAAATATTTGGCACCCTGCAACTGATCAAATAAATCGTCAATCCGGGGGAGGGGATATTTATTCTTTATAGTAACCTTATTTAATTGTCTGTAGTCAATACACATCCGCAGTGACCCGTCTTTCTTTCTTACAAATAATACTGGCGCTCCCCAGGGTGATGTACTGGGTCTGATGAAACCTTTATCTAATAGATCTTTCAGCTGTTCCTTCAGTTCATTCAGTTCCGCCGGTGCCATCCTGTACGGAGGAATAGATATGGGCTGTGTATCTGGCAACAAATCTATAGTAAATTCTATCTCCCGTTCTGGGGGAAGACCTGGGAGCTCATCTGGGAATACATCTGAAAATTCATTGGCAACTGGGACTGATTGGAGCGTAGGTGTCTCGGCCTTAGTATCGTGCACACTGACCAAATGATAGATATAACCTTTCTGAATCATCTTCTTAGCCTTGACGTATGAAATAAACTTACCCCTCGCCGATGCTGTACTCCCTGACCAATCTATGACTGGTTCCCCTGGAAACTGGAAACGAACTACCTTTTTCTGGCACTCACCATTAGCATAACAGAAAGCTAACCAGTCCATACCCATAATGACATCAAATTCCACCATATCTAATTCTACCAAATCAGCTTTAGTGCAACAATCATATATAATCACTGAACAATCTTTATATACATGCCTCGCTATAATAAAGTCCCCAACCGGTGTAGCCACGTCGAATGGTTCTATAGGTTCGGGTGTTATTCCAATTTTACTAGCAACGAGCGGGGAGATATATGATAAAGTAGAGCCAGGATCAATCAATGCATATACAGATCGGGAGAAAACCAGTAATGTACCTGAAACAACATTTGGCGACGCCTCCTGGACCTGGCAGCTAGCCAATGCATATATGCGGTTCGAAGGACTGCTAGAATCTGAAACACCGCCACGGCCTCGACCGCGGCCCGCCGGTGCCGGCATACCTCGCCCCGTAGGGCGTATAGCTGAAGGAGTAGAGGATGAACCGGCAGCTGATCCCGTCGGCTGAACTGTACTACGAAAACCACTCGCCAACGGACAATCACGCATAATATGGCCCTGACGGCCGCAAGAAAAACATGCTCCTGTAGCTCGGTAGCACTCCCCTGGGTGCGATCTCCCACAATAAGAACAATAGGGCCTGGGTGGTCTGGACTGGCTGGAACCTCTGGTCATCTGCGAACCCGGTGCTCCGGAACTCTGTCCCGCCCCAGACGGTCCTGCACCATCAAATCGTCTATCGGTGGACTGTGTACCCCGGCTTCTGGAGCTAATGATGGACCTGCTACACGCTCCACCGGTAGTGGTGTGGCTGAACCCTCTGACTGTGGCACAACCTCGGGCATAATCTGAGCAAGGGCCCGAGTAACCCTCTGCGTCTGACTAGTCTCTCCTACCACCGCCTTGCCCTTTTGGGCAGCCGTCGCCTTCTTCGGAGGCATCACTGAAAAACACCACAACCGATAAAAAGAGAATCATCCTAATAGCACAGCTCTATCGCACGATCTAAGATTCAAAGAAAGGTAACACCCTACATGTCCTGTAGCCTCTTGTTTATAGATGTGGTGCACGACACACCGATAAACAAGACTCTACGAGACACGGCCTGTAGACATTCCGAGGACAAACCGCTCCGATACCACTTTTGTCACGACCCAGCTCCGTGCGCCGTGACTGGTGCCCTATTTGGACACCCCAAACAAACTTACATGCTAACTCGTCATATTCTAATTTAATTCAGATTTCAAATTAATCAATTTAAAAAGATCGGAAGCAAATATTATCTTAAGCGGTCGCACGTGCAAAAATATCATATCAAAGTCAGAAGGAACGGCGAAATACACATCGCCGAACATATACACATACGCAAACATGTGGGCCACCATGGCCGCCATAACAGACAGGACCGCATTAAGACGCAAATCATAAACAGAACGAACACACACCCGACCCATTACCCACATAAATGACTACAGGCCTCTACAAACCAAAACAGAAACATATGACGGGACAGGGCCCCGCCGTACCCCAAATAGTCAACTATACAGAAACATATACATGACAAGGATATATACCAAAATATGGGCTCCGAATCAAAAGGTGCGTTGTGTACTGGCAGAAGGGGTGGCCTACTCTGGCGGATCACGAGTCTCTGTACCTGCGGGCATGAAACGCAGCCCCCGAAGAAAGGGAGTCAGTACGAAAGATGTACTGAGTATGTAAAGCATAGAGTACAGAAATCCAAACCATAGCTGACATAAAAGGGTACAGGAAGTAAATACCGAACCAGTACATCAAAGTCCGTGCTGAAAATATATGTATATATAATGCAAATAAAAATCATGCATAAGGCTCAGGAACGTGGTCACCACTCCGACGCTGGTGCCACAACACAGCATACTCCAGAAGGTGTCAAATCTCCGTACAACCCCGAACATAACATATCATCACAATATATCATATCATCAAAACATATCATAAGCCATATCACAGCATAACTCCATAAACGGTACCCGGCCCTATGGCGAGGTCTCGGGAACCGTAACACATCATACTGCCGAATATGTCATAATACGCACGATCACAAAACCGGCCCGGGATCCGTCGAATGATATCATAATAACATGCACGAGCGGAGTAGTGAGAAACTAATGCAATTTACATATAAAAACAATGGTAAAGACTTGGTATGATCATATGACAACAAATAAGTAAACTAGTTTGAATAACCGAACAATATGGGGTCTGTCTCACCAAAGTATTTCTGAAATCGGATTTGTAATTCAGAGTATATATTAGAGTATAATGGAGCCACTAAAACATCATTCTTTGATAGGTAAAACCATAAGCAAAAGTTCCTTTTTGACATTATACAATAGTAAGTCGAATAGGACAAACGAAGGAGGTCTCGGGGCTAGTGGGCCCACCTCGGGTCAAGTCGAGGTGGCGTACGTAATATACAAACATTAGACTCTATGGAGTCATCCATGGAAGTTTCAAGGGGATTCGCTTACGTTTGTGATAATTATAGATGTTTGAACATTTCTTTCCAACAAAGTAAAAGGCTCTAATTCAATTTTGCTGAATGAAATAGTACCAAAAGTAAACTCGGATTTCTATGAACAGAATAACCCCCGAGGTTCAAATCCAAACCTTGTACACCTAGGACATGCCAAGAGAAGGAAAGGGATAGCTTTACATACCTTATTCGCGTCCTACGCTCGTCCGAGATCAACTCCCGTTTCCACCAAAATCTACAATTGGTCATAGTTACCAAATATGAGTTACAAGATTTTAAGAATTCAAACTTAAATCCATATTTGTCTACCGAAATTTTTGGCAGCATTTCCCCTATAAATTCAACATCCCCGAGAATTAACTCGGCCATAATATCAACAAAAACACCCACAACAATAACAACAACCTCAAGAATCACAACAAAATACATTCTAACATAAATGTTCTTCCTTTCTACATGATGCAACAATTCCCATTCCAACTTCACACTTCCAACCCAATATCAACGTTCTCATATTCATTTACTAATTCAAAGTTATTCAAACATATTTCAATAGAATCCCAAACAATATTCAAGGATTCAAGCAATCCCGCCAACTCCATATTGCATCCGAAACTTCTACAATTACAATGAAACTACCAAATTGCATTGTCTTCTTCCAAATTCATTAATGGCAACAATAATTCACACTTTAGAATTCTATTTCCATAAGTACCTAAAAATTATATTAAAAACACATAATTCCCATAACAACCCACAACCAATTTCAATGCCGACTCAAATCGTTAAACCTTTATTCACACAATAAATACCACAACGACACAACTAACAAGCTAAATAAAATGTAATTCATCTCTCCCCCTCACCACCATGGCTCACGGCCATGCACACACTTCACACACACACACGCCATGCCCCCACACACCTCAATTCCATAAATTTCATGCAACTCTAATCACTATAACATATACATTTATTCCATAACATAAAAGAATAAAATTATTACCTTTTCCTTCAAACTTTCACTTTCCGCAAACAGAGTTTTCTCGCTTAACCAATTATACCACGTCGAAGAGCTTCTTGAACTTGATAAGAATTCAAGAAGAAGGAGATTTTAGAATCAAAGTTGGAAGGCTAGAATTATTTTTTTCTTTCTAGAGTTCGGCCGAAGGGGCCTTCTTGGCTCTCACTTTCTCTTTTGTTTTGTTCTTTGATTTCTTGAACTTTCTTGAAGATTAGCTCCCTTATATTAATTGGTCACATGATTAATCACATGGCCAATTCCATGGGCTTGGGCTAGGACCATTGCCGGCCACCCCTTATCCTTTGGGCCTTATTCTCTCTTTTATTTTTTTGAGCCCAATTCATTAAAATCTTATTTCATAATTCACGGAACTAATTTCTAAAATTCCAATTTTGCCCTTGGCCTTCTTCCGTATTTCCGCATTGATATTTTTCATGAGCATCACACATATATTAAATAAAATAAAAACATAGCCCTCATTTCCTACCAAGCAAGATTGTTCCGAATTTTCCAAATGCGCAAAAATGCGGGATATAACATCCTCCCCCCCTTTAGAACATTCGTCCTCGAATGTTGAAATAGGCTTATAGGTTTCACAAGCATTTTTGGGGGAGTTTCTTCTCATGAGTAGCAAATATAAATCATTTACCAATCAATATAATAAATTTAGAAATTTAGATTACCTGTAGGTATAGGGAACAAGTGAGGATACTTCCTTTTCATCTCATCCTCCGTCTCCCAGGTCAATTCTTCCCGGTTGTTGTTCCGCCACAGGACTTTAACAGAAGGTACATATTTGGTGCGCAGTCTCCTCCCTTGCCGGTCCAGAATAGCTACAGGCTGCTCTTCATAGGATAGTTCTTCGGTTACCTGAATATCATCTACTGGGAATATTCTGTAAGGATCACCAACACATTTACGGAGCATGGATACATGAAATACCGGGTGCACTGCCTTCAGATCAGATGGTAAGTCTAACTCATAGGCGACCTTGCCTATCTTCCAAATAATCTGATATGGTCCGATGTACCACGAGCTAAGCTTACCCTTTTTACCGAATCTCATTACACCCTTCATAAGCGATACCTTCAGAAATACCCAGTCGCCAATCTGGAACTCCAATGGTCGACGTCGTTTATCTGCATATGATTTATGTCGACTTTGGGCAGCCTATAACCGTTCCCAAATAAGTTTATGTTTATCAACTGCTTGCTGAATCACATCCGGCCCGATTAATTTAGTTTCGCCCACGTCGAACCAACCAATCGGAGATATGCATTTTCTACCATATAGGGCTTCGTATGGTGCCATCTAGATGTCACACCCTAACCTTACTAGGGTGTGATGGGCACCCGACCCCATATCCGGAGCCGAGCGAACCCATAGACTTTCATTTCGTACATAATCTTTCCGGACTTTTAATCAAATAGAATGTAATACATAGTAGAACTTACTGAAACATATATATATATATATATATATATATATATATATATATATATATATATATTATAGCTTTCAAGTCAAACAAATTTGTAATCATACAGACTTTATAGTATAATACAAAACGACACATCGGCTGATGGAGCCGCTTACTAAACCGACATACCATACCCACGATTCTGTCTGCAAAGTCTCTAACATTAACAGAACCTCTAACAAATATCCTCTGACTCGGCAGTTCTCCAGGGGCAAATGGAGCTTGCCATCTTCGCTGGAACGTCTTCTATAATGTCTTCAACTCATCTGCGAGTACCTGTGCGGCATGAAACGCAACCCCCGAAGAAAGGGGGTCAGTACGGAATATGTACCGAGTATGTAAGGCAAGAAGTACAATAAACAGAATCATAATCGGAGTCAGGAGCACAGAAGCATAACAGACAGAACCATAATCAGAATCAGAGGTACAGAATGTAAGTACCTTATCCGAGACATCAAAATTCTTACTTTCAGAATACAAATCATGTATGCCAAAATCATATATCAGGAGAAATACAGAAGGTAAGTAGCTTATCCATAATATCAGAATACTTACTTTTCAATCACAAAGGATGCATATCAAAGTCATGCATAGGGCACAGGAACATGGTCGCCACTCTCGTCTCTGGCGCCATAATACATCATGCTCCAGAAGATTTCATATCTCCGAACATCTCCGTCACACATCATAACATATATACGGTATCCCGGTAACCGGACATATACCACGAGAACCCGGGAACCGGATACACGGTACCCCGGGAACCGGACAGATACCACGAGAACCCAGGGACCAGTCACATTATACTCCATATACATATACACGGTACCCCGGGAACCGGACAGATACTACGAGAACCCGGGGACCAGTCACACGGTAACCAGAGACGGACATATACCACAGTACTCCGAAACCGGATACATCATACTCCATATACACCATAACCGGGGACAGACATATACCACAGTACCCCGGAACCGAACACATCATACTCCGGAATTATATATATGGAACCCGACCCTCAAACGGGAACCCGGCGCACCATCCGCACGATACATACCGGCCCGGGACTCGGCGAAGGAAATCATAACATATGCACGAGCAGAGTAGTGAGAAACTAAATACAAATAAATCAAGATTCGATGGAATAATCGACGTATCATCAGAATGTTCGTAGCAGATTACTTATGATAAAATACTTATACCAAAATATTTATATCAGAATACTTGTGTCAAAATACTTATATCAGAATACGTATGTCAGAATACTTATATCAAAATACTAGTATCCAAATACTTGTATCAGAATACTTATGTCGGAATTCGTGTATCAGCATACTCATAACGGATTATTTATATCATATTACATACCCATATCAGAATATTCACATTAGAGCACTTATATCAAGATACTTATATCAAAATATTCAAATCGAAATGCTCGTATCAAAATGTTCATATCAGGATACTTATATCAGAGTTGGGAACACTCATATCAAATCACTTGTTTCGGACTATTTATATCAGAATAGTCGAATCAGAATACTTATATCGGAGTTTCTAGATGCTTATTTCAGAGGATGCATACGGATCACAACAAACTCGGAACAATAGCCAACAGTTTTCCTTAATTATTGTACAGAAGTGAATCAAATAGGACAACACAAATAGGTCTCGGGGATTGTGGGCCCACCTCGGGTCAAGTCGAGGTGGCGTACACAAATTACGTACATTAAGATTTATGGAATCGCTTATGAAAGTCTTAGTGTCATTCAATTCCATTTGGGCAAATTATAGATGTTTCAGCACTTATTCCAACAAGGCATGAAGAATTTGATTCAATTCTATTGAATGAAAAAGGGTCAAATTCAAACTCGGATTTCTAGGAATAGAATCGGCCCCGAGGCTCGTATCCAAACCTAATATGTCTAAGACATGCCAAAAGAAGGAAAAGTGAAGCCTTACATACCTTTTCTGCTTCTTAAGCTTCTCCAAATTCAAGTTCCAAATTCTTCAAAATCTACAACTGGTCACAAATACCAAATATGATTATAAGCCTTTAGGAATTTAATCTTGAATCAACACTTGTCTTAATTTCTCGAGTAAATCCACTTATATTCTGCCGAAATTTCGGCAGCATCTCCCCTGTAAAGATATCATCCCCAATATTTCGACTCGGCCAAAAACACAACAATAAACCCGAGAATGGAACTCGGCCAAAGTATTGACAACATTACCAACAACAACACCAACAATCATATCTTCCGACTTCCACAATTTATTCAAAATACATTACAACATTAATAGCTACATTACATAATTTAATAACATTTCCTTTATACTCAATTCATGATTGTTCACATATTCAAATACGAATCCGAAACCATTTAACAATATTAAAGAACAGTCCAACAACCCGCACAACACTTCGAACGGCCAAACCAACATACTACCTAAAATCTTCCAAACTCAACAAGAACAAAGACAACACATTTCTTTCTTTCAACCTCATGAATTACACCAACAATTCACACTAACAACATTATCTTCCGTAATCACAAGAACACTATATACAATTCACCTCAACTTCTAAAACGACTCCCCAATACTTACAATTTCAACTTGAATCATTAAACTCTTATTATCAACATAGAATTCACAACAACAACAACCAAAAACACTAAATAAAATAATTGAATCAGGGTTCTTACAACCACACATGCACACGGCCACACACCTAACACACACTATCTTCATGATTTTCATTCATTTCTACACACCACAACATTCACAAGCATCCATAACATAGAAAGGAAGGTTGAATTCTTACCTTTTTCCTTCAACTTCCCTCTTGGCTAAGGTTGTAAGTTTGCAACAAGAAGTGATTCTCTTGCTTCAACAATTATATCTTGTTGAAGAGGGCCTTCAAATTAGTAAGAATACATGAAGAAACAGATTTTTGGAACAAGATTTCCAAGGCCTAATTTTTCCATGGTTGGCCGAATGGCCCCTTTGGTTTGTTCTTCATTTTGTTTTCTTGAAACTTCTTGAAAAATGAAGAAATTCATGGACCCTTTTTCTTATTTAACACATGATTTAAATTTAATTCCATGGGCTTGGGCCTTAGCACTATGGCCGGCCACCCTTAAAATTTTTGGGCTTCATTTTCTCTTAATTTTTTTAGCCCAATTAGTTGGCTAATTTTTGTAATTCATGAAACAAATTTCTCCAAAATTTCAATTTTACCCTTAGCCTTCCTCCATATTCCCGCATCAACATTTTTCATGAACAACTTATATATTGAACACAATCAAGAACATAGTCTTGCTCTTAACTTCCCGCAATTCTCTTAAATTATCCGAATGTTCAAAATGCGGGATATAACACTGGATGCTGGAATGATAACTATTATTATAAGCAAATTCAATAAGCGGCTAATGATCATCCCAGCTACCTCTTAAATCAATAACACAGGCCCGCAACATATCTTCCAATGTCTGAATAGTGCGCTCGGCCTGTCCATCGGACTGAGGATGAAATACTATACTGAGACTCACCTGAGTCCCCAATCCTTCCTGGAATGATCTCCAGAAATTCGCTATGAACTGGCACCTCTGTCAGTGATAATAGATACAGGAACCCCGTGAAGTCTTACTATCTCTTTAAGATACAATCTGGCATAATCCTCAGCCGAATAAGTAGTCCTGACCGGAAGAAAATGGACTGATTTCGTCAATTTGTCAACAATAACCCAAATGGAATCATACCTGCGTGGAGTGCGCGGTAGACCTGTAACGAAATCCATATTAATCATCTCCCATTTCCAAGCTGGAATTTGCATTTCCTGTAGTAATCCGCCGGGCTTTTGATGCTCGATCTTGACTTGCTGACAATTTGGACACTGGCCAACGAACTCCGCAATGTCTCTTTTCATACCGTCCCACCAGTATAAACATTTGAGATCATTGTACATTTTTGTAGATCCAGGATGAATAGAATACCGAGCATTTTGTGCTTCGCCCATAATTTGTCGTCGTAACCCTGCAACGTCCGGTACACATAATCTGCCTCCATATAATAATACCCCTTCAGGAGAAATTTCGAATGAAGTCTTTTCTTTATTGAGAGCCACATTTCTGTACTGTGCCAAAACAGGATCTTCGAACTGACGCTGCTTTACCTCTTCTATAATGGATGACTCAACAACCTCTCGAACAGAAACCCAGCATCTCTAGAATCTGCCAAACGGACTCCAAGGCTAGCTAACTGACGAATCTCACGAACTAATTCTTTCTTATCAGGCTGCACATCAGTCAAACTGCCCATGGACTTGCGGCTCAGTGCATCAGCTACCACATTAGCTTTCTCAGGATGATACAAAATATCAACGTCATAATCTTTCAATAATTCAAGCCATCTTCTCTGCCGCAAATTCAGCTCCTTCTGTTTAAAAATATACTGGAGGCTCTTATGGTCCGTATAAATATCAACGTGGACCCCATATAAATAATGCCGCCATATCTTCAAAGCATGAATTACCGCGGCCAATTCCAGATCATGAGTGGGATAATTTCTTTCATGCGGTCTGAGCTGCCGGGAAGCATAGGCTATAACTCGACCGTGCTGCATTAACACACAGCCAATTCCAATACCGGAGGCATCACAATAAACGATGTACCCGTCTGACCCATCTGGAAGAGCTAAGACTGGAGCTGTAATTAATTTTTCCTTCAGCGTCTGGAAACTGCTCTCACAGGCATCGGTCCACTGAAATTTTGCTGCCTTCTGAGTTAGCTTCGTTAATGGTGCTGCAATATAAGCAAAATTCTCCACAAATCTTCTATAATACCCGGCCAAACCCAGAAAACTGCGTACCTCTATCGGTGTAGTAGGCCTAGGCCAATTCTATACAGCCTCGATCTTCTGGGTATCGACCCGAATACCATCTGCTCCGACAATATGCCACAAGAATGCCACTGAGGTCAACCAGAATTCACATTTGGAGAATTTAACATATAATTTTTGCTGCCGAAGTGTGCCAAGTACTGTTCTCAAATGATCTAAATGCTCCTCTGCTGATTGTGAGTAAACTAAAATATCATCAATAAATACAATCACGAACATATCAAGGAACGACCAGAATACCCGATTCATCAAATCCATGAATACCGCTGGAGCATTAGTCAGCCCAAAAGACATCACTCTGAATTCATAATGCCCGTACCTGGTCCTGAAAGCAGTCTTCGGAATATCGGCCTCTCGTACCCGAACCTGATTGTAGCCTGAACGCAAATCTATCTTCGAAAAATATTTGGCACCCTGCAACTGATCAAATAAATAGTCAATCCGGGGGAGGGGATATTTATTCTTTATAGTCACCTTATTTAATTGTCTATAGTCAATACACATCCGCAGTGACCCGTCTTTCTTTCTTACAAATAATACCGGCGCTCCCCAGGGTGATGTACTGGGTCTGATGAAGCCTTTATCCAATAGATCTTTCAGCTGTTCCTTCAGTTCTTTCAGTTCCGCCGGTGCCATCCTGTACGGAGGAATAGATATGGGCTGTGTATCTGGCAACAAATCTATAGTAAATTCTATCTCCCGTTCAGGGGGAAGACCTGGGAGCTCATCTGGGAATACATCTGGAAATTCATTGGCAATTAGGACTGACTGGAGCGTAGGTGTCTCGGCCTTAGTATCGTGCACACGGACCAAATGATAGATATAACCTTTCTGAATCATCTTCTTAGCCTTGAGGTATGAAATAAACTTACCCCTCGGCGATGCTGTACTCCCTGACCACTCTATGACTGGTTCCCCTGGAAATTGGAAACGAACTACCTTTTTCTGGCAGTCAACATTAGCATAACAGGAAGCTAACCAGTCCATACCCATAATGACATCAAATTCCAGCATATCTAATTCTACCAAATCAGCTTTAGTGCAACGATCATATATAATCACAGAATAATCTTTATATACCTGCCTCGCTATAATAAAGTCCCCAACCGATGTAGCCACTTCGAATGGTTCTATAGGTTCGGGTGTTATTCTAATTTTACTAGCAACGAGAAGGGACATATATGATAAAGTAGAGCCAGGATCAATCAATGCATATACAGATCGGGAGAAAACCAGTAATGTACCTGTAACAACATTTGGCGACGCCTCCTGGTCCTGGCGGCTAGCCAATGCATATATGCAGTTCGAAGGACCGCTAGAATCTGAAACACCGCCACGGCCTCGACCGCGGCCCGCCGGTGCCGGCATACCTCGCCCCGTAGGGCGCATAGCTGAAGGAGTAGAGGATGAACCGGCAGCTGAACTGTTCTACCAGAACCACTCGCCAACGGACAATCACGCATAACATGGCCTTGACGACCGCAAGAAAAACAGGATCCTATAGCTCGGTAGCACTCCCCTGGGTGCGATCTCCCACTAAGAACAACGGGGCCTGGGTGGTCTGGACTGGCTGGAACCTCTGCTCATCTGCGAACCCGGTGCTCTGGAACTCTGGCCGGCCCCAGACGGTCCTGCACCATCAAATCGTCTACCGGTGGACTGTGTACCCCGGCCTGACGGAGGAGGATATCTGCCTGACTGCTGTGACTGAGGCTACCCGCCTTGAAAATCTCCAGAATATCCCGCTGATCTGGCCCTTTTGGGCGGCCTCCTGTCTCGATCTCTACTGGGCTGCTCTCCCCTATGCCGGTCCTCCATCCCCTGGGTATAAGCCTGTAATCGGGCGATATCCATATCAGTCTGCGATGCCATCGCCATACAGCTGTCAACCAGGTAACGGTCCAACCCTATCACGTACCGGTGCATCCGGTCAGCCATATCCGCTACTATAGCAGGTGCATATCGAGCCAAGGAATCAAACTCCAAATTATACTCACGAACACTGCGACCTCTCTGCCGTAACTGTAAAAATCTATCAACCCTCGCCCTCCGTAACTCCGGGGGCAAAAAGTGGCGGAGAAAAGCGGCTGCAAACTCGTCCCACGTAGCTGGGGGAACACCCCCACCTCTGGACAGCTCCCAGGACTCATACCAATTAATAGCAACGTCTCGTAATCTGTGCGAAGCTAACTCAACAGACTCGGTCTCTGAAGCCCTGACCAATCTCAACTACCGCTGCATCTGCCGAATAAAGTCCTGGGGGTCCTCCTCGGGCTTAGACCTGAAAAACTCTATGGGATTACAAGTCAGAAAATCACGGACCCTCAGGCTATCACGCCTGTCATCATCATCATCTCTCAGCCAGCGTCTGCGAGCCTGTCTTGCCACCAACGTCGTCAGCAACTGTACGACCTCCCTCATGGCCCAATCCTCCGCCCCCGACCGAGGAGCTGGAGGCTCGGGCGCTGGAGCCTCTGGAGCTAATGATGGACCTGCTACAGGCTCCACCGGTGGTGGTGTGGCTGAAACCTTTGCCTGCGGCACAACCTCGGGCATAATCTGAGCAAGGGCCCGAGTAACCCTCTGCGTCTGACTAGTCTCTCCTACCACCGCCTTGCCCTTCTGGGCAGCCGTCGCCTTCTTCGGAGGCATCACTGAAAAACACCACAACCGATCAGAAAAGAATCATCCTAATAGCACAGCTCTATCGCACGATCTAAGATTGAAAGAAAGGTAACACCCCAAATGTCCTGTAGCCTCCTGTTTATAGATGTGGTGCACGACACACCGATAAACAAGACTCTACGAGACACGGCCTGTAGACATTCCGAGGACAAATCGCTCTGATACCACTTTTGCCACGACCCAGCTCCGTGGGCCGCGACTGGTGCCCTATTTGGACACCCCAAACAAACTTACATGCTAACTCGTCATATTCTAATTTAATTCAGATTTCATATTAATCATTTTCAACAGATTGGAAGCAAATATTATCTTAAGCGGTCGCACGTGCAAAAATATCATATCAAAGTCAGAAGGAATGACTGAATACACATCGCCGAACATATACACAGAAGCAAACATGTGGGCCACTATGGCCGCCATAAAAGACAGGACCGCATTAAGACGCAAATCATAAACAGAACGAACACACACACGACCCATTACCCACATAAATGACTACAGGCCTCTACAAACCAAAACAGAAACATATGATGGGACAGTGCCCCGCCGTACCCCAAATAGTCAAATATACAGAAACATATACATGACAAGGATATATACCAAAATATGGGCTCCGAATCAAAAGGAGCACTCTGTACTGGCAGAAGGGGTGGCCTACTCTGGCGAATCACGAGTCTCTGTACCTGCGGGCATGAAACGCAGCCCCCGAAGAAAGGCGGTCAGTACGAAATATGTACTGAGTATGTAAAGCATAGAGTACAGAAGTCCAAACCATAGCTGACATAAAAGGGTACATGAAGTAAATACCGAACCAATACATCAAAGTCTGTGCTGAAAATATATGTATATATAATGCAAATAAAAATCATGCATAAGGCTCAGGAACGTGGTCACCACTTCGACGTTGGTACCACAACACAGCATACTCCAGAAGGTTTCAAATCTCCGTACACCCCGAACATAACATATCATCACAATATATCATATCATCAAAACATATCATAAGCCATATCACAGCATAACTCCATAAACGGTACTCGGCCTTATGGCGAGGTCACGGGAACCGTAACACATCATACTGCCGAATATGTCATAATACGCACGATCACAAAACCGGCCCGGGATCCGGTGAACGATATCATAATAACATGCACGAGCGGAGTAGTGAGAAACTAATGCAATTTACATATTAAAACAATGGTAAAGACTTGGTATGATCATATGACAACAAATTAAGTAAACGAGTTTGAATAACCGAACAATATGGGGTCTGTCTCACCAAAGTATTTCTGAAATCGGATTTGTAATTCAGAGTATATATTAGAGTATAATGGAGCCACTAAAACATCATTCTTTGATAGCTAAAATCATAAGCAAATGTTCCTTTTTGACATTATACAAAAGTAAGTCGAATAGGACAAACGAAGGAGGTCTCGGGGCTAGTGGGCCCACCTCAGGTCAAGTCAAGGTGGCGTACGTAATATACAAACATTAGACTCTATGGAGTCATCCATGGAAGTTTCAAGGGGATTCGCTTACGTTTGTGATAATTATAGATGTTTGAACATTTCTTTCCAACAAAGTAAAAGGCTCTAATTCAATTTTGCTGAATGAAATAGTACCAAAAGTAAACTCGGATTTCTATGAACAGAATAACCCCCGAGGCTCAAATCCAAACCTAGTACACCTAGGACATGCCAAGAGAAGTAAAGGGATAGCTACCAACTCCCGTTTCCACCAAAATCTACAATTGGTCATAGTTACCAAATATGAGTTACAAGCTTTTATGAATTCAAACTTAAATCCATATTTGTCTACCGAAATTTCGGCAGCATTTTCCCTATAAATTCAACATCCCCGAGAATTAACTCAGCCATAATGTCAAAAACAACACCCACAACAATAACAACAACCTCAAGAATCAGAACAAAATACATTCTAACATAAATGTTCTTCCTTTCTACATGATGCAACAATTCCCATTCCAACATCACACTTCCAACCCAATATCAACGTTCTCTTATGCATTTACTAATTCAAAGTTATTCAAACATATTTCAATAGCATCCCAAACAATATTCAAGGATTCAAGCAATCCCGCCAACTCCATATTCCATCCGAAACTTCTACAATTACAATGAAACTACCAAATTGCATTGTCTTCTTCCAAATTCATTAATGGCAACAATAATTCACACTTTAGAATTCTATTTCCATAAGTACCTAAAAATTATATTAAAAACACATAATTCCCATAACAACCCACAACCAATTTCAATGCCGACTCAAATCGTTAAACCTTTATTCACACCATAAATACCACAACGACACAACTAACAAGCTAAATAAAATGTAATTCATCTCTCCCCCTCACCACCATGGCTCACGGCCATGCACACACTTCACACACACACACGCCATGCCCCCTCACACCTCAATTCCATAATTTTCATGCAACTCTAATCACTATAACATATACACTTATTCCATAACATAAAAGAATAAAATTATTACCTTTTCCTTCAAACTTCCACTTTCCGCAAACAGAGTTTTCTCGCTTAACCAATTATACCACGTCGAAGAGCGTCTTGAACTTGATAAGAATTCAAGAAGAAGGAGATTTTAGAATCAAACTTGGAAGGCTAGAATTTTATTTTATTTTCTTTCTAGAGTTCGGCCGAAGGGGCCTTCTTGGCTCTCACTTTCTCTTTTGTTTTGTTCTTTGATTTCTTGAACTCTTTTGAAGATTAGCTCCCTTATATTAATTGGTCACATGATTAATCACATGACCAATTCCATGGGCTTGGGCCAAGACCATGGCCGGCCACCCCTTTTCCTTTGGGCCTTATTCTCTCTTTTATTTTTTTGAGCCCAATTCATTAAAATATTATTTCGTAATTCACGGAACTAATTTCTAAAATTCCAATTTTTCCCTTGGCCTTCTTCCGTATTTCCGCATCGATATTTTTCATGAGCATCACACATATATTAAATAAAATAAAAACATAGCCCTCATTTCCTACCAAGCAAGATTGTTTCGAATTTTCCAAATGCACAAAAATGCGGGATATAACACAACATTAAATACCATACATATACATGTAAATCAGCCCAACCATATGGCCACAACATGCTCAAAATATTCCATAAACCCAACAACTACAACACAACACTTTATGACCTTTCCTCCACAACTATTTTCACTTTTAAGACTTGCTAAAACTTCAAATCAGCTCAACATAAGAGATAAGATGAAGAACATACCTTATGATTGAATAACCTTAGCCACACAAACTTTCTTCAAGACCAAACTCACCACAACATCAAGTAGAAGCAAGAACAATCACCTTTCATGGACTAGTTTTGTGTAATCTTGTTAAATACTTGATTTAATGAGCTATAAATGTTTGGGGGATGTGTTAGGAGGTTTATAGGACTCATGGGAATGTAAAATTATGAAAAAATGGGGTTGATGGGGGGGGGGGGGGGTTTATACGCACCGACTTTCCCAAGTGGGACCCGCGGAAGCCATTTGGCAGTTTGAGGGGTTATCTTAAAATGGCCATAACTCCATACTCCGATGTCATTTTGATGAGCAGTTTGTTGCGTTGGAAATTAGACTAGACGAACTTCATTTTAGGTTTTTGAAACACCTTAAAACTCCTAATATACCCCTCCAAAGTTGACCCAAAATTCTGTCCAAAACTCTACCAACGTTCTTCCAAATTTTTGACAAACTTATTTTCTTCGATTTGCTTGGTCCCGGAATCTTCCGAAACTCTCCATACATGATATTTATCATTAATCATACTTGATAATGGTGATGTCCTTTGGTTTCAAGGTTGTCTTTCCCGGTTACGACTTATGAGATCGTAATTCATCCTATACTTCATTGTTACAAACTTCCCATGGCAAGTACCTTCCAAAACTTCTTGGGACGTCTCCGATACTCCATTACTATAGTGAAGTATGTGACATGATCATGCTCTGAAAATGCAAGGTGTAACATCCTTTTCCCCTTAGGAACATTCGTTCTCGAATGTTGTAGCTTGCGAGCTTACGACGCTTTTATTAGTTTCTTGAAATGGTTGTCCTCCTTTAGTTCCTAATCTCCATGCTCTTATACCATGGGCTCATTAGTCTTCTTTCATATCCTCCCAATTTTCTGTCGAACTCATTCATTAGTTCCATATCCTCATGTTCTTATGTATGTACTTAGTGGTCAAATGATATCTAGTTACTGTCCTGGGACCTGTTGCCATTAAGATGGTCTTAACTCATGATTGCTACGGCTTCCTACTAATCTGTGAGCACTCTTAATACTCTTTTGCCTTTCTCCTTATTTCTCTATTAGTAGACAAATTCTCTTGTTCAGATATGGCACCCTTCCTTGCTTGCTTCTTTGGTGCTATTTTAGATTGTCCTTTTTTGTACTCGTCGACCTTATATACATACCATATCATCTCCTTTTAATACCTTGGTCGGACTCTTTAATTCCTTACAATATTGTCCTATTCATACTTGAACTTTTCCTACAATTTCCTCTCCTCAGTTTTAGCATAATTGGAATATAAACTCATAAACATGGAACTAAGATAAAATCCTACTTAATCATAACTTCCTTTTGATACGATGTGCTTTCTTCTTAAGTCCTTGATTGATAATAAACAACCTAGGGAAAACTCTAAGAATTAAACAAAAATAAAGGAAAACAAAAGATAGATGAAGAATTGGGGATTAAGGAGAATAGAGGATAGATACTTGACCCAATTAGTAATGAACCCTATAGGCAAATCTAAGTATATGAAACTTAGACCCTCCTATTGTGAATTCAACCAAAAGAACCAAAGCAATTTAAATCAATTAGAAGACTCAATTGAAAACCACAAATGAGCAATCAAGATGAATTCAATGGATAAGCAAATTCAATTTGCAACAATGAAATCACTCTTAGTGTAGGTAACCAAACAAACTATCTATTAACTAAAATCTCTCAATATTTGAGTTCACACAATATTCAAGCTAAGTCTTCCAAATTGATGAAAAGAACTATTTATACTAATGCCTATTACACCAAAAGGCCCTAAAGTGGCTCTTTTGCAAAAATACCCACATGGGTCTTCAATTGCATCCAAAGCCTCATAACTTGCAATTATGACCTCCAATTGCCATTCTAACCCCATAACTTGCAAGTATGACCCCCAATTGCAATCTTAGCCCCAAAGTTGCACTTTTAGCCATTTTGAGCTTCTAGACACTTTTCAACTCTTCCAATGCCAACTCCCAAACGTTGTAAATCCGAGAAGTCTTCTCTCCAATCTCCTCCAAGGCTTCCTTTTTCATGAACAAGGTTTGCAACTCTTGAAGTTCTCTTGCTTGACTCATAGTGAATGGCCTTGTTTTGTTGTGTTCATATCATCCTCCCCTTCTTGGCGAAGATTCGTCCTCGAATCTAAAGGCATACCTATAACACAAGAGGAAAGATCGCTCACAATTAAAACATTAAGAACGTTATACTCACTTGGAAGGTCGATCTTGTAGGCATTGTCATTGATCCTTTAAAGCACATTGAATGGTCCATCTCCCCTTGGGCTCAATTTCCCTTTTCGCATTTGCGGGAAACTTTCTTTTCAGAAGTGAACCCAAACCCAATCATCAGGTTGGAAGTCCACCTTTCTTCTCTTACGATTTTGTCTCTTGGCTACCTTGGTGTTGATCTTTTCATTGCTCTCCTTTACCTTGGCATGGATATTCATCATTTCGGCCGCCCTTTGCTTTGCATCTAAACTCATAACAACATCACTAGCCAAAGTGATTAAGGTTAAAGGAATCAAAGGATTAAAGCCATAACTTACTTCAAATGGATTCATGCAGATAGAGGAATGGAGGGACCGATTGTAAGCAAACTCAATCAAAGGTAAACGGTCCTCCCAAGAAGTGGGCTTTCCTCTAAGCATTCTCCCTAGAGTCCTATTGACTACTTCGGTTTGACCATCCGTTTGAGGGTGGCAAGAAGTACAAAACATGAGCTTGGTACCAAGTATACCCCAAAGACTCTTCCAAAAGTGACTAAAGAACTTGGAATCCCTATCACTAACAATAGTGCGGGGAACTCCATGCAACTTAAGAACATGATTCACAAACGAGGATGCTACATGAGACGCATCATCACATTTATGGCATGGTATAAAATGAGACATTTATTGGAACGTATCTACCACAACAAAAATGCTATCATGACCCTTTTTGGTTCTTGGAAGACCCAACACAAATCCATAGAAATGTTTATATAAGGAACAATAGGAGTAGGAAAGGGAGTATACATACCTTGGGGCCGAGTCTTGGACTTGGCTTGCTTGCATTCCAAACATTGACCACGTAGCTTTTCAACATCATGTCGCATCTTCGGCCAATAGAATTGCTCACCCAAAATGTCAAGGGTCTTGGCCACTCCAAAATGGCCCATCATTCCACCACTATATGATTCCTTGACGAACAACTCTATCCATGAGCTCATTGGGACACACAAACTCTACCGTCCTTGAATAGGAACCTATCAACCCTCTTCCCTTGGGTCAACTCCTTACAAATTGCCTTAATGTCGGGATCTTGAGAATAGAATCCCTTAAGGCTTTCAAAACCCATCATTCTAGAAGTCATTGTATTGAGCAAGACATACCTTCTAGACAAAGCATCCACCACCACATTGTCCTTCCCCTTTTTGTAATGGATCACATAAGGGAAAGCTTCAATCAATTCTACCCATTTCGCATGTCTCTTGTTGAGCTTGGATTGGCTCTTCAAATGTTTCAAGGATTCGTGATCCGATCGTATCACAAACTCCTTATGCCATAAATAATGTTGCCAATAGGTCAAGACCTTCACAAGTGCATACAACTCCTTGTCATAAGTAGAGTAGTTCAATGACGCCCCTTTTAGCTGTTCACTAAAGAAAACCAATGGCTTGCCTTCTTGCATCAATACTCCACCTATGCCAACCCCTGAAGCATCACACTCAACTTCAAAAGTTTTCTCAAAATTTGGTAATTGCAACAATGGTGACGAACTCAACATGGATTTCAATTCTTGAAACGCTTTCTCTTGCCCATCTCCCCAAACAAAAGGAACATCTTTGTTGATCAATTCGGTCAAGGGAGAGGCAATTGTACTAAACCCCTTTACAAACCTTCTATAGAAACTTGCCAACCCATGGAAACTCCTCACATCGGGTGTATTTTTAGGAGTTGACCGAGATCTAATAGACTCCACCTCTTCTTCGTCAACCTCCACACCATTTGCACTCACCACAAAACCTAAGAACACCACTTTATCAACACAAACAGCACATTTCTTGCAATTAGCAAACAACCTCTCGCGTAACAAGACATCAAATACTTGTATCAAATGGCCTACATGCTCCTCAATTAATTTGCTATACACAAGGATATCATCAAAATAAACAACCACAAACTTGTTGATAAAGTGTTTCAAGACTTGGTTCATCAACCTCATAAGCGTGCTAGGTGCATTGGTTAGTCCGAATGGCATGACAAGCCACTCATAGAGGCCAAAATTGGTTTTGAAGGTCGTTTTCCACTCATCACCAGGGCTCATTCGAATTTGGTGATAGCCACTTCTAAGATCAATCTTTGAAAACACACTTGAGCCACAAAGCTCATCCAACATATCATCAAGCCTCGTGTTACCTCTAACACACGTTGGAAAGTGTGCGAGTTAAATTATGTTTGTAACGGAAATAAGGTTATCCCCCAAGCTTATAGGTGGTTAGAGTGATGGTACAGATGTATCATAAGGATTAGAAGTTAAACAAATCAAAGAAAATAAGTTTCTTTGAGGTTTGAAATTTATTTGAATGAAATATGGTCCAAGCTATAATATTCTGTATTTTGGACGGGGAAATTGAACCGTCCAACATGAGCGAATTTACCCAATCTTGGAGAATTTAGTCATATTGAAGCATGAAATCAAGACTTGGTGTATATGAGGAATGAAGTCCAAAAATAATTTAGGCCTTAACAAGTGTGACAACGGTGATTGCAAATAATATTTTATGTGTATCATAAGGGGTAAGGACTAGTGCTATGCCACATGATTTATGAGGATGAGTATATGAAGTGATCAATATTTAAGTAAATTGAGATCAAGAAATTAATTATGTGTGTAATTGACTAAATGTCGGATTGTAGTGTGGATAAAGAATTCAATAAAAAAAATAATGGAAAAGGATAAGTGTCAAACATTATCCATGTGGCAGTAGCTGGACTTGAGGATGACATAATATATTAATGAATGAGTCATAGGCATTTTAATTGTCATAGTGACACATGGAAAGAGGCTATCACGGCAATTAAGAGGTCTTTAGTGTTATATTGTTGCAAAATTACCTTGGGAACGAATCCAAAAGTATTGCACAGACCAGAAACGTTAATAAGGTCTTATGTACAACAATCAGTTTTTATCATGAGAATTATTAGAAAGAGGTAGCAACATGGTGTTATATCTTAAACAGGAAACGTAAAATTCTTCTCAAGAATAATATTTGGGTTTTGCCCACCGCTTCGATCTTGTTGTTCCGTTTTGTCGTGTGGTTGGATCCCGACTTTCTTCAAAGTGAAGTAAGGTGGAAGAAGAGGAGTTCTTGGAATATAAGGTAAGAAATCCTATCTCCTAGATGTATTTGAGTTATCCGAGTCGTATCTACATTGCTAGATGAAAGAAATACGAAAATTATATCGAAAATTGGATAAATTGGTGTTGTCGTTCGGTGGACTATTTTGGGAGGTTGTTCTTATGAAATTATATGAATGGAAATTAGTTGAATAACCTGGAGGCGTTTTTGTTGTTGTTGTTGTTGTTAATATTGTTGAGAAATTTCGGAATGAAGATGGGATTTAAAACTATTGTTTAATTGACAAGCAGAGCTTACCGCTCATCGCGTTATTGTTTGAATTATTGAAACTATTTTTATATTTTTGAGGGGCTGGGTCGATGGAATTAGTTATTGATGTTGTTAATACGGTCATTGGTATTGTTGTTGATGATTATGCCAAGTTTAATTCTCGGGATTTGTTGAATTTATAAAGGAAATGTCGTCCAAATTTCTATAAATGACGTGCTAGCTTAAGGTTAGATTCCTAAGTACCTATAACTAATGTTTGGTATCTATTGACGTTGTTGTAGATTTGGGGAAGCCCGAGACTTAGGTTTGGATTAGCTTAAGAAGCGGACAAGGTATGTTAATGCTATCCCTTTCTTTCATTTTGGCATGATCCTTATCATATGAACGAACACAGTGAGCAAGCGAGTTCCAAAGACTCTATTCTTAGATAGTGTAGAGATAGTTGTATCCTTGGCCTCCTATGTTTTATGTCCATAAATCCCAGAGACTTTTCATACTAGCTTCTTATGTCACCAGAGGAGTTCAGAGTATCCTTTTCCAAGTTTTACATGCATTTATATATATTATATTATATATATGGATCGGGCCGTACGTTTCTCGACACTATTATATTATATATGGATCGGGTCGTACGTTCGTCGGCACTATTATATAATATATATCGATCAGGCTGTACGTTCCTCTGCACTATTATATTATATATAGATCGGGCCGTATGTTCCTCGGCACTATTATATTATATATGGATCAGGCTGTACGTTCCACAGAACTATAAGTTATATTATAACCTATGCGTATCATACGCTACAGGGTCAATTTCAGTCATATAGAGTTACGCAAATATTCTCAGATGTTAGCCACAGGTGCATTCAAATATTGAGACTGGTTTTCATGATTCATCTGTACTTGATATTCTTATGCCTTACATACTCGGTACATTGTTCGTACTGACGTCCCTTTGCCTGGGGGCACTGTGTTCATGCCACACAGTCCCAGATTGTTTTGCAGGTAAAAGTATTCAACTAGGAGGGTTGGCTATCCGCTGGGATTGGCGAACTTCATTTTCTTTCTGGAGCAGTGCCGAGTCATTATGGTTATCATATGTGTGTATGGGTATGTCGGGAGCCCTGTCCCGACTCATATGATTCAGATGTTTACTTTTAGACACTTCACAGACTGTGTCCTGTGGTTTGTATGTTGAGATTTCATGTGTGGAGTAAAGCGACCATGTAGGCCGATATGTCAGTTTGACTTACTCGTAAATTTCTATGGTTTGACTGAAAGTACTTTATTATATTTTCAAAAATAAATAAATTATATATCCAGTTTCATTATGTGAATGCCAGATGGTTCGGTCATCTCTAAGTAAGAGTTGGGTGCCCATCATGCCCTGATGGGATTGGGGTGTGACAGGAACCACCTTCTTTTGCATAGAATGGCTCCAAGCCAAGCCATAGGAAACGAGATTCCTTATACTAACCCTTGATTTCATCAGAAGAACAGTATCGACAGGAGCAAGTGAGTGATGATATTGGAAGTTACAGGGGTAAGTCACTTCGTTGAGGCTGCGTTATCAGAATATGCATTTATATGATAATGGGTTAGTTGACATAGAGGTACTTCAGTGGAAGTACAACAGAGGAATTGATTAAATGTATCTCTTCATGATAAGTTCAGTTATGAGTTTGTGAACTAAACAAATTGAATGAATCAGTACAAAGGTAAGCAAGGGTACGAAAGATGTATGTCGGGTAAGGTAAGAATATTGAGGTGTGATTAAAATTTAAAGCCAAAGAATGAAAGGAAAAGAAAATAGGAAGGTATAACAGGGCAGATCGCTAATGGATCAGGTACATCTCGAGGTGTGATATATGAGGTATGTTTCGACATCTTTGTACTTTTACTTGAAATTGGGAGCCTTTTGTGGCTGAGATATGTCGTGTATATATATATATATATTAGCCCTGTGAGGCATTGTTGGTATTTGCTGCGTGCAGGTTTTGGATAGTAAGAAATATAGAGGAAACTCTGCTGAAATTTTCCTACAATTTAAAGGAGATAAGATATAAGCTTGTAATATGTCCAAACGGGAAAAGATGTTGTGTAAAAAGTAATGGCAGGATGGGATTCAGTTAGGAGTATTGTTGACAACTACAAGAGATGAGTTAAATGTTGTTGAATTGATAGTAACGCTAATTATAAGATCGACATTGATATGGTAAAGAGAAATACTAAGAGTAAATTTGGGAGACTAGTAGTGCTAAAACATGACATAGAAGAGAAAGGGTAACTCCAATAGAGTGTGATACTGAAGTATTGATTGGATGGATAAGCACAAGTAAAATACGACAAGTCTATAAGTAAAATAAAGTAACGGCATGACTGAGACAGGGGTACGAAATACGAAGGGTTATAATGCATGTGAATACATTGGTGAGACAGCTTATGTGGTAAGTGTAATAGGGCTGATCAGAAAGAGTAACAGGTTAAGTATGCTTACTTCACAAGGTTTATTCTATTTTATAAGCAGGGTTGCGAATGAGATCAAGAAGTGGCACTCTATAGTGTTGATTATGATAAGGATATAATGAGAATGTAGCAAGAACTATAATACAAAGTAAGTGAAGTATAGCAAGGAAACGACTAAAGACGTGACATTTTCTATATGAATAAAGAGTGCATTCAAGTGTGAAACCAATAAACGAGCCACGAGGCAGTAGATAAGAAAGCTTATAAGACCTTGTTAGGGGAAAGTCCAGCATAGAGGTTTCGCAATGACAGAAATGATAGCAAGCAAAAGGAAAAAAAGAAAGTCAACTTGAAAAAGAAATCAGAGAATAGTGATAATTGTATAATCGAGATCACGAGGGATATCTTTTGCTGGATGTAAATAGAACGATTGTTAGGAAATGGGATCAGCATAATAAGGATGAGAGGGGATGATCAAAATGAACAGAATAAGTTTTGGAAGCGAAGAATGGATTGTATAGAAGTAATATATTCTAAAGCATAAAGCGCTACTGAGTTAAGAATAGGGTTCCTTGTGTGAGGAATAAAGGATTGATTATAAAACGGGAGGTAATAAGATAAATTAAGGAGGAAAGAATATAAAGGAATAAGTATGGGTATACAAAGAAAAGGAAATATCCGAAGTACGCGCGCTTAAGAAGTCGTTGTATTATGAGAGAAGGAAGATACATCTCCCACGAATATCCTATACCAACACAAAACGAGTAAAGTATATAAAGGACAAAGTTGGAAAGAAAAATGTAGCCATAAGTTATGAGTTTACCGTACCACGATAAAGCGACAAAGCAAGGCTATCATCAACGACAAATACAATGTGATTATGATTTGGTTTTGAAATCAATGTTAAGTGCAACACAAGAGTAAAAGAGTATGAGGCATAAGAGGTATTAGTTGCGCATGAGACTTAGATCCTTCGAAACAAAGATGGCAGGTTTAAGGGAAAATGCATGTATGGTTGCTATAAGTCGATTACGGGAAAGAGAGGAATAATTTGAGATGGGAAGAAAAGGGAAGGATGACGCTATAAGTGAACTCTAAGTATCGAAGAATTGGATAAGTGACATTACATGGATAGTACGGATAGCTAGACATACTACTATTTCAAGCATCCCTATGGGATAGAAGTTGTTAATTGGAGCGGATGTAGACATTGACTCATAACTAACGGTTGAGCTAAGTAAAATACATCCTTGTTTGGATTGCTATGTTGGTTGTATTACTTGATTACAAAATTGCAAGATGAGTATGTTAAGACTTCAAACGTGAATTACTGTAGCTGTCAATTACGGGAAATGGTATGAATATGATGCGGTTTAAGGGAATTGATCAAAGGGATACATGAATTCGAGATTAAAAGTGAACTAACGGATTTCAAAATGGTATAAGTAAGACCCTTAAGGGGAAGAAGTGAATAAGGAAAATACAAGTGTAGAGGTTGAAACGATGAATCCTAAGATGTGACAGATATAGACTCTAAACCAAAAAGTGAGAGTTGTACATAAATGAGTCTAATAGCTAGTAAATAAATGAACAAGAATCGAGCAGGTATCTGAGACTATACTGAAAATCATTCGTGAAGACCTTGAGCAACATGACATTGGGAGCAATAACTCAAGGAATATTGTAAAGGATAGCGATGCTATACTGGATTAAAGGCAAAGGAATTTACAGTAGAGTCATTTGTTAATGATATTGAAATTTATAAGTGACAAATAAGAAAGGACATAAAGTTTTCTATAGTATAATATAAGATGTGATAATCAAGGGACAAATAAAGGAAAGAAAAGAGTACGACGAGATAAGTTACAACAGATGGACAAAAGAGTTTTGGTATGTACGAGATACGTAAAATAGAACAAACCAAAGAAAGGGAAGTTTACGAATAAGATTAGATGTTCATACACGAATCACACAAGAACGGTTATGTAACCTGCAAGTATTTACATGCCGAGAATGAAACCAATTAGGTACTTAAAAAGAGGAGTAAGAGGTAAGCAAAAATAGTGTGTTTGTGATACTTCGGGTCAGTTAAGGGAAAATATATGGTAAATTGAGTCAAAACGTTGAGTTGGAATTATCATTAAGGACAAATAGGACAATTACTCTAAATATGATATAAGTATATGTTATATGTTTCCTACGATAGCCTTGGGGTGTGTTAGATTACTTACGAATTTGATAGGATCATTGAATAAAGGGGGTTTTACCAAAAGAATATTACGCCTTGGAACTTTCATTTTTTGTATCATTGTGGTTATAGCGAATTTCCAGAAGTTTACCAAAGGGTTGTGAAATTCTCGAAAAGTATGAAGCTTTTAATGAGTCGACGAGGGACACCTACGACAGGACATCTCGTATTGAATTTGTCTAGACTCTACAGATGTGAATCAATACCATTATCATGGTAATATGGCAGAAAGGAAGTAGGAGAGATTTGCAAACCACGTGAGACTTAATACCATTATTGAGAAGAAAAAGGATCGACGAGTCCGAGTATCAAGAAGGATCATATCAGGAAAGTGACTCACTTATATCTCTTTAAAGGATATTCCTGAGGAATCAAGGGAGTATTGCAATCGAGAGTCATTACTAAGCAAGAAACTCATTTTCAACTATACAAAGGGAATGTTATAGATAGTGCATGTCAGAGGATTAAAATGATGACTCTAAGAAGGATGTACGCTACGAACTATGTAACATAAATAAAGAGTGGAAGTAGACCTATAAGAATTAGAAGAGAAAACAAGAGGAACAAATTTGCGATGGTAAACCTACCCAAGGGAAAGACAGCTCTTATTCTACCGTGTTACTGGAAAGATGACTCCAAAACAAGAAAAACTTGACCTAAGCTTCAAGTGTAGATGGATATGGTAAGTTGAAGTCAATTACGGAAGTATCTAAATATGACCACTTTCTTTGGAAAATCAATAATAACTAATGTTAGGTTGAGAATGGTATTAAGTTAAGCAAGGAGAGGCATGACGTGATAGAAGAGTAATTGATTCGTCATAGCATCACCATAAGCAATATACTTATACAGGACTAGTTTAACATTCGAGGACGAATGTTCTAAAGGGGGGAAGGATGTTATGTCCCGTGTTTTCATGCGTTGGAAATTGTGTGATATGAACCTACTAGGCACACCTCGCTTGAAGGCTCACATTGAAGACCAAGGCATGGGACTCCAATCCATTCAAGCTAGGAGGATGACCAAAGGAGCATTGGAGACCCATGGAGAGGCACACAATCCCCATAAGAAGGCCTATGAAGTATGGAAAATTAGCTTGGAGAGGAATGAAAGAAGAAGCTACAAGAAAGAAGGCCAACACTCAAAGTGGCTACAGTGGCAAAGGGACAAAAATGCAAATGTGGCTACACGTGCAAAGAAGGGCCATAGATGCAAAAGGTTCACAATTGCAAGATTGAGGATTGGATAATGGCTATATGTGCAAGAAGAGCATTTTTTTCGAATTTCAAGCCAACATCCAACTAGCCAAAAAAGGCCCTTGCCTCATTAATGGCATTTTTGTAATAACTAGCCTAGCTTTTAAGTCTCTTAGTACAAATACTAGACATAGGTTATTTTCATCCTTAGATTATGTTGAATGAAGAAAACTCTTATGAGAGGTTGTAGTTAATAGTCTTAGATTAATATAGATTGTTTGGTTGGTTAACCAAGTGTTGCTTCCTAGTTGTGAAGTGAATTGCTTATTTCCATCGAATTCAATGTTGCTCATTTGTGGATTCATTTGAGTCGTTTGTTGATTCGAATTACTTAGGTTCTAGGGTTTGTAAATCCGATTGGAAGGGCTAGGGTTTGATATACCCTTTCTTGTCCATAGATTTCTTGCTCTTGAGTCAAGTATCTATCCATCTATCCTCTTCCATTTCTACTCTTCTTCCACCCTTTATTTTGATTTTCTTGTTATTTTTGTTTTTTCTAGAGTTTTTCCTAGGTAGAATCGTATCATTTGGTATCAGAGCATAGGCTAAGAGATTGTTCCCACAATTTCTAATCCTAGGCTCAAATAACGAAAATCCCAAAAAAGTTTTGAAAAATGTTTTGTGGTTTGCTTTTGTTGTTTTTGAAGTTAGATTTGAGTTTATTGAGGTGGAAAACATCTAAAATATGAAGTGGAAGTTGTTTGGGTGGGTTTTGAAGTTTTCACCATTGAAGCTTCATGAAAGCTTGAAGAACTCAAAAGTGGGTTTAGTGATTGAGAAGCAATTGAGGCAAATTGAATATTGGGCTTTGTTCTCTAAGTGATAAGGAGCTTAGATCTGAAATTTGGAGCAAAAACGAGTTGATTTGGTCCTAGATTGTATTTGGGTGTTCTTGGTGTTCTTAAGGACATTCATATCTTCATAGTGGAGAAGAAGACCAAAGAAGAGGGTTTGATCCAAAGGTTTTTCCAAGGACAAGTGGAAAGTTGTTTGTTGGGCAAAAAAGGGCAAGTCCTAGGTTGTGTGGGGCCCAAGACGTCATTAGATCCAAGAAAATTCGGCCCAAATTTTGAGGAGCACGAGTTCAATATGAAATCACTGAAGCCACTATACGGTCCCACATACGGACCGTATAAATTTTACGATCCGTATAATTTGGTCCGTAAAATTGGAGGCCCAAAAGTTACATTTTGTAAGTGATTTACGGTGGGAAATACGGACCGTAAAATTTTTACGGCCCATAGATTTTGGTCCGTAAATTTGGTACCAAAATTTTTGGGTTTCTGTCCCTATTCTACGGACACCTTTTACGGTCCGTGAATTATATACGGACCGTATAAATTCCACAACCCAATCCGTGAATTTGAGGTACATTTTAAATTCCAAATTTTCATTTCATCTCAATTCATTTCTCAAAAACTTCTTGAGCCTTGATTGTAAGTGATTGTTTCCCTATTCCTTAAGTAGGGAACAAAAAAAAAAGAGTATAGAATTTTAAAAATTCTCGTTATTTCAAATTGATGCATTGGATCAATTGAGGCTTCAAGACCCCATTTTCAAATTATCACCTACCCGGGCCCAAAATTTCATTTATTTTCCAATTTTAGCATTTCAATTTCTTGTGTCTCTTAACTAGTAGCCACATAGTAGTTGTTCCTACTTGAGTTTACTAGTTCTTGTGTCTGCATTTCTTTCGTGCTAATTTCTTTCAAGCTTTTCTTCGTTTTATTTCATTGAAACTTTATTGGCTCTCGTCCGTTTTGCTTTTGAGTCATCCGTCATTCACCTAAACAAGAATCCATTCTAAGCAACGTGTGAATTCGATTGGACGAGTGATTCATCAACAACTTCGAAAGAGCACGACGTGTGGTAAGGTTGAGAGTTCAATACGAGTGAGGTGAGGCTTTTGTTGCTAATCTTGTTTGCTAGTTTTGCAGGTCATCATGTCTAACTAAGGCGATAAGACGTAAGAGGTAGTAGATATGTCAACCATAGCAAGTTCATTGGCTATGATAGTGAATCAAATCTCGGGCATGCAAGCGGGTGTGGAAGAGATGAGAGGGGAGATGAATGGTGTGAATGGGAAGTTGAAGGGTGTAGATGAACGGATGATGAGTATTGAGAAAGTTCAAATGGAGGGTTCGAGTAGAATGGGCACTCCCCGTTCTCAGAATAAAGGTGATGGGGATAAAACACAAGACACTACACCAACCATTAGTCCAGGACAAGCCCATGCCTTGTGCAATCCCAACACCACAACCACCTCCACCCAAAGAGCTCCACCACCCCAAACAACCAACCTCACATCCCAAAACTCCACATTCCAAAACACCTATCGACAAACCTATCCCCAAGTTTACCAACACAACCCGAATGAGGCAATCCCTCAAGTAACCTTACAACAAACACCCCAAGCTCCACCCCAAGTCCAAATACAAGCTCCCTTTCCTAACCAAAACCAATACCAACGCCACTACCAATACCCCATGAATAAAGAGAAGTATGATGACTATCCACAAGGTAGGTGGTGGGAGGATAACTGACAAGGAGGGCGGCGTGGAGGAATGAATAATCGAGGGAGGGCAGGAAGAGGAGGTTTTGAGAGATTTCTGGGCCATGACCCTAGCTTTAAAGATCATGTAGACTTAGAGAGGGCCAAAGGTTATGAGGATCAAGGAAGATGGCAAAATAATGAGCGGAATTTGAACACCGTCATGGTGAACATTCCTACTTTCCAAGGAGGTAGCAATCCGGAAGAGTTCCTTGAATGGAAATTGCAAAGTGAGCGCATCTACCTCACGAACAATGTGTCCGAGCCCTTGAAGGAAAAGTATGCCCTCACTCAATTTGAGAGGTACGCTTCTACTTGGTGGGAATCTAAGAAGTTACAAAGGGCTCAACAAAACATCTATGATCTTCCAACTTGGAACGACTTGATTGAGCTCATGGAAACAAGGTGGCTTCCACCCACATATCGTCAAGATGCACTCAAAAGGGTGTATTTGTTGAAACAAGGGTCGAAAAGCGTGGAAATGTACTTTGATGAGTTTGAGGACTCGCAGATGAAAGCCAAGTTAGAAGAACAAGAAGAGTGCACCATTATAAGATTCGTAGCTTACTTGAACCGTGACATTGCTAAACCCATGCGGCTCAAGACTTATAATAGGCTAGAAGAGGCATTTCATGATGCATCCAAGGTTGAAGTGGATCTAAAAGAAGAGAGGTCTTACAAAGACAAAAGAAAATCATCTTCAACTTAGAACCAAGGGAAAGAGAAGTGGAAGCCATCCACTTGGGAGAAGCCCAAGATCACTACTCCTACTCCTCAAGCTAAGTTTAATTACAAGGCTAGAGGAGACGACCAAGCCAAAGAAGGTAAAAATGCTAAACCTAACTTCCCTCGTCCATCTACCATTCAATGTTTCAAATGCCAAGGTAGAGGACATATTACAAGTGAGTGTCCCAACTGAAGGACTATCACTATAGTGAGGGATGGGTATTGGACCGATGACGAAAATAAGGGCGGGGTTGGTCATGATAAGGAAGGAGAATGTAGTCAGTATGAGGGTGATTCCGAGGATGAAGTTGAATTGAAATATAAGGAGGCTTTGAATCATGTTATTGTTTCTAGGAGAGCCGTGAGAGCTCTAGCTAGGGAAGAGAGTGACCAACAGGAGAACTTGTTTCATGCTAGGTGTAAGATTTTGGACAAGGTTCGTTCCTTGATCATTGATGGTGGGAGTTGCAGTAATGCGGTTAGCCAATTCTTGGTTGAAAGTATGAAATTCCCCACAAGGAAACACCCTATCCCTTACAAGCTTTAATGGTTCAATGAAAGTTGAGAAATGCGGGTGACCAAGCCAGCGATTATCAAATTAAGCATTGGGAGATATGAGGATGAAATCTTATGTGATGTGGTGCCAATGCAAGCGTGCCATATTTTTCTTGGACGACCTTGGCAATTTTATGTGGATGCTCAATATAGTGGGCGGACCAACAAGTATTCTTTTGTGGTCAAGGGTAAAAAGTATGTACTTGCTCCATTGACTTCCCATGAAGTGCGTGAAGACTATAGAGTCATGAAAGAGTTACGTGAAAATATGAAAAAGGAGGAAATGGTTGTGAGTGATAATGAGACCTTAGTTGCTCAAGGAGGACAAGGTTCGACCCAAGGGAAGAGTAAGGAGAAGGACTTGGTGCCAAGTCAAGCTAACCTCTCTAACCTTTCTATTTCTTCTAGTTGTCTTGTTCCTTTTATAGGTACTTATGTGGGTGATCACCCCAAAGAGGACATGGACCCGAGTTTCCAAGTTCCTTTGGAGGGTGGAGTAGTTCTACCCTCTTCCAAAGAGGGTGGCCAATACAAGGAACTTAACCAAATTGACAAAGGTGATGTGCTTCACCAAAAAGGTAACAAAGCTAACCCTTCTACTTTAGCAAATGTGGATCACTTTGTGCTTGATGAACAATTGAGTATGGGTAAAGTTTCACCTTGTGTGGGAGTTAGTGACCCTTTGTTAATTGATGATGTCTTGGTGAAAAGTGCTTACACACTAGTTGATCCTTTTGATGACTATATTGACTCTTCTTGCAAGAGTAAATTGTGTCCATCTAGTTGTAGTACTTTTGTTGATATTGATCCTTTTGAGAGTGAACTTGCTTGTTTTGTATGTGATCTTGTGATTGGGCCTACTCTCTTCAAGGATGGTAATTTGCTTGATAGTGATATAGTGGATGATTGTGAAATGCATGGCCTTGTGTTTTGTGATGTTGAAAATGAATCCATTCTTTGGAATCACAAAGTCACCAAATTTCCACTATGGTATGATGATATGATCCTACTTAGCACACTTCATTTCAAGACGTACATCCAAGGATGAGATATGAGACTTCAAGCTCTACAAGCTTCATGGAAGATGAGGAAGTCGTTTGAGGCCTTTGGAGGCTCCTACAAGCGCCACAAGATGGATTATGATGTGTGGAAGGTGGCTTAGGTTGAACAAAAAAAAAGTAGAAATTCGAAAGAAAAATATGAAAAATTGTTGTTGTTTGGTGGATTTGAAGTTAGTATCAAGTTCCTTGTGGTCAAATCAATCTAGATCTTGAATTTGGAGTGATTGGAGGTGTCTTGGAAAATCACCATTGTTGTTCTTGAAGAACTCAAAAGTGGGTTTGGTGATTGAGTCGAAATTGAAGCTAATTGGTTAGTGGGTTTGTTCTCCTACTCATTAGGAGTCTAGATCTAAAATTTGGTGGAAAATGAGTTGATTTGAAAATTGGGTGTTCTTTATGTTCTTGAAGATATTCAAATCTTCATAAGGAAGAAGAAGACAAAAAGGGGAGTTTGATCCAAAATATTTTCCCAATGTTATAGAAAGTTGTTTTTCCACCCCAAAAAGGAAAGATCCTAGATTGAGTGAGCCCAATACATCAGCCCAATTCACCAAATCCGGCCCAAAGTTCGAGAAAAATGTCACATTTGGTTGTGCTTCGCGCAACCATCACACGGTGGTGCTTGTGCTCTGGTCGCACAGCCATCGCATGACAAAAAAAAATCCAGAATCTTAGAAAAATCTGTGTGTTGCAAAGATTCAGAGTGGAGTATTTTGTGCGATCCTTGTGCGACGCATGACCATCGCACGACTCTGAAAACTCCAAAAAATAATAATGTAAGTATTAGATTCAGAGAGGCGTTATTTGTGCGCTGGGTGTGCGACGCACAACCATCACACGACCATCTAAAGGTTGTCCTAAGTGTTCAAAAATGGTTCGATTCCGTCTTAACTTCCTTTCTTTGATTCTTACAACTAATTAACAGCTAGTAATCGATCTTATTAGTTGTTAACTAGTTCTTGAGTCCTTAATTCTTTCGTGCCAATTCTTTCAAGATTTTCTCGTTTTAACATCGTTGAATCTTCTTGGCTTGTTCTTTTGCTTTATCGAGTCGTCCGTTTTTCAATTAACAAGAATCTATGCCTCCACAAAGGTTAGCAATCTTGTGAATTGATTTTGATTAAAAGGGTTCTTGACCAACTTTGGAAGAAGCTTTAGGTTGAGAGGTAAGCTTGAGTGCAAATACCAGTGACGTGAGGAGCTTTTGCTACTAATCTTGTTTTCTTGTTTTGTAGGTACACGAAGAGGAGACATAAGGAGAAGAAGATACAAGGATGTCTTCCATAGCTTTCGAGTCTTGTGGAGATGACTTTGAAAGTTATGCCTCTAGCAATGGAGGGTATGAATATAAGGGCAATGAAGGCTATGAGGGATTTGATAAGAGTCATGACCATGATGGTGGGCATCACTATTCTTACAATGTATATGATTGTGATGGTGCTTATAGACTGAATGAATAATATGGTCGATATGATCATAACCCACATGAGGGTAAAGGGTACTACTCCGAGGGCAATTGTGAGGCAACGCCTCATGAGGCTTCTGAAGAAGAAGGAGTAGATGGGTATGATGATGAGTCCTATGGTGGATACGAGCATAAAGAGTCTCATCCTACACGCCATGGACATGGGGGCGAATTGAGGAATGCTTCTTCCTCACACTTTTGACATGAACCAATTGGTGAGAACTTGCAAGAATGGGAAGAATGTGGTGATAATGAGCCTATTGACTATGCACTTTGTGGTGGGTATGCTTGTGAAGATAATAGGATTGCATATACTTCTTATGAGGGGTCTTCTAATAGATATTCACGTGCATCGCCTTGTGATACTTCCTATTCCAAGCAAAATGGTATAAGTGTGTGGATTGGTTCGAGTAGCAGTAGTCCAAGGAGGAGAAGAGATTATACATTTCCTAATCCAAGAAACACAATGAAATATAATTCTTACCCTAAGCCGGAGGTGCCATGTTCTCAATATGGTTATGGTGTGAAGGGTAGGAGGAACGAAGTGTTGACGGGTGACCAACTTATTGGTTATGGAAGTTCTTGTGGCGACTACTCAAGTATGACATCTTATCTTAGTCCCAAGGTTATAACGACTAATCAAGAAAGTCGGATTCAAGAGATGGGAGATATGCCATCCATAGCAAGTTCATTGGCTATGATCATGAATCAAATATCGGGCATGACATCGAAGATGGAAGGTATAGGTAGAGAGAAGAAAAGTGTGGATAGAAAGTTTAAAGGTATGGATGAACGGATGGAACGCATATGCAAGGTGCAACGAATGAAGATAGAAAAGTCTAAGCCTTGTAAAGCGAAAGAGAGGAGTGAAGCGGAGGGTTCCCTTAACCCTTCCAAAGATGTACTTGACACTTACCCTAACTCCTATGAAATTGAGAGAGAAAAGATTTAGAGGAGTAAGGGAGTGGAAAGTGACAACACTAGAGTGGAAAAAGGAGAGGTTATGAGGAGTGATGTGAGGGAGTTGTCACAACCCCATTCTAACCCTTTTAACTTTTCTTTCTTCTCTAGTTGTTTGAAAAATGGTGCAGGTATTCTTGGAAGAAAACTGAATGTTGAGCCTCAAGCTTTGAAAGTTCAAGAGGTAGTTGAGAGCTTCCCGAAGGAGCAAATGGGCTCCCAAGTTGAGAACCATGGTAAAGAAGATACTTTGTGTGCACTTAAAAGGTAAAAAGCTAATCTTGACACTCTAATTCTTGTGAATGAGCATGTTGACTTGAGTGTGAGCGATAGTTTAGCCTTGTGTGGGCTTAATGAGTCTTTACCTTGTGATGAGCTTAGTGCTATAATGACAATTGACAATGTAGTTGAAATGGATGGTCCAACACTAGTTGATCCTATTGATGACTATCTTGACTCTTGTTTTGAGTTCAAGTTGTGTCCACCTAGTGTTGATCCTCTTGGTTTGCATGTTAGTACATTGGCATATGAGATGTTAGGACACCCACTAGTTGATCTTAGCGATGACTGAATTGATTCTACTAGCAAGATCAATTTGCGTCCAACTAGTGTGGCTGTTTGTGTTGATCAATTTGTTTGCTATGAAAATCCACTACTCGAGGAACCTTGTGATGTGCTTAATGACCCTCAAGTTAGTGATGATGTTGGTATAATTGATCATTTACCTAGTCTTGTGCATGAAAGTGTTGTGGAAAGTGACCTTTGTCTTTATGAGAGTGGAATTGCATGCATTGATACTTCACTGTTAATTGGTTCTTCTCTCTTTATAGATAATGTGTTATTTGATATTGACATAACTACTGGGAATGATGAACCTAGTGGGCTGTTTGGTAATGTTGAGCATTTGGTTTCCTTTGGAGACTATAATGTGATATGTAACCCACTATGGAATGATGACACTTTTTCCCATGATGGAGATCTTCCTTTGAGGAATTGTGATCCATTTGTGGGGAAGGAAAGTGTTACAAAGGAAGATAATTCTTGTCTAGAAATTGCAAGTTCTTCCGTTCATGTTCAACTTCATAATAGCCTATTGAATGATCTTATTCTTGAACCTAATAGTGAGGCGACACTGGAGAATGACATGGATGAGGAAGTTATCTTAAGTGATACCTTTCTTTATTACTTGTTTGCATATGATGATGCACTTATTTGTGTTGGGGGTACATCTTATGTTGAGAAAGGTACTTGTGGGGTAGTTGGTTGTTTTATTGACCCTAATAGGTGGCTATACTTCCCATTGACCCGGGTGTTACCTTGTTGGATTTAGGAACACCTTGTTTCGAAAATGAGTTCCTATGGTGCTTCATGTCAAATAGAACCAATGTAGTATTACATGCTTCGTATTTGGCATCCATTGGTTTTATTACTTTACCCTTATATCATGACCCTTGGAGGAATCAACTTCTTGATACCTCATGTGTGCACTTGTTAGTGATGATTGCTATTGATGTGTTGTTGTACCACAAATTTGTCCATCCTTTGCATATATGTGCGGTTATTACTTTGTGTGCTAACCCTCAATCCTTGAGGAGTATGTTTTTGTATGTCTTCCCTTGGGTTTTACTAGGTTCGGATTCGAGGACGAATCCTTTTGAAGAAGGGGAGGATAATATGATCCTACTTAGCACACTTCATTTCAAGACGTACATCCAAGGACGAGATATGAGACTTCAAGCTCTACAAGCTACATGGAAGATGAGGAAGTCGTTTGAGGCCTTTGGAGGCTCCTACAAGCGCCACAAGATGGCTAATGATGTGTGGAAGGTGGCTTGGGAGTTGATTGAAGAAGAAGCTACTAGAAAAGGGGCCAAATGCGCAAAGTGGCCAAACATGCAAAAAGGGACATTTTTGGAAATTGGCTACACTTGCAAACTTGGACAAGATTGGGAGTTGGCTATTTGTGCAAAAGAGGTTATGTTTGCAAGAAGTCCATGCATGCAAGGTTGATTATAGGGCCATTTCTGCAAGGAGGGGCGTGTTTAGCCATTGAAGGCTAATTCTTGAATTGAAGACTACAATATGAAGACTAGCCAAACAAGGCCCTTACTTCATTAAGGGTAGCATTGTAATTGCCCATTAGTCTTCTTTACTTAACTTGTATATATAGCTTGTCTTTCATTTCATTACATAGATTTTGGATGATGAATATTTGAGTAATGATAGGATTATTATAGTTTGTTTAGCTAGGGTTTAGCTTAGTTTAGTAGCTTTAATGGTGGATTCCATTGTTGGTCTTTGAGCCTTTAATTCCATTGATTTCATGAAGAGTTGTTCATTTGTGGATTCATTTGAATCACTCTTGCCTTGATTTCAAATAGTATAGGTTCTTTTAGGATTGAATTAGATTGGGAGGTGTGGGATTTAATATATCCAAGGTTTCCCATAAATTCACCCTAATTGGGTCTTGCTTTTATCCTCATTTCTCATCCCCTTTCTTCAATTCTCATCCCCAATTTGTTGTTATTTTTAATTTCGCATTTTTGTAATTGATTTGGGGTTTCCCCCAAATCGATTCTTATCATATGATGATCCATTTCTTGGTGAGAAAAACCTCCTCTTGAGGGATTTTGACTTGATTGCTAAAATGGATTATCTTGAAAAGGAGGGGGAAACTTTGCTACAAATTGCTAACCATCTCTTGTGTGATGGCTTCCCTTATGACCTCTCTCCTTATAAAACCCTTTGTATGTTGTTGCTTAAGTTTATGATGGGTTTCAAGTGGGATGTGTAGACCATGGCTTGAGGCATATCTTTGTGTATGACCCCGGTCTAGTGTCCTCTTGTTATATCTTGATAGTGAAATCACTGTCTAAAAAGACTACTGCAGAGAGTTGGGCTCTAGGTTAGAATGACCTTACTTTACACCTCACACTTAGTCAAAATGAGGGTAGAACTTGCTTGGGGAGTGAGTTATTTCTTGAATTTTGGGGAAATCACCTTGTTGAAATCCCATGTATGCACTTTCTATGCAGGATTACTATTGATGTGTGGTTGTACCATAAATTTGTTCATCCTTGGTATGATTATATGGTTATTATTGTGTGTGCTAACCCTCAATCCTTTAGGAGTATGTTGTCTTCCATCTTCCTTTGGTTTTTGCAAGGTTCGTCTTCGAGGTCGAATCCTTTTCAAGAAGGGGAGGATGATATGACCCTACTAGGCACACCTCGCTTGAAGGCTCACATTGAAGACCAAGGCATGGGACTCCAATCCATTCAAGCTAGGAGTATGACCAAAGGAGCATTGGAGACCCTTGGAGAGGCACACAAGCCCCATAAGAAGGCCTATGAAGTATGGAAAGTAGCTTGGAGAGGAATGAAAGAAGAAGCTACAAGAAAGAAGGCCAACACGCAAAGTGGCTAGAGTCGCAAATGGACAGAAATACAAATGTGGCTAGACGTGCAAAGAAGGGCCATAGATGCAAAAGGGTCACAATTGCAAGCTTGAGGATTGAATAATGGCTATATGTGCAAGAGGAGCCTTTTTTTTCGGATTTCAAGCTAACATCCAACTAGCCAAACAAGGCCCTTACCTAGCCTAGCCTTTATGTTGAATGAAGAAAACTCTTATGAGAGATTGTAGTTGATAGTCTTAGATTAATATAGATTGTTTGGTTGGTTAACCAAGTGTTGCTTCCTAGTTGTGAAGTGAATTGCTTATTTCTATCGAATTCAATGTTGCTCATTTGTGGATTCATTTGAGTCGTTTGTTGATTCGAATTACTTAGGCTCTAGGGTTTGTAAATCCGATTGGAAGGGTTAGGGTTTGATATACCCTTTCTTGTCCATAGATTTCTTGCTCTTGGGTCAAGTATCTATCCATCTATCCTCTTCCATTTCTACTCTTCTTCCACCCTTTATTTTGATTTTCTTGTTCTTTTGTTTTGCTTGGTAGAATCGTATCAGTGTGCGAGTTAAATGAAGTTTGTAAATAAAATGAGGTTATCCCCCAAGCTTATAGGTGGTTAGAGTGACATGTATCATAAGGATTAGAAGTTAAACAATTCGAAGAAAATAAGTTTCATCGAGGTTTGAAATTTATTTGAATGAAATAAGGTCCAAGCTATAATATTCTGTATTTTGGACTGAGAAATTAAACCGTCCAACGTGAGCAAATTTACCCAAGCTTGGAGAATTTAGTCATATTGAAGCATGAAAATCAAGAACTTGGTGTATATGAGGAATGAAGTCCAAAAATAATTTAGGCCTTAACAAGTGTGACGACGGTGATTGGAAATAATATTTTGTGTGTACCATAAGGGGTAAGGACTAGTGCTATGCCACAAGATTTATGACGATGAGTATATGAAGTGATCAATATTTAAGTAAATTGAGATCAAGAAATTAATTGTGTGTAATTGGCTAAATGTCAGATTGTAGTGTGGATAAAGAATTCAATAAAAAAAAATAAAGGAAAAGGATAAGTGTCAAACATTATCCACGTGGCAGTAGCTGGACTTAAGAATGACATAATATATTAATGAATGAGTTACAGGCATTTTAATTGGCATAATGACACATGGAAAGAGGCTATCACGGCAATTAAGAGGTCTTTAGTGTTATATTGTAGCAAAATTACCTTGGGAACGAATCCAAAAGTATTGCACAGACCAGAAATGTTAATAAGGTCTTATGTACAACAATCAGTTTTTATCATGAGAATTATTAGCAAGAGGCAGCAACATGGTGTTGTATCTTAAACAGGAAATGTAAAATTCTTCTCAAGAATAATATTTGGGTTTGGCCCAACGCTTCGATCTTGTTGTTCCGTTTTGTCGTGTTGTTGGATCCGGACTTTCTTCAAAGTGAAGTCAGGTGGAAAAAGAGTAGTTCTTGGCATATAAGGTAAGAAATCCTCTCTCCTAGATGTATTTGAGTTATCCGAGTCATATCTACATTGCTAGATGAAAGAAATATGAAAATTATATCAAAAATTGAATAAATTGGTGTTGTATGTTATGAACCCAACAAGCACAAGGCCTTTCAGTAGAAGTCAAGCAAGAGAACTTCAAGAGTTTCAAGCCCTGTTCATGAAAAAGGATGCCTTGGAGGAGATTGGAGAGAAGACTTCGCGGATTTACAACGTTTGGGAGTTGGCATTAGAAGAGTTGCAAAGTGGCTAGAAGCGCAAAATGGCTAAAAATACAACTATGGGGCAAAGATTGCAATTGGAGGTCATACTTGCAAGTTATGGGGTTAGAATGGCAATTGGAGGTCATAATTACAAGTTATGAGGCTTTGGATGCAATTGAAGACCCATGTGAGTATTTTTGCAAAAGAGCCACTTTACGGCCTTTTGGTGTAATAGGCTAATAAACAGTTCTTTTCATCCATTTGGAAGACTTAGCTTGGATATTGTGTGACTTTATATTTTAAGAGATTTAGTTAATAGATAGTTTGTTTGGTTAATTTCTTAGTTGTGCATTGAATTGCCACTTCCATCGAATTCATATTTGGTTGCTCATTTGTGGAATCATTTGAATCCTTTCTTTGAATTCAAATTACTTAGGTTCTTAGGGTTGAATCAAATTGGAAGGGATTGGGTTTGTTATACCCAATTTTGCCCATAGACTTACTATCCTTTGGGTCTAGTATCTATCCTTCTATCTCTTCTTTTCCAATTTTTCCAAGTTCCTTTTATTTTCTTTTGTTGTTTTTGAATTCTTAGAGTTTCCTTAGGTTGAATCTTATCATTTGGTATCAGAGCATAGGCTAAGAAATTGTTCCTACAATTTCTAATTGTAGGCTCAAAATCTGAAAATAAAAAAATCGAAAATTACAATTATGGTTGGATTTCAGTGTCTGGAAACGAAATTTGAAGTCATTTGGGTAAGGATTGAAGTTTCCACAATTAAAGGTTCAACAAAGCTTGAAGAACTCAAAGTTGGTCTTGTTGATTTGGATTGAAATTGACTTCAATAGGTAGTAGGCTTTGTTATCCTATCAAAGAGGAACCTATACCTGAAAGTTGGAGGAAAAATGAGTTGGAATTAAGGTACTTGGAATTTTGAATGTTCTTCATGTTCTTGAGTAGATTCATATATTCATCTTGAGGAAGAAGACCAAAAAGGAAGGTTTGATCTAAAATTTTCCAAGTCCAAGTGCAAAAGGTGTTAAAACAGTCCAAGATGGTAATTACTAGGTTTTTGTGAGCCCAAGGAAGTCAATAAGGTCAGAAATCCGACCCAAGATCCAAGAAATTCAAATACGAGACGTTATCAGGGGAATTGGTATACGGTCCATTGTACGGACTGTATAAAATTCTACGGAATGTCAAATTGCAACGTCAAAATCTAGCCAACAAAGTAGCTTACTGTGACGTGTTGACGGTATAATTGTATGGTCGTATAATTTTCTACGGATCGTCAAATCTCAGCGTCAAAAATCAAGCCAGAAAATTTGCTTACTGTGATGTGTTGACGGTATCATTATACGGCCCGCATAATTTCCTGCGGAGCGTCAACATTCCACCGCAGAAAGTGCACCATTTCCAGAATTTTGACGATCCAACTTCTACGGTCCGTCAAAATTTATACGGACCGTATAAAACCTGATTCCCAACCGTATAATCTCCCGGGTACGAATTAGCTTTCATCTTATTTCTTTGATTTCACAAGCCTCACATCTTGTTCTCAAATCGAAAATTTCTCGAGCCTTGATTGTAAGTGATCCCTATTCCTTAGGAAGGGAACAAAAAAAGTATAGAATTTTAAAAAAAATCGTTATTTCAAATTGATTCATTAGCTCAATTGAGACTTCAAGACCCCGTTTTCAAGTTATCACCTACCGGGCCTGAAATTTTATTTATTTTTCGTTTTTAGCTTTCCATTTTCTTGTGGTTCTCAACTAGTAGCCATTTGGTAGTTGTTCCTACTTGTGTCTACTAGTTCGTGTGTCCACATTTCTTTCTTGCTAATTTCTTTCAAGCTTTTCTTCATTTTATCTCGTTGAAACTTTATTGGCTCTTGTCCGATTTGCTTTGAGTCGTCCGTCATTCATCTAAACAAAAATCCATTCTACCACAAAGGATAAGCAACGTGTGAATTTTATTGGGTGAACGATTCATCAACAACTTCGAAAGAGCACGGAGTGTGGTAAAGTTAAGAGTTCAATACGGGTGACGTGAGGCTTTTATTGCTAATCTTGTTTGCTGGTTTTGCAGGTCATCATATCTTACTACGGCAATGGGACGCAAGAGGTAGTAGATATGTCATCCATAGCAAGTTCATTGGCTATGATCGTGAATCAAATCTCGGGCATGCAAGCAGGTATGGAAGAGATGAGAGGGGAGATGAATGGTGTGAATGGGAAGTTGAAGGGTGTAGATGAACGGATGGTGAGTATTGACAAAGTTCAAATGGAGGGTTCGAGTAGAATGGGTATTCCCCGTTCTCAGAATGAAGGTGATGGGGATAAAACAAAAGACACTACACTAACCATTACCTCGGGACAAGTCCATGCCTTGTGAAATCCCAACACCACAACCACCTCCACCAAAAGAGCTCCACCACCCCCAAACAACCAACCTTCCATCCCAAAACACCACATTCCAAAAGACCAATCGACAAACCAATCCATAAGTTTACCAACACACCCCGAATGAGGCAATCCCTCAAGTAACGTTACAACAAACACCCCAAGCTCCACCCCAAGTCCAAACACAAGATCCCTTTCCTAACCAAAACCAATACCAACGCCACTAGCAATACCCTATGAATGAAGAGGAGTAAGATGACTATCCACAAGGTAGGTGGTGGGATGATAACCGGAAAGGAGGGAGGCGTAGAGGAATGAATAACAGGGGGAGGGGAAGAAGAGGAGGCTTTGAGAGGTTTTCGGGCCATGGCCCTAGATTACAAGGTCATGTAGACTTAGGGAGGGCCCAAGGTCATGAAGACCGGGGAAGATGGAAAGATAATGAGCAGAATTTGAACACCATCAAAGTGAACATTCCTACGTTCCAACGGGGTAGCAATCCTGAAGAATTCCTTGAATGGAAATTGCAAAGTGAGCGAATCTTCCTTACGAACAATGTTTCTGAAGCATTGAAGGCAAAGTATGCCCTCACTCAATTTGAGGGGTACGCTTCTGCTTGGGAGGAATCTAAAGAGTTACAAAGATCCCAACAACACATCTATGATCTCTCAACTTCGAACGACTTAATTGAGTTCATGGAGACAAGGTGGCTTCCACCCACATATCACCAAGATGCACTCAAAAGGTTGTACATGTTGAAGCAAGGGTTGAAAAGTGTGGAAGCGTATTTTGATGAGTTAGAGGATTTGCGGATGAAGTCCAAGATAGAAGATCATGAGAAGTACACTATTATAAGGTTTGTAGCCAACTTGAATCGGGACAGCTCCAAACCGATGAGGCTCAAGACTTATAATAATCTTGAAGAGTCATTCCATGACGCATCCAAGGTTGAAGCGGATATAAAAGAAGAGAGGTCCTACAAAGACAAAAGCAAATCGTCTTCAACTTGGAACAAAGGCAAAGAAAAGTGGAAAACTTCCACTTGGGATAAGCCCAAGAGCAACATTCAAGCACCTCAAGTCAAATTTGATTACAAAGACAAAGGTGATGACAAGGATAAAGGAGGTAACAATTCTAACCCCAACTATAATCAACCTTCTACCATCCAATGCTTTAAGTGCCAAGGAAGAGGGCATATTGCAAGTGAGTGTCCCAACCGGAGGACTATCACAGTAGTGAGGGATGGGTATCGAACCGATGATGAATATGAAGGCGGGGGTTGGTTATGAAGAAGAGGGAGAAAGAAGTGAGTGTGAGGGTGATTCCGATGAAGAGGTTGAGATAAGGTACAAAGAAGCCTTGAATCATGCTATTGTGGCTAGAAGAGCCATGGGGGCTCTAACTAGGGAAGAGAGTGACCAAAGGGAGAACTTGTTTCATGCACGGTGCAAAATTGTAGATCCTATGTGCTCATTAATCATTGATGGTGGGAGTTGCACGAATGCCGTTAGTCAATTTTTAGTTGAAAGTATGAAATTCCCCATCTGCAATCACACTAATCCCTATAAACTCCAATGGTTTAATGAATGTGGTGAAATGAGGGTGAACAAGCAAGCCATTATCAAATTTAGCATTGGCAAGTACCAAGATGGGATTTTGTGTGATGTGGTACCCATGCAAGCTTGCCATCTATTGCTTGGAAGACCTTGGCAATTTGATGTTGATGCCCAACATAGTGGGAGAACTAACAAGTACTCATTTGTGGTCAAGGGGAAGAAGTACATTCTTAACCCACTAAACCCTTACTAAGTGAGTGAGGATGATAGAGTGATGAGGGAACTTCGGGAGAAGTATCAAAGCGAAGAAAAGAAGAAGAGGGAGAGGGAGACTTTGTTGGTCATAAGTGAAGAGGAAACATCTCAAGATGGTTCCAAGAAATGTTTGTTGGTGAAACCAATTAATTGCTTAAAAAGGGTTGATGAGAATATGAAACATTATTCCCGGAAGAAATTCCCGATGGCTTACCTCCTTTAAGAGGTATTGAGAACCAAATCGACTTTGTACCGGGTTCCCAAATTCCCAACAAACCAGCTTATAGGAGCAATCCAGAAGAAACAAAAAAATTGCAAAGGCACGTGGATAAGCTTCTTAAAAAAGGGCTAGTGAAGAAGTGTCTTAGCTCGTGTGCCGTTCCAGTGATTCTTGTTCCAAAGAAAAATGGCACTTGGAGGATGTGCATTGATTGTAGAGCCGTCAACAAAATCACGGTAAAGTATCGCCATCCCATTCCGATGCTTGATGATATGTTGGATGAGATTTGTGGCTCACAAGTGTGTTTTCTCAAGATTGATCTTAGAAGTGGCTATCACAAAATTCGAATGAGCCCCTATGATGAGTGGAAAATGGCCTTCAAAACCAATTTTGGACTCTATGAGTGGCTTGTCATGCCATTCGGACTAACCAATGCACCTAGCACATTTATGAGGTTGATGAACCATGTCTTGAAACACTTTATCAACTAGTTTGTGATTTTATTTTGATGAAATCCTTATGTATAGCAAATCAATTGAGGAACATGTAGGCCATTTGAGGCAAGTATTTGATTTCGTGTTGCATAAGAGGTTGTTTGCTAATAGCAAGAAATGTGCTTTTTGTGTTGATAAAGTGGTGTTCTTAGGTTTTGTGGTGAGTGCAAATGGTGTGGAGGTTGACGAAGAAAAGTTGGAGTCTATTAGAACTTGGTCAACTCCTAAAAATGCAACCGATGTGAGGAGTTTCCATGGGTTGGCAAGTTTCTATAGAAGGTTTGTAAAGGGGTTTAGTACAATTTCCTCTCCCTTAACCAAATTGATCAAGAAAGATGCTACTTTTGTTTGGGGAGTTGAGCAAGTGAATGCATTTCAAGAATTGAAATCCATGTTGAGTTCGTCACCATTGTTGCAATTACCCAATTTTGAGAAAACCTTTGAAGTTGAGTGTGATGCTTCCGGGGTTTGCATAGGTGGAGTACTGATGCAAGAAGGCAAGCCATTGGCTTACTTTAGTGAAAAGCTAAAAGGGGCGTCATTGAACTACTCTACTTATGACAAGGAGTTGTATGCACTTGTGAGGGTCTTAACCCATTGGAAACATTATTTGTGGCATAAGGAGTTTGTGATACAATCGGATCACGAATCCTTGAAACATTTGAAGAGCCAATCCAAGCTCAACAAGAGACATGCGAAATGGGTAGAATTGATTAAAACTTTCCCTCACGTGATCCATTACAAAAAGGGGAAGGACAATGTGGTGGCGGATGCATTATCTAGAAGGTATCTCTTGCTAAACACTATGACTTCTAGAATGACGGGATTTGAAAGCCTTAACGGATTCTATTCTCAAGATCCCGACTTTAAGGCAATTTGTGAGGATTTGAGCCAAGGGAGGAGGGTTGATAGGTTCCAACTTGTTGATGGGTTCCTATTCAAGGATGGTAGAGTTTGTGTTCCAATGATCTCATGGAGAGAGTTGTTCGTCAAGGAAGCACATAGTGGTGGAATGATGGGCCATTTTGGAGTGGCCATGACGCATGACATTTTGGGTGAGCAATTCTATTGGCCCAAGATGTGACATGATGTTGAAAAGCTATCTGGTCAATGTTTGGAATGCAAGCAAGCCAAGTCCAAGACTCGGCCCCAAGGTATGTATACTCCCCTTCCTACTCCTATTGGTTATTGGATAGACATTTCTAGGGATTTTGTGTTGGGTCTTCCAAGAACCAAAAGGGGTCGTGATAGAATTTTTGTTGTGGTAGATAGGTTCTAAAAAATGTCTCATTTTATACCATGCCATAATTGTGATGATGCATCTCATGTGGCATTCTTGTTTGTGAATAATGTTCTTAAGTTACATGGAGTTCCCCGCACAATTGTTAGTGATAGGGATTCCAAGTTTCTTAGTCACTTTTGGAAGAGTCTTTGGGGAACACTTGCCACCAAGCTCATGTTCTCTATTTCTTGCCACCCTAAAACGGATGGTCAAACTGAAGTAGTGAATAGAACTCTAGGGAGTATGCTTAGAAGTATGATTAGAGGAAAACCCACTTCTTGGGAGGACCGTTTACCTTTGATTGAGTTTGCTTACAATCGGTCCTTCCATTCCTCTATTGGCATGACTACATTTGAAGTATGTTATGGCTTTAATCCTTTGATTCCTTTAACCTTAACCCCTTTGGCAAGTGATGTTGTTGTGAGTTTAGATGCAAAGCAAAGGGCGGCCGAAATGATGAAAATCCATGCCAAGTTAAAGGAGAGTATTGATAAGGTCAACACCAAGGTAGCCAAGAGACAAAATCATGGGAGAAGAAAGGTGGACTTCCAACCCGATAATTGGGTTTGGGTTCACTTCCGAAAAGAAAGGTTCCCGCATTTTTGTTGTGGTAGATAGGTTCTAAAAAATGTCTCATTTTATACCATGCCATAAATGTGATGATGCATCTCATGTGGCATTCTTGTTTGTGAATCATGTTCTTAAGTTACATGGAGTTCCCCGCACAATTGTTAGTGATAGGGATTCCATGTTTCTTAGTCACTTTTGGAAGAGTCTTTGGGGAACACTTACCACAACAAAAATGCTATCACGACCCCTTTTTTTCGGAAACTTGCAAGCAAGCCAAGTCCAAGACACGGCCCTAAGGTATGTATACTCCCTTTCCTATTCCTATTGGTCCTTGGATAGACATTTCTATGGATTTTGTGTTAGGACTTCCGAGAACCAAAAGGGTTCATTATAGCATTTTTGTTGTGGTAGATATGTTCTCAAATATGTCTCATTTTATACTATGCCATAAATGTGATGATGCATCTCATGTAGCATCCTTGTTTGTGAATCATGTTCTTAAGTTACATGGAGTTCCTCGCACTATTGTTAGTGATAGGGATTCCAAGTTTCTTAGTCACTTTTGGAAGAGTCTTTAGGGTACACTTCGCACCAAGCTCATGTTCTCTACTTCTTGCCACCCTCAAACGGATGGTCAAACCGAAGTAATGAATAGGACTCTAGGGAGTATGCTAAGAAGTATGATTAGAGGAAAGCCCACTTCTTGGGAGAACCGTTTACCTTTGATTGAGTTTGCTTACAATCGGTCCCTCCATTCCTCTATTGGCATGACTCCATTTGAAGTATGTTATGGCTTTAATCCTTTGATTCCTTTAACCTTAACCCCTTTGGCTAGTGATATTGTTGTGAGTTTAGATGCAAAGCAAAGGCCGGCCGAAATGATGAAAATCCATGCCAAGGGAAAGGAGAGCATTGACAAGGGAAACACCAAGGTATCCAAGAGATAAAATCATGGGAGAAGAAAGGTGGACTTCCAACCCGATGATTTGGTTTGGGTTCACTTCCGAAAAGAAAGGTTCCTGCAAATGCGAAAAGGAAAACTGAGCCCAAGGGGAGATGGACCATTCAAAGTGCTTGCAAAGATCAATGACAATGCCTACAAGATCGACTTGGCAAGTGAGTATAATGTTCATAATGTTTTCAATGTGAGTGATCCTTCCTCTTGTGTTGTAGGTATGCCCTTAGATTCGAGGACGAATCTTCTCCAAGACGGGGAGGATGATATGAACCCAACAAGCACAAGGCCTTTCACTAGAAGTCAAGCAAGAGAACTTCAAGAGTTGCAAGCCTTGTTCATGAAAAAGGATGACTTGGAGGAGATTGGAGAGAAGACTTCGCAGATTTACAACGTTTGGAAGTTGGCATTAGAAGAGTCGCAAAGTGGCTAGAAGCGCAAAATGGTAAAAGTGCAACTATGGGGCTAAGATTGCAATTGGAGGTCATACTTGCAAGTTATGGGGTTAGAATGGCAATTGGAGGTCATAATTGCAAGTTATGAGGCTTTGGATGCAATTGAAGACCCATGTGGGTATTTTTGCAAAAGGGCCACTTTAGGGCCTTTTGGTGTAATAGACATTAGTATACATAGTTATTTTCATCCATTTGGAATACTTAGCTTGGATATTGTGTGAATTTATTTTTTGAGAGATTTAGTTAATAGATAGTTTGTTTGGTTGATTACTGACTAAGTGTAATTTCTTAGTTGTGCATTGAATTGCAAGTTCCATTGAATTCATATTAGGTTGCGCATTTGTGGAATTATTTAAGTCCTTTCTTTGAATTCAAATTACTTAGGTTCTTAGGATTGAATTAAATTGGGAGGGATTGGTTTTATATACCCAATTTTGCCCATAGATTTACCATCCTTTGGGTCTAGTATCTATCCTTCTATCTCTTCTTTTTCCAATTTTTCCAAGTTCCTTTTATTTTCTTTTGTTGTTTTTGAATACTTAGAGTATCCTTAGGTTGAATCTTATCAATGGTATTAATTATTGATGTTGTTAATACGGTCGTTGGTATTGTTGTTGATGATTATGCCGAGTTGAATTCTCGGGAATTTTTGAATTTATAAAGGAAATGTCGTCCGAATTTCTATAAATGACGCGCTAGCTTAAGGTTAGATTCCTAAGTACCTATAGCTAATGTTTTTGTATCTACTGACGTTGTTGTAGATCTGGGAAGCCCGAGACTTAGGTTTGGATTAGCTTAAGAAGCGGACAAGGTATGTTAAGGCTATCCCTTTCTTTCATTTTGACATGATCCTTATCATATGAACGAACACAGTGAGCAAGCGAGTTCCAAAGTCTCTATTCTTAGATAGTGTAGAGATATTTGTATCCTTGGCCCCCTATGTTTTATGTCCATAACTCCCAGAGACTTTTCATACTAGCTTCTTATGTCACCAGAGGAGTTAAGAGTATTCTTTTCCGAGTTTTACGTGCATTTGTATATATTATATTGTATATATGGAGCGGGCCGTACGTTCCTCGGTACTATCAGTTATATTATAACCTATGCCTATCATACGCTACAGTTTCAGTCATATAGAGTTACGCAAATATTCTCAGATGTTAGCCACAGATGCATTCAAATATTGAGACTGGTTTTCATGATTCATCTGTACTTGATATTCTTATTCCTTACATACTCAGTGCATTGTTTGTACTGAAGTCCCTTTGCCTGGGGGAGCTGTGTTCATGCCACACAGTCCCAGATTGTTTTGCAGGTAAAAGTATTCAACTAGGAGGGTTGGCTATCAGCTGGGATTGGCAAACTCCATTTTCTTCCTGGAGCAGTGCCGAGTCATTATGGTTATCATATGTGTGTATGGGTATGTCGGGGGCCCTGTCCCGACTCATATGATTCAGATGTTTACTCTTAGAGACTTTGCAGACAGTGTACTGGGGTTAGTATGTTGAGGTGTCATGTGTTAAGTAAAGCGACCATGTAGGCCGATATGTCAGTTTGACTTACTCAGTTTTTGATTAATTGAGTACTGTTCGCAAATTTCTATGGTTTGACTGAAAGTACTTTATTATATTTTTTTTTTTTTTATATGTCCAGTTTCATTATGTGAATTCCAGAGGGTTCGTTCATCTCTAAGTAAGAGTTGGGTGCCCATCATTCCCTGATGGGATTGGGGTGTGACACCTCAGAATGGGATGGCGATATTTTACCATGATTTTGTTGATGGCTCTACAATCAATGCACATCCTCCAAGTGTCATCTTTCTTTGGAACAAGAATCACCAGAATGGCACACGGGCTAAGACTCTCTCCTTCACTTGCCCTTTTTAAGAAGCTCATCCACTTGCCTTTGCAATTCTTTTGTTTCTTCTGGATTGCTCCAATAAGCCGATTTGTTGGGAATTTGGGAACCCAGTACAAAGTCGATTTGGTGCTCAATACCTCTCAAGGGAGGTAAGTCATCGGGCATTTCTTCCGGGAACAATGTTTCACATTCCTGCAAAAGAGAAGATATACTACTAGGCAAAGTGCTAGTAGCTTGGTTAGCATTCAATAGAAGGTCCTTGTTGACAAGACACACCATGAAGTGTCTCTCATCAACCCCTTTTAAGCAATTACTGGGTTTGGCCAACAAACATTTCTTGGAACTATCTTGAGATGTTTCCTCTCCATTTATGACCAACAAAGTCTCTCTCTCACCCTTCTTCTTTTCTTCCCTTTGATACTTCTCCCGAAGCTCCCTCATCACTCTATAATCCTCACTCACTTGGTAAGGAGTTAGTGGGTTAATAATGTACTTCTTCCCCTTGACCAAAAATGAGTACTTGTTAGTTCTCCCACTATGTTGGGCATCAACATCAAATTGCCAAGGTCTTCCAAGCAATAGATGGCAAGCTTGCATGGATACCACATCACACAAAATCTCATTTTGGTACTTGCCAATGCTAAATTTGATAATGGCTCGCTTGTTGACCCTCATTTCGCCTCATTCATTAAACCATTGGAGTTTATAGGGATTAGTGTGCTTGCGGGTGGGGAATTTCATACTTTCAACTAAAAATTGGCTAACGGCATTCGTGCAACTCCCACCATCAATGATTAATGAGCACACCTTATCCACAATTTTGCACCGTGCATGAAACAAGTTCTCCCTTTGGTCACTCTCTTCCCTAGCTAGAGCCCCCATGACTCTTCTATCCACAATAGCATGATTCAAGGCTTCTTCATACCTTATCTCAACCTCTTCAACGGAATCACCCTCACACTCACTTCCTTCTCCCTCTTCTTCATGACTAACCCCGGCCTCATGCTCATCATCGGTTCGATACCCATCCCTCACTATTGTGATACTCCTCCGGTTAGGACACTCACTCGAAATGTGCCCTCTTCCTTGGCACTTAAAGCATTGGATGGTAGAAGGTCGATTATATTTGGTGTTAGAATTGTTACCTCCTTTAGTCTTGCCATCACCTTTGGCTTTGTAATCGAATTTGGCTCTAGGTTCTTGAGTGTTGCTCTTGGGCTTATCCTAAGTGGAAGTTTTCCACTTTTCTTTGCCTTTTGTCACACCGTAATCCCATTACGGCATGATGGGCACCCAACTCTTACTTAGAGCTGAGCGAACCCTCTGGCATTCACATAATGAAACTTGACATATAATTATTTTTTGAAAATATAATAAAGTACTTTCAGTCAAACCATAGAAATTTGCGAACGATACTCAATTAATCAAAAATCGAGTAAGTAAAATTGGCATATCGGCCTACATGGTTGCTTTATTCAACACATGACATCTCAACATACTAACCACAGGACACTGTCTGCAAAGTCTCTAAGAGTAAACACCTGAATCATATGAGTCGGGATAGGGCCCTGACTTACCCGTACACACGTATGATAACCATAATGACTCGGCACTGCTCCAGGAAGAAAATGAAGTTTGCCAATCCCAGCTGATAGCCAACCATCCTAGCTGAATACTTTTACCTGCAAAACGATCTGGGACTGTGTGGCATGAACACAGCACCCCCAGGCAAAGGGACGTCAGTAAGAACAATGTACCGAGTATGTAAGGCAGCAGTAATCATAGAGAGTGAGATATAAGTCATAATAGAAGTATGAGAAAGAACCTATAATATGGACAACCCCAAAGGCAGAGAATAACAATGCAAGTAGCCCCGAAGGCAATGACTAGGGATGTAAATATATATCGTACCTGACCCTTTAGTAAGGAACTCGGTGAAATAATCATATATATACCGTACCCGGCCCTTTAGTGTTACACCTCGGAAAGTTTCCCGTGAACGTTCAACGAATAGACCAACGAAGAATATGAGGGTACAATGTTTTACTCAGAAGGGAATGACTATTTATAGGCTTTGAAAATGTGGAAGTTGCAGATTTGCACTTTGGCCCAGTTGGTCGTAAAATAGAATACGGCCCGTAAAGTGGTTTACGGACCGTAAACTGCCATCTTCCTTCAAACTTCCAAAATTTCAACTTTCTGCCAAATGTATAAATGGTTAAATACGACTTAGAATACGGACCGTAAATTGAAATACGGCCCGTAAACTGCAACCGTAAACCACCATAACTCCAACATACCTTTCTAGTTCTGTTATGCTTAAATACGGTCGTGAAGGACGGACCGTAAACCAGAATACGGCCCGTAAACTGGGTTTACGGCCACTGTGCACTCCGACTACTGTTCATAAAAATCAGATTTTGTGATTAATATAAGGGACCCTTTCTCATTCATTTTCATTTTATTTCCACTCTCCATAAGTCAAGAAACATCTAGAACTCTCTCTACTCTTCATCCACAAGAGAATCAAAGGAAGATCAAGATCAACAACACCAAAGCCATGAAATCAAGAGCGTGAAACTCATCAAAGTTCATCTACACCAAGAAATTGCAAAGGATGTGAAATAAGGTATTTTGTATAGAAGAGTATTGCTACTCAAGGCTCGTTCCTATAGAATCTAAGGTAAGTTTGATGACCTTCTCATGATGATTGAAGTATTAATACGTTGAAACAGTTGGATTATGGAAGAGTGTAGTAAATGGGTCATAAAATGTGAATAGTGCCATAATTGAATGATAGTTGGATTGAATTATGAATGTTGATGTGTTGTGAGTATAAAGATGTTATAAATGACGTGTAGACCATGAAATGGGTGTGATATATAAGAAAATGTGATGATGAGCTAAAATCCATAAATGTGGAGAAATTGGAGAAAAATGGTGGGATGTGGTAGATGTAGATAAATTACGATTGTTGATGTGATATTGTGAGTGTTATTATGAATGTTTGGTAGTTGAAATGAAACATGGGAAAAGTAGTAGAAACAAAGGAAACGCTGCCCAATTTTCCCTAGAAATAGTAGCGTGTTCTTATCGTCGATTGACTAACGATGGTATGAATTCTCTCTTGAAGGTAGAGATGTGACATCAAAGGAGATCAAGCAAACGATAGCATAGTTAAACGACAAAGGTATGCGAGGCTCATCTTTTGTTTCAAAAGGCATGAATCCTTCAAGTTTCTATAATCCTTCTACAAAACGAAGCCTATGAGTCCTCCAATATATCAAATTACATATGAATATGATGGTGATGATAATGAGCTAGAGTATAGAGATTCAAGAAATTGTGGCATGATGTTCCTATAACGCTAATGATGTTATATTTGTTAACACTCGCCTTATGCTCTATTTCCTTCAAGGCGAGGCATGGTACTCATAAATGTTCATAATACAATCGGGGGTTCACGACCTTACTTCACCCCGACATAGTGTGGTTGCCCTTAAAGCTTAATGTATGCTCTTAATGCTAATATGTGATATGTCCAAAAGATGATTAACAATGCTAGTTGTAATACGATGATGATATGTATAAGACGCCGAGAAATGGTAAAATAATGCTATGCTATGAGATGTGTAATAGTGATGTGTTATGATTGATTTTGTGATGATAAGATTCCACCGCGCCTATTTGGCCGGGCATGTCACCTCGAATGCGGGCTGCATATGATTCCACCGTGCCTAGATGGCCGGGCATGTCACCGCTAAGGTGGGCTGCTATGTTTACACCGAGCCTAGAGGGCCGGGCATGATCACCACTAGTGGGCGGCATATGAGGATTACCCGGACGCGGGTAATGATACGGAGTACGATGTGATGATGTATGTAATGAAGTATGTGACGATGAATGTGATGATATATGGGATGTGATAACACATATACTATGATGATGTAAAATGTGATATATGTAAAAAGTATGTTGCTTATAACACTCAAGCAGGTTATATCTTCTCTTTTGAGTCATGATGTTTCTATGACATTGTTCATTTCATTCATGCCTTACATACTCAGTATAATGTTCGTACTGACGTCCGTTTTCTTTGGACACTGTGTTCATGCCCACAGGTAGATAGGGAGGAGATCTTGCTCCAGACTCTTAGAAGCTGATAGCTGACCGAAAGCACTCCTTTGTTCCGGAGGTGCTTATGATGATTCTTTTGTGTGTATTGGTATTTGTCATTCCATAGAGGCTCGTAGATACTCAATGTGGGTTATGTGGTTTCACGACGTGGACATTGCGTAAATGTATTGATATATGTTATTGTATAAAAGCATTATGTTTTGCAATGGAAAAACAACTTCTTTTGTAAAATGAGCATGAAATCGATAAATGACTGTTGAATGGGTCTAAGAAGTAATAGTACGAGCGGTGCTCGGTGGTTAGCCCCGGGTACCCGTCGCGGCCCCTAGCTGGGTCGTGACATTTAGTAAGGGACTCGGTGAACAATGCAATGAAACTGTGCACAAATACGTACCCGGCCCGGGACTCGGTGAAGTGATACATTAACAATATGCACGAGTAGAATATTAAGAGCAATCATGTACAAACTGAATCACCATTTAGAACGCAAGAAAAATAAACAGAATGAACCAACACTTGAGAAACAAAGACAATTATCATGTCAAGTACCACTGAGAATTAGAGTTCATTGGAGTCATGTATGTTCGTCGTTCGCTCACTTTATGTAATTCATGCCAAAAAGAAAGAAAGGGATAGCCTTAACATACCTAGTCTTAGCTCAATGGCTCAAGAACTCAACTCGAATCTGCTCCACGATCTATATCTAACAGCAATGATACCATTGTTAATTATACAAACGATTCTCTTAATAGTATAATGAAACTTTAACTTATCCTAAAACAAAATGGGCAACAACTCCCCCGTTCTTCTCATTTTCCCAAACTCCATATATCAACAACAACAACCAGAACAATCCAGCAAGTATATACATCAATAACAAGATACCATGTAGCAACAACAAGTCACAAACATTTCACGACGAGCAACAAGCCCGGACACTATTATCAAACACACTCCTCCAATTTTATCAATGAAAACAACAACAATATACTCAACTTACTCCGACCATTTCCAGCTACAACACAACCCAAAAATATACCTCAAATCAGCCCACACAATAACAACAATAATTTATCTGATGTCCCGCTATTAATTTCGTAGTTCCCATCTCACATTTTACCTATGACCTGAATGAATTTAAATATATCTATCAGAGGGAATTTTTACCTTACATGCCAAGAATTAATCTTCTGCCACCTTACTTCGAAGAAATCTCCGATTTGCTATCACCCGGAGGAAACTGACTCTATGACGTTATTCATGTTTTCCTCAATTGTTGAACTTGGTATCTTCTTTTTGGGAAGCAGTATATAATCTCCAATAAATTGTTGGGTGCTGCAGTACCATTCCATAGGAATATAACAACTAAAAATGGAATCAACATGTATAATTCATCTAAAGGAAAAAAAATGAAAAGGAACCAATAGTCTTCTTCCTAAAGTTGCACGTAGCAGCCCCTTGTGTCTCTATTACTCTTTCTTTTACCTTTTCCTTTAGAATATACTACGAATAACCTCACAAAACGGTCCACCCGAACTACAACACCAATTTATCCGATTTCCGATATAAGTTTTGTATTTCTTTCATCTAGCAATGTAGATACGACTTGGATAAATCAAATACATCAAGGAGAGAGGATTTCTTACCTTATATGCAAAGAAGTACTCTTCTTCCACCTTACTTGGCTTTGAAGAAAGCCCGAGTTCAACAACATGACAAAATGGAATAACGAGATCGAAGTGGTGAGTGAAACCCGAAATAAAATTGAACAACATAGCTCTGTACGTTCATGGAATAATGTTTATGTGTGTATATTTACACACTAATACATTGCTATGTGTGTAAAATATGTCATCATACAATATATTTACTTTTGTTCCATGCAATGGAAAGTGCCAACTTAAATGTTTACAATTTCACTTTGTTTCTAACGTGTCAATATGCACTTAAGGTGCATTTGACTCACCACCATGATCAATATGCATAGTAACACATGGAGAAGGGTGTTGCCACCCATTATTTCTCATTAGATTATTTTATTCCTTGTCTCCACTTACAATTTGACATTTATCTAATTACGCACATAAATAATTTCTTGATCTCAATTCACTTAAATAGTAATCACATTTAGCACACTCCATATACCCATTACCATGACAATGTGATATAACACTAGTCCATAGCCTCATTTGCCACACATAAAATATTATTTTCAATCATCATCGTCACACTTTTTCATCTTAAATCATTTCGGGACTTCATTCCTTGTATACACTGAGTTCTTTATTTTCATGCTTGAATATGACCAAATCCTACGGCGTAGGTAAAATCGCTCATGTTGGACGGTTCTATTTCCTAGTCCGAAAAATACGGGATGTAACATCCTTCCCCCCTTTAGAACATTCGTCCTCGAATGTTAAACTAGTCCTGTATAAGTATACTCGTTATGGTGATCTTATGGCGAATCAATTACTCTTCTATCATGTTACACCTTGTAGTTTCGTCCGTTGAGATTCGTTAGGTGTTAGTTGTCCTAATCGTGGAAATGGGAGTTACCTTAGGCTATATGAGATTACATGTTCTCATATTATGGTTATGGGGTTTAAGCCCATGAAATGAGCTATGGAGGGATTTAATAACAAACAAATAAAGGAATTGAGTTTGTGGGAACTTTGGTAAAACCTGGCAAAATTTTCGGACAGAATTTTGGTCCAAGTTGGTGGGGGAATATCTCCTAGAATATGAGGATTTTTGGTGCGTTTATTTAGTCCAAATTGAAGTTCATCGAGTCTAGTTGTTACACCCCGTAAGAGTCTGTGCTATTTTAATTAAGACAAGAAAGAATGAGTTAAGAAAGTTCAAGGAAAGTTAATCGAGTTAGTAAGAATATCGTTATATATATGGTTGCCTTAAGTATCTCGAGGTGACATCGTAACCTAAAGGATTTGAAATCGCGTTATGAGCGTTTATGAGGTAATGTGAGTGCCCTTTTAAAGTATTTGAGATTATTAGTAATGATATAGATGATGGATAAAAGATATGAATATATTTTTGCGATTGGAGTTTCGTCGAAGCTTCGTAAGTTCTCCAGTTACGTTTAAAGTTATGGTGATTCTCCGGACCCTTCGAGACGTGTATGGATTGTTATGTATGTATATGGGTATGTATATGTATGTATAAGAGGTTACATGAGAGTTGGAAGAGGATTAGAAGATAAACGAATCTAAACAAAATGAATCGGAACAACTTCACTAAAATCTCGGACCAGATTTTTAGCCCATATTGTTGGGGGAATATCTCCTAGTATATGAGGAGTTTTAAGGTGTTTCAAAAGCCTAAAATGAAGTTCATCGAGTCTAGTTTCCAACGCAATAAACCGCATGTCAAAATGATATTTGGATAAGGAAATATGGACGATGCAATTTGGGCTGGCAGGGCAGCAAGTTTGGACCCGACCCAAACACTAATGTTTCGGCCCATGAGGCCCATTAACGTTAATATATATGGAAAATTCACTTGAGGGCTGATCATTTTCAGCTAAGATCCTCCAAAAACATTAGAGAGAGAGAGAGAGAGCTCCTAGGCTAAGGAAGCCATTTTGATCAAAATCCGAGCTCCGAATCCCGAAGCTCATGAAGAGAAAAACGTTGTACGTTGCGTTGCCTTCAATTAGAGATAAATATTGGTCTTGGGGGATGAAATTTTCGTGGTGGAGCTTCTGATAAGGTATTTATAAAATTCCTTTTATGTTATTAAAGTGTTTATTTAGAGTTTTAACGAATTAGAACGGAGAAAACAACATTATAAACTTGTTTGTTGTTTTGTTGAAATTTATGGGTGAGGGGCTGTTTTAATTGAAATTGATGGACTGATTTGAATTAATATTTTGATTGTTGTAATCATGGATATGTGAGGAGAGTGAAGGAATTTAATGGTTAGAGTTGGAGTTAAATTGTTGTGGGTTGTTGTAAGGATTATAGAGATAATAATGTGGTTTTATTGCACATGAGTAGATGATGTGGTGTCGAGTGGCTGCTGTTGTATTTCCCTGAAATTTTTTGAAAATATTGCATGAAATAAGGTATAAGAAGTGCATATGGGCTGCTTGGTGTATTGCAAGTGTTCGTTAGAATTTCGGGCATCGTTATGTTATAGTTGGGGGCTGTTTTGATATGTTGTTGTTCTTGTTGAAATAAAAGAATTGAAGATATGGTTGTGTCCATATGTTATTGTTGGTATTTCTGTGTCAACAGGAGAGCAATTGGAAATTCGGATAGACGAGTTTATAGGGGAAATGCTGCCCAAATTTTTGTAGACAAGTGATGAGTTAAAGATTGAATACCAAAAGCCTTATAGTTAACAATTGGTAAAAATGACCATTTGTAGGTTTTGGGCGAAACGGAGATTGAGTTTGGACAAGCGTGAGTAGCGCGAAAGGTATGTAAAGCTCACTCTTTCCTTCTTTTGGCATGTCCTATGTATACTAGGTCAAGACTTGAGCCTCGGGAACAATTCTGTCCATTGAAACCCGAGTTTGATTTTGAATACTATTCGTTCAATGTAATTGAACTATAATTCTTATGTTTTGTTGGAAAAGTGTCTAAACATCCATAACTTCCACAAGCGTATTCAGATTGCTTTGAAACTTTCTTGGATGACTCCATAGAGTCCAATGTTTGTAATTTATATCCGCCACCTCGACTTGACCCGAGGTGGGCCCACAAGTTCCGAAATTTCCTTCGTTTGTCTCACTTGAGCTATTTTTGTATGATATAAAAGTAAGACTTTCGTCTATGAATCTAAGACTCCGTTTGATTCGTTCCATAAGTCATTGGAAAGCTCCTTAATGTGAATATCCTGATGTGAGCATGCAATTCGATACAAGGAGTCTGATATGAGTAATCTGATATAAGTATCCGAATTAAGTATTCGGTTACGAATATCCTGATAATACATTCGATTCTTTTACCGAGTTTTAACTTATGTGCGCCTAATTTCTTACTACTCCGCTCATATATATGCTATGATCCCTTTCACCGAGTTCCGGGCCGGTATGTATCGTGCGTATGGTTCGCCGAGTCCCTTGTCTAGGGGTCGGGTTCCATGTATGTAATTTCGAACTATGATGTATCCGGCTCTGGGGTACTGTGGTATATGTCAGTCGCCAGTTACTGTGTATATGGATTATGATGTGACTGGTTCTCGGGTTCTCGTGTTATATGTCCGGTTCCCGAGATACCGTGTACATGTTATGGAATCTTCTGGAGTATGGTGTGTTATGGCGCCAGAGACGGGAGTGACGACCATGTTCCTGTGTCTTTTGCATGACTTTGATATGTATCATTTGTGATTGGAAAGTATGTATTCTAATATTCTGGATAAGCTACTTACCTTCTGTATTTTTCTGATATACGATTTTGGCATTTATATTATTATGCGTACTATGGGACATTGACCGCTGGATTCTTGACCGCGGTGTGTGCGACATTGACCGCTGGATTCTTGACCGTGGTATGCCGCATTTGTGATGTTGACCGCTGGATTCTTGACCGCGGTGTGTGCGACATTGACCGCTAGACCCCTGACCGCGGTATGTCGCATTTGGGATGTTAACCGCTGGATACTTGGCCGCGGTATGTGTGATAGTGACCGCTGGACTTTTGGCCGCGGTAATTGTGTGTTCGATCTTCTGTGTGTATGAAACGGAAATGTTTTCTTTCAAAAGAAAGCAAAGCATTTTGGCATTTTGATTGCCGTATTTGTCTTCCGGAACCTTTTATGTATGATTTGTACGTCAGATGCAACACTTTGGTATTCTGGTTATTGTGCTCACCTTCTATACATTTTACTTTGGTTATGACTTCGTTTTCTGCGCTTCATGCTTTACATACTCAGTACATATTCCGTACTGACCCCCTCTTCTTTGGGGGCTGCGTTTCATGCCGCGCAGGTACTCCCAGGTGAGTTGAAGATAGTATAGAAGATGTTCCAGTGCAGATGGCAAGCTCCATTTGTTCCCGGAGTGCTGCCGAGTCAGAGTTGGTATGTTATGCTTTCTGGATTACGTTAGAGACTTTGCAGACAGCGTCGTGGGTATTGGTTGTCAGTCTGTAAGCGGCTCCGTCAGCCAAAATGTCGGTCTGTGTTATGTACTGAATTTTGTATGATTATTGATTCGTTATGCTTGGAAGCTACGTGAAAGAATATTTCTAGAAAAAAAAAATTTACGATGTATTTCATCTCATTTGATTTGAAAAGTTTGATATGATTTTATGTGCAGCAAGAGTCTGAGGGTTCGCTCGGCCCTAGGTAAGGGTCGGGTGCCCATCACACCCTAGCGGAATTAGGGTGTGACACTAGTTTCCAACGCAACAAATCGCTCATCAATGTGACGTCTGAGTAACAAGTTATGGCCATTCTACGACAGACTGTCTGAGCAGAAAATTTATGCGGACCATTTGACGGCGCACAGGAATTTTGACGCCCCGCAGAAAATTCTGCGGTCCGTCAAATTGACACAGCCCAGCGTCAAATGGTCACAGTGACCCATATTTTTGACTGGGCAGTTCTACGGACCATTTTGACGGTCCGTAGGAATTTCTACGGCCCGTCAAAATGGGCGCAGAATTGCCCGACGGGAGTTTAAATTCCGCTTTATAAAATTCTTTCCACTTCATTTGGACATATTATTTTACCAAACCAGATCCAAAGGCTCTCCAAAAACCCTCTCTTCCACTCCATAAACTAATCCAAGCTAAATTCAAAGAGAGATTAAATATCAATAAGCAAGAATCAAGATACCCATGTGCTAGAGATCTTGCTAGGGTTAATAAACTCCAAAAATTCTTTGGATATTGAAGCTAGGGTTTTCATATAATTTGATAGCTTGATCCAAAGCTCATTCTTATGAGATAAAAGGTTAGTTTTCATGCTTATTACATATTATCTAGAATTTTTATTTGTTGAACAACTTGGGTAGAAGGAAAAAGTGGAAGATGAGTTCTAAATGTAGTTTTTAGGAGGCTTTTGAGTAGTAAGATAACTTGAGTTATGATTCTTAGTCTAATATGGGTATAATATTGCTATGGAAAGTAAAAATGGTGATGAAGACGCATTATATGAAATGTGCTAAAAAGGGTATGAAGTTGCTAGCATACGTTGAACACAAGGATGAATTTTGAAGGCTAAATCGAATGTTAATACTTGATTATGGTATTGTCGATATTATTGTAGTTGTTGGGTGTTGTTTTGTAATATAGTGGAAGTTGACGAAACAGGGGAAATACTGCCCAATTTTCATTAGGACATGAATTACCCTAGTTTGGATTCAAGAGTTTCATTAAGGCTTAATCATGTTATGAATCCTTCAGAATGTAGATTATTCAAGCTTCAACAGGGAACGTTAAATAGTTAAGGAGACAAAGAGGTATGTAAGGCTAACCCTTCTTTCATTAAGGCATGGTTCCCTTGCTATATGTATCCTTTCATGAGTTACATAATATCTTCCAAATGACTCTATCTATAAGGTTTCCAAGCAAATGATTCTCGATACGTTCACGATTTTATTGCCTTTTTTATATAATAGTTGATCCTCTAAAGATAAATGTAACGAAAATGATGATATCAATGATGACGATGATCCTCATGAACTCCTATGTATACGGATTTAAGTATGTATGACTATTATATAACACCGAGCTTATATAGCCGGGTATGGCACCTATCACATGCACACCACTGCAGTTGGGTACGGATAACACTGAGCCTTGGTAGGGCCAGGTATGTATGACACCAAGCCTTGTCATGGCCGGGTATGTAAAACCACCGAACCTTCATGGTCGGGTACGCTATGGGTACGAATATGTATATGAATATGGATACGAATATGTATATGAATATGGATAAGGATATGGATACTTGTATATGTATATATGTATGTACACGAGCACACACTAGAAATGGAAGGTCCCTATGAAAGACAAGTAAGTAATTATGATAATGGCTCTACTACTCCCTGATCCCCCATCCTATGCTATTTCTTGTGCTGTCTTTTATGCTCATATTATGATGTTGATTAAGCTTTACATACTCAGTACATTATTCGTACTGACGTCCTTTTGTTTGTGGACGCTGCGTCATGCCTGCATGTGGACCGGAAGACAGGACTGATCTATAGACTTCTCACTCAGGGACTACATAGAGAAGCTCCATTTCATTCCGGTGCTACAGCTTTTGGTATTATTCTTTTGTGTACATACCCATGGGCAAAGCGGGGTCCTGTCCCGCCTATATGATGTGACATACTCTCCTTAGAGGCTCGTAGAGAGTTGTATATGATTAGATGTCCTTAGCCTTGTCGGCTCATATTTTGTATGTCATTTTGATAGCCTTGTCGGCTTGTGTATATGGATATGGGCATTATTATTGATGACGATATCAATGTGTTGTTGACCAACGAGATTAGCACTATTGATGCATATAAATTATAAGTAATCCATGTGGCTCACCTAGATGTGAATATGAGAGTTCGATAAGAGGTGTCCGGGTGGGTTAGCACCGGGGACCCGTCATGGCCCTCCGGTTGGGTCGTGACAAAAGTGGTATCAGAGCAGTTCTATCCTAGGGTGTGTCTACGAGCCGTGTCCAGTAGAGTCTTGTTTATGGGTGTGTTGTGCGCCACACTTATAAACAAGAGGCTGCGGGCATTTTAGGAATGAATGACCTTCTTTCTTCATAAGATTGTGAGATAGAGCTATGATATAAGGACTTATTTTTCCTTAACCATGTGTTATGTATTTCAGAGATGCCTGTAAAGAGAAAGGCTACGGCAGCCCAAAAGGGCAAGACAGTGGTTGTAGAGGAAAGTGAATCCTAGAATGCGACTCAATCTCAGTCCACCCATTCAGTGCCTATTTCTGAGGAGCGTGAGGAAGCCTCAGCCCCAGCTCCAGCACCTCTGGCTCCTCCACCGGATGCTTCAGGCCAAGATGTAAAAGAGGCTATTCATTTGCTTACTCAATTGGTTGCCGCCCAGACTCAGCGGCAAAGTACAGGGCAAGGTGATAGGGCAGTTAGTGCAAGGGCCCATGATTTTATTAGCTTGATCCCTTCAGAATTATTTGGATCAAAGCCGGATAAGGGCCCTCAGAATTTTATTGATGGAATGTTGAGGACACTTCGGTTGATACATGCTTTGGACACCGAATCAGTGGAGTTAGCATCCTACAGATTGAGGGATGTTGCGGTTCATTGGTACAAGGCTTGGATGGCTTCACGGGGAGCCAATGCGCCTCCCCCGATATGGGAAGAATTTATAGATGCCTTCTTCCGACATTGTTTGCCTCCAGAAGTTCGGCGAGCTAGAGCCGATAAGTTCTTGAATTTGAGGCAAGGAAGCATGAGTGCTTTAGAGTATAGTCTCCGCTTCAATTCTTTGGCTAGGTATGCTTCGGCCATGGTAGCGGATATGGGTGACCGAGTGCACCGATTTGTGAAAGGTCTAGGGCCACATTTGATGGATAGGTGCTTGACTACGTCTCTTCAGGACAATATGGATATTTCACACATTCAAGCCCACACTTAAAATTTAGAAGAAATCCTACAACAACAAATGAGTGAGCGTGATCATGATAGGGGATATAGCAAGAGGGCTAGATCTTCGGGTCCGATGAGTGAGTTTAGAGGCGGGCACAGACAGTAGTTTTCTAGGAATTCAGGCCATTCTATGACTAGTGCACCTCCACAATTTACAGGCCAGAGATTTGACAGATCTACTTATTCCAAGCTGAGTAAGAGTTTCAGAGCTTGGGGTTCCCAGTTCAGGGGTGATTCAGGTCAGGATAGGCCATCCGTGCCACGATGTTCCCAGTGTGGGAAGTTACATTGGGGCCAGTGTCAACTAGGTTCAGAGGGTTGTTATACATGTGGTCCGCCAGGCCATATCATGCGTGATTGCCCCTCGGTTAGTGGTAGGGGTAGAGTTCAGCCTTCAGGATCGGTAGCTGGGTCTTCATCATCGATACGCCCTATAGGGAAAGGTTCACAGGCGCCGGTCAGCCATGGTAGAGGTAGAGGGAGAGCTCCTAGTTCTAGTGGTCCTCAGCACCGTATTTATGCCTTGGCGGGACGCCAAGATCTTGAGTCATCTCCCGATGTCGTCACAGGTATATTATCGGTATTTTCTCATGATGTATATGCTTTGATAGATCCGGGCTTCACATTATCATATGTTACTCCATATATTACGGGTCGGTTTGGGGTCAAACCAGAGTCGATCAAACCTTTGAGGTATCTACACCCGTTGGTGAACCGGTAATAGCTAGTCGGGTATATAGGAATTGTGTAGCTGTGATTTATGACCATCGTACTATGGTTGATTTGCATGAGTTAAAAATGGTGGACTTTGATGTTATCATGGGCATGGATTGGTTGGCTTCTTGCTATGCCAATGTTGATTATAGAATGAAAATGGTTCGCTTTCAATTTTCGGGAGAACCAGTTTTAGATTGGAAAGGAAATACTGAGTCCCCAAAAGGTAGGTTTATTTCCTATCTCAAGGCAAGGAAAATGATCACCAAAGGTTGTGTTTACCATCTAGTTCGGGTTCATGATGTAGAAGCTGAATCGCCAACTCTTCAGTTTGTCCCTGTGGTGAATGAGTTTCCGGATGTGTTCCCGAAAGAGCTTCCAGGCCTCCCTCCAGAGCGGGAGATTTATTTTGCTATAGATGTGCTACCGGATACAAAGCCCATATCTATTCCTTCCTATAGAATGGCTCCCGCAGAATTGAAAGAGTTGAAGGAGCAATTGAAGGACTTGCTCGAAAAAGGATTTATAAGGCCTAGTTCATCCCCGTGGGGAGCACCCGTGCTGTTTGTGCGAAAGAAACATGGCTCCTTGAGGATGTGTATTGACTATCGGCAACTGAATAAGGTGACGGTCAAGAAAAAATATCCTCTTCCAAGGATTGACGACTTATTCGATCAATTGCAAGGCGCCAAATGGTTTTCAAAGATAGATTTGAGATCCGGGTATCATCAGGTGAGAGTTAGGGAGAAAGATATCCCTAAGACAGCCTTCAGAACAAGATATGACCATTTTGAGTTCCGAGTGATGTCATTTGGGCTAAGAAATGCACCGGCAGTATTTATGGATTTGATGAACAATGTGTTCATGCCCTTCTTAGATTTATTTGTGATTGTGTTCATTGACGATATCCTGGTATATTCTAGGTCCGAGGCAGAACATGCGGATCATTTGCGTACCGTTCTTGCAGTTCTTCAAACTCAAGAGTTATTTGCCAAATTTTCTAAGTGTGAGTTTTGGTTGAACTCAAGGACCTTTTTGGGGCATATTATTGCAGCCGATGGTATTCGGGTAGATACCCAAAAGATTGAAGCGGTGAAGACTTGGCCAAGGCCTACAACACCAACGGAGGTTCATAGCTTCCTGTGCTTAGCCGATTATTACAGGAGATTTGTAGAAGGCTTTTCTTCTATTTCTGCACCACTCACAAAGCTGACCCAGAAATCAGTAATGTTTCAATAGACAAGTGCTTGTGAATGTAGTTTCCAAGAGCTAAAAGATAGATTGACTTCTGCCCTAGTCCTGACACTTCCAGAGGGATTGGAAGGTTATGTTGTTTATTACGATGCTTCAGGCATTGGGCTTGGATGTGTGTTGATGCAACATGGTAAGGTGATTGCGTATGCTTCAAGGCAATTACGAAAACATGAGAAAAATTATCCAACCCATGACCTTGAATTGGCTACAGTGATTCATGCATTAAAGATGTGGAGACATTAATTGTATGGTGTTCATGTGGATATTTACATAGATCATAAGAGCCTTCAGTATATCTTCAAGAAAAAAGAGTTGAATTTGCGGCAACGATGATGGTTTGAATTGCTAAAAGATTACGATGTTGATATCCTATATCACCCCGGAAAGGCAAATGTTGTGGTTGATGCTCTTAACCGTAGATCCATGGGAATCTTGTGTGATGTACGACCAGAGAAAAGAGAAATGGCTCATGAGCTCCAGCATCTAGCTAGACTAGGAGTTCGAGTGGTGGACTCAGGTAGCAGGGGAACTACCATTCAGAATTCAGCAGTCCTGTCGTTAGTAGTGGAAGTGAAAGAGCGAAAATACGAAGATCCCATGCTAATGTATTACAGATATACACTCGCTCAGAAGGAGAAGTCGTCATTTGAGATTGCAGGAGACGGAGTTCTTCTATGCCGAGGCAGATTATGTGTTCCTGATGTGGTAGGGTTACGCCACCAAATATTAAGGGAAGCCCATTGCTCCCGTTATTCTGTTCACCCCGGAGCAACGAAAATGTACCATGATCTTAAATCTATATATTGGTGGAATGGGATGAAGAAAGATATAGTGGAATTCGTAGCTCAATGTTCCAACTGTCAACAAATGAAAATCGAGCACCAAAAGCCGGGCGGATTGTTGCAAGCTATAGAAATTCTAACTTGGAAGTGGGAAGTAATTAACATGCACTTCATTACAGGCTTAACCCGTTCTCGACGTAAGTATGATTCTATATGGGTGATTGTGGATAGACTCACAAAGTCAGCTCATTTCTGTCACACCCCGACTTTACTAGGGTGTGATGGGCACCAGACCCCATACCTAGAGCCGAGCGAACCCGCTGACTCTTGTTACGTATAGAAACTCTTGAATCAATTAAGAAAGAAATACATAGTAAGCTATCCCATAATTTTTTATTTTTTTTCCATAAGTAAAATTTGATATCATATAAGACTCGTGACATGAAACATAATAACATATCGGCTGCTGGAGCCGCTTACAGACTGACAACCCAATACATACGACTCTGTCTTCAAAGTCTCTAACATCAAACAAACATCATAGCTCAGATACTCTGACTCGGCATCACTCCAGAACAAGTGGAGCCTGCCAACTCCGCTGGAACATCTTCTATGATAGCTGTGGCTCATCTGGTGTACCTGCGCGGCATGAACGCAGCCCCCGAAGAAGAGGGGTCAGTACGAGAAATGTACTGAGTATGTAAGGCATGAATAGTAACATAATAAAGGAATATACAGTATGAATAATAACGGAATAGACATATGGAGATTATCCTGGGACAGATGTAACTGTACATATGAATGCTTTTCTGCGGATGCCATGCATGCTTTGTTTCTCATTCAGAAAAACGGTGCTTCTTATTTACATATACAGAAAACAGAACATTTCAGAAAACGGTGCTCTTTATTTACATTCACAGACGCCGAGTACATCAGCTCTCCCACCCCCCTCCCCAACAGTGTCCCACCATATTATATATATATCACATATACAGACGCCGTATCCGGCTCTCCCATATCCCGCGTCCGGGACGAAATCCAGCTGAATCAGGTGGTGATATAACAGTGGCCCTTCCCCTTTCCCCATATACATATACATATACATATTCACATTCATATACATATGTCATATAATTGGCATGCATGAGAGCCCAAAGAAAGTCATGTGTCCATCGGAGTGACATAAGGTCGGTGACCTCCGATTACATTATGGAATAATCATGGTCACTTTGTCTCACCTTGAAGGAACGAGTATTTTAAGGTGAGACTACCAACGGAAAATATCCTCAAGAGAGAGCATTGGATGAAATCATGGGCATTATGACCGCCAATTCATCTGCTTTGAAGTATTTTATAAACTAGTGTCATAGCTAAGGAATAGAATTGAGGTTCAAGAGCTAGTATAACACTTTCACATTCTCATTAGATTCTTAGCTCAAGACTCTTAGTCATGGATTCGTTCTTGTCGTACTTATCATAAGCATATCCTCTTTCTTAACATCATCATTGACATTATCATCATAGGAGTATTCTCGTTAGCATAGTTACAGTACTTGTCATTCGGTGAACGGAATAAGGATCAAAAGTTTTCTTTGAATTCCGCTTCGAAATAGATCAAACGGAGCAATAAGGAAAATCCGGGGACAATGGGCCCACCTCGGGTCAAATGAGGCGGCGTACCAAATTTACGTACAATACACTTCATGGCGCCACGTGGGAGGGTTTTAGGGTAGTCGGATCTCATTGGTGCGATTTCTAGTTGTTTAGGTAGTTTCCCGACATTTGGTAACATTTTGAATTCAATCTTACTGAATGAAAAAGGGCCAAATCCAATTTAGGATTTCTAGGGGTAAGATCATCCCTGAGGCCCGTATCCAATCCTATTACATCTAAGACATGCCAAAGAAGGGAGGGTAAACCTTACATACCTTTTCCGCTCCTTATGCAACTCCAAATTCACGTTCCAAATCCGCCAAGATTTGTGAATTGGTCATGTTTACCAAAACTTGGTTAGATCGTTTAGAAGTGGAATCTTAACGAAACATATGTCTACCGAAATTTCGGCAGCACTTCCCCTGTATATACGCCATCCCCGAGATTCTAACTCAGCCAAATCTAGCAACAACAATCCGAGAATGGAACTCGGCCAAACCAACAGCAATATTACCCATCATAATAGCAATATCGACAAGTAATTCAAACCGTCCAAACCAACACCCAACCTTACCCGAAACCTTTCAACTTAATGAATACAACAACAATGCCAACAATTATTCTAGCAATACTTGGATATCAAATTCAATTCACACAATATTTCGAGCAACTCAAACAAGGCTCCAACTCACCCGAAATTGCCTCCCAACCCGAGATATACACCAAACACATTCTTTTCCTCAAAATTCATAACTTACACCATCACCCCACACCTTAACAATACAATTCTCCTAAATACAAAATTTTTATAAAATTCACATAAATTTCCAAATCATCCCATAACCAACATAACATTATTTTAAGTCATTAACCTTACACTTCTCGTTATAGAATCCATAACGACGGCATCTAAAATGTCAAACAACATGAAGTTACCATAACTTTCCAAACCCTATTCCATTCGGCCACAACACAATCCATAGGTTTTCATGAATTTCCATTCTTTTCTACACATTACAACACATTACAACAACACATAATCATGCTAAATACATTAAATTCGCTATTCCTACAGATTACACCCAACACACGGCCAAACTTGAACATGCAATACTTCATGAATTTCCATCAGTTCCACATTCAACAACATGCACAAACCATTTATAACATATAAAAGAGATGAAACCTTACCTTTTTTTTTCTTCAACTTCCCACTTGGTTTAGGGTTGGTATATGACATCAAAACGTCTTCTACTTGCTTCAACAATTACTCCATGTTGATGAGGACCTTCCATTTGGGGGAAATACTAGAAGAAAATAATTTATTTTGATCAATTTCCATGGCTCCATTTGGCCACCCTTGGCCGAAATCCCCCCTCTCTTCATCCCTTCTTCATTCATTTTTTTCCAAGTCTTCTTTTCTTGTGAGAATATGACTAATGATCATATATATATATATATATATATATATATATATATATATATATATATATATAATCATGTGAGGGGCACATGCCCTCTATCTCTAGAATTCTCTAGGAAAACATGACTTATTTTGTCATCTTTTTTTTTTTTCATTCTTTTCTCTTGAATTTTCTAACATGGTCAAAGAAGACCAAGTATCTTCATTTGTACACTTTAGCCCCTTCACTTATGAAATGGCCACATGCTCCTTTCTTTATTTTCCTAGAGAATTCTTTCATTTTTCTTGAATTTCTTCCTTTTTTTTTTTTTTTGCCCTTAACCTTTCTCAATATTTCCATACTACCAATGTTCATAAATAATATTTATAACCAACTTGTGCATTAAAATAATTTTCGAAAATGGTCTCGCCCTTAACATTCCATGACGACTTTGGAATTTCCAAACGTACAGTATACGGGCTATAACATCCTCCCCCCCTTTAGAACATTCGTCCTCGAATGTTCAACTGATCTTATAGGGTGTCATAATACTTCGGGAGGATCCCTTTTGTAGTCGTCCTTTCTTTCATGCTCACTCTTTATCCTTTACCTTATTTCTTTTATACTCGAACTTTTCAGTTTTTACCTGAATCTTCTTCCCGTGTCATGGGTTTTCTAATTTGTTGGGCCCACGTATTATCCTTGTCTTTCTCAGATCATCTTTTTTCTATTACTGTTTCGTGACCATATCTTAGCAAAAGCCACACCTTCAGACTCTTACTACAACTATTCTTTAGTCTCTTTTCGTATCTCTCGATACCGGTACACTTGTCTTTGACTTCATGTGTTGTGCTCGTTTCGTTTGTCGTCATTCCTTGTAAGCCCAATATGGCCTCCCCCCCTTTAAAGGGGTTCCTTATATGCTCGTAGTCCTTGATGAAGTCTTCGCTTATACCTTTATCCCTCACCTTCTTTTCCAGCTCGTGCCTCACATATCAAAAACTTCTTATCTTAAGCTTTTCTTTTACTTCCTGTCTAGGTCCTCATTTGTCGACATTTCCATACCTTTCTATCCTTTATTCGTCCTTTCACTTGCTTAGCTCACTTGCCCGTAATTCTTTATTAGCTACATGTTCGTATTGTAGTTGTGTGCCCATATTGCTTAAACGTTCCGTTACTCTCTTAAACCTCTAAGCATATTACTATGGCTACATACTTGTCCTTTTACAGATCTGTCATCTCAACACCATCACCATCCTGAGCATTCTTTCTCTTACTTCACATTCCTCTACCCTACTTGTTGAAATCAACTCTCAACTTCTCCACATTTCTCCTTGTTTCCTTTTACCTCACTCTATCTCGTCTAACATGCCTACTTGAATTTCTATCCAGACAGCCTCGTGTTTCGTCGGTAGCTTCTCCCAAGACTTCACTCACGGAGGTTTCTTACTTTTCCTCTTTCCTCCGACACTTTGTTCCCTTTTGTTTTCCGTCTACTCACTCTCTTTCTCTTCCAAATATCATTATACTAGAACTTCCAATCTCAACCTATAATGACAGCTTACTTGCAACACTTGTACCATTTACTCTTGCTGTCCCTCGAACTTCGGTACCTTTACTCTTTTAATGCCTTTTATACCGTAGCTTCGGTCGCTGGGACTCACATGCCCACCGATACGATCATATATATCTTTACTATCAACTATCCCACAAGATACCTCCAGTCGCTATTCAAGCCTATCCTAGTTCCCGAACTATAATGCACTTTTTGTCTCTTCGCCAATCTACTCTGCTTCGTCTTGCGCGATTTCTTATGGTCTCTAACTATCCCGTATATCCTAGTTTCCCTTAGATTATCCTAGCTTTTCATTTGTCTCTTATGTCTCAATATATAGAGTTTCTTGCCAACTTCCCAGGGGGTCACCCATCATGGAATTTCTCCCACCTGAGCACGCTTAACCCAAAAACTTCATTGGAATTCGGTGTCTTAATGTTGATATTTTCGCGTCCGCTTCCTCACATGACCTTTATTACATGTTCTGGAGAAAGTCGAAGTCTTACAGGTCCCGAAACATTTTCGTAGTACGTCCTTTCTTTTATAATTACCGTTTTACCCTTCACCTTCGTGTATCACTTCCTTTCATCCCGGATTCCCAGATTTTCAGTGGTAGCAAATATACCTTCGTCGTCATGACAAATCCATTTCCTTTCTGAACCAACGCATTTCACTTATTACCTATTCACCGTATTTATTTTCCATGCTTCTTCTTGTAGGGCGTACCCGTCCTGGCAGAACCTCCTTTGTCGTTCCTATTATTCAAAATCTGTATACGGCCAATGTAATCAATGCCTCACAGAACGTACGACTATATGACACATCCCCGCCATCCAGTACTTCCAGTTCAGGTAGCAGAACAATTCAGTCAGGACTTACCTCTATAAGCTTCCACAGCCTCGCTCGTTTTCTTTCGTCATGCATATAGCTCATATAGGGAAATCTTATTCCTTATGACTTGGCTCTATCGCACGATCTAAGATAGAAAGAAGGTCAACTGTTCCTAAATGCCCCGCAGCCTCCTGTTTATAAATGTGGCCGGCTTCACACCCATAAACAGGACTCTACTGGACACGACTTTGCAGACAACCCCTTAGACCGACCTGCTCTGATACCACTTTGTCACACCCCGACTTTACTAGGATGTGATGGGCACCCGACCCCATACCTGGAGCCGAGCGAACCCGCTGACTCTTGTTACGTATAGAAACTCTTGAATCAATTAAGAAAGAAATACATAGTAAGCTATCCCATAATTGTTTATTTTTATTTTCCATAAGTAAAATCTGATATCATATAAGACTCGTGACATGAAACATAATAACATAGTGGTTGCTCGAGCCGCTTACAGACTGACAACCCAATACATACGACTCTGTCTTCAAAGTCTCTAACATCAAACAAACATCATAGCTCAGATACTCTGACTCGGCAGCACTCCAGAACAAGTGGAGCCTGCCAACTCCGCTGGAACATCTTCTATGATAGTTGTGGCTCATCTGGTGTACCTGCGCGGCATGAACGCAGCCCCCGAAGAAGAGGGGTCAGTACGAGCAATGTACTGAGTATGTAAGGCATGAATAGTAACATAATAAAGGAATATACAGTATGAATAATAACGGAATAGACATATGGAGATTATCCTGGGACAGATGTAACCTGTACATATGAATGCTTTTCTGCGGATGCCATGCATGCTTTGTTTCTCATTTAGAAAAACGGTGCTTCTTATTTACATATACAGAAAACAGAACATTTCAGAAAACGGTGCTCCTTATTTACATTCGCAGACGCCGAGTACATCGGCTCTCCCACCCCCCTCCCCAACAGTTTCCCAACATATTATATATATATCACATATACAGACGTCGTATCCGGCTCTCCCATATCCCGCGTCCGGGATGAAATCCAGCTGAATCAGGTGGTCATATAACAGTGGCCCTTCCCCTTTCCCCATATACATATACATATACATATTCACATTCATATACATGTGTCATATAATTGGCATGCATGAGATCCCAAAGAAAGTCATGTGTCCATCGGAGTGACATAAGGTCGGTGACCTCTGATTACATTATGGAATAATCATGGTCACTTTGTCTCACCTTGAAGGAACGAGTATTTTAAGGTAAGACTACCAACGGAAAATAGCCTCAAGAGAGAGCATTGGATGAAATCATGGGCATTATGACCTCCAATTCATCTGCTTTGAAGTATTTTATAAACTAGTGTCATAGCTAAGGAATAGAATTGAGGTTCAAGAGCTAGTATAACACTTTCACATTCTGATTAGATTCTTAGCTCAAGACTCTTAGTCATGGATTCGTTCTTGTCGTACTTATCATAAGCATATCCTCTTTCTTAACATCATCATTGTCATTATCATCATAGGAGTATTCTCGTTAGCATAGTTACAGTACTTGTCATTCGGTGAACGGAATAAGGATCAAAAGTTTTCTTTGAATTCCGCTTCGAAATAGATCAAACGGAGCAATAAGGAAAATCCGGGGACAATGGGCCCACCTCGAGTCAAATGAGGCGGCGTACCAAATTTACGAACAATACACTTCATGGCGTCACTTGGGAGGGTTTTAGGGTAGTCGGATCTCATTGGTGCGATTTCTAGTTGTTTAGGCAGTTTCCCGACATTTGGTAACATTTTGAATTCAATCTTACTGAATGAAAAAGGGCCAAATCCAATTTAGGATTTCTAGGGGTAAGATCATCCCCGAGGCCCGTATCCAATCCTATTACATCTAAGACATGCCAAAGAAGGGAGGGTAAACCTTACATACCTTTTCCGCTCCTTATGCAACTCCAAATTCACGTTCCAAATCCGCCAAGATCTGTGAATTGGTCATGTTTACCAAAACTTGGTTAGATCGTTTAGAAGTGGAATCTTAAGGAAATATATGTCTACCGAAATTTCGGCAGCACTTCCCCTGTATATACGCCATCCCCGAGATTCTAACTCGGCCAAATCTAGCAACAACAATCCGAGAATAGAACTCGGCCAAACCAACAGCAATATTACCCATCATAATAGCAATATCGACAAGTAATTCAAAATGTCCAAACCAACACCCAACCTTACCCGAAACCTTTCAACTTAATAAATAAAACAACAATGCCAACAATTATTCTAGCAATACTTCGATATCAAATTCAATTCACACAATATTTCGAGCAACTCAAACAAGGCTCCAACTCACCCGAAATTGCCTCCCAACCCGAGAGCTACACCAAACACATTCTTTTCCTCAAAATTCATAACTTACACCATCACCCCACACCTTAACAATACAATTCTCCTAAATACAAAAATTTTATAAAATTCACATAAATTTCCAAATCATCCCATAACCAACATAACATTATTTTAAGTCATTAAACTTACACTTCTCGTTATAGAATCCATAACGACGGCATCTAAAATGTCAAACAACATCAAGTTACCATAACTTTCCAAACCCTATTCCATTCGGCCACAACACAATCCATAGGTTTTCATGAATTTCCATTCTTTTCTACACATTACATGTTATATCCCGTATGTTGGCATACTCGGAAAATTCGAAATAAATTTGATTTGTAAGCAATAAGGCTATATTTGATTTTTATTCAATATATATGTCTTGTGTATGAAAAATATTGACGCGGAAATATCGAGGGAGGCTAAGGGCAAAAATTGAAATTTCGGAAATTAGTTTCGTGAATTATAAAAAGTGGCTCATAAGCAATTGGGCTAAAAAAAAAAATTAGAAGGAGAGGCCCAAGAGCATAGGGTGGCCGGCCATAAGATGAATGGCCCAAGCCCATTTAAAATTAATTCATTTGACCAATTTATAAAAGATGACTAAGTCTTCAACCCATAGAAAATTCAAGAAACTTGAAGAACAAAAAGACCACCCCAATTTCGGCCAAAGAAGGAGAAAAAGGAAGATCATAAATCTTGTCCAAAAAAATTATTTCTTCATGTATTTCCACTAATTTGAAGGCCCTCTTCAACATGGTATGATTGTTGGAAGGAGAGAATCACTCTTTGGAATAAAATCCCAACCTTAGTTAAGGGGAGAAGTTGTGAAGAAAGGTAAGATTTCATCTCTTTTTATATGTTATGAAGGTTTGTTTATGTTGTAATATGTGGAAATGAGTAGAAATCATAGAAATATGGAAGTTTGCAAAGTGGGTATGCATATGAACATGTGGCCGTGTGTGTGTGTTAATGTATAGACAATGTGAGTTGAATTTCATGTTGTAATCTAGTTGTGGTTATGGTGGAATTTGTATTGGAAATGAAAGTTGAATGAAATTGGTTGAAGTTGGAAATATAGGGTATGGCCGTGTGGTATGTGGAAGTTGAAATGGAAATGAATTAATTTTGTTTAATATGTTAGTTGTGTTGTTGTGATCATTATAATGCAAATGATGGTTAAATGGTTTAAGTTGGTATAGAAATGGAATGTAGAAGGATAGGTCATCTTAGTATAATTTTATGATATTATGGAAATGAAGTTGTTAAGGTGCAAGTTGGGATGGTTGTTGATGAAAATTAGAAGATGGAAACATGTTATGAATAAGTATGTTAAGATTAGAAGTTTTGAATGAATTATGGCTTTGGTGGAAAGTTGTATATTTTGTATATCTTGTGAATATATTGTGGAAATGATATGAAATGTTTCCGAATTATATTGTAATGATCTTGATTAGTAATGAATATGATCATGTTGGTATTGATTTGAAAATGCGAAGTCGGAATGAAAGCTATTGCATTATGTTGGAAAGAAGTTTAGTTGTGACATATTGTAATTTATTGTGATTGTTGTTGTTGTTGGTGTTGTTGTTGGGTTGTTGTTGAATTATTTTGGCCGAGTTGAATTCTCGGGGTGTCGTATTTATAGGGGAGGTGCTGCCGAAATTTCGGTAGACAAGTACTAATTCAAGATTGGATGCCAAAATCCTTATAGTAACATTTGGTAAATGTGACCATTTGTAGGTTTCGGACGAAACGATGTTTGAGGTTTGGCGAGCATAAAAAGGCAAGAAAGGTATGTAAAGCTCCACCTTTCCTTTTCTTGGCATGTCCTAGATGTATTAGGTTTGAATTTGGACCTCGGGGACTACTCTACTCTTCGGAATCCGCGACTAAATTTGCCCTTTTTTCCATTCAGTGGAATTGAACTAATTATGTTGCAATTGGCTAGGAAATATTTTGAAATACCTAGAACTTGTGTAAACAAAATCCGATTACCTTAAAACCCTCATAAGCGACTCCATAAAGTTTCTTACACATAATTTTTGTTGGCCACCTCGGTTGGCCCGAGGTGGGCCCACTATTTCCGATTCCACCCTTATTGCAATTTGTAACTTGACTTCAAGCGATTTTAAAAGGAAACATTTTAACTACTAATGATACTTATTCTAAATACTTTATTGAGTCTCTGTAAAAGTATGAAATTTTGTGTTGCAGTCAGTTTCCCACTATTCCCGCGTTGCCTCTTGTTGTACTGTTGCCTTAATTTCGAACAATATAAAATGAAACGATTCAACTATCTTTCTAACTACTAAAGGAAAATTGTTTTAATGATTCCCTTGAGCCTTGTAAACTATTTTGGAATATGAAAATGACCCAAGAAGGATTAGTTTCCCGTAACTCATTATGATATCCGACATACGCTTACCATGATCCTGTCCGACTACATCATTACGATTTGACACGCGATATGCCCTTTTTTATATAAGTACTTCGATATAAGCATTCCGACATAAGTATGCGGATACGAGTATTTTGTTTGAGTAATTTTTTACGAATGTTCTGATAGTACGTCTGATTATTAGGATGAGTCTTATAATATATTTTGATATGCAAAAATAATTCCAGAGGTTTTGTTTCGACACAATCTATCGTGCTATCCAAAAGGTATACGTACATTATAACTACCGTTCGATTCCTTCGAATTGATATGTCGTATGGATTTGCTTTGAAATGTCCGTAACTTTCACATACTAACTCCGATACGAGTAATTTGACATAAGTATTCTGATATGAGTATTTCGACACAAGTATTTTGACATAAATGTTCTGATATAAGCATTCTGTTTAAATAACCTGCTATGAACATTCTGATGGCACGTTCGATCATTCTATCGAGTCTCGATTTATGTGCATTTAGTTACTCACTATTCTGCTCGTGCATGTGCTATGTTCCCTTTCACCGGATCCCGGGCCGGTATGTATCGTGCGGATGGGTCGCCGAGTCCCTTGTCAGGGGCCGGGTTCCATACATGAATTCCGAAGTATGATGTGTCCGGTTCCGGGGTACTTTGGTATATGTCCGTCCTCGGTTACCGTGTATATGATACGAAGTATGATGTGTCCGGTTCCCCGGCGTGTGATATGTCCCCGGGGTTACCGTGGTTATGATATGATGTGTTATGTGACGGAGATGTTCGGAGATATGAAATCTTCTGAGATATGATATGTGGTGACGCCAAAGGCAGGAGTGGCGACCACGTTCCTGTGCCCTATGCATGACTCTGATATGTTGGTAAGCTAATCACTTCCTATATCTCCTCTGACCTATGATGCCTGTATACAAGATCCGTGTCCGAAAAACAAACATTTTAACATTCTGGGTCTGTACTTTTTCTGACACGTGACTCCAGCTTATATGACCCGATATTTCGGGCCCGCATTATCTGACATCCGAAATCTGTATACACGATTTGTGATATGGAAATAGCGCCTTGGAAATTTTGGATTATATATTTATTTTTGTACTATTGCCCCAGTTATGGTTTTATTTTCTGTACTCCATGCTTTACATACTCGGTACACATTCCGTACTGACCCCCTTTCTTCGGGGGCTGCGTTTTCATGCCGCGCAGGTACAGACGACAGGTTTGCTGATCTGCCCGCTTAGGATCTTATTCTGCTATTTTGGAGCGCTCTTTTATCCAGAGCCTATATTTTGGTACAGTCTTCTGCTATTGTATATATGTATATTATTCAGGGGTACGACGGGGCCCTGTCCCGTCTTATGATTCTGTTATGTTCTGTAGAGGTCTGTAGACATACATGTGGGTTCTGTATATGTTTTGAATTGTTACGATCTGTGATGGCCTTATTGGCTTCCACGTGCCATATCTGTTCATCTGCGATATCCAGCAGCGCCAATTGATTTTTATATTTAAATATTCTGCTTGTATGCTGGTTTGGGTTATTGGGTACGTTTGGGTGTCCAGCACGGGCACTAGTCACGGCCTACGGGGTTGGGTCGTGACATTACAACAACACATAATCATGCTAAATACATTAAGTTCGCTATTCCTACACATTACACCCAACACACGGCCAAACTTGAACATGCAATACTTCATGAATTTCCATCATTTCCACATTCAACAACATGCACAAACCATTTATAACATATAAAAGAGATGAAACCTTACCGTTTTTTTTCTTCAACTTCCCACTTGGTTTAGGGTTGGTATATGACATCAAAAAGTCTTCTACTTGCTTCAACAATTACTCCATGTTGATGAGGACCTTCCATTTGGGGGAAAAACTAGAAGAAAAAATTTTATTTTGATCAATTTCGATGGCTCCATTTGGCCACTGTCACGACCCGATTAGGGGCCGTGATGAGTACCCGATACTTGTACCGAGCACCCCTTATCTATCATATTACCTTTATCTCTTATCAAGCCGTATAGACAGTGCCATTTTTTTTTTCGAACAGTAATGAACATTAACACTAGCAGCGTCATTATGAACATAGACTAGTAAACTTCGTTATCACTTTATACAACAACCCTGCCAAAACACCATATATCTAACTGTACCGGACTGACTGCACATATCTGTCTACGAGCCTCTAGACATAGTACACTTATACATAGAAAGGGCCGAGTACTATCGTACCCGAGATTATATATACACAAAATAGTACCACTGAATAAGGCTCCGGAACGACTGGAGCGCTGTAGAGTACTGCTGGCAGAGCTCCTAAGGATCAAGTCCACCTGTCTGCTGACCTGCGCGGCATGGAACGCAGCGTCCACAAGAAGGGACGTCAGTACGAATAGTGTACCGAGTATGTAAGGCATAGAGAATAATACAAGCAGTAACATAGAGTACAACTAATAATATCATGGAGTCACAGGGCATATAACGAGGCGAGAAGGTAACCTGTGCATAGGAAGGCCCCTTTTCAGGCCGGCTGTCATGTAGGCTTGTCCTTTCGTCTTTGGAACGTTTCTTTTCATAAGCATAGGAATTAACATTTATATATTACTTATTCTCGTGCACAGAAAACAGTACATTTCAGTAACGGTATCTTTTATTCACATTTACAGACGCCGAATACAATCGGCTCTCCTAAGCCCCCTCCCCAACGGTGTCCCAACACATTATATCATATATATGTAGCATACGTTATATATATATACAGACGCCGCGTACGAATCTCCCATATCCCGCGTCCGGGCATCCCGCGTCCAGGATGGAATCCAGCTGAATCAGGTGGTGATATAACAGTGACCCTTCTCCTTTCCCCATACACATATACATATACATTTCCTTATCCTTTATACATATACACGTCTCATATACACTTACTTATCTTACTTATATATACATATCCATACACATATACCTATTTTATATACATATATCATATAAGCACACAAGAGCCAAGGAAAATCATGTATCCATCGGAGTGACGTAAGGTCGGTGACTTCCGATTACGTTATGGAATGCTAGTTATAGCTTTGTCTTACCTTGAAAGAACAAGTATTTTAAGGCGAGACTACCAACGGAGAATAGTATTACAGTAACCGTAGAATGAAATCGTGGGCATCATAGATGACCGTCATAGGCTTTGGAGTCAGAGAAAATAAAGATATAACTAGGAAATATAAATACGATTCAAAAATTAGTGTATCACTTTCATGTTTACATAAGATACTTAGCTTAGTCATCTTAGTCATAGAGTCGTTCCGGTCGTACTTATCAAAGGTACATTCTCTTGTCTAACATTGTAATTATCATTATCCTCATAGAAACATTCTCGTTAGAGTAGTCATAGTACTTATCATTCGGTAATGAGATTGGGATCAAAAGTCCCCTTTGGATTTACTTCAAGTAAGTCAACCATGACTATAGGAAAATCCGAGAGTAACGGGCCCACCTCGGGCCGGATGAGGTAGCGTATACGATTTACGTATGTTACGTGTCATAGCGTTACTTGTGAGGGTCTCAGGGTAATCGGGTCCCATTTATACAAGTTCTAAGGGTGTAGGAGGTTTTTCCAACAATTGGCACACTTTCTAGTTCAATTCTATTGAACAAAAAGTGGAAAACTTTAGGTGCGGATTCTGGGGAATAGGGTTGTCCCCGAGGCTCGTACCCAACTTATTAGATCTAAGACATGCCATAGAAAGAAGGGTGAAGCCTTACATACCTCTTTCCGCTCCTTTAGCTATTCCAAATTCACGTCACAATTTCGTCAAAATCTGCGAATTGGTCATTTTTACCAAAACTTCCATTAGTATACTTAGAGTCAAAACCTTAAGGAAACATTTTGCTACCGAAATTTCGGCAGCATTTCCTCTGTAAATATACCATCCTCGACATTCAATTTAGTCAAATTCTCATCAAACACAATCCGGGAATTCAAACCCGGCCAAACTATTAACATAATTCAACAATCGCACTAACAATTCACATATTTCCTTCAATATACATAATCTCCCAATTATCAATACTTCACCAAAGTTATCAAACCTTTATTTGCGATATGAAATCTACGATGATTACAACTTCATTTTTATTATGGAATCCATGACAACAACAATCAAACACTACATAAAAATCAATTTGATTGTCCAACACAACAACACTACATTCGGCCACCATTATCAATCAACACAACAACCAAAATACTAACTAGCACTTGCTTACCATTTCTTCATGCTTCAACACATATACACTACTATACATACAATATACACGGCCATGCACACACCATATACCTCACGGCCACAACACAACATCAATATTCTCCAAACTCATTCAACTTCCATTTTCCACATATAATTCACAACAATAACTACCAAATACTAGATGAAATACTTGAAACATAACTCCGACATATATACACATGCACGGCTACATGCTATATCCACTCCCTTCATGAGTTTCATCCATTATGGCATACAACAACACATATAAACCATTCATAAGACATGAAAAGTAAGCTTGAATCATACCTCTTTTACTTAGCTACTCAAGCTAGCTATGCTTGGCACCTTGAACCAATACTTGTTTCTACCACTCCAATAACTCCACCATGTTGTTATGCACCCTCCAAGGAGTAGAAAGTAATTTTTGGAGAAATGTTTAGCAATTTTTCTCTTGGATCTTCACTATGGCCGAAAGCCTCAAGGGCTTTTCTCCTTCTTTCTTTATTCTTCTTTTCTTGAATTTTCTAGAAGTGTTATGAGATAAAGATGACCTATCCATCTTTTATAATTTACCATTTAATCCCACATGGGCTTGGACCCATATCAATGGCCGGTTGGGCCTTTAATTTTTGCCCAAAAAGACTTTCAAGCCCACTTATATTTTTGACTAGTTTATGTAATTCATGAAGCATTCTTTTCCAATTTCCAAATTTGCCCTTCGTCTTCCTCCGTATTTCCACTTCTAGACTTTTCATAAGCAACTCATGTACCATACAACATAAAGGGTGGCCTTTCTTGTTGTCTTCCCGCGATTGCCTTGAATTATCCGATTGCACAAAATGCGGGATATAACAGCCACCCTTGGCCGAAATCCCCCCTCTCTTCATCCCTTCTTCATTCATTTTTTTCCAAGTCTTATTTTCTTGTGAGAATATGACTAATGATCATTGGGTGGTTCGAAGTAGGAGAGACCAAATTGATATGGACGAAAGTGTAGATCTCCAATTGGGTGGTTCGAAGTAGGAGAGACCAAATTGATAGGGCCAGACTTGGTCCAGCAAGCTATAGAGAAAGTCAAGCTTATACAGGATCGATTATTAACAGCTTAGAGTCGACAGAAATCCTACATAGATAATAGTCAAAGATTTAGAATTCTAAGTGAAAGATTGGGTATTCTTGAAGGTGTCGCCAATGAAGGGTGTCATGAGATTTGGCAAAAAGGGCAAGCTTAGTCCCCGGTACATTGGACCATATGAGATTGTACGCAAGGTAGGCCAAGTGGCAAGTGGCTTATGAATTAGACCTACCTGCGGATTTAGAGTTAGTCCATCAAGTTTTTCATGTATGGATGCTTCGTAAGTGTATTGGAGATTCTTCTAGAATTGTGCCAATAAATGATGTCCAAGTTACTAAATAATTTTCTTATGAAGAAGTCCCCATTGCCATTTTAGATAGGCAAGTACGAAAGCTCAGAACCAAAGAGGTAGCTTCAGTTAAAGTTTTATGGAAAAATAATAATAGAGAGGAAATGACTTGGGAAGCCGAAGAGGACATGAAGTCCAGGTACCCACATTTATTTTCACCTTTAGAAGAGATTCAGGGAGAGACGCCATTAACCTCAGGGATGTAATGCTTTTCTTGATGTTTTCTTGGTCGTGTGTGGCCATGGTTAATGTCGTGTTGTTAAAGCCTTGTGAGGCGATGTATTTGGGTTGCTGTGCAGGATGGTAGTGCCATATTATAGGGGAAACTCTAGCAAATTTTTTTTAGAATCCCTAAGAGTCTATCATTCGAGGATGAATGTTTCTAAGAGAGGGAGAATGTTACACCTCGTAGTTTCGTCCGTTGAGATTCGTTAGGCGTTAGTTGTCCTAATCGTGGAAATGGGAGTTACCTTAGGCTATATGAGATTACATGTTCACATATTATGGTTATGGGGGTTTAAGCCCAAGAAATGAGGTATGGAAGGATTTAAGAACAAACAAATAAAGGAATTGAGTTTGTGGGAACTTTGGTAAAACTTGGCAAAATTTTCGGACAGAATTTTGGTCCAAATTGGTGGGGGAATACCTCCTCGAATATGAGGAGTTTTGGTGCCTTCTTTTTTTTAAATTTAATTTCATCGAGTCTAGTTTCCAACGCAACAAACCGCTCGTCAATGTGACGTCGGAGTAAAGAGTTATGGCCATTCTACGACAGACTGTCTGAGCAGAAAATTTCTGCGGACCATTTGACGGCCCGCAGGAATTTTGACGCCCCGCAGAAAATTATGCGGGCCGTCAAATTGACACAGCCCAGCGTCAAATGGTCACAGTGACCCATATTTGACTTGGCAGTTCTACGGACCATTTGGACGGTCCGTAGGAATTTATACGGCCCGTCAAAATGGGCGCAGAATTGTCCGATGGGAGTTTAAGTTCCGCTTTATAAAATTCTTTCCACTTCATTTGGACATATTATTTTACCAAACCAGATCCAAAGGCTCTCCAAAAACCCTCTCTTCCACTCCATAAACTAATCCAAGCCAAAATCCAAGAGAGATTAACTATCAATAAGCAAGAATCAAGATACCCATGTGCTAGAGGTCTTGCTAGGGTTAATAAACTCCAAAAATTCTTTGGATATTGAAGCTAGGGTTTTCATATAAGTTGATAGCTTGATCCAAAGCTCATTCTTATGAGATAAAAGGTTAGTTTTCATGCTTATTACATATTATTAAGAATGTTTATTTGTTGAACAACTTGGGTAGAAGGAAAAAGTGGAAGATGAGTTCTAAATGTAGTTTTTAGGAGGCTTTTGAGTAGTAAGATAACTTGAGTTATGATTCTTAGTCTAATATGGGTATAATATTGCTATGGAAAGTAAAAATGGTGATGAAGACGCATTATATGAAGTGTGCTAAAATGGGTATGAAGTTGCTAGCATACGTTGAACACAAGGATGAATTTTGAAGGCTAAATCGAATGTGAATACTTGATTATGATATTGTGGATATTATTGTAGTTGTTGGGTGTTGTTTTGTAATATAGTGGAAGTTGATAAAACAGGGGAAATACTGCCCAATTTTCATTAGGACATGAATTACCCTAGTTTGGATTCAAGAGTTTCATTAAGGCTTAATCATGTTATGAATCCTTCCAAATGTAGATTATTCAAGCTTCAACGGGGAACGTTAAATAGTTAAGGAGACAAAGAGGTATGTAAGGCTAACCCTTCTTTCATTAAGGCATGGTTCACTTGCTATATGTATCCTTTCATGAGTTCCATAATGTCTTCCAAATGACTCTATCTCTAAGGTTTCCAAGATAATAATTCTCGATATGTTCACGATTCTATTGCCTCTTTTATATAATAGTTGATCCTCTAAGGATAAATATAACGAAAATGATGATGTCTGTGATGACGATGATACTCATGAACTCCTATGTATACAGATTTAAGTTTGTATGACTATTATATAATACCGACTTATACGGCCGGGTATGGCACCTATCACGTGCACACCACTGCAGTTGGGTACGGATAACACTGAGCCTTGGTAGGGCCAGGTATGTATGACACCGAGCCTTGTCATGGCCGGGTATGTGAAACCACCGAACCTTCATGGTCGGGTACGCTATGGGTACGAATATGTATATGAATACAGATACGAATATGTATATGAATATGGATACGGATATGGATACTTGTATATGTATGTACACGAGCACGCACAAGAAATGGAAGGTCTCTATGAAAGACAAGTAAGTAATTATGATGATGGCTCTACTACTCCCTGATCCCCCATCCTATGCTATTTCTTGTGATGTCTTTTATGCCCATATTATGATGTTGATTATGCTTTACATACTCAGTACAATATTCGTACTGACGTCCTTTGGTTTGTGGACGCTGCGTCATGCCCGCAGGTGGACAGGGAGACAGGACTGATCCATAGACTTCTCACTCAGGGAATACATCATATATGATGTGACATACTTTCCAAGGAGGCTCGTAGACAGTTGTATATGATTAGATGTCCTTAGCCTTGTCGGCTCATATTTTGTATGTCATTTTGATGTCGGCTTGTGTATATGGATATGGGCATTATTATTTATGATGATATAAATGTGTTATTGCCCAACGAGATTAGCACTATTGATGCATATAAATTATAAGTAAGCCATGTGGCTCACCTAGATGTGCATATGAGAGTACGATAAGAGGTGTCTGGGTGGGTTAGCACCGGGGACTTGTCATGGCCCTCAGGTTGGGTCGTGACATAACATGTTGCGCCTTTCCTTGCATAACTTAATACTATTCTCCACCTGACATCAGCTATTATTGAATTTCCAAAGAAAGTAGTCATAATTTAGCTACTTCCGTTATTGACTTCAACTTACTATAACCATCTACATTTGGAGCTTAAGTTGAGTTTTTCTTGTTTTGGAGTCGTCTTTCCAGCAATACTGTAGAATAGAAGCTGTCTTTCCCTTGGTTAGGTTTATCATTGCATATTGGTTCCTCTTGTTCTCTCTTCTAATTTTTATAGGTCTACTTCCACTCTTTATTTAGGTCGCATAGTCCACAGCGTACATCCTTCTTGGAGTCATCATTTTAATCCTCTGACATGCATTATCTATGACATTCCTTTTGAATAGTTGAAAATGAGTTTCCTTCTTAGTAATGACTCTCGGTTTCAATAATCCCTTGATTCCTCGGGAATATCCTTTCAAGAGATATAAGTGAGTCACTTTCCTGATATGATCCTCCTTGATACTCAGACTTGTTGATCCTTTTTCTTTCTCAATAATGGTATTAAGTCTCACATGGTTTGCAAATCTCTCCCACTTCCTTTCTTCCATATGACCATGATAATGGTATTGATCCACATCTATAGAGTCTGGATAAATTCAATTTGAGATGTCCTGTCATAGGTGTCCCCCGTCGACTCATTAAAGACTTCAAAATTTTGAGAATCTCATAACCCTCGGTAAACTGTTGGAAATTCGCTATAACCACATTGATACAAAAATGAAAGTTCCAAGGCGTAATATTCTTCTAGTAAAACCCCCTTTATTCGATGATCCTATCGAATTCGTAGGTAATCTAACACACCCCAAGGCTATCGTAGGAAACATATAACATATACCTACATCATATTCAGAGTAATTGTACTATTTGTCCTTTATGATAATTCCAAGTCAACATTTCGACTCAATTTACCATATATTTTCGCTTAACTGACCCGGAGTATCACAACCACACTATTCTTGCTTACCTCTTACTCCTCTTTTTAAGTACCCAATTGGTTTCATTCTCGATATGTATTTACTTGCAGGTTACATATCCGGTCTTGTGTGATTCGTGTATGAACATCTAATCTTATTCGTAAACTTCCCTTCCTTTGGTTCGTTATATTTTTCGTATCTCATACATACCAAAACTCCTTTGTCTATCTGTTGTAACTAATCTCATCATACTCTTTTCTTTCCTTTATTGTCCCTTGATTATCACATCTTATATTCTACTACAGAAAACTTTATGTCCCTTCTTATTTGTCACTTTTAAATATCAATATCATTAACAAACTACTCTACTGTCAATTCCTTTGCGTCTATTGCAGTATAGCTGTTGTAACTTATCTCGTCATACTCTTTTCTTTCCTTTATTGTCCCTTGATTATCACATCTTATATTCTACTACAGAAAACTTTATGTCCCTTCTTATTTGTCACTTTTAAATCTCAATATCATTAACAAAGTACTCTACTGTCAATTCCTTTGCCTCTATTCCAGTATAGCATCGCTATCCTTTACAATATTCCTTGAGTTATTTGCTTCCAAATGTCATGTTGTTCAAGGTCTTCAGGAATGATTTCCAGTACGGTCTCAGATACCCGCTCGATTCTTGTTTATTATTTACTAGCTATAAGACTCATTTCTGCATAACTCCCACTTTTTGTTTTAGAGTCTATATCTGTCACATCTTAGGATTAATCATTTCAATCTCTACACTTGTATTTTCCTTACATGCTTCCCCCTTTAAGGGTCTTACTTATACCATTCTCAAATCCGTTAGCTCGCTTCCAATCTTGAATTCATATATCCCTTTCCTTAATTCCCGTATTATACTGCATCATATTCATGTCATTTCCCATAATTTATAGCTACGGTAATTTATGTGTGAAGTCTTAACATGCTCATCTTGCAGTTTTGTAATCAGATAATACAACCGACATAGTAATCCAAACAATGATGTATTTTACTTAGCTCAACCATTAGTTATGAGTCAATGTCTACATCCGCTCCAATTAACAACTTCTGTCCCATAGCGATGCTCAAAATAGTAGTATCTCTAGCAATCCGTACCATCCATGTAATGTCACTTGTCCCATTCTTCGATATTCAGAGTTCACTTATAGCGTCAACCTTCCCTTTTCTTCCCGTCTTAAGTCATTCCTCTCTTTCTCGTATTCGACTTATAGTAACCGTAAATGCATTTTTTCCTTAAACTCGCCATCTTTGTTTTCAAGGATCTAAGTCTCATGCTCAACTAATACCTCTTATGCCTCATATGCTTTTACTTTTGTGTTGCACTCAACATTGATTTTAAAACCAAATCATATTCATTTCGTATTTGTCGTTGATGATAGCCTTGCTTTACCGCTTTATCGTCATGCGGTAAACTCATAACTCATGGCCACATTCTTCCTTCCAACTTATTCCTTTATATACTTTACTCGTTCTGTCTTGGTATAGGTGTTACACCCTGGAAAATTTCGCGTTACCAAGACTGTAGACGGCTTAGTATGAGCTCAAGGGAGAGCAAAGTTATACAAGGATTAGGGATGAAGATTATATTATCTGAGTACAAGAATGTATATATGACATTTGGAGATTGTATAGAGTAAATCAGTTAACAGGTTACTCGATGATAGCCCTCGTAACCATAAGGTAAGGTGGGGCCCACATGTCGGGATTTTGTAAAGGACATATGAAAAGTGATATGAGTAGTATATGGAAAGTTGAGCAAATCTTAAGAAGGACCCTTAAGCCAAATATGGGCATAAGCCCTCCAAAAGGATGATTTAAAGATACGTTTTCGGATGACCTGACTTGGAGGGGCCAAAACGCTATTATATGTTTGGAATTTGGAAACACACTAAGAATGAAAGTTGTAGATAATTGAAATATATTTCCAACGGTAGGTCGTGGGCCCTCACACAACATCGGGATCAAATTTTATGGCCATTTTAAGATCAAGACCCTAAGCTGCCAAAAGGCTCCGCGGGCCCCACTTGAGGAAGTCTGTGAAACCGACCTAGGAGGGATATAAATACCCCATCAACCCCTTTGTTTTTCATCAAATAACCTTCTAAAGAGTCCTAGGAATTTCTCCACACCTCCCCCAAACATTATAGTCCGATAAATCAAGAATTTAACAAGATTACACCAAACTAGCCCACGAAAGGTGATTGTTCTTGCTTCTACTTAAGTTTGGTGTTGGAAAAAGTTGATATGGCTGATTTTCTTCAAGTATAAGGTATGGTTTTCATCCTATCTTTTATGTTGAGTTTATTTGAAGGTTTAGCAAGCCGGAAAAGTGAAAATAGTTATGGAGGAGAGGTCATAAAGTGTTGTGTTGTAGTTATTGTGTTTATGGGCTGTTTGAACATGTTGTGGCCGTGTGGATGGGCTGATTTATATGTATAGAAATGGTATCTAACATTGTTGGTGTGTTGATGAGATTATACTCCTTGATTGGGATGAGAGGAAGTGTATATTGTTGTTGTATGTTGAAAAACATCGTGTGGGATGTATATGGAATATATTGGTATAGATAATAGTGTTGTTGATGTTGGTATTGTTGTTGTTTTTGATTGGTTGGTGAATTGTAATTTTGGGCTAGGCATATAAACAGGGGAGATGCTGCCCGATTTTCGGCAGAGTATAGAATAGTTTGATTTGAAATCTGGAACAAGTGTGCAATAAAGAGTCTAATGTTAGTATAACTCCTCTTAAATGTAGACTTGCGAGCTCGGACGAATAAGCGTAGCTAATAGGAGGTCGAACAGGTATGTTAAGGCTCGTCCCTTTCTTTCAAAGGCATGATTCCTACGTTATGATTTCATAAATATTTCCATATTTTCCTTGTTATCAAAAGTTAAAAGTCTAAGATTCCAAGGCATGATTTCCTTCCTGATAACCCATAAATGTTTTCCAAAATATTCCTGTTTTCCAAACCAAAGGTTGTGATTATGTGAGCTCTTATGATAACAACGATGGGTATGTTTTTCAATGACAACGACGACGTCAAAAATGAGAATATTACTATGATGACTGTGATGAGAATGATTTTATGTTTAAAGGTTCCAAGTTTACAATTTCAATGACGATATGAGAATATTGAGCTATTCCATGAATCTCTTAACCGTACTTATTGTTGATGGTCTCACCTCATGTTACTCGTTCCTTCGAGGTGAGACATAGCGATGATAACTATTCTATTTCCAGTGCTACCTAAGTTCATGATTCTCGAGACTCCCGAGACATTATCTATTTCATCATACGATGGTTAATTCTTAAAGGAATGATATAGTGACGATGGTAATCCTAATGATGATGTTGATTTCATTTATGTATTTTTATGTGTATGTATGTATGCATTACATCCTACTAATCAGTTGGGGATAACACCACGCCAACATGGCCGGGCAAGATAATACCGCGCGTACATGGCCGGGCAAGATAACACCGCGCCTATATGGCCGGGCAAGATAATACCGCGCCTATATGGCCGGGCAAGATAACACCGTGCCTTAATGGCGGGGCAAGATGCTATGTCTATTACCGTGCCTTAATGGCCGGGCAAGATAACACCGCGCCTATATGGCCGGGCAAGATAACACCGAGTCCCTAAAGGGGCGGGTAAGATGATACCGAGTCTCGGAAGGGCCGGGTAAGTTAACACCATATAAGATGCTATATTTATATAAATATATGTATCAATATATATTACCGTGCTTTAACGACCGGACGAGATATTATATATGTATAGATATGTATTGAAAAATTCTTGAAAAGCTAAGCATGCACGACATTCGCCTTAAAGGGCATTCAGAGGGACATGTTGATCTCTTTTATATTACTTTATCCCCATACGTCCATTATATTATTTTTCATGTTCGGTATTTCTTACTATGTCACCGTTCATGCCTTACATACTCAGTACATTGCTCGTACTGACGTCCCTTCTTGTGGACGCTGCGTTTCATGCCACGCAGGTGTGTACAGATGAGTAGAGCATGTTGCTAGAAGAAGTTCCAGCTGGATTGGCGAGCTCCATTTCCTTCCGGAGTGTTGCCAAGTCAAAGTATCTATGTTATGGTATATTGATTTATATTAGAGACTTTACAGACAGAGTCACGTATATAGCATGTCAGTCTTGCAGGAGGCTCTGCAAGCCGATGTATCATTATGCATTATGTTACAAATTTCATATGATTACAGATTTTACTTGATCAGAGAAAGACGAGAAGAATGATTTTGAAAAGCTTTCATTATGCATTTCATTTTGTGATTTAATAGTCCAGTGAGATTATGAATATAACGAGAACCAGCGGGTTTGCTCGGCTCTAAGTAAAGGGTCGGGTGCCCATCATGCCCTATCAGGACTGGGGTGTGACAATAGGATATTCTTAGGAGATGCATATTTCCTTTTCTTTCTATACCCATACTTATTCCTTTACATTCTTTCCTCCTCAATTTATCTTATTACCTCCCGTTTTATAATCAATCCTTTATTCCTCGCACAAGGAACCCTATTATTAACTCAATACCGCCTTTTCCTTTAGAATATATTACTTCTATACAATCCATTCTTCACTTCCAAAACCTATTTTGTTCATTCTGATGTATTATGCTGATCCTTTTCCAAACAATCGTTCTATTTTGTTATTCATCTTTCCATAGTCTTGGTCTTTTACATCCAACCAAAGATATCACTCGTGATCTCGATTATACAAATCATAAACTGTTACTACCTTGCTAAATCACTTTTCTCTGATTTCTTTTTCAAGTTGACATTCTTTTTCCTTTTTCTTGCTATCATTTCTGTCATGGCGAATCCTCTATGCTGCACTTTCCCCTAACAAGGTCTTATAAAATTTATTATCTAGTGTCCCATGGATAGTTTATTGGTTTCACACTTGCATTCACTCTTTATTCATATTGAACATGTCACCTTTTTAGTTTTTTCCTTGCTATACTTAACTTACTTTGTATTACAGTTCTTGCTACGTTCTCATAATATCCTAATCATAATCAACTCCAATGAGTGCCACTTCTTGATCTCTTTCTCAAGCCTACTTATAAAATAGAATGAACCTCGTGAAGTAATCATACTTAACCTGTTACTCTTTCTGATTAGCCCTATTACACTTACCACATAAGTTATCTTACCAATGTATTCACATTCGTTATAACTCTTCGTATTTCATACCCCTGTCTCAGTCATGCTGTTACTTTATTTTGATAATAGACTTGTCGTATTTTACTTGTGCTTATCCATCCAATCAATACTTCAGTATCAAAGTCTATTGGAGTTACCCTTTCTCTTCTATGTCATGTTTTAGTACTACCAGTCTCCCTAATTTACTCGAGTATTTGTCTTTACCATATCAATGTTGATTTTATAATTACCGTTACTATCAATTCAACAACATTTAACTCATCTCTTATAGTTGTCAACGATACTCCTAACTTAATCCCGTCCTGCCATTACTTTTTACACAACATCTTTTCCCGCTAGGACATATTACAAGCTTATATCTTATCTCCTTTGAATTCTAGGAAAATTTCGACAGAGTTTCCTCTATATTTCTTACTATCCAAAACCTGCACGCAGCAACTACCAACAATGCCTCATAGGGCTAATATATATATGATATATCTCAGCCACACAGGACTCCCAATTTTAAGTAAAAGTACAAGGACGTCAAAACTTACCTCATATATCACACCTCGAGGTGTACCTGATCCATTAGGGATCGGCCCTGTTATACCTTCCTATTTACTTTTCCTTTCCTTCTTCGGCTTTACATTTCAATCACACCTCAATATTATTACCTTACTCGACATACATCTTTCATACCGTTGCTTACCTTTGTACTGATTCATTCAATTTGTTTAGTTCACAAACTTGTAACTGAACTTATCATCAAGACATACATTTAATCAATTCCTCTGTTGTACTTACACTTACTTGCCTGTATGACAAACAATCCATTATCATGTAAATGCATATTTTGATAACGTAGCCTCAACGAAGTGACTTACCTCTGTAACTTTAAATATCATCAATCACTTTCTTCTATCGATACCGTTCATCTGCTGAAATCAAGGGTTAGTATAAGGAATCTCATTTCCTATAGCTTGGCTCTATCGCACGATCTTAGATATAAAATAAAAGTAACCATCCTAAATGCCCTGTAGCTTTCTGTTTATAAATGTGGCGCGCAACACACCATAAATAAGACTCTACTAGACATGACTTTGCAGACAACCCCTAGGACGAACTATTCTGATACCACTTTGTCACACCACAATCCCATCAGGGCATGATGGGCACCCAACTCTTACTTAGAACTGAGCGAACCCTCTGGCATTCACATAATGAAACTGGACATATAATTTTTTTTTCGAAAATATAATAAAGTACTTCCAGTCAAACCATACAAATTTGCGAACGATACTCAATTAATCAAAACTGGAGTAAGATAATTGACATATCGGCCTACATGGTCGCTTTATTCAACACATGACATCTCAACATACTAACCACAGGACACTATCTGCAAAGTCTCTAAGAGTAAACACCTGAATCATATGAGTCGGGACAGGGCCCCGGACATACCTATACACATATATGATAACCATAATGACTCGGCACTGCTCCAGGAAGAAAATGGAGTTTGCCAATCCCAGTTGATAGCCAACCATCCTAGCTGAATACTTTTACCTGCAAAACAATATGGGACTGTATGGCATGAACACAACGCCCCCAGGCAAAGGGACGTCAATACGAACAATGTACCGAGTATGTAAGGCAGCAGTAATCATAAAGAGTGAGATATAATTCATAATGGAAGTATGAGAAACAACCTGTAATATGGATAGCCTCGAAGACAGAGAATAACAATGCAAGTAGCCCCGAAGGCAATAATAATTTATCCGATGTCCCGCTATTAATTTCGTAGTTCCATCTCACAATTTACCTATGATCTGGATGAATTTAAATATATCTAGCAGAGGGAAATTTTTACCTTACATGCCAAGAATTAATCTTCTGCCACCTTACTTCGAAGGAATCTCCAATTTGCTATCACTTGGAGGAAACCGACTCTATGTCGTTATTCACGTTTTCCTCAATTGTTGAACTTGGTATCTTCTTTTTGGGAAGCAGTATATCGTCTCAAATAAATTGCTGGGTGCTACAGTACCATTCCATAGGAATATAACAACTAAAAATGGAATTGAAATGGAATCAACATGTATATTTCATCTAAAGGAAAAAAAATGAAAAGGAACCAATAGTCTTCTTCCTAAATTTGCACGTAGCAGCCCCTTGTAGACCTATTACTCTTTCCTTTCCCTTTTATTTTAAAATATACTATGAACAACCTCACAAAACAGTCCACCAAACTACAACACCAATTTATCCGATTTCCGATATAATTTTTGTATTTCTTTTATCTAGCAATGTAGATACGACTTGGATAAATCAAATACATCTAGGAGAGAGGATTTCTTACCTTATATGCAAAGAAGTACTCTTCTTCCACATTACTTCACTTTTAAGAAAGCCCGAAACAACACGACAAAATGGAATAACGAGATCGAAGGGGTGAGTGAAACCCGAAATAAAATTGAACAACATAGTTGTGTACGTTCATGGAATAATGTTGATGTGTGTATATTTACACACTAATACGTTGATGTGTGTGTATAATATGTCGTCATACAATATATTTACTTTTGTTCCATGTAATGGAAAGTGACAACTTAAATGTTTACAATTTAACTTTGTTTCTAACGTGTCAATATGCACTTAAGGTGCATTTGACTCACCACCATGATCAATCTGCATAGTAACACGTGGAGAAGGGTGTTGCCACCCATTATTGCTCATTAGATTATTTTATTCCTTGTCTCCACTTACAATTCGACATTTAGTCAATTACACACATAAATAATTTCTTGATCTCAATTCACTTAAATAGTGATCACATTTAGCACACTCCATATACCCATTACCATGACCATGTGATATAACACTAGTCCATAGCCTCATTTACCAGACATAAAATATTATTTTCAATCATCGTCGTCACACTTTTTCGTCTTAAATCATTTCGGGACTTCATTCCTTGTATACACTGAGTTTTGATTTTCATGCTTGAATATGACCAAATCCTACGACGTCGGTAAAATCGCTCATATTGGACGGTTGAATTTCCTGGTCCAAAAAATACAGGATGTAACACCTTTGGTCTAAGTTGAAGACGATTTGCTTTTGTCTTTGTCGGACCTCTCTTCTTTTAGATCCGCCTCAACCTTGGATGCGTCATGGAATGCCTCTTCAAGACTATTATAAGTCTTGAGCCTCATCGGTTTAGAGATGTCCCGATTTAAGTTTACAAACCTTATAATAGTGTACTTCTCACGTTCTTCTATCTTGGACTTCATCCGCAAATCCTCAAACTCATCAAAGTATGCTTCCACACTTTTCAACCCTTGCTTCAACATGTACAACCTTTTGAGTGCATCTTGGTGGTATGTGGGTAGAACCCACCTTGTCTGCATGAGCTCAATCAAGTCGTTCTAAGTTGGGAGATCATAGATGTGTTGTTGAGCTCTTTGTAACTTCTTGGATTCCCACCAAGTAGAAGCGTATCCCTCAAATTGAGTGAGGGCATACTTTGCCTTCAAGGCTTCAGACACATTGTTCATGAGGAAGATGCGCTCACTTTGTAATTTCCATTCAAGGAACTCGTCTGGATTGCTACCTCTTTGGAACGTAGGAAGGTTCACCTTGATGGTGTTCAAATTCCACTCATTATCTTTCCATCTTCCCCGATCTTCATAACCTTGGGCCCTCCCTAAGTCTACATGACCTTGGAATCTCGGGTCATGGCTCGAAAATCTCTCAAAGACTCCTCTCCCTCCTCTCCCCCGAATATTCATTCCTCCACGCCTCCCTCCTTGCTAGTTATCATCCCACCACCTACCTTGTGGATAGTCATCATACTCCTCTTCCTTCATGGGGTATTGGTAGTGGCGTTGGTATTGGTTTTGGTTAGGAAAGGGATTTTGTGTTTGGACTTGGGGTGGAGCTTGGGGTGTTTGTTGTAAGATTATCTAAGGGATTTCCTCATTCAGGTTGTTTTGGTAAAGTTCGGGATAGGTTTGTCGATTGGTGTTTTGAAATGTGGAGTTTTAGGGTGGAAGGTTGGTTTTTTGGGGTGGTGGAGGTTGTTATGGTGTTGGGATTGAACAAGGCATGTGCTTGTCCTGGGGTAATGGTTAGAGTGGTATCTTTTGTTTTATCCCCATCACCTTCATTCCTAGAACGGGGATTGCCCATTCTACTCGAACCCTCCATTTGAACTTTCTCAATACTCACCATCCGTTCATCCATACCATGCAATTTCCCATCCATAACATCTATCTTAGCTTCTAGTTTGGATTCCATCGCCGCTATCCTTTGGAGAATCAATTCCATTCCCTACATGTTAGGGAATTCTTGCGTATTTTGAACCGACATTTAAACCTGCAAAACTAGCAAACAACGTTAGTAGTAAAAACCCTCACGTCACTCGTATTGAACTCTCAACCTTACCACATTCCGTGCTCTTTCGAAGTTGTTGATGAATCGCTCGTCCAACCAAACACGCGTTGCTTATCCTTTTTTGTAGAATGGATTCTTGTTTAGATGAATGATGGACCACTCAAAGCAAATGTACGAAAGCAAAAAAGTTTCAACGAAATAAAACGAAGAAAAGTTTGAAAGAAATTATCACGAAAGAAATGCGGACACAAGAGCTAGTAAACACAAGTAGGAACAACTACTAAATGGCTACTAGTTGAGAGACACAAGAAATTGGAATGCTAAAATAAAAAAATAAATGAAATTTCGGGCTCGGGTAGGTGATAACTTGAAAACGCGGCCGTGAAGCCCCAATTGATCTAAGGTATCAATTTGAAACAACTAAAATTTATAAAATTCTATACTCTGTTTCTTTTTTTTTTTTTTTTTGCTCCCTGCCAAAGGATTAGGGACAAAATTCAACAAGCACTCCCAAGAAAATTTGAAATTGAATCGACTAGAAGTGAAAGAAATCGAAGTGGAATCAACAAAACGATCAACTTAGAATTGTTGTGGAAGATGGTGTTATACGATCACCTTCACGTCCAATATCACCTACCACAACCATTTTCACGGGTCGTGTAATATTATACGGTCCGTATAAAATGTCTGTATCCAAGGATCGAATTGAACAGAAACTGATATGATCCTACTGAGCACACCTCATTTCAAGACTTACATCCAAGGCCAAGATATGAAAATTCAAGCTCTACAAGCGGCATGGATGATAAGGATGGCGTTGAAGGCCTGTGGAGGCCAATACAAGGCCCACAATGAGGCCTATGATGTGTGGGAGGTGGCTTGGCCAAGGCTTGAAGAAGAAGCTACTAGAAAGCGGACCAAATGCGCAAAATGGTCAAATGTGCAAATAGGGACATTTCTGCAAATTGGCTACATGTGCAAACTTGGACAAGGTCGAGATTTAGCTATTTGTGCAGAGGCGGTTATGCTTGCAAGAAGGCCATGCATGCAAGGCTGATTAGAGGGTCATCTATGCAAGGAGGGGCGTGTTTAGCCCTTGAAGGCCAATTCTTGAATTGAAGACTACACTAAGAAGACTAGCCAAACAAGGCCATTACTTGATTAAGGGTCGCATTGTAATTGCCTATTAGTCTTCTTTACTTAGCTTGTATATATAGCTTGTCTTTCATTTCATTACTTAGATTTTGATGATGAATATTTGAGAGATACTCATATTTTGAGTGATAGTTTGTTAGGTAGATTCTAAGGCCATTTTAGTCAAATATGATGGTGGAATCCATTGTTGGTCTTTGAACCTTTAATTCCATTGATCTCATGAAGAGTTTTTCCTTTGTGGATTCATTTGAATCAATCTTGCCTTGAATTAGACTGGGAGGTGTTGGATTTACTATATTCAAGGTTGCCTATATATTCACCCTAATTTGGTCTTGCTTTTATCCTCCTTTCTCATATCCATTTCTTTGTATCTTTAAATTTTGCGTTTTAGATTGAATTGGTTCTTTCCCAATTCGATTTGTATCATTTGGTATCAGAGCATAGGCTAAGAGATTGTTCCTACAATTTCTAATCCTAGGCTCAAAATCTGAAAATCATAAAAAAAAAAAAAAAAAAAAAAAATCCAAAAAATTCGAAAATCATTTTTGTTGTTTGATTTGAGTGTTTTTAAAGATAGATTTGAGTTTGCTGTGGTGGAAAACATCTAGAAACGAAAATGGAAGCTATTTGGGTAAGAATTGAAGTTTCCACCATTAGAGGTTCATCAAAGATTGAAGAACTCAAAGTTGGTTTAGTTGATTTTTGTGAAATTGAGCTTTGATTTGTATTGGGCTTTGTTGTCTAAGTGATGAGGAGCTTAGATCTGAAAATTGGGGCAAAAATGAGTTGATTTGGACCACATTGGGTTTTTGAGTGTTTTTCATTGTTCATCTTTATTCTTGGTGAAGAAGAAGATAAAAAGGAAAGCTAGATCCAAGGAATCCAAGTCAAAAGTTCAAAAGTTGTTTTTCTAGCCAAAAAGGGTAAATACAAGGTTGTGTGGGTCCCAAGAAGTCAGCAAATTTAGAAAATCTAGCACAATTCCCGAGCCAAACGAGGTACAGTCGAATTTCACTGAAGCTGCTATTATCAAGTTATACGGATCGTATCTTATACGGACCGTGAAACTTGGTCATGAAATATGACCTGATTTTGAGAGTTTCTATTACATTTGATCCGTAGAATACGACCGCATTATACGGATCGTACAATTTTATACGACCCGTGAAACTTGGTGGTGGAATAGGAGTTGGTTTGGAGAGTTTCTGTTACAATTTGGTCCTTCAAATACGGATGTATTATACGGACCGTACAATTTTATACGGTCCGTGAAACCTTGTCGTCAAATAGGAGCTGACTTAGAGACATTCTGTTCATTTCGTCCTTCGAATACGGACGTATTATATGGACCGTATAATATTATACGGCCCGTGTAAGTTGGTCGTGAAAGGTGATAGTGATCATCTAACACTATCTTCCGCAACAATTCTAAGGTGCTCGTTTCTTGATTCAACTTCGATTTCTATCAGTTCTAATTCATTCCAATTTCAAAAAAATTCTTCGAAGTGCTTGTTTGCTTGTATCCCTAATCCTTTGGTAGGGAACCAAAAAAAAAGAGTATAGAATTTTAAAAAATTAGTTGTTTCAAATTGATACCTTAGATCACTCAAGGCTTCACGGCCGCCATTTCAAGTTATCACCTTCCCGGGCCCAAAATTTTATTTATTTTCCGGTTTTAGCATTCCATTTTCTTGTGTCTCTCAACTAGTAGCCATTTAGTAGTTGTTCCTACTTGTGTTTACTAGTTCTTGAGTCCGTCTTTGTTTCGTGCCAATTCTTTTCAAGCTTTTCTCGTTTACACCTCGTTGAATCTTCTTGGCTTAAATCCTTTTGCTTTATCGAGTCGTCCGTCTTTCGATTAACAAGAATCTATTCCTCCACAAAGGTTAGCAATCTTGTCAATTGATTTGGATTGAAAAGGGTTCTTGACCGACTTTGGAAGAAGCTTAGGATGAGAGGCAAGTTTGAGTGCAAATACGAGTGACGTGAGGAGCTTTTTCTACTAATCTTGTTTGCTCATTTTGTAGGTACACGAAGAGGAGACATAAGGAGAAGGAGAGATAAGGATGTCATCCATAGCTTCCAAGTCTTGTGGAGATGATTTTGAAGGTTATGCCTCTAGCAATGGAGGGTATGACTATGAGGGTGACGGAGGCTATGAGGGAGGTGACATGGGATATGAGCATCACTGTTCTTACCATGAATATGATGGTGATGGTGCTCGTGAGTCGCATGAGGAACATGGTCGATATGATCATAACTCGTACGAGGGTGAAGAATACTACTCCGAGGGCAATTGTGAGGCAACACCTCATGAAGCTTATGAAGAAGAAGGAGTAGATGAGTATGACAAAGAGTCCTATGGTGGATACGAGCATGAAGAATCTCATCCTACACACCATGGACATGGGGTGGAATTGAGGTATGCTCCTTCCTCACACTTTCGATACGAACAAATTGGTGGGAATTTGTAAGAATGGGAAGAATGTGGTGATGATGAGCCTAGTGGCTATGCAATTCATGGTGAATATATTTGTGAAGATAACGGGATTGCATATAATTCTTATGAGGGGTCTTCTAGTAGATATTCACATACTGTCACACCCTAATCTCACTAGGGTGTGATGGGCACCCGACCCTTACTTAGAGCCGAGCGAACCCTCTGACTCTTAATACACACATAGTCTCTTTGGACCTTTAAATCAAATAAACATGAAATACATAATAAGATTTTCAGAAATATTCCTTCTCGTAGCTTTCAAATCAAACAAAATCTGTAATCATATAGAACTTATATCATAACACAAGATGACACATCGGCTGATGGAGCCGCTTACTCAACTGACAACCAATACCCACGACTCTGTCTGCAAAGTCTCTAACTTCGAACAAAACATCATAGCATAATACTCTGACCCGACAACACTCCAAAGGCAAATGGAGCTTGCCAACTTCGCTGGAACATCTTCTGTAATGACTTCTACTCATCTGGGTGTACCTGCGCGGCATGAAATGCAGCCCCCGAAGAAAGGGGGTCAGTACGGAATATGTACCGAGTATGTAAGACATAGAATACAGAAAGCAGAACCATAATCAAAACGAACAGTTCAGAAAGTAGGTATATTATCCAAAGTGCCAAAATGCTCATTTTCCGAACATAAATCATGTATACTGACATCATATGTCAGAAATAGTACAGAATGTAGGCAAATCATCCAGAATATCATATCTGCATATAACGTGCCCCGGCCCTCCAGTGAGGGACGCGGTGAGTCATGTATCATGTGTGCATATAACGTGCCCCGAACCTCAATGAGGGACGCGGTGAATCATATACCATGTATGCATATAACGTGCCCCGGCCCTCAGTGAGGGACGCAGTGAAAGAAATCATGTATGCCAATGTCATGTATCATATATGCATGTAACGTGCCCCAACCCTCTTTTGCGGGACGCGGTGAATAGAGTCATCATATGCCATTCTGGCCACCACCCCGTCATCATATCATAATGTCATCATATCATATATAACATGCCCGGCCCGCAAGTGAGAGGGACGCGGTGAACAGTGCAGAGAAGTACGCACGAGAACATACCCTGGCCCGGGACGCAGTGGAGGACATACTGAGACTTACACGAACAGATTAATGCGAAAACATATGCACATAAATCAAGACTCGGTAGATACGTACACTTACCGACATTTGAAGGATCATAAACATGTTTCGGGTCAATCCGAGTTAGTATGAGAAAGTTACGGACATTTTTACCACAGAACTTTTACGAAGGTTTCAAAGCAAATCCAAGATCTTTTACGAAATTTAGGGACATTAAAACTTACAGAACTCATTTAGAAATAGAATTCTTTATGCTCGTCGCGTTATCCAATCATATAATAAGCCCAACTATATCGAGCGTACTCATATCAAAAGTGAATAAGAATCATAGACAAATTCGGTAACATATCAAACGGAGCTTCGGAATCATGGATACATATCAAAACCATATGAAGTAGCTTATTCATTTATTAATCATACAATAGACTCAACAATATGAAACATGCTCATGACAAAAGAGAATAAGCATCATAACCAAGCTCGGAATCAGAGAGTAGAGTTACCCCAAAATGCGTGTCATGTCATACCTTACTGAGCTCTAGGACATGCCAAAAGAAAGAAAGGGTAAGCCTTACATACCTGCTCCACGTCCTATTAGCTATGCTTATTTATCCAAGCTTGCTAGTCTACATACAAAAGAATTCACATAATCATTAGATTCATTGTCATTCACTTGCCTTAGCTTCTCAAATAATTTCACTTATAATCTGCCGAAATTTCGACAACATTTCCCCTGTAAATACACCATCCCCGAGAATCTAACTCGGCCAATTTATCAACAAAAATCCGAGAATTCAACTCGGCCAAATTATCAACAACAATATCAACAATCATATCTTCCAACTTCAACAATTAGTTCAAAATACATTCCAACATTAATAGCTCCTTTTACATAATTCAATAACATTTCCTTTATTTTCAATTCATAATTGTTCGCATATTCAAATACTAATCCGAAACCATTCAACAATATTCAAGAACACTTCAACAACCCGCACAACATTTTAAACGGCCCAACCAACACATACACTACCCGAAGTCTTCCAAATTCCACAAGAACACTAACAACACATTTCCTTTCTTCCAAATTCATAAACTACATCAACAATCTATACTTTAGCAATATCATTCATTCTTATAATCATAAGAAACCATACTAATATCACATTAACTTCTTCCATAATCCACAATCGATTACAACTTCATCTCAAACCATTAAATTCTTATTTTACATCATGGAGTCCACGACTATAACCATCAATATACTAAATAAAATTAATTCATCATTTCTACACAAAGAACCACTCACACGGCCACCTCCCTACACACACATATTTCATGAATTTCATCTATTTCTACATACCACAACATTCACAAATCACCTCTAACACATAGGAAAGGAGATTAAATCTTTCCTTCCTCCACTTGTCTTCTCACTTGACTAAGGTTTGCAAATCACCCAAATGGATGCTTGGCTTTCTCCAACAATCATTCCCTGTTGTTAAGGACCTTCCAATTAGTAGAAAAGCTAAAAGAAAAAAAAAATTCTTGATCAACTTCATGGAAAAAAAATTTGGGACATGGCCGAATGGCCCTTCTCTTTCTCTCTTTCTTTTTTTTTTCTCCAAGTTTCTAGAGTTTTTGTATGAGAAATATGACTAGCAAGTCATATATATAAGCCTAATTAATTAGTCATGTGGCCCAAGCCCACCCTTTGCTTGGACGGCTACCATGGTTCATTCAAGAACTTTCTTGAATTATTTGTGAAATTCCCATTTTGCCCCTAGCCTTCCACAATATTACCATAAACCACTTTGCGAATTTTCCTTTTTACCCTTAGCCTTTTCTCAATATTTCCATGCTACTAAACAACTTGTACATTAAAATAATTTTGGAAAATAGTCTTGTCCTTAACTTCTCGCAATTATCTTGAATTATCCGAACGTACAAAATACGGGCTATAACTCATGCATCGCCTTGTAATACTTCCTATTCAAAGAAAAAAGGTATAAGTGTGTGGATTGGTCTAAGTAGGAGTAGTCCGAGGAGGAGGAGAGAGTATACATTTCCTACTTCAAGAAATACAACGAACCATGCTTCTTATCCTAGAACGAATGTGCCATGTTATCATGGTTATGGTGTGGGTGCTAGGAGGGGAATGTTGATAGGTGAAGGAAGTAGAGGGAATGCAAGATCCCAAGTGAGAAATGACCCGGAGAGGCGAGTACGTGAGACAAAAAATCACTTTGCTTGGAAGTGCGGGGTATGTTCTTGTGTTGGATGATTGAAGTTATGGCAACTACCTTGCACCTCAAGCGGTTGCACAATTGGGTATAGAGTGTATGATGAAACAAGACCCTTACTATGAATCACGAGGGTTCTTAGTTGATAGGAGTGTGAAGGTGTTCTTTACCCGTGGCGACTACCAAGAAGAAGAGGTTTGGTATGATATACTCCCACTGGACTATTGTCACATGTGTTTGGGTAATCCTTGGTTCCAAAAGCATAGTGTTTCATTTGGGCAAAGGTGGCATGAGTTTGTAGTAGACAATGATGAAATGCCTCTCTTTCCAACCATACTTGCTATAGGTGGAGGGTCCAATCCTTCGCTAAGGTGCAAGGAGAAATTAAAATAAATGCACCGCATAATGTTGGGATGCTTACACAAACAATGGGAGAAAGATAAAGAAGAGGAAGAGAATGAGGTGGAGAGTTTTACCTACCCTTCTAAAGAAATACTAGACAATTGTCCCAACTCAAATGAAATTATCACGACCCAACCGGTGGGCCGCAATGGGCACCCGGTGCTAGCCCACCCGGGCACCTCTTAACATATCTTTACAATTACATCTAGGTGAGTCACATATTAAATCATACATTCTATCCATCAATCATACTAATCCCATTGGAAAATAAATACATTTATATCATCATTAGAAACTATGTCCATATAAATGTACATAAGCCGACGAGGCTAACAAAATGATTGTTACACCTCAGAACTTTGGGTTGCTGAGCGGTGAAGGGACTAATGTAAGTTAAGGAGAACATGATGTCCCTACAAGTAAGAAGGGATACTTAATAATTCTAATTAATATTCCAAAGTAGTTAGAGGCAAGAGAGGAAAGTTCGTCAAATGAAACTCCAACGCAGTTCTGCAAAAAGGGGGTTTGATGGCCGTTCTTTGTACCGACGGATGAGTCGACACTTCGTCAATTGTGTCGTAGAATTGAGCCAGAGCAAAGACCATTCGACGAACAGGTCGACGCTCCGTCGATCAGTTCGACGAACCGTCCTTCTCACCGTAGAATTAGAGGAAATGACAGATTGCTCACTGGAAATTTAACGACTTCGACGGTCAGATCGACGCCCCGTCGATCCGATCGACGCTCCGTCGATCGTACCGTATATCTCAGTCGGGACTGATTTCATGAATTAATATAAGGACCCCTCTTTCATTTTATTTCATTCCATCTTCCACTCTCCTCTCTTCAAGAAAATTCTAGAACACTCTTCATCATTGATCCACAAGAAATCAAAGGAAAACCATGGTCAACTACACCAAATCCATGAAATCAAGTGTATGAAACCCATTAAAAGTTCATCTAAGCCAAGAAAACTCAAGAGAAGAAAGTTAGGGTTTTGGTGCAAGAAGAGAAGTTCCACTTGAGTGTTGTTCATCCATCATCTAAGTTGAGTTTTATGACCATTTTATATGGTTTGAGTGGTTAAAAGTTGAAACACTTGGATTGTGGAAAGACATAGAAATTGGGTCATGAATGTGTGAATAGTGTCATTGTTGAATAGTGATTGGAATGAATCATGAATGTTGGTATGCTGTGATTGTGAATATGTTATAAGTGAAATTTAGACCATGGAATAAGTATTATATATGAGAAAACGCGATAACAAGTTATAATCATAATTGTGGAGGAATCAAAGAGAAATGGTGAATTGTGGTAAGTGTAGATAAATGATGATTGTTGTTGCTGTATTATGAATGTTGTTATTAACATTTGGGAGTTGATATAGAATGTGGGAAAAGTAGTATAAACAAAGGAAGTGCTGCTCAATTTTCCCTAGAAATAGCAAAATGTTCTCACAGCCGACTAACTAATGTTAATGCGAATCCACTTGAAGGTAGAAACGTGGCCACCAAAGGAAACCAAGCGAACGATAGATTAGTTAAGCGCGAATAGTATGTGAGGCTAGTCCTTTCTTTCTATGGCATGAATCCCATAGTATGACTTTCCTTCCTCTCCATGAATCTCTTAACTTCTGGAAAATATGAGCCTATGTTCCTAAATGGCTACACAAGGTAATGAGTTAAAGTATAGAAGTTCTAGATGTTCATAATATGATGTTCCTAAAACGTCAATGATGTCATTTATTGCTTACACTCACCTCATATACTACTCCCTTCAAGGTGAGGCAGGATGTTAATGAGTGTTCCATAAGGAAATCGGGGGATCACGACCTTACGTCACCCCGATAAAGCATAGTTGTCGTTGAGTCTTTATCCATGCACTATGATGAGCATATTATGATGATGATATAACACCGCACCTATATGGCCGGACAGTCACCGCTAAGGCGGGCAGCGTATACACCATGGCCAGATGGCATGGGCAGACACCACTAGTGGGCAGCATGAGATGATACCCCGGACGCGGGAGGCCTGGACGCAGGCTAATGATTATCACACCGATCCGATATGGACGGGCAGCTTATATATTTATGCATATATGACATGATGATGATTATGAGTAAGCCAGCATGCATCAATTCCTTTATAATTGACAGTCAGATACAGACGTTCCTTATTGATGCTTCCTTTATTTCATTGACGTAATATTATTATTTATGCCTCTCATACTCAGTACAATGTTCGTACAGACATCCGTTTTCTTTGGACGTTGTGTTCATGCCCACAGGTATACAGGGAGATGAGCTTGATCCAGACTCGTAGTAGCTGTCAGCTGGTTTGAGAGCACTCCATTGTTTCGGAGGTGCTTATGATTATTCTTTTGTGTACATATGTATATTTTGGCATGACAGGGTCCTGTCCCGTCCATATGTCTAGTACTCTAGTAGAGGCTCGTAGATACGCTGTGTGGGTGGTATGGTCTCATGAGGTTTCTACTATGTAAATATATATATATATATATATATAGATATATATATATATATATATATATATATATATATATATATATATATTATTCTAATGACCAAAAGGCTTGTGCATATAAAAGTATTTATGTTTCCGAATTAAAGATGATTTTCTTATAATTTGAGTGTGATTTTGATAAAAGAATGTTTAATGAGCATGATAAGTAGTAGAACAAGAGGTGCTCGGTGCTTAGCCCCGGGTACCCGTCACGGCCCCTAGTTGGGTCGTGACAAAAGTGGTATCAGAGCAGTTCAGTCCTAGGAAGTGTCTACGAGCCGTGTCTAGTAGAGTCTTGTTTATGGTGTGTTGCGCGCCATATCAATAAACAAGAGGCTACATGGCATTTAGGAAAAATGACCATCTTTCTCTTATAAGATCATGCGATAGAGCCGTGTATAAGATTTTATCCTCCCTAATAGTGTGATGTGAATTCAGAATGCCACCAAAGGGAAAAGATATAGCCGCCCAGATGGAAAAGACTACGACAAAGAGGCGGGTAGAAAGAGAGCCGCCCACGAATGTGAAAGAGGGCGAGTCACATAATGAGGCCTTATGTCTCGAAGAGGAAGAGGGCAGGTAGTACTAGAGCCCGTGATTTTATGAGTCTAAACCCTCCGGAGTTTTTCGGGTCAAAGCCGGATGAAGACCCGCAAGGTTTCATTGATGAGATGTTGAGGACGTTGAGGATTGTCCATGCCTCCGAAACTGAATCCGTGGAGTTGGCATCTTATAGACTCCGGGATGTGGCAGTCTTATGGTATAATAACTAGGTCTTTTCAAGAGGAGAGAATGCGTCTCCTCCGGTTTGGCAAGAATTCGTAGATGCTTTCATTCGTCATTATTTTCCACCCGAGGTCCGCTGAGCTAGAGCGGATAGATTTCTAAATTTGAAGCAAGGAAATATGAGTTCCTGGGAGTATAGCCTCAAATTTAATTCATTGGCTAGATATGCCCCGACTATGGTGGCCGATATGGGGGATAGGGTGCACAGGTTTGTGAGTGGCTTGGGGCCACATTTGTTCAAGGATTGTTTGACGGCTTCGCTACAAGAAGGGATGGATATTTCCCGAATACAAGCCCATGCCCAGAACTTAGAAGGACGACAGCCACCACAAAAAATGATCGCGATATTGAAAGAAGGCAAAACAAGAGGGATGGATCTATGGGGGCAGGTAGTGATTATAGAGGGGGACCAATGCAGACATATTCTAGACATCCAGGCCAGTCGGTGACTAGCGCACCTCCTCGATTTACGGGTAGGAGATTTGATCGCTCCTTTCGTTCAGGACAGGGTCAGAGTTCGAGGACCTCAGATTCTCAGTTCAGGGAAGATTATAGTCAGAGGAGACCCTCAGTGTCGCGATGCAGCCAATGCGACAGACTACATTCTGGACAATGTCGCCAAGGTTCGGATGCTTGCTATACATGTGCTCAGGTTGGGCACATGGTGCGAGATTGAACGTCGACGAGCGGTAGAGTGGGGATTCAGCCCACAGGATCAGCAGCGGGTTCATCTTTAGTACGCCCAGTAGGGCAGACTCCCCAGATCCTAGTAGGTCAAGGTAGAGGCAGAGGGGGGCTCTCAGAACAAGATATGGCCACTATGAATTCCGGGTGATGTCGTTTGGGTTGACCAATGCTCCGACCGTGTTTATGAATTTGATGAATAATGTATTCAGGCCACTCTTGGATTTATTCGTGATAGTATTCATTAATGATATTCTGGTGTATTCTCGCACAGAATCAGAACATGTAGATTACTTGCGTATCGTACTTGGAATTCTTCGAGCTCGAGAACTAGATGCAAAATTTTCAAAGTACGATTTTTGGCTGAATTCCGTAACATTTCTGGGCCATGTCATTTCAAATGACGGTATTCGAGTTGATACTCAGAAAATTAAAGCGGTAAAGAATTGGCCAAGGCCTATGACGCCTACCGAAGTTCGTTGTTTTTTGGTATTGGCAGGTTATTATAGAAGATTCGTAGAGGGCTTTTCATCTATTTCACCTCCATTGACGAAGCTAACCCAGAAGTCAACTAAATTTCAATGGAATGATGCTTGTGAACGCAGCATCCAAGAGCTGAAGGACAGATTAACCTCAGCTCCAGTCTTAACACTTCCAGAAGGGTCAAATGGTTATGTGGTATACTGTGATACTTCCGGTGTTGGGTTAGGATGTGTGTTAATACAGCACGGTAGAGTTATTTCTTATGCTTCGAGACAGCTGCGGAAGCATGAATAGAACTATCCAACTCATGACCTCGAATTAGCTGCAGTTATTCATGCATTAAAGATATGGAGACATTACTTGTATGGCGTACATGCTGATATCTATACAGACCACAAGAGCCTCTAATACATTTTCAAGCAGAAGGAGTTAAACCTGCGGCAGAGGCGGTGGTTAGAATTTTTGAAAGATTATGATGTGACTATTTTGTACCATCCTGGAAAAGTAAATGTAGTAGCCGATGCGCTTAGCCGCCGATCAATGGGAAGTTTATGTGAAGTTCCTCCGGAAAGAAAAGAAATGATTCATGAGCTTTACCAGCTAGCGAATCTTGTAGTGCGTGTAATTGATTCAGGTAGTGCAGGGATTGGTATTAATGATCCCACGGTTTCGTCTCTGAATGTGGAAGTGAAAGAGCGTCAGTATGAAGATCCACAGTTGAGCCACTATAGAGACACATTTCATGAAAAAGAGAGATCTCCATTTAAAACTTCGATGGATGAGATCCTTAGATACCATGGAAGGCTATGTGTTTCGAATGTTACAAATTGCGCCGACGAATTCTGGAAGAAGCCCATTATTCACGGTATTCTATTCATCTAGGTGCAACAAAAATGTGCCACGATCTCAAATTGATATATTGGTGGGATGGCATGAAGAGAGACATAGCAGAATTTATAGCCCAATGTCCAAATTGCCAACAAGTAAAGATCGAACATCAGAAGCCAGGAGAGTAATTGCAAGCGATGGAAATCCCTACTTGGAAGTGGGAAGTGATCAATATGGATTTTATTATAGGATTATCTCGTTCCCGATGCAAGCATGATTCTATATGGGTGATCATGGACAGACTCACGAAAGCAGACCATTTTCTTTCAGTCAGAACCATATACTCCGCATAATATTATGCGAGGTTGTATCTCAAGAAAATTGTGCGACTTCATGGTGTTCCATTATCCATTATTATAGATAGAGGAGCACAGTTTACAGCCAAGTTCTGGAAGTCCTTTCAAGAAGTTCTAGGTACCAAGGTGAAGCTTAGTACAGCATTCCATCCGCAAACTGATGGGCAAGCCGAGCGTACTTTTAAGACTTTGGAGGATATACTCCGAGCATGTGTGCTGGATTTCGGTGGTAGTTGGGGTAATCACCTACCCCTTATTGAGTTTGCATATAACAATAGCTACCATTCTAGTATCCAAATGGCTCTGTATGAAGTTTTATATAGAAGAAAGTGTAGGTCCCCAATTGGATGGTTCGAAATAGGTGAAGTACAGTTAATAGGCCCTGAATTAGTTTAGCAAGCGGCAGAAAAAGTCAAAGTGATCCGAGATCGATTGTTGACAGCCCAAAGTCGCCAAAAGTCTTACGCGGACAACCGCCGGCGAGACTTGGAATTTCAGGTTGATGATTGGGTGGTTTTGAAGGTATCTCCAATGAAGGGAGTGATGAGATTTGGCAAGAAAGGGAAATTGAGTCTCAGCTACATTTGACCCTATAAAATTATACGTAAGGTGGGCCAAGTAGCCTATGAATTGGAATTGCCTTCGGAGCTTGAATCAGTTCACCCAGTTTTTCATGTCTCAATGCTCCACAAGTGTGTTGGAGATCCCAAGAGAATTGTTCCAATAGATGATGTACAAGTGACATAAAAGTTAGCATATGAAGAAGTACCCATTGCCATCTTAGACAAGCAAGTACGAAGACTTCGAAACAAGGGAGTGGCTTCAGTTACGGTTTTATGGTGGAATAACAATCGAGAAGAGATGACTTGGGAAGAGGAAGAGAAAATGAAATCCAAGTATCCACACTTATTCCAACCCCCAGGAGAGGTTCAAGATGAAACGCCGGCAATATAAGGTATGTATGTAGTAAATGAAGTGTAATAATTAGAGTATCAGAACACCCCTATTTCCATCATTACTCAGATATTATATCCCCTATCTTCGGGAGCTTTCGTAAGTCCTTCTTAGAGTATTACTGCGTTGTAGCCCTGTGAGGCAGATTATTATGGGTTGTTGTGACAGGACGGTAGCGCTATATTACAGGGAAAACTCTGGCGAAATTTTGGTAGAATTCCCGAGTACTTAACATTCGAGGACGAATATTCCAAAAGGGGGGAAGAATGTTACACCTCGGAACTTTGGGTTGCTGAGTGGTGAAGGGATAATGTAAGTTAAGGTGAACATGATGTCCCTACAAGTAAGAAGGGATACTTAATAATTCTAATTAAGATTCCAAAGAAGTTAGAGGACAGAGGGGAAAGTTCGTCAAATGAAACTTCAACGCAGTTCTGCAAAAAGGGGGTTTGACGGCCCTTCTTTGTACCGTCGGACTAGTCGACGCTTTGTCGATTGTGCCGTAAAATTGAGCCATAGCAAAGACCATTCCACGAACAGGTCAATGCTCCGTCGATCAGTTCGACGAACCGTCCTTCTCACCGTAGAATGAGAGGAAATAAAAGATTGCTCACTGGAAATTTAACGACTTCGACGGTCAGATCGACGCCCCGTCGATCGTACCGTATATCTCGGTCGGGACTGATTTCATGAATTAATATAAGGACCCCTCCTTCATTTTATTTCATTCCATCTTCCACTCTCCTTTCTTCAAGAAAATTTAGAACACTCTTCATCATTCATCCATAAGAAATCAAAGGAAAACCCTGATCAACTACACCAAATCCATGAAATCAAGTGTATGAAATCCATTAAAAGTTCATCTAAGCCAAGAAAACTCAAGAGAAGAAAGTTAGGGTTTTGGTGCAAGAAGAGAAGTTCCACTTGAGTATTGTTCATCCATTATCTAAGGTGAGTTTTATGACCATTTTATATGGTTTGAGTGGTTAAAAGTTGAAACACTTGGATAGTCGAAAGACAGAGAAATTGGGTCATCAATGTGTGAATAGTGTCATTGTTGAATAGTGATTGGGATGAACCATGAATGTATGTATGCTGTGATTGTGAATATGTTATAAGTGACATTTAGACCATGGAATAAGTATTATATATGAGAAAACGCGATAACAAGTTATAATCATAATTGTGGAGGAATCAAAGAGAAATGGTGAATTGTGGTAAGTGTAGATAAATGATGATTGTTGTTGCTGTATTATGAATGTTGTTATTAACATTTGGGAGTTGATATAGAATGTGGGAAAAGTAGTATAAACAAAGGAAGTGCTGCCCAATTTTCCCTAGAAATAGCAAAATGTTCTCACAGCCGACTAACTAATGTTAATGCGAATCCTCTTGAAGGTAGAAATGTGAGCACCAAAGGAAACCAAGCGAACGATAGATTAGTTAAGCGCGAAAGGTATGTGAGGCTAGTCCTTTCTTTCTATGGCATGAATCCCATAGTATGACTTTCCTTCCTCTCCATGAATCTCTTAACTTCTGGAAAATATGAGCCTATGTTCCTAAATGGCTACACAAGGTAATGAGTTAAAGTATAGAAGTTCTAGATGTTCATGATATGATGTTCCTGAAACGTCAATGATGTCATTTATTGCTTATACTCACCTCATATACTACTCCCTTCAAGGTGAGGCAGGATGTTAATGAGTGCTCCATAAGGAAATTAGGGGATCACGACCTTACGTCACCCCGATAAAGCATAGTTGTCCTTGAGTCTTTATGCATGCACTATGATGAGCATATTATGATGATGATATAACACCGCACCTATATGGCTGGAGAGTCACCCCTAAGTCCCTGAGAAATATAGCTATGGATCAAGCCTGTCTCCCTGGCCACCTGCGGGGATGACGCAGTGTCCACAAAAAAAAGGACGTTAGTACGAAGAATGTACTGAGTATGTAAAACATGATCAATATCAATATAGAAGCATAATAAGCAACATAAGAAATAGCATAAGATGGGAGATAGTAGTATCATCGTCAATAAGCACTTACCTTCCTTTCATAGGGACTTTCCATTTCTGGTGCGTGATTGTGTACATACATCCGTATTCGTATTCATATCCATACTCATTTACATTCATATCCATAATCATATTCTTATACATATTCTTATTCGTATTTGTATCATGTCCGTATTCATACTCATATCTATATCATATACATATCCATATCATATACATATCCATATCATATACATATCATACCCGACCACGAAGGTTCGGTGTTTCGCGTACCCTACCATGGTTAGGCTCAGTGATCATACATACCTGGCCAACCAAGCCTCAGTGTTACACATACCTGGCCCTACCCAGGCTCAGTGTTATCCGTACCCAACTGCAGTGGTGCGCGCGCATCGTCATATACATATATACATCTATATATTCTACCCGACCATATAAGCTCGGGGTTTCATGATATCCATAAATAGGCACACATACATATAAGCTCATAGGCATATTTAGCATTATCACTACTATCATCGTCATCATTATAGTTATCGCTATTATCGTCGTCATCATTACCATTATCGTCATTCATTACGTCTATCCTTATAGGATTGTTCGTCATATAAGGAATTTAGTACAATCTTAATACATATCAAGAATTATAAGCTTTGCAACTTTTTGAAGATAGAATCATTTGGAGAACATCATAGGCTCGTAGAAGAATAGATATTTGGCCAAAGAACCATGCCTTATGAAAGAATGGTTAGCCTTACATACCTTCCCGTTCAACTATTCTACACTTGCACGTTCTCCTCCAATGCTCACATTTCTACCTTCATTAGAGTAATACTATCATGAGAAATCGATGCTAGCATACATGACTAAGGCTAGATAAAATTGGACTGCATCTCATTTATTTATACGACATTCCTCCATATCATATATCAACTCCCAAACATCAATAATACATTCACAATATCATAACAATAGTCTTTATTCATCCACATTATCCATATCTCTCAATTCACTTCCAATTATCCATATCCATGGTCATAACACACATTTACATTCATTCATATACAATGTCTACCCCATGTTCTTAACATCATTTATAACATATCCGTATCACAACACATCAAGAATCATGACTTAATTCAAGCTATTACTCAAAATGGCACTATTTTCACATTCATGACCCATTTTTCTATGTCCTTCTACAATCCAAGTGTTTCAACTTTCAAATACCTTAAAAGACATGGAAATACCATAAATCTTACCTTATATGGTGTAGAGATGACCCTTGGGTGAAAACACCCCACTTGAGCAAAACCCTAGTTTCACCTTCACTTGGATTCCTTGCCTTGGATGAACTTTAATGGGCTTCTTACACTTGATTCACTTAGATTAATGATGTTGATCACTAATATCTCTTGAATTATTGTGGGAGAAGTGTGTAGAGATGTTTTATAGAGAAGGGGTGTGAAAGGAAATGAAATGAAATAAGACATCGATCCCTCATTAAATACACCAAATCTGTCCCGACCAGTTCTACGAACCAACATACGGTCCATATAAATTATACTGACCGTATCTCTGGCCGTAGATTTGGTCCAGAGAGGGGTGCCAATATGGGCTGATTATATGGTCCAACAAACGGTCCGTAGTTTTTATACGGCCAGTATATTTGGCCGTATAATCCCCAGTTTTTCGAAGTTCGTTCTCGTCGACTCGTTTGATCTCCAATTCTTATAGAACCTTCTTAGCACTTGTTTATCACCTCATTAACAATCTAAGGGACGTTATAACTCTTCCCCAAAGCATTATTAAATCCTCGTTAACTTGTTACTCGTAATTCCTTTTCGATACCTATCGTAAGCCTCGCCTTCTCTTGGCAAACTATCTTCCCTTATCTCGAACGTTTTTGAAATTTTAATTAGGGTCATCAAGTGTCATTCCTTACTTATCAAAATACCGTATACTTCATAAACATTATGTGAATATTTGAATTGTTTTAAGTATTCTTGAACCATGTTAGAATGATTTCGGATTAATACTTGAATGTGGGATCATTGGTGTTAACTTGACCACATGTGACTAAATTGGATATAAATGAAAAGCCGTTGAATTATGTGACAAGGGTTGTTAATGTTAGAATGCATTTGAAATAATTGTTGAAGTTGGAGATATAATTGTTGGTATTGTTGTTGATAATTTGGCCGAGTTGAATTCTCGGATTTGTTGTTGATAAATTGGCCGAGTTAGATTCTCGGGGATGGTGTATTTACAGGGGAAATGCTGCCGAAATTTCGGCAGAATATAAATGAATTCATTTGAAGAACTAAGACAAGCATATGTCGATGAGTCTAATGATTATGTCAATTCTCTTGAATGTAGACAAGCAAGTTTGGACAAATAAGCATAGCTAATTGGACGTGGGACAGGTATGTAAAGTCTAACCTTTCTTTGTTTTGGCATGTCCTAGAGCTAAGTAAGCTATGATACTTATCTTGGGGTAACTCTATTCTTTATTCCGAGCATGTTAATGACTTTTATTGACTTCTTGATGTGAGTATACTTATTATAGCCGAGCTTATTGTATGATTGAATAATAAGAAAAGTCTAAAGAGTTTTGTAAGTAGTAATGTCCTTAACTTTCGTAGACGGTCTCGGATTGCTTGAAAATGGTCGTAGAGGTTTCTATAATGAATGATGTCCATAACGATATTTGAAAGGTACTTGGTATGATTGTTGCTTTAATTTTCCAAAATTAGCTTCTGAAACGTTCGTAGAAGGTTCAGTACTTCAAACGCTCATAACTTTCTTATACTAAGTCGGATTGACCCGAAACTTGTTTTTTAGTCTTCAGGCGTCGGTAAGTATACTTATCCAAAGAGTCTTAAAAGTTGATTTATGTGCATTTAGCTTCTCACTACTCTGCTCGTGCATATGGTTGTTAACTTTCTTATGCTAAATCGGATTAACTGGAAACGTGTTTAGGGTTTACTAATGATTTCGAGAAAAAATAGTTTTGTACTAAAGGAAGCATAAAGTTGATTTCCAAAACCACTCCGAAGGGGGTGCGAGATTCTACTATTTAGACTTTCAAAACCACTCCGAAGGGGGTGCGAGATCCTACTATTTAGACTTTCAAAACCACTCCGAAGGGGGTGCGAGATTTTACTATTTCGTTTCAATTACGATTTATGTTTACATTCCATAGCATTATTTCTTTGTATTGATATTTGTGGATTAAGTTGTGTTGACATCATCAACATTAGTACTAATGTCGCAAGCGGCATGCCCGAAGGGGCCAGGACTATTATTATAATGTCGCAAGCGGCATGCCCGAAGGGGCCAGGACTCTTATTATTATGTCGCAAGCGGCATGCCCGAAGGGGTCATCATTATTATAATGTCGGACGCAGCATGCCCGAAGGGGCCATCATCATTATTATGTCAGAACCGGCATGCCCGAAGGGGCCACCATCATTAGTATTATACCGGCGGCATGCCCGAAGGGGCCATCATTATTATTATGCTGGAAGCGGCATGCCCGAAGGGGCCAGGACTATTATTATGTCGGAAGCAGCACGCCCGAAGGGGCCATCATTATTATTAAGCCGGAAGCGGCCGTCCAATGGGACTATTGTGATACTAAATTTAGATTGTGTATTCTAGAATTTGTGTATGCTGTATTTATATTGTGTGTGCCGGAAGTAGTTTAAGGCACTACATGGCACGGTTCAAAATGTTGTTCCAGGTTACTCCAGGTTGCCTCTAAATTGGTTTACTGTTATGCCTCCCCTTGTTTATGACTCAGTGATGCTTTACATATTCAGTACATATTCCGTACTGACCCCCTTTTCTTCGGGGGCTGAGTTTCATGCCGCGCAGGTACACCCAGATGAGTAGAACACTTTGCTAAAGGTGTTCCAGCGGGATTGGCGAGCTCCATCTCAGTTCGGAGTGTTGCCGGGTCAAATTACTTATGTCATGGTATTTTGTATATGTTAGAGACTTTGCAGACAGTGTCCCGTGGATGGGGCGTCGGGAAGTGCAAATCATTTGTAGATGTTGAAAGAGTACATATTTTCAGATAATTTCAGTTGGTAAAAAGCACGTAATTGATTGAAGGTTTTCATAATTTGTATAAAGACAATGATCTTTATTTGGAAAAGTTCCATGTTTTTAAATGTTTTTTAAATAACAAGCTTTGGTAGAGCGAATGTTCAAGGGTTCGCTCGACTCTGATGAGAGTCGGGTGCCCGTCATGCCCTATCAAGATTAGGGTGTGACAAAGTGGTATCAGAGCGGTTCGTCCTAGGAGTTGTCTGCAAAGTCGTGTCTAGTAGAGTCTTGTTTATCGGTGTGTTGTGCACCACATTTATAAACAGGAGGCTACGAGACATTAATAGGGTGTCATTATTTTTTTCGTATCTAACAGGAGGCTATCAAGAATTATAAGCTTTGTAACTTTTTGAAGATAGAATCATTTGGAGAACATCATAGGCTCGTAGAAGAATAGATATTTGGCCAAAGAACCATGCCTTATGAAAGAATGGTTAGCCTTACATACCTTCCCCTTCAACTATTCTACACTTGCACGTTCTCCTCCAATGCTCACATTTCTACCTTCATTAGAGTAATACTATCATGAGAAATCGATGCTAGCATACATGACTAAGGCTAGATAAAATTGGACTGCATCTCATTTATTTATACGACATTCCTCCATATCATATATCAACTCCCAAACATCAATAATACATTCACAATATCATAACAATAGTCTTTATTCATCCACATTATCCATATCTCTCAATTCACTTCCAATTATCCATATCCATGGTCATAACACACATTTACATTCATTCATATACAATGTCTACCCCATGTTCGTAACATCATTTATAACATATCTGTATCACAACACATCAAGAATCATGACTTAATTCAAGCTATTACTCAAAATGGCACTATTTTCACATTCATGACCCATTTTTCTATGTCCTTCTACAATCCAAGTGTTTCAACTTTCAAATACCTTAAAAGACATGGAAATACCATAAATCTTACCTTATATGGTGTAGAGATGACCCTTGGGTGAAAACACCCCACTTGAGCAAAACCCTAGTTTCACTTGGCAAACTATTTTCCCTTATCTCGAACGTTTTTGAAATTTTAATTAGGGTCATCAAGTGTCATTCCTTACTTATCAAAATACCGTATACTTCATAAACATTATGTGAATTGTTTGAATTGTTTTAAGTATTCTTGAACCATGTTAGAATGATTTCGGATTAATACTTGAATGTGGGATCATTGGTGTTAACTTGACCACATGTGACTGAATTGGATATAAATGAAAAGCCGTTGAATTATGTGACAAGGGTTGTTAATGTTAGAATGCATTTGAAATAATTGTTGAAGTTAGAGATATAATTGTTGGTATTGTTGTTGATAATTTGGCCGAGTTGAATTCTCGGATTTGTTGTTGATAAATTGGCCGAGTTAGATGCTCGGGGATGGTGTATTTACAGGGGAAATGCTGCCGAAATTTCGGCAGAATATAAATGAATTCATTTGAAGAACTAAGACAAGCATATGTCGATGAGTCTAATGATTATGTCAATTCTCTTGAATGTAGACTAGCAAGTTTGGACAAATAAGCGTAGCTAATTGGACGTGGGACAGGTATGTAAAGTCTAACCTTTCTTTCTTTTGGCATGTCCTAGAGCTAAGTAAGCTATGATACTTATCTTGGGGTAACTCTATTCTTTATTCCGAGCATGTTAATGACTTTTATTGACTTCTTGATGTGAGTATACTTATTATAGCCGAGCTTATTGTATGATTGAATAATAAGAAAAGTCTAAAGAGTTTTGTAAGTAGTAATGTCCTTAACTTTCGTAGACGATCTCGGATTGCTTGAAAATGGTCGTAGAGGTTTCTATAATGAATGATGTCCATAACGATATTTGAAAGGTACTTGGTATGATTGTTGCTTTAATTTTCCAAAATTAGCTTCTGAAACGTTCGTAGAAGGTTCAGTACTTCAAACGCTCATAACTTTCTTATACTAAGTCGGATTGACCCGAAACTTGTTTCTTAGTCTTCAGGCGTCGGTAAGTATACTTATCCAAAGACTCTTAAAAGTTGATTTATGTGCATTTAGTTTCTCACTACTCTACTCGTGCATATGGTTGTTAACTTTCTTATGCTAAATCGGATTAACTAGAAATGTGTTTAGGGTTTACTAATGATTTCGAGAAAAATTAGTTTTGTACTAAAGGAAGCATATAGTTGATTTCCAAAACCACTCCGAAGGGGGTGCGAGATTCTACTATTTAGACTTTCAAAACCACTCCGAAGGGGGTGCGAGATTCTACTATTTAGTCTTTCAAAACCACTCCGAAGGGGGTGCGAGATTTTACTATTTCGTTTCAATTACGATTTATGTTTACACTCCATAGCATTATTTCTTTGTATTGATATTTGTGGATTAAGTTGTGTTGACACCATCAAAATTAGTATTAATGTCGCAAGCGGCATGCCCGAAGGGGCCAGGACTATTATTATAATGTCGCAAGCGGCGTGCCCGAAGGGGCCAGGACTCTTATTATTATGTCGCAAGCGGCATGCCCGAAGGGGTCATCATTATTATAATGCCGGACGCGGCATGCCCGAAGGGGCCATCATCATTATTATGTCAGAACCGGCATGCCCGAAGGGGCCACCATCATTAGTATTATGCCGGCGGCATGCCCGAAGGGGCCATCATTATTATTATGCTGGAAGCGGCATGCCCGAAGGGGCCAGGACTATTATTATGCCGGAAGCAGCATGCCCGAAGGGGCCATCATTATTATTAAGCCGGAAGCGACCGTCCAATGGGACTATTGTGATACTAAATTTAGATTTTGTATTCTAGAATTTGTGTATGCTGTATTTATATTGTGTGTGCCGGAAGTAGTGTAAGGCACTACATGGCACGGTTCAAAATGTTGTTCCAGGTTACTCCAGGTTGCCTCTAAATTGGTTTACTGTTATGCCTCCCCTTGTTTATGACTCAGTGATGCTTTACATATTCAGTACATATTCCGTACTGACCCCCTTTTCTTCGGGGGCTGAGTTTCATGCCGCGCAGGTACACCCAGATGAGTAGAACACTTTGCTAAAGGTGTTCCAGCGGGATTGGCGAGTTGCTAATGTAGATTGTTGGTGTAGTTTATGAATTTGAAAAAAGGAAATATGTTGTTATTGTTCTTGTTGAATTTGGAAGGTTTCGGGCGAAGTAATATGTTGATTGGGTTGTTTGGAACATTATGTGAATTGTTTGAAGTATTCTTGAACCATGTTAGAATGATTTCGGATTAATACATGAATGTGGGATCATTGGTGTTAACTTGACCATATGTGACTGAATTGGATATAAATGAAAAGCCGTTGAATTATGTGACAAGGGTTGTTAATGTTAGAATGCATTTGAAATAATTGTTGAAGTTGGAGATATAATTGTTGGTATTGTTGTTGATAATTTGGCCGAGTTGAATTCTCGGATTTGTTGTTGATAAATTGGCCGAGTAAGATTCTCGGGAATAGTGTATTTACAGGGGAAATCCTGCTGAAATTTCGGCAGAATATAAATGAATTCATTTGAAGAACTAAGACAAGCATATGTCAATGAGTCTAATGATTATGTCAATTCTCTTGAATGTAGACTAGCAAGTTTGGACAAATAAGCGTAGCTAATTGGACGTGGGACAGGTATGTAAAGTCTAACCTTTCTTTCTTTTGGCATGTTCTAGAGCTAAGTAAGCTATGATACTTATCTTGGGGTAACTCTATTCTTGATTCCGAGCTTGTTAATGACTCTTATTCACTTCTTGATGTGAGTATACTTATTATAGCCGAGCTTATTGTATGATTGAATAACAAGAAAAGTCTAAAGAGTTCTGCAAGTAGTAATGTCCTTAACTTTCGTAGACGGTCTCGGGCTGCTTGAAAATGGTCGTAGAGGTTTCTATAATGAATGATGTCCATAACGATATTTGAAAAGTACTTGGTATGATTGTTGCTTTAATTTTCCAAAAATAGCTTCTGAAATGTTCGTAGAAGGTTCTGTACTTCAAACGCTCATAACTTTCTTATACTAAGTCGGATTGATCCGAAACTTGTTTCTTAGTCTTCAGGCGTCGGTAAGTATACTTATCCAAAGAGTCTTAAATGTTGATTTATGTGCATTTAGTTTCTCACTACTCTGCTCGTGAATATGGTTGTTAACTTTCTTATGCTAACTCAGATTAACTGGAAACGTGTTTAGGGTTTACTAATGATTTCGAGAAAAATTAGTTTTGTACTAAAGGAAGCATAAAGTTGATTTCCAAAACCACTCCGAAGGGGGTGCGAGATTCTACTATTTAGACTTTCAAACCCACTCCGAAGGGGGTGCGAGATTTTACTATTTAGACTTTCAAAACCACTCCGAAGGGGGTGCGAGATTTTACTATTTCGTTTCTATTACGATTTATGTTTACACTCCATAGCATTATTTCTTTGTATTGATATTTGTGGATTAAGTTGTTTTGACACCATCATCATTAGTATTAATGTTGCAAGCGGCATGCCCGAAGGGGCCAGGACTATTATTATAATGTCGCAAGCGGCATGCCCGAAGGGGCCAGGACTATTATTATAATGTCGCAAGCGGCATGCCCGAAGGGGCCTGGACTCTTATTATTATGTCGCAAGCGGCATACCCGAAGGGGTCATCATTATTATAATCCCGGACGCGGCATGCCCGAAGGGGCCATCATCATTATTATGTCAGAACCGGCATGCCCGAAGGGGCCACCATCATTAGTATTATGCCGGCGGCATGCCCGAAGGGGCCATCATTATTATTATGCTGGAAGCGGCATGCCCGAAGGGGCCAGGACTATTATTATGCCGGAAGCAGCATGCCCGAAGGGGCCATCATTATTATTAAGCCGGAAGCGGCCGTCCGATGGGACTATTGTGATACAAAATTTAGATTTTGTATTCTAGAATTTGTGTATGCTATATTTATATTGTGTGTGCCGGATGTAGTGTAAGGCACTACATGGCACGGTTCAAAATGTTGTTCCAGGTTACTCTGGGTTGCCTCTAAATTGGTTTACTGTTATGCCTCCCCTTTTCTTCGGGGGCTGCGTTTCATGCCGCGCAGGTACACCCAGATGAGTAGAAGACTTTGCTAAAGGTGTTCCAGCGGGATTGGCGAGCTCCATCTCAGTTTGGAGTGCTGCCGGGTCAAAGTACTTATGTCATGGTATTTTGTATATGTTAGAGACTTTGCAGACAGTGTCCCGTGGATGGGGCGTCGGGAAGTGCGAATCATTTGTAGATGTTGAAAGAGTACGTATTTTCAGATGATATCAGTTGGTAAAAAACACGTAATGGATTGAAGGTTTTCATACTTTGTATAAAGACAATGATCTCTATTTGGAAAAGTTCCATGTTTTTAAAAGTTTTTGAAATAACAGGATTTGGTAGAGCGAATGTTTAAGGGTTCGCTCGACTATGATGAGAGTCGGGTGCCCGTCATGCCCTATCAAGATTAGGGTGTGACAAAGTGGTATCAGAGCGGTTCGTCCTAGGAGTTGTCTGCAAAGTCGTGTCTAGTAGAGTCTTGTTTATCGGTGTATTGTGCACCACATCTATAAACAGGAGACTACGAGACATTAATAGGGTGTCATTCTTTCTTTCGTATCTAAGATCGTGCGATAGAGCCCAGTCGTAGGAAATGAAGTCCCTTGTACTAACCTTTGATGTAACGACTCAACTCCGTAGGCCGCGACTAGTGTCCGTGCTGGACACCCAAACGTACCCAATAACCCAGACTAGCATATCAGCAAAATATTTTTAAATGTTAAAGTCAATTGGCGTTAGTAATCAGCATAAATGAACCGACATAGTACATGGGAGCCGATAAGACTGTCACAGATCATATCATCCCAAAACATATACAAAACCCACACAAGTATGTCTACAGAACTCTACAGATTATAACAGAATCATAAGACGGGACAGGGCCCCGTCATACCCCTGAATAGCATACATATATACATTAGCAGCAGACTGTACCAACATATAGGCTCTGGACAAAAGAGCACTCCCAAAATAGCAGAATAGATGTCCTAGGCAGGCGGGTCAGCAAATCTGTCGTCTGTACCTGCGCGGCATGAAAACGCAGCCCCCGAAGGAAGGGGGTCAGTACGAAATATGTACTGAGTATGTAAAGCACGGAACGTAGTAAACAAAGTCATAATCGAAGCATAAGATACGGAAAAAGAACTAAATATCCAGATTAGCAAAATGCTGATCATATAGCATAAATAGTATTCGCTGAAAACATATGTCGTACCTGGTCCCATTACGGAACAAGATCATAACCGAAACAGAACTTACAAAGAAGTGAGTGTCACATCCGAAGTATCAAATGCATATTTTCAAAACATGAGGAGTGTGTACAGAAACATATACCATATCATATCCGACCCCTGCCAAGGGACTCGGCAAACAGAACGTGGCCACCCCCCGACGCTGGTGCCACCACACATAAGGAGCAGAATAGGGGATAACCCCGTAACATAACATATCATGTCAGATGGCCATATCAGATCATATCATATCAGAATGTGTGTACATGGCACAACATACTCCACAACCCATGTACATATATACCTGCCCCCTCACATCGAGGCACGACGAATAATGCAGTGTAATACGCTTGACAACATATCCTGGCCCGGGCTCAGTGGGGGAAACATTGAGGCATCCACGAATGGAGTAGTGAGAAACTAAATGCAATAAAAATACCATATATTTCCAGAGACTCAATGACGCATATCGGATGACAAATCAAACCAATGAAATCGGACAGAATCATAGTAAATGTATGTCGTATGTCATAATGAGTTACGGAAGAATAATCCTTCTGGGATCATTTTCATATTCCAAAATAGTTTACCAGACTCGAGGGAATCATTAAAACAATTTTCCTTAGTAGTTAAAAGGATTGTTAAAACGTTTCATTTTATATTGTTCGAAAATAAGGCAATAGTACACTAAAAGGCAAAGCGAGAAAAGTGGGAGACTAAATGAGACACAAAATATCATACCTTTACAGAGATTCAATAAAGTATTTAGAATAAATATCATTGGTAGTTAGAAGAGTAGTTAAGGCGTTTCCTTTAGAACCGCTTGAAATTAAGTTATAAACACAAAAAGGGTAAAGTCGGAAATAGTGGGCCCACCTCGGGACAACCGAAGCGGTGGGCTCAAATTACGTATATTAAGCTTATGGAGTCACCTACGGAGGTCCTAGGGACATTTCATAACTTTCTAGACAATTTGCGGAAGTTTACACAATTCTTTAACAAAACATACTTATAGGGTTCAATTCCAGTGAATGAAGAAGGGACAATTTGAAACGCGGATTCCGAAAGACAGAATATTTCCCGAGGCTCGAATCCGATCCTAGTACATCTAGGACATGCCAAAAGAAGAATTGAGATAGCTTTACATACCTTTTATGCTTTTTACGCCTTTCCAAGTTCACATCCCGTTTCATCCAAAATCTACAAATGGTCACATTTACCAAATGTTAACCCTAAGACTTTAGGCCTTAAATATCAAATCAACACTTTTCTACAGAAATTTGGGCAGCATTTCCCCTATACATATAGCATCCCCGAGAATTCAACTCGGCCAAAACAATCAACAACAACCCAATAACAACACTAACAACAACAACAATAACTACAAGACACAATATGGCATAACTAGTTCCCTTTCTAACATAGTGCGATACTTCCATTTCAACTTCAAATTTCCAAACAAATCTCAAGGGTTTCACATTCATCATTAATCAAGATCATCACAATATAATTTGGAAGCATTTCATATCAATTCCACAAAATATTCACAAGATATACACAATATACAAGCTTTCCACCAAAGTCATAATTCCACCAAAACTTCTAATCTTTAACAAACATTTTCATAACATGTTTCTATCTTCCAACTTCATCAACAATCATCATAATTTACACCTTACCACTTTATTTCCACAATATCATAAAATCATATTAGAATGACATAACCTTTTACATTCCATTTCAATGTCAACTTAAATCATATTACCTTCCTTTACATTATAAGGATCACAACAACACAACCAACATATTAAACAAAATTAATTCATTCCCATTCTAATCTCCATATACCACACGGCCAATACCTATATTTCCAACTTCAACCAAATTAATTCAACTTTCATTCTCAATATGAATTCCATCATACTCACAACTAGAATACAACATAAATTTAACTCACCATACGTATATAACATACATACACCCACGGCTACATGCCAACTTACTTACCCACTTTGCAAACTTCCATATTTCCATACTTTCTACTCATTTCTACATACTACAACACAAACAAACCTTCATAACATAATAACATGGAATGAATTCTTACCTTTTTCTCCAATCTTCTTCACTTAACCAAAGTGCGGAAACGATGAAACGGATGAACCATCTTCCGAAATAATCATACCACGTTGTAGAGGGTACTTGAATTGGTAGGAATACTACAAGAAAACAATTTTTGGAACAAGATTTAAGGTACTCAATTTCCATGGGTCTTGGCCGAAATGGCCCTTTGTTTTTGTTCTTCATCTTTTGTGTTTCTTGAAGATTCTAATGGATAAAGTGATAATATATGGTCCCTTTCATCTATTTTAACACATGGAAAATTCATTAATTCTTTTGTGGGTTTGGGCCATGGATTTAGCCGGCCACCCTCTTAAACTTGGGCCTCATTTTTTTTTTCATTTTTCTTGGGCCAAACCGGTTGGTCCCGAGTTGGGCATATCCCACTGACCTTTCGACGTTAAAACGTCCATATCTCCTTGTACCGACTTCACCTAGGAACCCACGACCTATGGTTGGAAAGCTAATTCAATTATCTATAACTTCTATCTCGTGGTATGTTTCCAAATTCCAAACTTATAATACCGTTTTTGCCCCTCCAAGTCAGGTCACCTGGAAACGTTTTCTTAAAAATATTCGTTTGGAGGGCTTCCACTTTGATTTGGCCCAAGGGTCCTTCATGAGTTGTGTTTAACTTTACATATGTGATTCATATAGCTTGTCACATGTTCCAAAAAAAAATCTTGACGTGTGGGCCCCACCTCAGCTTGCAAATAATCCGACGTTCAAAAATACGGGATATAACATCCTCCCCCCCTTTAGAACATTCGTCCTCGAATGTTAGATTAATCTTATAGGGTCTGTAAGTACTTCGGGGGAGTTTATTTTTATGGTCGGCTCATGTGATACACATTCATTATTGAATACAACCAAGTAAGGATATTTCTTCTTGATTTCCTCTTCAGTTTCCCAGGTCATCTCTTCCCTGTTATCGTTTTGCCACAGCACCTTAACGGAAGCTACATCTTTATTCGGCAATCTCCTTACCTGGCAATCCAGAATGGCTACAGGCTGCTCTTCGTACGATAGCTCCTCCGTCACCCGAATATTATTTGCTGGAAATATTCTAGGAGGACCGCCGACACATTTGCGGAGCATAGATACATGAAATGCCAGATGTACCGCATCCAAATCAGATGGTAAATCTAACTCGTAGGCAACATTCCCAATCTTTCAAATAATCTGATAGGGTCCGATATATCGCGGACTGAGCTTACTCTTTTTGCCGAATCGCATTACGCCTCTCATAGGCGATACTTTCAAAAATACCCAATCGCCGACCTGGAACTCTAAGGGTCGACACCGTTTGTCAGCATACGATCTCTGTCGACTCTGGGCTGCTAATTGTCTTTCTCAGATGAGTTTCACCTTATCAACAGCCTGCTGGATCATATCGGGAGCGATTAACTCTGTTTCGCCGAAATCGAACCAGCCGATCGGTGACCTGCATTTTTTGCCATACAAAGCCTCGTATTAAGCTAGAATCATAGCTGTCATTATAAGCAAACTCGATCAACGGCAGATGATCGTCCCGACTACCTCTGAGTTCAATAATACAGGCTCGCAACATATCTTCTAGCGTCTGTATAGTGTGCTCGGCCTGTCCGTCGCTCTGAAGATGGAATACTGTGCTCAGACTTACCTGAGCCCCTAATTCTTCCTGAAAAAAAATCTCCTGAAATTAGTCGTAAATTGAGCACCTCTGTCAGTGATGATAGATATAGGAACTCTGCGGAGTCTCACTATGTCTTTAATACCTAGCCTGGCATAATCCTCAGCTAAATAAGTGGTTCTGACGGGAAGAAAATGGACTGATTTTTTTTTGTCAGCCTATCCACAGTAACCCATATGGAAATCATACTTCCGTGGCGTGCGAGGCAGACCTGTAATGAAGTCCCTATGAATTATCTCCGATTTCTAGGTCAGAATTTCCATTTCCTGCAACAGTCCACCCGGCTTCTGATGTTCAATTTTGGCCTGCTGACAATTTGGGCACTGGACGACGAACTCTGCGATATCCCATTTCATGCCATCCGACCAATATAGACATCTGAGGTCATGGTACATTTTAGTGGATTCAGGATAAACAGAATACCGAATATTATGCGCTTCGCCCATAATTGGCCGTCGCAGCCCTACAACGTTAGGCACACATAATCTGCCTCTGTATACTAATACCCTACCGGGTGAGACCTCAAAATGGGTCCTTTCCTTATCAAAGGTTGTATCTCTGTACCATACCGGAATAGAATCCTCGAACTGGCGCTGTTTTACCTCTTCCATAATCGATGATTCAGCAACTTCTCGGACAAAAATTTCAATATCTTCTAAATCGACCAAACGGACTCCAAGGCTAGCTGACTGATGAGTTTTACAAACCAATTCTTTGTTTCTGAATGTACGTCGGTCAAGCCGTCCATAGATTGACGACTAAGTGCGTATGCCACAACGTTAGCTTTTCTAGGGTGGTACAAAATATTAACATCATAATCTTTTAATAATTCGAACCATCTTCTCTGCCGCGAATTCAGCTCCTTTTTCTTAAAATATATATACTGGGGGCTCTTAGGGTCCATATAGATATCAACACGGACCCCATGTAAGTAATGCCGCCATATCTTTTCTTTCTAACCTACAACTTGATTTTCTCCGTACGAGACCTTAACAGAATCACAATTATATAGTACACAACCTTATCCGATAGCTGGCACTCAAGTAATATACTTAATGTTGCTGTTTATATCTTAGTAATCACCTTCTTCCTTCATACCCATTCTTTATCTGTCGTTCTATTTTCTCGATAATCGAATAATTCGATATTCACATGATTCATCATTTCATGCCATAAGTTTTCCTTTGCCCTGCGCTATTTCATTTTAGTTCTCTTTCGCAATTAACTTCGTGCTTTGCCCGTCGACACTTTTAGAGGCTCCGCTTAATTACGTTTCTTACGGTTCACTTTTTTTTTTGACATTTTGATCTCCTTACCTTCCACTCAATTATTCTCTTTTCTTTCCAAACATCGTTGTATTAGAATCTTCCAATCTCAACCAGTAGCAAAATAAATATCAGTCTACTTCGTAACATCTATACCATACCTTTCCCCTTTTCTCGTAAATTCTGTCCAGTTAATGTTTTCCATATATTACAACATTGGATATTAGGGTTCACCAATCAATCGACATATCATAAATTGGGGGGGGGGGGGGGGGCGCTACACATACATATATATATATCACTGCCATTTCTTTTACAATACATCTTCAATCACTTGTTCAAATTTACTCTAATTTCAGAGCTGCGCTGCTTTTTCTTCCTTTTTAGCAATCTAATCCGTCTCAGCTCGTGTGACCCCTATAAAGTTTCTTACCTTTCCACATATCCTAATTCCCTTTAGGTTACCCCGAATTTCCTATTCGTCTCTTATATCTATGTTTGCGAAAATATTTGTACATTTCCCAGGGGGTCACCTATCCCAGAATTGCTCTGGCCCTGGCACGCTTAACCTTACAACTTTAATGCATTTAAGCACGTTAAGGCCGGTATAAGTACACCAATTGCCCCGCACGTCCTTTGTCACGCAATTTAAGACAAGTCGGGGTCTTGACAGCTTTTCAGAACATTCTCGTAGCGGGTCCCACCCCGACCTAGCGAGAATTCTTTTATTTTTCTGACTATATCGTCTTCAATATTTACCTCCATGTATATATATTATATATATGTGAGTCGTGAGCGAACCACTCAATTCCCGACTACTTGTCATACACTTTGTATCCTTTCAATTAGAGAAAACTTGATCGTTGGACATTTTTGCCCTTCCACATATTTTTCCCTTCACATGGGCTGTGCTAAAGCAAAAGGGGGTTGGAACATATTTCTAGTCCATTTAAATAAATTGCGAATTTGATACTAATATATACTTTCTCGAGATAAAATTTTTCAAATAAGGGTAATGCTTCTTACAAATGACATGGAGGGTATCTCTTAAACTTTAATCCAACACAGTAGGTTTGCCCTATCGGTATCGACCCTCAAGACATGTTAAGAATTTATATCTCATTTTCCTCTTCATATTCCTAGAAATATTTGGGCAGAGGTTCCTCTGTATTTCTTACTATCCCAAAACCTGTACACAGGAAATACCAACCATGCCTCACAGGGCCAACACATATACGTATATACATATCATATCATATCGCATCATAGCCACACGGGGCTAACAATTTCAAATAAAAGTATAAAGATGCCGAGGCTTACCTCACATGCCCAACTCAAACTGCACCTACTACACTTTCCTGTTTATTTTTTTTCTTTCCAATCTTCAGCTTCATGTTTCAATCGTATTTCAAACACCTTACCCAGCATACATCTTTCATACCATTACTTACCTGTGTACTGTGTAGCTTCCAATATCATCAGTCACTATCTTACGTCGATACCGTTCTCCAGCTGAAATCAGAGGTTATTAAAAAAAAGGAATTCATTTCCTACAGCTGGCTCTATCGCACGATCTAAGATTCAAAGAAAGGTAACACCCTAAATATCCTGTAGCCTCCTGTTTATAGATGTGGTGCACAATACACCGATAAACAAGACTCTACTAGACACGGTGTGTAGACACTCCGAGGACGAACCGCTCTGATACCACTTTTGTAACGACCCAACTCCGTAGGCCGCGACTAGTGTCCGTGCTAGACACCCAAACGTACCCAATAACCCAGACTAGCATATCAGCAGAATATTTTTAAATGTAAAAGTCAATTGGCATTAGTAATCAGCATAAATGAACCGACATAGTACATGGGAGCCGATAAGGCTGTCACAGATCATATCATCCCAAAACATATACAAAACCCACACAAGTATGTCTACAGACCTCTACAGATTATAACAGAATCATAAGACGGGACAGGGCCCCGTCATACCCCTGAATAGCATACATATATACAATAGCAGCAGACTGTACCAACATATAGGCTCTGGACAAAAGAGCACTCCCAAAATAGCAGAATAGATGTCCTAGGCAGGCGGGTCAGCAAATCTGTCGTCTGTACCTGCGCGGCATGAAAACGCAGCCCCCGAAGGAAGGGGGTCAGTACGAAATATGTACTGAGTATGTAAAGCACGGAACGTAGTAAACAAAGTCATAATCGAAGCAGAAGATACGGAAAATGAACTGAATATCCAGATTAGCAAAATGCTGATCATATAGCATAAATAGTATTCGCTGAAAACATATGTCGTACCTGGTCCCATTACGGAACAAGATCATAACCGAAACAGAACTTACAGAGAAGTGAGTGTAACATCCGAAGTATCAAATGCATATTTTCAAAACATGAGGAGTGTGTACAGAAACATATACCATATCATATCCGACCCCTGCCAAGGGACTCGGCAAACAGAACGTGGCCACCCCCCGACGCTGGTGCCACCACACATAAGGAGCAGAATAGGGGATAACCCCGTAACATAACATATCATGTCAGATGGCCATATCAGATCATATCATATCAGAATGTGTGTACATGGCACAACATACTCCACAACCCATGTACATATATACCTGCCCCCTCACATCGAGGCACGGCGAATAATGCAGTGGAATACGCTTGACAACATATCCTGGCCCGGGCTCAGTGGGGGAAACATTGAGGCATCCACGAATGGAGTAGTGAGAAACTAAATGCAATAAAAATACCATATATTTCCAGAGACTCAATGACGCATATCGGATGACAAATCAAACCAATGAAATCGGACAGAATCATAGTAAGTGTATGTCGTATGTCATAATGAGTTACGGATGAATAATCCTTCTGGGATCATTTTCATATTCCAAAATAGTTTACCAGACTCGAGGGAATCATTAAAACAATTTTCCTTAGTAGTTAAAAGGATTGTTAAAACGTTTCATTTTATATTGTTCGAAAATAAGGCAATAGTACACTAAAAGGCAAAGCGGGAATATTGGGAGACTAAATGAGACACAAAATATCATACCTTTACAGAGATTCAATAAAGTATTTAGAATAAATATCATTGGTAGTTAGAAGAGTAGTTAAGGCGTTTCCTTTAGAACCGCTTGAAATTAAGTTATAAACACAAAAAGGGTAAAGTCGGAAATAGTGGGCCCACCTCGGGACAACCGAAGCGGTGGGCTCAAATTACGTATATTAAGCTTATGGAGTCACCTACGGAGGTCCTAGGGACATTTCATAACTTTCTAGACAATTTGCGGAAGTTTACACAATTCTTTAACAAAACATACTTATAGGGTTCAATTCCAGTGAATGAAGAAGGGACAATTTGAAACGCGGATTCCGAAAGACAGAATATTTCCCGAGGCTCGAATCCGATCCTAGTACATCTAGGACATGCCAAAAGAAGAATTGAGATAGCTTTACATACCTTTTATGCTTTTTATGCCTTTCCAAGTTCACTTCCCGTTTCGTCCAAAATCTAAAAATGGTCACATTTACCAAATGTTAACCCTATGACTTTAGGACTTAAATATCAAATCAACACTTTTCTATAGAAATTTGGGCAGCATTTCCCCTATACATATAGCATCCCCGAGAATTCAACTCGGCCAAAATAAACAACAACAACCCAATAACAACACTAACAACAACAACAATAACTACAAGACACAATATGGCACAACTAGTTCCCTTTCTAACATAGTGCGATACTTCCATTTCAACTTCAAATTTCCAAACAAATCTCAAGGGTTTCACATTCATCATTAATCAAGATCATCACAATATAATTTGGAAGCATTTCATATCAATTCCACAAAATATTCACAAGATATACACAATATACAAGCTTTCCACCAAAGTCATAATTCCACCAAAACTTCTAATCTTTAACAAACATTTTCATAACATGTTTCTATCTTCCAACTTCATCAACAATCATCATAATTTACACCTTACGACTCATTTCAACAATATCATAAAATCATATTAGAATGACATAACCTTTTACATTCCATTTCAATGCCAAGTTAAATCATATTACCTTCCTTTACATTATAAGGATCACAACAACACAACCAACATATTAAACAAAATTAATTCATTCCCATTCTAATCTCCATATACCACACGGCCAATACCTATATTTCCAACTTCAACCAAATTCATTCAACTTTCATTCTCAATATGAATTCCATCATACTCACAACTAGAATACAACATAAATTTAACTCACCATACGTATATAACATACATACACCCACGGCTACATGCCAACTTACATACCCACTTTGCAAACTTCCATATTTCCATACTTTCTACTCATTTCTACATACTACAACACAAACAAACCTTCATAACATAATAACATGGAATGAATTCTTACCTTTTTCTCCAATCTTCTTCACTTAACCAAAGTGCGGAAACGATGAAACGGATGAACCATCTTCCGAAATAATCATACCACGTTGTAGAGGGTACTTGAATTGGTAGGAATACTACAAGAAAATAATTTTTAGAACAAGATTTAAGGTACTCAATTTCCATGGGTCTTGGCCGAAATGGCCCTTTGTTTTTGTTCTTCATCTTTTGTGTTTCTTGAAGATTCTAATGGATAAAGTGATAATATATGGTCCCTTTCATCTATTTTAACACATGGAAAATTCATTAATTTTTATGTGGGTTTGGGCCATGGATTTGGCCGGCCACCCTCTTATACTTGGGCCTCATTTTTTTTTTCATTTTTCTTTGGCCAAACCGGTTGGTCCCGAGTTGAGCATAGCCCACTGACCTTTCGACCTTAAAACGTCCATATATCCTTGTACCGACTTCACCTAGGAACCCACGACATATGGTTGGAAAGATAATTAAATTATCTATAACTTCTATCTCTTGGTATTTTTTCAAATTCCAAACTTATAATACAGTTTTTGCCCCTCCAAGTCAGGTAACCCGGAAACGTTTTTTTAAAAATATTCGTTTGGAGGGCTTCTACTTTGATTTGGCCCAAGGGTCCTTCATGAGTTGTGTTTAACTTTACATATTTGATTCATATAGCTTGTCACATGTTCCAAAAAAATATCTTTACGTGTGGGCCCAACCTCAGCTTGCAAATAATCCGACGTTGAAAAATACGGGATATAACATTTGATTTCAGCTAAAGAACCATATCAACAGAAGAAAGCGACCGATGACATTAGCAGTTACAAAGTATAGCGGTAAGTAACGGTGCGGAAGAGGCATGTTGGATAAAGTAAGAATATTGAAATGTAAAGTGGGGGATGAAGGTGAAGGTGAATATTAAGGAATGAAAAGGCTAAATTAGTAATTGTTATGGAGAAAGACGTGTTACAAGAATGTCTCGGAATCTGTAAGACTTCGACTTGCTCCAGATCATGTAATGAAGGTCATGCGGTGAGGTGGATGTGATTATATCGTCATTAATGCACTGAATTTCATCAAAGTTTCGATGTTAAGCGTGCTAAGTTGAGAGAAATATTAGGATGGGTGACCCCCTGGGAAGTGTGCAAGAAATCCTATAGATTTAGACATAAGAGACAAATGGGAAGCTAGAGTAGCCTAAGGGAAATTAGAGTATACGGAATGGCTGGAAACCTTAAGAGGTCGCATAGGACGAGGCAGACATGAAAATAAAGGAGTAGCTTATAGCCACACTGGATCGTCAAGTGAAGATTGCGTACCAAAGACGTGGATTCTGTTAAGATACCGTGGCGAAACAATAATAGAGAGGAAATGACCTGGAAAGCCGAAGAAAAGATGAAGAAGAAGTACCCCTACTTATTCCCTATGCCTACAGGTAATCTGAATTTCCAAAGCGGATACGTGGAATGAAGAATGAGCTGTATAAGATAGCTATAAAAGAGATCTCCCCGAAGTGTTATAAGACCCCATAAGATCAGTTGAACATTCGAGGACGAATGTTCTAAAGGGGGGAGGGTGTTATATCCTGCATTTCGTACATTCGGATAAATCAAGACAATTGCGAGAAGTTAAGGGAAAGGCTATATTTTTTATCTTGGTTAACACAAAAGTTGTTTATGAAAAATTTTGACGTGAAAATATTAAGAAAGGATAGGGGCAAAAAGGGAAATTCACAAGATGGTTCATGGAAATATTAAGGAAAAATTTGGGGTTGAAAGTGAGTTATGGAAAGTTATGATTCTTGAAACAAACAAAAGAGGGGGGGGGGGGGGGCAAGTGGGCCGTTTATGTGGTGTGGGGGATGGCCCACATGGATTAATAATATATGTAGGCAAAGATGACAAATTTCTCATATTATAATCTTCACTTTAGAAGCTTAGAGAAGCTTGGAGAAAAAAGAGGAAACAAAGGCCATGTTCGGCCATGGTGGCCAAAAATTAAGGTCCAAAAATCTTGATCAAAAAAATATTTTCTTCTATCAATTCAACTAATTGGAGGGCCCTTATTAACGTGGAGTAATTGTTGGAGTAAGCAAAGTATTCGTGTGCAAGCTGTGGATTCTAGCCGAGAAAGAAGATGAGTGAAAAGGTATGTATTCAATCTTCTTCTACTTGTGTTAGGAATGATTTATGCATGTTGTAGTATGTGGAAATGAATGAGATTCATGAAAGTAAGTGTGTTGGGGTTGTAGCCAAGTGGGTGGTTGTTTTGTGTAGAAGTGATGAATTAGTTTTACTTAGTATTTAGTTGTTGTTGTTGTAGATTCTATGATGCAAATGAAGATTTAATGATTCAAGTTGGTATTGAAATTGTTTGTGGGTGTTGTAGAAGTTAATGTGATTTTAGTATGATTTCTTGTAATTATGAGAATGAAGTTGCTAATGTACATTGTTGGTGTAGTTTATGAATTTGAAAGAAGGAAATATGTTGTTATTGTTCTTGTTGAATTTGGAAGGTTTCGGGCGAAGTAATATGTTGATTGGGTTATTTGGAACATTATGTGAATTGTTTGAAGTATTCTTGAACCATGATAGAATGATTTCGGATTAATACTTGAATGTGGGATCATTGGTGTTAACTTGACCACATGTGACTGAATTAAATATAAATGAAAAGCCGTTGAATTATGTGACAAGGGTTTTTAATGTTAGAATGCATTTAAAATAATTGTTGAAGTTGGAGATATGATTTTTGGTATTGTTGTTGATAATTTGGCCGAGTTGAATTCTCGGATTTGTTGTTGATAAATTGGCCGAGTTAGATTATCGGGGATGGTGTATTTACAGGGGAAATGCTGCCGAAATTTCGGCAGAATATAAATGAATTCATTTGAAGAACTAAGACAAGCATATGTCGATGAGTCTAATGATTATGTCAATTCTCTTGAATGTAGACTAGCAAGTTTGGACAAATAAGCGTAGCTAGTTGGACGTGGGACAGGTATGTAAAGTCTAACCTTTCTTTCTTTTGGCATGTCCTAGAGCTAAGTAAGCTATGATACTTATCTTGGGGTAACTCTATTCTTGATTCCGAGCTTGTTAATGACTCTTATTCACTTCTTGATGTGAGTATAATTATTATAGCCGAGCTTATTGTATGATTGAATAACAAGAAAAGTCTAAAGAGTTCTGTAAGTAGTAATGTCCTTAACTTTCGTAGACGGTCTCGGATTGCTTGAAAATGGTCGTAGAGGTTTCTATAATGAATGATGTCCATAATGATATTTGAAAGGTACTTGGTATGATTGTTGCTTTAATTTTCCAAAAATAGCTTCTGAAACGTTCGTAAATGGTTCTGTACTTCAAACACTCATAACTTTCTTATACTAAGTCGGATTGACCCGAAACTTGTCCAAAGAGTCTTATAAGTTGATTTATGTGCATTTAGTTTCTCACTACTCTGCTAGTGCATATGGTTGTTAACTTTCTTATGCTAACTCGGATTAACTTGAAACGTGTTTAGGGTTTACTAATGATTCGAGAAAAAATAGTTTTGTACTAAAGGAAGCATAAAGTTGATTTCCAAAACCACTCCGAAAGGGGTGCGAGATTCTACTATTTAGACTTTCAAAACCACTCCGAAGGGGTGCGAGATTCTACTATTTAGACTTTCAAAACCACTCCGAAGGGGGTACGAGATTTTACTATTTCGTTTCGATTACGATTTATGTTTACACTCCATAGCATTATTTCTTTGTATTGATATTTGTGGATTAAGTTGTGTTGACACCATCATCATTAGTATTAATGTCGCAAGCGGCATGCCCGAAGGGGCCAGGACTATTATTATTATGTCGCAGGTGGCATGCCCGAAGGGGCCAGGACTCTTATTATTATGTCGCAAGCGGCATGCTCGAAGGGGTCATCATTATTATAATGCCGGACGCGGCATGCCTGAAGGGGCCATCATCATTATTATGTCGGAACCGGCATGCCCGAAGGGGCCACCATCATTAGTATTATGCCAGCGGCATGCCCGAAGGGGCCATCATTATTATTATGCTGGAAGCGGCATGCCCGAAGGGGCCAGGACTATTATTATGCCGGAAGCAGCATGCCCGAAGGGGCCATCATTAGTATTAAGCCGGAAGCGGCCGTCCGATGGGACTACTGTGATACTGAATTTAGATTGTGTATTCTAGAATTTGTGTATGGTGGAAGTGGTGTAAGGCACTACATGGCACGGTTCAAAATGTTGTTCCAGGTTACTCTGGGTTGCCTCTAAACTGGTTTACTGTTATGCCTCCCCTTGTTTATGATTCAGTGATGCTTTACATATTTAGTACATATTTCGTACTGACCCTCTTTTCTTCGGGGGCTGCGTTTCGTGCCGCGCAGGTACACCCAGATGAGTAGAAGACTTTTCTAAAGGTGTTCCGGCGGGATTGGCGAGCTCCATCTCAGTTCGGAGTGTTACCGGGTCAAAGTACTTATATCATGGTATTTTGTATATGTTAGAGACTTTGCAGACAGTGTCCCGTGGATGGGGCATCGGGAAGTGCGAATCATTTGTAGATGTTGAAAGAGTACGTATTTTCAGATGATTTCATTTGGTAAAAAGGACGTAATTGATTGAAGGATTTCATAATTTGTATAAAGACAATGATCTCTATTTGGAAAAGTTCCATGTTTTTAAAAGTTTTTGAAATAACAGGCTTTGGTAGAGCGAATGTTTAAGGGTTCGCTCGACTCTGATGAGAGTCGGGTGCCCGTCATGCCCTATCAAGTTTAGGGTGTGACAAAGTGGTATCAGAGCGGTTCGTCCTAGGAGTTTTCTACAAAGTCATGTCTAGTAGAGTCTTGTTTATCGGTGTGTTGTGCACCACATTTATAAACAGGAGGCTACGAGACATTAATAGGGTGTCATTCTTTCTTTCGTATCTAAGATCGTGCGATAGAGCCCAGTCGTAGGAAATGAAATCCCTTGTACTAACCTTTGATTTCAGCTAAAGAATGATATCAACAGAAGAAAGCGACTGATGACATTAGCAGTTACAAAGTACAGCGGTAAGTAACGGTGCGGAAGAGACATGTTGGATAAGGTAAGAATATTGAAATGTGAAGTGGGGGATGAAGGTTAAGGTGAATATTATGGAACGAAAAGGCTAAATTAGTAATTGTTAAGGAGAAAGATGTGTTACGAGAATGTCTCGGAATCTGTAAGACTTCGACTTGCTCCAGATCATGTAATGAAGGTCATGCGGTGAGGTGGATGCGATTATATTGGCATTAATGCACTGAATTTCATCAAAGTTTCGAGGTTAAGCGTGCTAAGTTGACAGAAATATTAGGATGCGTGACCCCCTGGGAAGTGTGCAAGAAATCCTATAGATTTAGACATAAGAGACAAATGGGAAGCTAAAGTAGCCTAAGGGAAATTAGAGTATAAGGAATGGCTGGAAACCTTAAGAGGTCGCATAGGACGAGGCGGACATGAAAATAAAGGAGTAGCTTATAGCCACACAGGATCGTCAAGTGAAGATTGCGTACCAAAGACGTGGCTTCTGTTAAGATACCGTGGCGAAACAATAATAGAGAGGAAATGACCTGGAAAGCCGAAGAAAAGATGAAGAAGAAGTACCCCTCTTATTCCCTATGCCTAAGGTAATCTGAATTTCCAAAGCGGATACGTGGATTGAAGAATGAGCTATATGCGATAGCTATAAAAGAGATCTCCCCGATGTGTTATAAGACCCCCATAAGATCAGTTGAACATTCGAGGACGAATGTTCTAAAGGGGGGAGGGTGTTATATCCCGCATTTTGTACATTTGGATAAATCAAGACAATTGTGAGAAGTTAAGGGCAAGGCTATATTGTTGATCTTGTTTAACACAAAAGTTGTTTTTGAAAAATTTTGACGTGGAAATATTAAGAAAGGATAGGGGAAAAAAGGGAAATTCACAAGATGGCTCATGGAAATATTAAGGAAAAATTTGGGGTTGAAAGTGAGTTATGGAAAGTTATGATTCTTGAAACAAAAAAAAAGGGGGGGGGGGGGGGGGTAAGTGGGCCGTTTATGTGGTGTGGGGGATGGCCCACATGATTAATAATATATGTAGGCAAAGATGACAAATTTCTCATATTATCATCTTCACTTTAGAAGCTTAGAGAAGCTTGGAGAAACAAAAAGAAACAAGGGCCATGTTCGGCCATGGTGGCGAAAAATTAAGGTCCAAAAATCTTGATCAAAAAAATATTTTCTTCTAGCAATTCAACTAATTGGAGGGCCCTTATTAACGTGGAGTAATTGTTGGAGTAAGCAAAGCATTCGTGTGCAAGTTGTGGATTCTAGCCGAGAAAGAAGATGAGTGAAAAGATATGTATTCAATCTTCTTCTACTTGTGTTACGAATGATTTATGCATGTTGTAGTATGTGGAAATGAATGAGATTCGTGAAAGTAAGTGTGTTGGGGTTGTAGCCTTGTGGGTGGTTGTTTTGTGTAGAAGTGATGAACTAATTTTACTTAGTATTTAGTTGTTGTTGTTGTAGATTCTATGATGCAAATGAAGATTTAATGGTTCAAGTTGGCATTGAAATTGTTTGTGGGTGTTGTAGAAGTTAATGTGATTTTAGTATGATTTCTTGTAATTATGAGAATGAAGTTGCTAATGTAGATTGTTGGTGTATTTTATGAATTTGTAAGAAGGAAATATGTTGTTACTGTTCTTGTTGAATTTGGAAGGTTTCGGGCGAAGTAATATGTTGATTGGGTTGTTTGGAACATTATGTGAATTGTTTGAAGTATTCTTGAACAATGTTAGAATGATTTCGGATTAATACTTGAATGTGGGATCATTGGTGTTAACTTGACCACATGTGACTGAATTGGATATAAATGAAAAGCCGTTGAATTATGTGACAAGGGTTGTTAATGCTAGAATGTATTTGAAATAATTGTTAAAGTTGGAGATATGATTGTTGGTATTGTTGTTGATAATTTGGCCGAGTTGAATTTTCGGATTTGTTGTTGATAAATTGGCCGAGTTAGATTCTCGGGGATGGTGTATTTACAGGGGAAATGCTGCCGAAATTTCGGCAGAATATAAATGAATTCATTTGAAGAACTAAGACAAGCATATGCCGATGAGTCTAATGATTATCTCAATTCTCTTGAATGTAGACTAGCAAGTTTGGACAAATAAGCGTAGCTAATTGGACGTGGGACAGGTATGTAAAGTCTAACCTTTCTTTCTTTTGACATGTCCTAGAGCTAAGTAAGCTATGATACTTATCTTGGGGTAACTCTATTCTTGATTCTGAGCTTGTTAATGACTCTTATTCACTTCTTGATGTGAGTATACTTATTATAGCCGAGCTTATTCTATGATTGAATAGCAAGAAAAGTCTAAAGAGTTATGTAAGTAGTAATGTCCTTAACTTTCGTAGACGGTCTCGGATTGCTTGAAAATGGTCGTAGAGGTTTCTATAACGAATGATGTCCATAACGATATTTGAAAGGTACTTGGTATGATTGTTGCTTTAATTTTCCAAAAATAGCTTCTGAAACGTTCGTAGAAGGTTCTGTACTTCAAACGCTCATAACTTTCATATATTAAGTCGGATTGACCCGAAACTTGTTTCTGATTCTTCAGGCGTCGGTAAGTATACTTATCCATCGATTCTTAAAAGTTGATTTATGTGCATTTAGTTTCTCACTACTCTGCTCGTGCATATGGTTGTTAACTTTCTTATGCTAACTCGGATTAACTTGAAACGTGTTTAGGGTTACTAATGATTTCGAGAAAAAATAGTTTTGTACTAAAGGAAGCATAAAGTTGATTTCCAAAACCACTCCGAAGGGGGTGCGAGATTCTACTATTTAGACTTTCAAAACCACTCCAAAGGGGGTGCGAGATTCTACTATTTAGACTTTCAAAACCACTCCAAAGGGGGTGCGAGATTTTACTATTTCATTTCGATTACGATTTATGTTTACACTCCATAGCATTATTTCTTTGTGTTGATATTTGTGGATTAAGTTGTGTTGACACCATCATCATTAGTATTAATGTCGCAAGCGGCATGCCCGAAGGGGCCAGGACTATTATTATTATGTTGCAAGCGGCATGCCCAAAGGGGCAAGGACTATTATTATTATGTCGCAAGCGGCATGCCCGAAGGGGCCAGGACTCTTATTATTATGTTGCAAGCGGCATGCCCGAAAGGGCCATCATTATTATAATGCCGGACGCGGCATGCCCGAAGGGGCCATCATCATTATTATGTCGGAACCAGCATGCCCGAAGGGGCCACCATCATTAGTATTATGCCGGCGGCATGCCCGAAGGGGCCTTCATTATTATTATGCTGGAAATGGCATGCCCGAAGGGGCAAGGACTATTATTATGCCGGAAGCAGCATGCCCGAAGGGGCCATCATTATTATTAAGCCGGAAGCGGCCGTCCGATGGGACTATTGTGATACTAAATTTAGATTGTGTATTCTAGAATTTGTGTATGCTGTATTTATATTGTGTATGCTGGAAGTGGTGTAAGGCACTACATGGCACGGTTCAAAATGCTGTTCCAGGTTACTCCGGGTTGCCTCTAAACTGGTTTACTGTTATGCCTCCCCTTGTTTATGATTCAGTGATGCTTTATATATTCAGTACATATTTCGTACTGACCCCCTTTTCTTCTGGGGCTGCGTTTCGTGCCGCGCAGGTACACCCAGAGGAGTAGAAGACTTTGCTAAAGGTGTTCCAGCGGGATTGGCGAGCTCCATCTCAATTCGGAGTGTTGCCGGGAAGTGCGAATCATTTGTAGATGTTGAAAGAGTACGTATTTTCAGATGATTTCAGTTGGTAAAAAGGACGTAATTGATTGAAGGTTTTCATAATTTGTATAAAGACAATGATCTCTATTTGGAAAAGTTCCATGTTTTTAAAAGTTTTTGAAATAACAGGCTTTGGTAGAGCGAATGTTTAAGGGTTCGCTCGACTCTGATGAGAGTCGGGTGCCCGTCATGCCCTATCAAGATTAGGGTGTGACAGATATCAAAGAAACTCCTATTCTTAGAGCCACTAGGATGGCTAATATTCTCGACTTCCATAAGCTATTTCATATGGTTTTGATGCGTATCTATGATGTCCGAAGTTCTATTTGATATGTTTCCGAATGGCATTCGAGAGATAATTGATATGACTAATGTCTTAATTTTCAAATGATAGCACGTTTGATTATTCCATTGAGTCTTTGATATATTTTGATATGTACATATGGTTCTAAAAGCTATATTTGATTTGATCCATAACGATATTCGAAAGGTACCTAACGTGATTGTTGCTTTGATTTTCGAGAAATGGCTTCTGAAACGTTCGTAGAAGGTTCTGTACTAAAACGTCCATAACCTTTTGATACAAACTCGGATTGACTTGAAACGTGTTTATGAACCTCAAGTGTCGATCTATGTACGTATCCATCGAGTCTTGAAATTTGTTTTATATGCATATGGTTTCTCACTACTCTGCTCGTGCATGCGTCAATGCATCTTTCACCGAGTCCCGGGTCGGGTATGTTATCGTGCGCACTCCACTGCATTGTTCACCGAGTCCCTCGTTAGAGGGCCGGGTACTGTATATGTATATGATGACATGATGAGATGATGATATGTTACGGCGGCCAGGAGGGCATATGATGATTTGATTCACCGAGTCCCTCACTAGAGGGCCGGGTACGGTATGTATATATATGCATGATGATATGATAGCTGTTACATCTCGGAAATTTTTCCGTACTTGTGTGATGAGTAGAACAATGAAGGACTTGAGTGTATGGTGTTTTACTAAGTCGAGAATGGCTAATTTTGCATTTTTGGAAATAATAAAGTTGCAGAAAAATTTTCACCCAGTGGTCGTATATGGCACTATATGGCCCGTAAAGTGATTTACGGACCGTATAGTGCAATCGTCTTTCATTACGTCAAAAATCTCAAGATTCTGTTAAGTGTTGAAATGGTTAAAGACGACCCAGTTTACGGCCCATAAACTGGTTTACGGACCGTAAACCAGGTCGTAAACTGCCATGTCCCTCATCCAAGACTTCCTGTAAATGGTGAAAATGATTAAAAACGACTTGGAGGACGGCCCGTAAACTGGTTTACAGACCGTAAACCTCAGTCGTAAAGTGCCATGACACTCAGCCAAACCTTCTGTTCTTGAATTGCTTAAACACGATCATGGAAGACGGACCGTAAACCACAATACGGTCCGTAAACTGCAATTTACGACCACTGTTCACCCGACGAGAAATCATTAAACATCAGCTTTTGAGTTATTAAAAGGAACTTAGGCCTCATTTTATTTCATTCTTCATTCATACAACTCAAGAACACTCTAGAACTCTCCAAATACTTCCTCCATAAGAATCCAAGAGAATCAAGGAAAAAGCTAAAGATCAACAACACAAAACCTATGAAATCAAGTGCAAGAACACATCAAGGGATCGTCTAAGTCAAGTAATTCCCAAGAAGGTGAAACTAGAGTTTTGTTTAAGTGAAGAATTTCAACTCAAGGGTTGTTCAACCACTATCCAAGGTAAGTTTCATGATCATTCTATGTTGTTTGAAGTATTGAAAAGCTTAGACACTTGAAATGTAGAAGAACATAGAAATGGACCATTATTGAGTGAATAGTGCCATAAATGAATGATAGTGGGATTGAATTATGAATGTTGAAGTGTTGTGAATACAAACACGTTATAAATGATGTTTATATCATGAAACAAGAGTTAAACGCATGAAAATGCAAGGACGAGTCATAAGGCTAATTATGAGGGAAATTGGAGGAAAACGGTGGATTTTGCTAAATGTACGTAAACGACGATTGTTGATTTCGATATTGTGAGTAATGCTATGAATGTTGGGAGTTAATATAAAACATGGGAAAAATAGTATAAACAAGAGAAGCGTTGTCCGACTTCTCTTAGAATTAGCGACGCGTTCTTGTAGTTAGTATGCTAATGTTGATATGAATTCTTTATGAAGGTAACGACGCGATATTGAAGGAGAACGAGTGAGCGATATCTTAGCTAAACGACCAAGGTATGTGAGGCTAGTCCCTTCTTCCTGATGGCATGAATATTGTAGCACGAAATTCCTATTCTCTTCATGAGTTCTTATAGTCCGAAAGGCTAAGAGTCTAACTCCTTAATGTCTATATAAGATGCGGAATGCGATATGATGATGCTAGTATAATGACGATGTTAATTATCGCTTACACTCACCTTATGTACTAGTTCCTTCAAGGTGAGGCAGAGTATCAATAGTTGTTCCATAATGGAATCGGGGGATCACGACCTTACGTCACCCCGATAGAATAAAGTTGATCTTGAGCCTTATGCATGTATTACAATGAGATAAGTATTTTATGATGAGTATATTATGATTATGAGCATTTTATGATAAGTATGACATGAGCATTTCACACCGTGCCTAGTTGGCCGGGCAGTCACCGCCAAGGCGGGCAGCTATACGGATACACCATGACCTTTGGGCATGGGCATACACCACTAGTGGGCGGCATGAGATGGTACCCCGGACGCGGGCTAATATTATTGATTATCACACCGTTTCGACACGGATGGGCAGCTTGCATATGATGCATATATGTTATGAGGATGAGTACGAGTAAGATGGCACGCATGATTTCCTTTATGATTATCAGACAGATCCAGATATTTCATGTTGATGTTATCACATATTGTTGATGTTTTCTTTCATTGTTTATGCTTCTCATACTCTGTACAACATTCGTACTGACGTCCTTTCTTTGGACGCTGTGTTCATGCCCACAGGTAGACAGAGAGGAGAGCTTGGCCCAGATCCTCAGTAGCAGTCAGCTGGTTGAAAGCACTCCATTGTCCGGAGGTGCTTAGGATTATCCTTTTGGTATATATGTATATTTTGGGCACGACGGAGTCTTATTCCGTCCATGTATATACAGTATGTTAGTAGAGGCTCGTAGATACGCAGTGTGGGTTAGATGGTCTCACAAGACGTTTTCATATGCATGTATATTATTTTGATGGCCGAAAGGCAATTGTATATAAAGTATTTATGTTTGCTTAATTATGATTTTCCTACAACTGGTATGTAAATTGATAAAAGAGTATTAAATGAGCAAGATAAGTAGTAGAGTGAGCGGTGCTCGGTAACTAGCTCCGGGTACCCGTCGCGGCCCCTAACTGGGTCGTGACAGAAGTGGTATCAGAGCAGTTCGTCCTAGGAAGTGTCTATGAGCCGTGTCTAGTAGGGTCTTGTTTATGGCGTTTTGCGCGCCACGCTAATAAACAAGAGGCTACAGGGCATTTAGGAAAATGATCATCCTTCTTCTCATGAAATCGTGCTATAGAGCCATGCTTAGCATTATGTTGTTCCTAAAAGTGCGTTATGGTTTCAGAAAATGCCGCCAAAGGGAAAAGCTACAGCTGCCCAGAAGGGCAAAGCTACGACAAAGAGGCAGGCGGAAAGGGAGCCTCCGGCAAATGTAGAGGAAAGCGAATCGCAAAGTGAGGTCGCGCCCAATGTAGGAAAGCAGGGAGGAGCCTCAGCTCCAATTCCTCCACCGGGTGTTTCGGGTCAACAAGTGTCCGAGGCCATCCATTTATTGACACAATTAGTTGCCGCTCAGGCACAACGACAGGATGCGGGTCCAAGGGATCGTTCAGCTAGCACGAGAGCCCGTGACTTTATGGCCTTAAATCCTCCAGAATTCTTTGGGTCAAAGCCAGATGATGATCCACAAAATTTTATCGATGAAATGTTGAGGACTTTAGAGATTATCCATGCTTCCGAGACCGAATCCGTGGAGTTGGCTTCTTATAGACTCCGCGATGTGGCGGTGTTATGGTATAAGAATTGGGTGATAACAGGAGGAGAAAATGTTCCACCTCCCGTGTGGCAAGAGTTTGTAGATGCTTTTATTCGTCACTACTTGCCACCCGAAGTCCGCCGAGCTAGAGCGGACAAGTTCCTGAATTTAAAGCAAAGGGGTATGAGTGCCCGAGAGTATAACATGCAATTCAACTCATTGGCTCGATATGCTCCGACTATGGTGGCCGACATGGGAGACAGGATCTATAGCTTTGTGAGTGGTCTGGGGCCACATTTGTACAGAGATTGTTTGACGGCCTCCTTGCAAGACAGGATGGATATTTCCCGGATACAGGCCCATGCTCAGAATCTCGAGGAACGACAACGACAGCAAAGAAGTGATCGTGATGGTGACAGAAGACAAGGTAAGAGGGCTAGATCTATGGGAGAGAACAGTGAGTATATAGAGGGATCGAGACAGACACATCCCAGGCACTCAGGTCAGTCCGCGACTAGTGCGCCTCCCAGATTCTCAGACGGAAGGTTCGATCGCTCTTTCCAGTCAGGGCAGGGTCAGAGTTCGAGGGCCCCAAGTTCTCAGTATCAGGGAGATTTTAGTCAGAGGAGACCTCCAGTACGGCGGTGTAGCCAGTGTGGAAAATTACATTCCGGACGGTGTCGTCAGGGTTCGGATGCTTGTTATGCTTGTGGGCAAGTTGGTCACATGATGAGAGATTGCCCCTCAGCGAGAGATAGAGCTGGGACTCAGCCTACAGGCTCAGCAGCGGGTTCTTCTTCAGCACGCCCGACAACACAGACTCCTCAGACTACAGCAGGTAGAGGCAGAGGTAGAGGGGGAGCATCTACTTCAGGTGCTGTTCAGCCCCGTGTGTATGCTTTAGCTGGGCGACAGGATCTCGAGTCTTCCCCAGATGTTGTCACAGGTACCCTGACTATATTTTCCCGTGACGTATATGCTCTGATTGATCCAGGTTCTACCTTCTCATATATTACTCCGTATATCACTGATTGTGTTGGGGTGAGACCCGAGCCAATTAAACTTTTCGAAGTATTCACTCCGGTTGGTGATCCTGTAATAGAGAGGCAAGCATATAAGAACTGCGTAGTCATTATACGTGATCGTCAGAGAAAGGCTGATTTGATTGAACTTGAGATGATAGATTTTGACGTAATTATGGGTATGGACTGGTTGGCGTCATGCTATGCTAATGTTTGTTGCCGTACAAAGGTAGTTCGATTTAAATTTCCGGGAGAGCCCATACTCGAGTGGAAGGGTAATACATTCCCCAAAGGGTAGGTTTATTTCCTACCTTAAGGCGAGAATGATGATAGCCAAGGGTTATATTTGTCATCTAGTTCGGGTTCATGACACGGAAGCGGAAGTGCCAACTTTCCAGTCTGTCCCGGTAGTGAATGAATTCCCAGATGTGTTTCCTGACGAGTTACCAGGCCTTCCTCCAGAAAGGGAAATCGATTTTGCTATTGATATAGTACCCAACACCGAGCCTATTTCTATTCCTCCCTATCGAATGGCTCCAGCAGAGTTGAAAGAGCTAAAGGCACAGTTGAAAGACTTACTCGAGAAGGGTTTTATTAGACCCAGTTCATCACCGTGGGGAGCACCGGTCTTGTTCGTGCGAAAGAAAGATGGGTCGCTACGAATGTGTATCGATTATAGACAGTTGAACAGGGTGACTGTGAAGAACAGATATCCCCTTCCCAGAATCGACGACTTGTTCGATCAATTACAAGGTGCTAAGTGGTTTTCTAAGATAGACCTAAGATCGAGTAATCATCAAGTGAGGATCAGAGAAGAAGACATTCCCAAGACAGCCTTCAGAACGAGGTACGGCCATTACGAGTTCCGAGTGATGTCGTTTGGGTTGACAAATGCCCCGGCGGTGTTCATGAATTTAATGAATAATGTGTTCAGGTCGTTCTTGGATCTTTTTGTGATAGTGTTTATCGACGATATCCTGGTATATTCTCGCACAGAGTCAGAACATGCAGATCATCTAAGAATTGTTCTTGGCGTTCTTCGAGATCAGGAATTGTATGCAAAGTTTTCGAAGTGCGAGTTTTGGCTAAATTCCGTGGCATTTCTAGGTCATGTTATTTCAGATGATGGTATCCGAGTCGACACTTAGAAAATAGAAGCTGTGAAGACTTGGCCAAGGCCTACGACACCTACAGAAGTTCGTAGTTTTCTTGGGTTAGCAGGATATTACAGGAGATTTGTAGAGGGCTTCTCATATATTTCAGCCCCATTGACGAAGTTAACTCAGAAGTTGGCTAAATTCCAGTGGAATGATGCCTGTGAGCGTAGTTTCCAAGAGTTGAAAAACAGGTTGACCTCAGAGCCAGTGCTAACACTTCCGGAAGGGTCCGATGGCTATGTCGTATATTGTGATGCCTCCGGTGTGGGAATAGGATGCGTATTGATGCAGCATGGGAGAGTCATTGCATATGCCTCGAGGCAGTTGCGAAGGCATGAACAGAATTATCCGACTCATGATCTCGAATTGGCCGCGGTTATCCACGCCTTAAAAATATGGAGGCACTACTTGTATGGTGTACGTGTTGACATCTATACGGATCACAAAAGCCTCCAATATATTTTCAAACAGAAGAAGTTGAACCTGCGGCAAAGGCGATGGTTAGAATTACTAAAGGATTACGATGTGAACATTCTATATCATCCAGGGAAGGCGAATGTAGTGGCAGATGCACTTAGCCGCCGATCGATGGGTAGTTTATGTGGAGTTCCTTCAGAAAAGCAGGAAATGGTTCGTGAGCTCCATCAACTAGCAAGTCTCGGCGTACGTGCGACTGATGCAGGAGATGCAAGTATTAGCATCAATGACCCCACAATTTCATCATTGAATCTAGAAGTGAAGGAACGGCAATATGAGGATTCCCAGCTAAGCCATTATCGAGATCTAGCTCACAAAAAAGAAAAGTCTCCATTCGAAGTTTCCATAGAAGAGGTCCTTAGATATCGGGGCAGGTTATGTGTACCGGATGTGGCAAACTTACGCCAACGGATTTTAGAGGAAGCACATCATTCCCGGTATTCTATTCATCCAGGTGCAACCAAGATGTACCACGACCTTAAGTTGCTATATTGGTGGGATGGCATGAAGCGAGACATAGCGGGGTTTGTAGCCCAATGTCCAAATTGTCAGCAAGTGAAAGCCGAACATCAAAAGCCAGGAGGTTTATTGCAAGCAATGGAAATTCCTACGTGGAAATGGGAAGAAATTAATATGGATTTTGTGGTAGGATTACCCCGTACGCGAGGGAAGTATGATTCTATATGGGCGATCGTGGACAGGCTCACAAAAGCAGCTCATTTTCTCCCCGTCAGGACTACGTATTCAGTGGAAGACTATGCTAAATTGTATCTCAAGGAGATTGTACGACTTCATGGTATTCCTTTGGCCATTATCACGGATAGAGGGGCGCAGTTCACAGCCAAGTTCTGGAAGTCCTTTCAAGAAGGTCTAGGTACTCGAGTTAAGCTCAGCACGGCGTTCCACCCACAGATCGACGGGCAAGCCGAGCGCACTCTTCAGACCTTAGAAGATATGCTACGAGCATGTGTGCTGGACTTCGGTGGTAGTTGGGATGAGCATTTGCCTCTTATTGAATTTGCCTATAATAACAGCTATCATTCCAGTATCCAAATGGCCCCGTATGAAGCCTTATATGGAAGAAAATGCAGATCTCCAATTGGATGGTCTGAGACCGGAGAAGTACAATTGATAGGCCCCGACTTGGTCCAACAAGCAGTTGAAAAGGTTAAAGTGATTCGAGACCGACTGTTAACAGCTCAAAGTCGCTAAAAGTCTTATGCGGACAACCGCCGACGGGAGTTAGAATTTCAAGCTAATGATTGGGTATTCCTGAAAGTTTCACCAATGAAGGGAGTAATGAGGTTCGGCAAAAAGGGGAAATTGAGTCCAAGATACATTGGACCTTATCGAATCATCCGCAAGGTGGGAAGAGTAGCCTATGAGTTGGACTTGCCTTCAGAGCTCGAATCTGTACACCCAGTATTCCATGTTTCGATGCTCCGCAAGTGTATTAGAGACCCCACGAGGATTGTTCTGATTGATGATGTACAAGTGACAGAGAAGTTGATATACGAAGAAGTGCCCATTGCTATTTTGGATAGACAAGTGCGAAGGCTTCGGAATAAAAAGGTTGCTTCAGTCAAAGTGCTATGGCGGAACAATAATCGGGAAGAAATGACTTGGGAAGCGGAGGAAAAGATGAAATCTATGTACCCCCATTTGTTCCAATCCCCAGAAGAGATTCAAGATGAGACGTCGACGATATGAGGTATGAATGTTTTAATTTTATGTTTTTGGTCGTGTGTGGCCATAAATGTGTTGATATTGTGATATAGCCCTGTGAGACGATGATATTATGGGTCGATGTGGTAAATTGGTAGTGCCAAAGTACAAAGGGAACTCTGGCAAAAATTTTCTAGAATCCCCGAGTGTCGAACATTCGAGGACGAATGTTCCAAAAGGGGGGAAGAATGTTACACCTCGAAAATTTTTCCGTACTTGTGTGATGAGTAGAACAATGAAGGACTTGAGTGTATGGTGTTTTACTAAGTCGAGAATGGCTAATTTTGCATTTTTGGAAATAATAAAGTTGCAGAACAATTTTCACCCAGTGGTCGTATATGGCACTATACGGCCCGTAAAATGATTTACGGACCGTATAGTGCAATCGTCTTTCATTACGTCAAAAATCTCAAGATTCTGTTAAGTGTTGAAATGGTTAAAGAAGACCCAGTTTACGGCCCGTAAACTGGTTTACGGACCGTAAACCAGGTCGTAAACTGCCATGTCCCTCAGCCAAGACTTCCTATAAATGGTGAAAATGATTAAAAATGACTTGGAGGACGGCCCGTAAACTGGTTTACGGACCGTAAACCTCAGTCGTAAAGTGCCATGACACTCAGCCAAACCTTCTGTTCTTGAATTGCTTAAACACGATCATGGAAGACGGACCGTAAACCACAATACGGTCCATAAACTGCAATTTACGACCACTGTTCACCCGACGAGAAATCATTAAACATCAGCTTTTGAGTTATTAAAAGGAACTTAGGCCTCATTTTATTTCATTCTTCATTCATACAACTCAAGAACACTCTAGAACTCTCCAAATACTTCCTCCATAAGAATCCAAGAGAATCAAGGAAAAAGCTAAAGATCAACAACACAAAACCTATGAAATCAAGTGCAAGAACACATCAAGGGATCGTCTAAGTCAAGTGATTCCCAAGAAGGTGAAACTAGAGTTTTGTTTAAGTGAAGAATTTCAACTCAAGGGTTGTTCAACCACTATCCAAGGTATGTTTCATGATCATTCTTTGTTGTTTGAAGTATTGAAAAGCTTAGACACTTGAAATGTAGAAGAACATAGAAATGGACCATTATTGAGTGAATAGTGCCATAAATGAATGATAGTGGGATTGAATTATGAATGTTGAAGTGTTGTGAATACAAATACGTTATAAATGATGTTTATATCATGAAACAAGCGTTAAACGCATGAAAATGCAAGGACGAGTCATAAGGCTAATTATGAGGGAAATTGGAGGAAAATGGTGGATTTTGCTTAATGTACGTAAACGACGATTGTTGATTTCGATATTATGAGTAATGCTATGAATGTTGGGAGTTAATATTAAACATGGGAAAAATAGTATAAACAAGAGAAGCGCTGTCCGACATCTCTTAGAATTAGCGACGCGTTCTTGTAGTTAGTATGCTAATGTTGATATGAATTCTTTATGAAGGTAACGACGTGATATTGAAGGAGAACGAGTGAGTGATAACTTAGCTAAACGACCAAGGTATGTGAGGCTAGTCCCTTCTTCCCGATGGCATGAATCTTGTAGCACGAAATTCCTATTCTCTTCATGAGTTCTTATAGTCCGAAAGGCTAAGAGTCTAACTCCTTAATGTCTATATAAGATGCGGAATGCGATATGATGATGCTAGTATAATGACGATGTTAATTATCACTTACACTCAGCTTATGTACTAGTTCCTTCAAGGTGAGGCAGAGTATCAATAGTTGTTCCATAATGGAATCGGGGGATCACGACCTTACGTCACCCCGATAGAATAAAGTTGATCTTGAGCCTTATACACCATGACCTTCGGGCATGGGCAGACACCACTAGTGGGCGGCATGAGATGGTACCCCGGACGCGGGAGGCCTGGACGCGGGCTAATATTATTGATTATCACACCGTTCCGACATGGACGGGCAGCTTGTATATGATGCATATATGTTATGAGGATGAGTACTAGTAAGATGGCACACATGATTTCCTTTATGATTATCAGACAGATCCAGATATTTCATGTTGATGTTATCACTATATTGTTGATGTTTTCTTTCATTGTTTATGCTTCTCATACTCAGTACAACATTCATACTGACGTCCTTTCTTCGGACGCTGTGTTCATGCCCACAGGTAGACAGAGAGGAGAGCTTGGCCCAGATCCTCAGTAGCAGTCAGCTGGTTGAAAGCACTTCATTGTCCGGAGGTGCTTAGGATTATCCTTTTGGTATATATGTATATTTTGGCCACGACGGAGTCTTGTTCCGTCCATGTATATACAGTATGTTAGTAGAGGCTCGTAGATACGCAGTGTGGGTTAGATGGTCTCACAAGACGTTTTCATATGCATGTTTATTATTTTGATGGCCGAAAGGCAATTGTATATAAAGTATTTATGTTTGCTTAATTATGATTTTCCTACAACTGGTATGTAAATTAATAAAAGAGTATTAAATGAGCAACATAAGTAGTTGAGTGAGCGGTGCTCGGTAACTAGCTCCGGGTACCCGTCGCGGCCCCTAACTGGGTCGTGACAATAGCATGCTGATATGATGCCATGACTTCATTCACCGAGTTCCTCACTAGAGGGTCGGGTACGGTATATATATATGATATATGATGTTGATATGCAAGACTCTATTCACCGAGTCCCTCACTAGAGGGCCGGGTACAGTATATATATGTACATGTATATGCATGCACGATGATATGAAAGTATGATGACATGATTTTATCCACCGAGTCCCATAACGGGCCGGGTACGCTATGTGATAATGATATGCATGACTAATGTTTTAAAGGCAAGAGTTTTGGTATTCTGGACATTGTATAAGTTTCTGCACCCCTTATATCAATTATGATTCTTTTACTGTGATTCTTGCCTTACATGCTCAGTACATATTCCGTACTGACCCCCTTTCTTCGGGGGCTGCGTTTCATGCCGCGCAGGTACACCCAGATGAGTAGAAGCCATTATAGAAGATGTTCCAGCGGCGTTGGCAATCTCCATTTGCTCCTGGAGTGTTGCCGAGTCAGAGTATATGCGCTATGATTTCCGATTGATGTTAGAGACTTTGCAGACAGAGTCGTGGGTATAGAATGTCAGTATTGTGAGCGGCTCCACCAGCCGATGTGTTATTATGTTTCATGTTACAAGTTTCATGTGATGGCAGATTTTATTTGATTTGAGCACGATGAAAAGAAAGTTTCTGAAGATTTACTATGTATTTCATTCTTATTTGATTTAAAAGTCCAAAGAGATTATGTGTGTACTAAGGGTTAGAGGGTTCGCTCGGCCCTAAGTAAGGGTCGGGTGCCCATCACACCCTTGCAAGATTAGGGTGTGACAAAGTGGTATCAGAGCAGGTCGTCCTAGGGGTTGTCTGCAAAGTCGTGTCCAGTAGAGTTCTATTTATGGGTGTGAAGCCGGCCACATTTATAAACAGGAGGCTGCAGGGCATCTAGGGGTTGTTGACCTTCTTTCTGTCTTAGATCGTGTGATAGAGCCAAGTCATAGGAAATGAGATTCCTTATATAAGCCTTACATACGACGGAAGAAGGTGAGTGGCGATATGGAAAGTCACAAGGGTAAGTATTGATATTTGTTCTGTTACCTGAAATTAGAAGCCTTGGATGGCTGGAATGTGTTATATAGCTGTATGCTCTGTGAGGCATTGTTGATATTGGCTGCGTATAGATTTTGAATAGTAAGAATTGTAAAGGAGACTCTGCCAGAATTGTTCAAAATCAGGTCATTTAGTAAGGAACACCTAACAAGAAGCAGCATGGAAAGGAAATATCGTAAATAAACAATAAGTGGGATGTGATATTTTAGAGGAGCTACGAATTTCGGTATGGCGTGAAAAAATGATTGTGAGAAAGACGATTAGCAGTCCAGAGGATTAAAATGGATACATCCGAGGTTTAGTAAGAGTAAGGTCTGTTGGAGGATTCAGAGAAAGTTGACAATCAGTTTGCTGTAGATTATTGTATAAGGATGGTGACTGAAAAATTCAAACAGGCTGATAACCGAGTGTTTAGTTCATAAGTAATGGCGATGAAGTTATGTTCGCCACCATCAGGAATCTGGAAGTCCAGGACAGGAAGTACTCATACACACAGGTGGAAGGTGAACATTGGGAATTGAAAAGGGTAAAATAGTAATTGTAAAAGGAAGGACGTGGTACGAGAATGTCTCGGAATCTATAAGACTTTGACTTGCCCCAGATCATGTAATGAAGGTCATGCGGACAGGTGGACGCGATTATATAAGCATTAATGCACCGAATCCCATCGAAGCTTCGAGGTTAAGCGTGCTAAGGTGGGAGAAATGTTAGGATGGGTGACCCCCTGGGAAGTGTACTAGGAACCCTATAGATTTAGACATAAGAGACAAATGGGGAGAGCTAGAGTAGTCTAAGGGAAATTAGAGCATACAGAATGGTTGAAAACCGTAAGAGGCCGCATAGGACAAGGCAGACTAGACTGGAAAAGAGATAGAAAGTGCATCACAGCTCTAGAATTAGGATAGGCTTGAATAGCGTTTGGAAGTATTTTGTGGGTGAGTAGTAGTAATTATAGATACATATATATGAATGTGAATGATATCCCATATGTGATGGTATCGGTGAGCATGTGTGTCCCTGGCGACTGGTGTTACGGCAAGGGAAGCATCAATCGAGCAAGGGTACTGAAGTTCAAGTGACAGCAAAAATAAATGGTACAAGTGTTACAAGGTAAGTTGATGTCATTTTCACTACAGGTTAAGATTGGAAAATTTTAATGCAACGATATTTGGAAAAAGAAAGAGTGTGAGTAAATGGAAGGCAGGGAGATCAAAATGTCGGAAAAAGGTGAAAGGTTAGAAACCTCAGTGAGCGAAGTCCCTGAAAAAAACTACAGACAAAGCACGAGACTACTTGGGCAAAAATTCAAAGGTAGGTACGTGAAAAGGATAAAGTGTGGTAATATGGGACAAAAGAGGAATGTGTGGGGTTCGAGAACCAATTTCAATAAGTAGGATTGAAGGAATAGTAACTGCGACAAGGAATGTGAAGTAAGAAAAAAATGCTTAGGCTTTGCGACGATGTTAAGGTGAGAAGTATATAAAGGAATAAATGTATGGTAAAATCTACACGGTTGCCTCGGACATGGAGGAACTTTCCAAAAGGATAATCTAAGAATAGAACAGATTTGAGAGTTTAAAGTAAAACTTTCACGAACTTCAGAGCCGATGCAACAAATGGCAAAAGGAGGAAAGTGTTCGAGGAGGAAGGAACCTAAGGAAGGTTAAGGATGAAAGTAGGAAAAGTATACTAACGGGTTAGTCGGAGGAAGAAGAGAACGTTTGGGAGTAAAATAATAGGAACCCGATTAAGCATTGAAGGAAAGAATGAGGATAATGGGTCGACACTGTTGATTGGGAAATTAATGGATGTAATGAGGATTTATGTGAGGTCTGGGAGATTTGATCTCAGAGGAAATGGAAATGAAATGTAAGGAACGTGCATGGGAGACCGCTCGATCATAGCATCATAAACATAATTAAAGGTTCAATGAGCGAGGATGGAGAGAGTGTAAAGCTATAAGGATTCTATGCTAAGAGCAAAAGTAGCGAGACGCTCGAAAAAACATAGACGAGCAGCTGTAATACAAGCGCGTAGTTAAGAAGACTTTCGAGTAAGTGAGCTAAATGGGCGAAAGGACTAGTAGTGGATGGAAGAGTATGAAAATGCTGAAGAAAAACTAATGATGATATAAACATAAATGGAAGAAGAATTATGGGGAAGAAGAAGTTTAGGTATGTTATGAGTAAAGTCAGGAAGAAAGACGAGGAGTGAGGTATAATCAAGATTTCATAAAAAGACAGAGTGGATCTCGACGTCCTATGAACTAGTGAGTCCAAGACACCGTTAGTCATGAAAGACAGAGGTATGGAAAGACGAAAAAGAAGGCATCGAAATTGGATACCCTTATCAGTATTCTAGTTAAATACGAGAGTGTAAGTGGCAAAAAAAAAAAGATAGACAGGCCAGACTATACGATAATGGAACTCGGCTTTAAGAAGAAAGTGAAGGGCGGTAGGTAATTATCGTAGACGAGGATACTCAGAGATTGTTGGCGTATAAGGGGCCCCTTAAAAAGGGGGGGGGGGGGAGACCATATTATATTAGGCTTAAAAGGAATCACAACAATTTCAAGCGCCAGAAAAGGAAATTTATTAGCTCGGGGCCAGAATTCAAAACATATCGGCATACCAAGAGAATACGTGAAAGAAATAGAATCAAATTGACAATGAGTGTACCGTGAGGCCGACATGAACGGAAAGTATGATAAGATTCAAAGGATATTTCGAATGACAACGACTGTTAAACGAAAGTATCAACAATCGGTAGTCTGAAATTTTTGAAAGAACGAAAGAACGCAGTGCCTATGAATGAAATAAAAGAGGTCCCCGGATACTAGAAAATAGTTCATGGACCATTAATTATACGGAACATGAGAATATACGCTATGAAATTATATGAGTCATCGATGTGAAGCGATGCTCGATCACATTTGTAAGGAATCCACACCGGAGAGCCAACAAGGAATAACGACGAACGAAATGAGCGCCAATACAAGGAAATCAAAGACAAGTATACTCGTGTCAAGAGATGTGAGGGAAGGAAGTAAAGAAAATGTTGTAGTAAGAGCTCAAGGATGTTGCGAACTGAGAAGTTAAGTGAACTCGGATCATAAGCTACCATAAGAGTAACTGGACTGCGAAGGATAATAAATGGTAAAGAAACATTACGTACATATGTTTTTGGATAAATATTTAGAATGAAAGATTAAAAAGGATAGTGACAAAGACATAAAGAAAACAGGGAGCGAAGAAAAGAGAACACCAAAGGCCGATGGATATTTATAGCATGGTAAACGAGACTACAATACTGAAGATAAAATGAGAGCAAGGAACAGCCTGTGGCCATATTGGATCGTCAAGTGAAGATTGCGTACCAAAGACATGGCTTCTGTTAAGGTGTGGTGACGAACCAATAACATAGAAGAGATGATTTGGGGAGTACAAGGATAATGAGTTGGCGCAGCGGATTAGAAAACCCATGACACGGAATGAGGACTCATGTAAAGACCGAGAAGTTCGATTATGAGGAAAATAGGGTAAAAGATAAGGAATGGGCATGAAGAAAAGGACAACTATAAGAAGGACCCTCCCGAGGTGTTAAAAGACCCCATAAGATCAGTTGAACATTCGAGGATGAATGTTCTAAAGGGGGGGAGGATGTTATAGCCTATATTTTGTACGTTCGGATAACTCAAGATAATTGTGAGAAGTTAAGGGCAAGACTATTTTCCAAAGTTATTTTAATATACAAGTTGTTTATTAGTATGGAAATATTGAGAAAGGCTAAGGGTAAAAAGAAAAATTCACAAAGTGGTTCATGGTAATATTGTGGAAGGTTAGGGGCAAAATGGGAATTTCACAAAACTTCAAGAAAGTTCATGAAATGGCCATGTGGCCGTCCAAGTTGAGGTGGGCCTTGGCACACATGGATGAATTATGTATGTATATATATGACTTATTAGTCATCTTTTCTAACTCTAGAACCTTGGAGAAAAAAAGAAAAAGAAGAAGGAGAAAGAAAGAGAAGGGTATTCGGCCATGGCTCCCAAAATTGAGCCCATGGAAATTGATCAAGAAAAATTATTTTCTTCTAGTATTCCAACTAATTGGAAGGTCCACTTTAACATGGAGTAATTGTTGGAGTAAGCAAAGTATTCGTTGTGCGAGTTGTGGACTCTAGCCGAGGAAGAAGATGTGTGGAGAAAGGTATGTGTTCAATCTTATTTTACTTGTGTTAGGGATGATTTATGCATGTTGTAGTATTGAGAAATGAATGAAATTCAGAAAGTATATGTGTGTAAGTTGTGGCCGAAAATAGAGGTGGTGTTGTGTAGATGTGATGAATTGATTTTATTTAGTATTTTGATTGTTGTAGTTGTAGGTTCCATGATGAAAATGAAGGTTTGATGAATTGAAATGAAGTTGGAATCATTGTGGAATTATTGAAGAAGTTAATGTGACATTAGTATGGTTTCTTATATTTGTATGAATGATATTGCTAATGTGTAGGTTGTAAATAAAATTCATGAATTTGGAAGTGAGGCATGTGTTTGGAAGATTGTAAGTTGGGTTGTAGTTCATGAACTTGGAAGGAAAGGAAATGTGTTGCTATTGTTCTTGTTGAATTTGGAAGGTTTCGGGTGAAGTAGTATGTTGATGGGGTTGTTTTGAATATTATGTGAATTGTTTGAAGTATTCTTGAATCATGTTAGAATGATTTCGGATTAACACTTGAATGTGAGATCATTGGTATTGGCTTGATTATATGCGATTAAATTGAATATAAATGAAATGTCGTTGAATTGTGTGACGAAGGTTGTTAATGTTAGAATATATTTTAGATTGATTGTTGAAGTTGATAGTATGATTGTTGGTATTGTTGTTGATATTTGGCCGAGTTGAATTCTCGGATTGTTGTTGATAAATTGGCCGAGTTAGATTCTCGGGGATGGTGTATTTACAGGGGAGATGCTGCCGAAATTTCGGCAGATTATGAATGAATTCATTGAAGAACTAAAGCAAGTGTATGACGACGAATCTAATGATTGTGTGAATTCTTTTGAATGTAGACTAGCAAGCTTGGATAAATAAGCGTAGCTAATAGGACGTGGGACAGGTATGTAAGGCTTACCCTTTTCTTTCTTTTGGCATGATCCTTATGAAACAAACAGACGACGTATATGTGTGACATCAAAGAAACTCCTATTCTTAGAGCCACTAGGATGGCTAATATTCTTGACTTCCATAAGCTATTTCATATGGTTTTGATGCGTATCTATGATGTCTGAAGTTCTATTTGATATGTTTCCGAATGGCATTCCAGAGATAATTGATATGACTAATGTCTTAATTTTCAAATGATTGCACGTTTGATTATTCCATTGAGTCTTTGATATATTATGATACGTACATATGGTTCCAAAATCTCTATTTGATTTGATCCATAACGATATTCGAAAGGTACCTAACATGATTGTTTCTTTGATTTTCCAAAAATGGCTTCTGAAACGTTCGTAGAATGTTCTGTACTAAAACCTCCATAACTTTTTCATACTAACTCGGATTGACTTGAAACGTGTTTATGAACCTCAAGTGTCGATCTATGTACTTATCCATCGAGTCTTGAAATTTGTTTTATGTGCATATGGTTTCTCACTACTCTGCTCGTGCATGCCTCAATGCATCTTTCACTGAGTCCCGGGTCGGGTATGTTATCGTGCGCACTCCACTGCATTGTTCACCGAATCCCTCATTAGAGGGCCGGGTACGGTATATGTATATGATGACATGATGATATGTTACGGCGGCCAGGAGGGCATATGATGATTTGATTCACCGAGTCCCTCACTAGAGGGCCGGGTACGGTATGTATATATGTATATGCATGATGATATGATAACATGCTGATATGATGACATGACTTCATTCACCGAGTTCCTCACTAGAGGGCCGGGTACGGTATATATATATGATATATGATGTTGATATGTACGACTCTATTCACCGAGTCCCTCACTAGAGGGCCGGGTACGGTATATAAATGTACATGTATATGCATGCACGATGATATGAAAGTATGATGACATGATTTTATCCACCGAGTCCCATAACGGGCCGGGTACGCTATGTGATAATGATATGCATGACTAATGTTTTAAAGGCAAGCGTTTTGGTATTCTGGACATTGTATAAGTTTCTGCACCCCTTATATCAGTTATGATTCTTTTACTGTGATTCTTGCCTTACATGCTCAGTACATATTCCGTACTGACCCCCTTTCTTCGGGGGCTGCGTTTCATACCGCGCAGGTACTCCCAGATCAGTAGAAGCCATTATCCAAGATATTCCAGCGGCGTTGGAAATCTCCATTTGCTCCTGGAGTGTTGCCGAGTCAGAGTATATGCGCTATGATTTACGATTGATGTTAGAGACTTTGCAGACAGAGTCGTGGGTATAGAATGTCAGTATTGTGAGCGGCTCCACCAGCCGATGTGTTATTATGTTTCATGTTACAAGTTTCATGTGATGGCAGATTTTATTTGATTTGAGCACGATGAAAAGAAAGTTTCTGAAGCTTTACTATGTATTTCATTCTTATTTGATTTGAAAGTCCAAAGAGATTATGTGTGTACTAAGGGTTAGAGGGTTCGCTCGGCCCTAAGTAAGGGTCGGGTGCCCATCACACCCTAGCAAGATTAGGGTGTGACAAGTAGTACCCAGGGTAGATTTATTTCATACCTAAAAGCCAGAAAAATTATTTCCAAAGGTTATATCTACCACCTTGTTCGAGTCAAGGATTCAAATGCCACGACTCCAACTCTACAGTCCGTCCCAGTTGTAAATGAATTTCCAGAGGTCTTTTCCGAAGATCTTCCAGGAGTCCCTCCTGACAGGGAGATTGAATTCGGAATTGATCTACTTCCCGATACTCAGCTGATATCTATTCCGCCATACAGAATGGCTCCAGCAGAGTTAAAAGAATTAGAATCCCAGTTGAAAGATCTTCTTGACAAGGGGTTTATTAGGCCTAGCGTTTCGCCTTGGGGTTCGCCAGCCTTATTTGTTCGAAAGAAGGAAGGTTCCTTACGTATGTGTATAGACTACCGTCAGTTGAACAAGGTCACCATTAAGAATAGGTACCCTCTTCCTAGAATAGATGACATATTTGACCTACTTCAAGGTGCCCAATGTTATTCCTAGATTGACCTCAGATCAGGCTATCATCAATTAAAGGTTAAGGAAGTTGATATTCTGAAGACCACTTTCAGAACCTATTATGGCTATTTTGAATTTCTTGTTATGTCATTTGGGTTGACAAATGCGCCAGCTGCTTTTATGGATCTTATGATCAGGGTCTTCAAGCCTTATCTCGACTTATTCGTCATTGTCTTCATTGATGATATTTTGGTGTATTCCCGTAATGAGGCTGATCATGCAGAACATCTCAGAATAGTGTTGCAGGCTCTTAAAGATCGTGATCTTTTTGCAAAATTCTCAAAGTGTGAGTTTTGGCTTAAGTCAGTGGCATTCTACCATGTGATCTCAGGAGAAGGTGCTAAAGTTGATTCTCAGAAAATTGATGCGCTAAGGAGTTGGCCCAAACCCACATCAGTTTCCGATATAAGGAGTTTCTTGGATATGGCAGGCTATTATAGACGTTTCGTTGAAGGATTTTCCTCTATTTCTGCTCCGTTGACTAAGTTGACCCAGAAGAAGGTTAAGTTCCAATGGTCAGATGCTTGTGAGCGAAGCTTTGAAGAGTTGAAGAAGAGATTGACTTCTGCTCTAGTTTTAACGCTACCAGAAGGAACTGAAGGGTTCGTGGTTTGTTGTGATGCTTCGGGAGTTGGTCTCGGATGTTTCTTAATGCAGCATAGTAAGGTTGTAGCTTATGCATCTCGTCAGCTCAAGGTTCACGAAAAGAATTATCCGACTCATGACCTAGAGTTGGCAGTTGTAGTTTTTGCACTTAAGATATGGCGTCATTATTTGTATGGAGTGCATGTTGATATTTTCACAGATCATAAAAGCCTGTAGTATATCTTCAAGCAAAGGGAGTTGAATCTTAGGCAGAGGAGATGGCTCGAATTGCTTAAGGATTATGATGTGGATATTCTCTATCATCCGGGAAAAGCGAATGTTGTAGCTGATGCTCTTAGTCGGCGCTCCATGGGGAGTTTAGCCCACTTTGATGCAAATAAGAGAGTTATGACCAAGGAAGTTCACCGTGTGGCTAGTCTTGGAGTTCGACTTTTAGACTCCGAGGATGGCGGTGTGGTTGTTCAGAATAGAGCCCTTTCCTCATTAGTCATTGAAGTCAAAGAGAAATAGTTTAGTGATCCCTACTTATTGCAGCTGAGAGAGGGGATTTACAAGCATAAGACGACGGCTTTTGAATAAGGGGGAGATGATGGTACCTTGAGGTACCGAGGCAGATTGTGTGTTCCAGATGTAGATGGGCTCAGAGAGCGATTCATGTCAGAAGCTCAAAACTCCAGGTATTCCATTCACCCAGGTTCCACTAAGATGTACCATGATCTTAAGGAGATTTATTGGTGGAACGACATGAAGAAGAATGTAGCAGATTTTGTAGGTAAGTGTCCGAATTGTCAGTAAGTGAAAGGCGAACACCAGAGGCCTGGTGGCTAGGCTTAGAATATTGATATTCCTGTCTGGAAATGAAAAATGATCAATATGGATTTTGTATCAGGTCTACCTCGTTCAGCTAAGAGACATGACTTTATTTGGGTGATCGTTCACCGGCATACTAAGTTGGCGCACTATTTACCAGTCAAGACCACAGATTCAGCAGAAGATTATGCCAAGCTATATGTTAATGAAATTTTCAGATTGCATGGGACCCCAGTTTCCATTATTTCAGATCATGGTGCTCAGTTCATGGCAAACTTCTGGAAATCCTTTCAAAAAGGATTGGGTACCAAGGTGAACCTCAGCACAGCTTTTCATCCGCAGATAGATGGCCAGGCAGAGCGTACTATTCAGACTCTGGAGGATATGTTGAGAGCATGCGTCTTGGATTTCAAAGGTAATTGGGATGATCCCTTGCCTCTCATTGAGTTTTCTTATAATAACAGTTATCATGCTAGTATTGGGATGACACCATTTGAAGCTTTGTATGGGCGAAGGTGTAGGTCACCAATTGGTTGGTTTGAAGTTGGTGAATCAGAGTTGTTAGGGCCAGATTTGGTCTATCAGGCGATGGAGAAAGTCAAATTGATTCAAGAGCGTTTGAAAACGGCTCAGAGTCGCCAGAAGTCTTACACAGATGTGAGGCGAAGGACTTAGAATTTCAAGTTAATGATTAGGTGTTCCTTAAAGTCTCACCTCTGAAGGGTGTTATGAGATTTAGGAAGGAAGGGAAGCTTAGTCCTAGATATATTGGACCTTACAGAATTTCACGAAAGGTTGGTCTAGTAGCTTATGAACTTGAGTTGCCACAAGAGCTGGTTGTTGGTCACCTAGTGTTTCATGTATCCATGTTGAGGAAGTGTGTAGGAGACCCGTCGTTGGTTGTTCCTGCTGATACTATAACAGTTAAGGATGGCCTCACCAATGAAGAGATCCCCGTAGCCATTCTTGATCGTCAAGTCCGCAAGTTGAGAACTAAGGAAGTAGCCTCAGTAAAGGTCTTATGGAGGAGCCAGAAAGTTGAAGAGGCTACATAGGAAGCCGAAAAAGACATGAAATCCAGATATCCTCACTTGTTTGAAGAGCAAGTAGATAGCCTTCAAGGTAACTACCTTTAGTATTCATGTCATGTCCCTTATGTATTCATGCCTCACGTTTCACGTTCAAGTTCATGTATTCTCTATTCATGTCTCATGTTTTAGCACTCATGTTTTCATGAAACTATGTCATGTCAGTTTTCCATATTCCATGTCATGTTTCTTCACGTTCATATATTCAAGTTATGTCTAGCCACATTCTTAACCATGACCCATCATTCGAGGACTAATGATCCCAAGGGGGAGATATTGTAACACCTCGTGCATTCGGGGTAAGATTTGACACATAAGACGGGGGTATAATGAAACCAATTTGAGTAGTTTATAAATGGTGTTTGAAACCCAATCAAGACATGAGAAGAGTCCTTCAGCAAAGGAAAGTCGAAAGCTACCATACGGAGCGTGTTTTCAAGTGAGTTTGCACCATGTCTCAATTACAATGGGTATACGGAAATATCTGTTAGGAATCCTGCTTGAAAGTTGTAGATCTTTGAAATACCTTTCCAACGGTATATTATGGAGGTCAAACAGACATCTGTACAAAAAGTTATGCCCGTTTTACTAAAACAGTGTTTTTGCCAATTTACGGCGGAATCTACGGGCCGTGAAATTTATACGGGCCGTAGATTTAGGCCGTAAAATTGGCCCAGAAATCCCAAATCACTATGATTGATTTACGGTGGGATATACGGTTCGTAAAACTTTTATGGGCCGTAAAATAGGGCGTAAAATGGGTCCGACGGCAATTTTAAAACTTCGTTTTAAGGCTTTTTCACTTCATTCTTCACACCCCCAAGCCCTAGAACGACCTTTTATTCTCTCCCATCATAAAGAACACCAAGGTAAGCCTATTCTAATCATTCCAAGTAAATTCTAATATATATATATATCCTTGTAATCTAAACAAGAAATCATCATTCCTAACCTAGGGTTTTTAAGAAAACCCGTCTCAAGGTTCAAGATTCAAGATTTTGGAAATCTTCTTCAAAGTTAAAGTCTTTGATTCAAGTTTGGAGCATTACCAGGTATGTAGAGTTACTATCTATGTGTGGGAACATCATTGTTATTCCTCACGCCTCATAATCCATAAATTATGATTCTCTACTAAAACTAGGGTTTCTATACCATGCTCATGATAACCCTAGGTCCATGTCCATGATTATATTATGTATGAATTATTATAATTCCATCATTGAGTTCTTAATATTTCTTTATGAATATTGAGAATGCGTCCGTAATCCATGAAAACCCGTATCTTGTATTCCATGGGTTCTTGCATGCATGTTTTAAAATAAAAATGTTTATTTCATGAAGATCCTACATGTCTACAAGTTTTCATGCAATTGTATTATATGACTATCTTCATGCCATGACTCGAGATACATACATGCTAAATACAAGTTATTTCATGAAACCATGTTTACAAGCTATTTAATGAAACCATGTTTACAAGTTATTTCGTGAAATCATGATTACACGACAAGTACAATTTAATTCACAAAAATCATGAGCTTCTTAGCCAATTATATCATGTTCATGTTTTTGGGAGTTGCACGAATTACCGAGAAGGCGCAGATATCCTGAAACTACGTAGCCACCGTAGGACAAGGATCGCTCCACCCAGTTAGGACGATTTCCTTAATTTGACACTGAATGGATCCATCAGGCACGTTACCATCTTATACCCTGGCAAGGTATGGGGGCTATGCTGGTCCGGTGAGTTACCAGACTCCACGTATCCACGTGGTGATATGATGTTGTCGGTTTATGAAATGCTCTCCCTACTTATCATGTTTTACTTATGTTATATATATATATATGTACCCATGCTCATGCTCATGCTCATGTTCATGTCCAGGTTTTTCAGTTTCAGTCCATATCATGTTGTTCCATGTCCCATGTTATTTCTTTCAGTTGCTTTACATACTAGTACATTCAATGTGCTGACGTCCCCTTTTATTGCTCGGGGGCCTGCATTTCACGATGCAGGTAACGATTTACAGGACGTACCAGCTTATTGGTGAGCCCCATCTCATTCGGTGTTTAGGCATTGGCTTTCTTTATTTAGTTTTGCATCTAAAGGTATGCTGGGGGCCTTTTCCCTGCAAGTATGTTACGTGTTTCGGACTCATGTTAGAGGTTTAATAGACAAGACAAGTGTCATGTTAGACTTCCAGAGTTGGTTAGCCGGTTTGGCTATTTTATGATATTTCCCGCATTCATGACTTAATCAAGTATTTATGTTTAATATTATGACTTACTATGTTTTAAAAAAGCTCATCATGCACTTCATGTTATATTTTCGCCCATGTATGCCTTAAGATGATTCAGCAAGCCAAGTGGTTCGCTCGGTCACGTGCAGTCAGACACCGAGTACCGTGTTACGCCCAGGCCATGGTTCGGGGCATGACATTACCCTCATCATCTCTTTCCTCACATTCTCCTTTATCATCATCACAAGTGTCTCTCAAAATAAAGGCTCGTCGATTAGGGCACTCACTTGCTCTATGACCAAAACCATGACATTTAAAACATTAGATGAGAGCCTTCGTACCTCCTTCCTTTGGGGCGAACTTTGGAGGTTGTTTATCAACTTGCTTCTCAATTTGAGCGTTCTTTTTAAAGGGGTTCTTGGTTTCTTGCATAGTGCCTTTACTCTTTTGCCAATTTCAGGAAGAAGTTCCTCCTTCTTTGTTATTGTTCCATGAACTCACATAGCCCCTCGACTTATTGATTTTGACTTCCTTGAGACCCTCTTCTATCTCAATAGCCTCTTGAAGGGTTTATTCAATGCTCCTATAGTTGTGGAGTCTCATTTTGTCACGACCCGACCAGGGGCCGCTACGGGTACCCGGGGCTAGCCACCGAGCACCCCTCATTCTACTGCTTATCATATTCATTGAACGTCCTTTTATCAAAATCATACTCAATTTATAAGAAAATCATTTTTCATTCGAAGATGTAAATACTTTTATATGCACAAGCCTTTTGGTCATTGAAATAGTATATACATACATATGCATGGTAGCAACCTCGTGAGACCATTTTACCCACACTGCGTATCTACGAGCCTCTACTAGAGTACTAGACATATGGACGGGACAGGACCCCGTCGTGCCCAAAATATCCATGTACACAAAAATGATAACCAGAAGCACCTCCGGAACAATGGAGTGCTCTCAAGCAGCTAACAACTCCTACGAGTCTGGAGCAAGATCACCTCCCTGTCTACCTGTGGGCATGAACACAACGTCCACAGAAAACGGACGTCAGTACGAACATTGTACTGAGTATGAGAGGCATAAACAATAATATCACATCAATGAAGTAAAGGAAGCATCAATAAGGAACATCTGTATCTGACTGTCAAATGGAAAAGGAGTGATACATGCTGGCTTACTCATAGTCATCATCATATCATATATTCATAAATATATATATACTACCTGTCCATGTCGAATCGGTGTGATAATCATTAGCCTGCGTCCAGGCCTCCCACGTCCGGAGTATCATCTCATGCCGCCCACTAGTGGTGTCTGTCCATGCCATCTGACCAAGGTGTATAGCTGCCCGCCTTAGCGGTGACTGCCCGGCCAATTAGGCGCAGTGTTATATCATCATCATAATATACTCATCATAGTGCATGCATAAAGACTCAAAGACAATTATGCTTTATCGGGGTGAAGTATGGTTGTGATCCCCCGATTTCCTTATGGAGCACTCATTAACATCCTGCCTCACCTTGAAGGGAAATAGTATACGAGGTGAGTGTAAGCAATAATGACATCATGGACGTTTTAGGAACATCATATCATGAACATCTAGAACTTCTATACTTTAACTCATTACCTTGTGTAGCTAATTAGGGATATCGGCTCATATCTTTTCGGAACTTAAGAGATTCATGGAGAAGAAAGAAAGTCATACTATAGGATTCATGCCATAGAAGGAAAGGACTAGCCTCACATACATTTTGCGCTTGACTAATCTATTGTTCGCTTGGTTTACTTTGGTGCCCACGTTTCTACCTTCAAGAGGAATCGCATTGACGTTAGTCAGTTATAGGAACATTTCACTATTTCTAGGGAAAATTGGGCAGCACTTCCTTTGTTTATACTACTTTTCCCACATTCTATATAAACTCCCAAACGTTGATAACAACATTCACGATATAGCAACAACAATCATCATTTACCTACACTTCCCATAATTCACCATTTCTCTTTGATTTCTCCACAACTATGGTCATAATTCATTATTGCATTTTTTCACAAATAATACTTATTCCATATTCTAGATGTCGTACATAACACATTTACAATCATAACATACCAATATTCATCATCCACCCCAAACTACTACTCAACAATGATACTATTCACATATTCATGACCCAATTTCTATGTCTTTCCACAATACAAGTGTTACAACTTTCAACCACTCACACCATATAAAAAGAGTCATAAAACGCACCATAGATGATGGATGAACAATACTCAAGTGGAGCTTCTCTTCTTGCACCAAAACCCTAACTCACTTCTCTTGAGTTTTCTTGGCTTAGATGAACCTTTAATGGGTTTTATACACTTGATTTCATGGATTTGGTGTAGTTGACTAAGGTTTTCCTTTGATTTTTTGTGGATGAATGGTGGAGAAGGTCCTAGAGAGTTCTTGGAGAGAAGAGAGTGGAAGATGAAATGAAATAAAATGAGGGAGGGGTCTTATATTAATTCATGAAATCAGTCCCGACCGAGATATACGGTGCGATCGACGGAGCGTCGATCAAGGCGTCGAAGTGGTTAAATTTCCAGTGAGCAATCTGTCATTTCCTTTCATTCGATGGTGAGAAGGACGGTTCGTCGAACTGATCGACGGAGCGTCGACCTATTTGTCGAAGGGTCTTCATGTTACACCTCGGAAATTTTTCCGTACTTGTGTGATGAGTAGAACAATGAAGGACTTGAGTGTATGGTGTTTTACTGTGTCGGGAATGGCTAATTTTGCATTTTTGGAAATAATAAAGTTGCAGAAAAATTTTCACCCAGTGGTCGTATATGGCACTATACGGCCCGTAAAGTGATTTACGGACCGTATAGTGCAATCGTCTTTCATTGCGTCAAAAATCTCAAGTTTCTGTTAAGTGTTGAAATGGTTAAAAACGACTCAGAATACGGCCCGTAAACTGGTTTACGGACCGTAAACCAGGTCGTAAACTGCCATGTCCACCAGCCAAACTCTCTGTTTTTGGAATGCTTAAATACGACCACAGTGGACGACCCGTAAATCAAAATACGGTCCGTAAACTGCAATTTACGACCACTGTTCATCCCGACAAAAATTCATTAAACATCAGCTTTTGAGTTATTAAAAGGAACTTAGGCCTCATTTTATTTCATTCTTCATTCATACAACTCAAGAACACTCTAGAACTCTCCAAATACTTCCTCCATAAGAATCCAAGAGAATCAAGAGAAAGCTAAAGATCAACAACACAAAACCTATGAAATCAAGTGCAAGAACACATCAAGGGATCATCTAAGTCAAGTAATTCCCAAGAAGGTGAAACTAGGGTTTTGTCCAAAGTGAAGTATTGCAACTCAAGACTTGTTCAACCAACATCCAAGGTAAGTTCCATGATATATTCATGTTGTTCGAGGCATTGAAAGGCTTAGACACTTGAAATGTAGAAGAACATAGAAATGGGTCATTATTAAGTGAATAGTGACATGAACGAATGATAGTGGAATTGAACTACGAATATTGGAGTGTTGTGAGCACAAATACGTTATAAATGATGTTTATATCATGAAACAAGCGTTAAACGCATGAAAATGCAAGGACGAGTCATAAGGCTAATTATGAGGGAAATTGGAGGAAAATGGTGGATTTTGCTAAATGTACGTAAACAACGATTGTTGATTTCGATATTGAGTAATGCTATGAATGTTGGGAGTTAATATAAAACATGGGAAAAATAGTATAAACAAGAGAAGCGCTGTCCAACTTCTCTTAGAATTAGCGACGCGTTCTTGTAGTTAGTATGCTAATGTTGATATGAATTCTTTATGAAGGTAACGACGCGATATTGAAGGAGAACGAGTGAGCGATATCTTAGCTAAACGACCAAGGTATGTGAGGCTAGTCCCTTCTTTCTGATGGCATGAATCTTGTAGCACGAAATTCCTATTCTCTTCATGAGTTCTTATAGTTCGAAAGGCTAAGAGTCTAACTCCTTAATGTCTATATAAGATAAGGAATACGATATGATGATGCTAGTATAATGATGATGTTAATTATCGCTTACACTCACCTTATGTACTAGTTCCTTCAAGGTGAGGCAGAGTATCAATAGTTGTTCCATAATGGAATCGGGGGATCACGACCTTACGTCACCCCGATAGAGTAAAGTTGATCTTGAGCCTTATGCATGTATTACAATGAGATAAGTATTTTATGATGAGTATATTATTATTATGAGCATTTTATGATAAGCATGACATGAGCATTTCACACCGTGCCTAGTTGGCCGGGCAGTCACCGCCAAGGCGGGCAGCTATACGGATACACCATGACCTTCGGGCATGGGCAGACACCACTAGTGGGCGGCATTAGATGGTACCCCGGACGCGGGAGGCCTGGACGCGGGCTAATATTATTGATTATCACACCGTTCCGATATGGACGGGCAGCTTGCATGTGATGCATATATGTTATGAGGATGAGTATGAGTAAGATGGCACGCATGATTTCCTTTATGATTATCAGACAGATCCAGATATTTCATTTTGATGTTATCACTATATTGTTGATGTTTTCTTTCGTTGTTTATGCTTCTCATACTCAGTACAACATTCGTACTGACGTCCTTTCTTCGGACGTCGTGTTCATGCCCACAGGTAGACAGAGAGAAGAGCTTAGCCCAGATCCTCAGTAGCAGTTAGCTGGTTGAAAGCACTCCATCGTCCGGAGGTGCTTAGGATTATCCTTTTGGTATATATATATATATATATATGCATATTTTGGGCACGACGGAGTCTTGTTCCGTCCATGTATATACAGTATGTTAGTAGAGGTTCGTAGATACGCAGTGCGGGTTAGATGCTCTCACAAGACGTTTTCATATGCGTGTATATTATTTTGATGGCCGAAAGGAAATTGTATATAAAGTATTTATGTTTGTTTAATTATGATTTTCCTACAACGGGTATGTAAATTGATAAAAGAATATTAAATGAGCAAGATAAGTAGTAGAGTGAGCGGTGCTCGGTAACTAGCTCCGGGTACCCGTCGCGGCCCCTAGCTGGGTCGTGACACTTCACTCCAGCTAAAATTTACGACACAATCGACGGTGCGTCGACTCATTCGACGGTACAAAGAACGACCGTCAAACCCCCCTTTCGCAAAACTGCGATGAAGTTTCATTTAACGAGCTCTTCCTCCTTGCCTTTAACTTCTTTGGAATCTTAATTAGAACTATTAGTATCCCTTCTTACTTGTAGGGACATCATGCTCACCTTAACTTACGTTAGTCCCTTCTTCGCTCAGCAACCCAAAGTTTCGAGGTGTAACACATTTGGGAGACAATGTAACCATTTAACCTGACTCGGAACCGAGTCATAACATTTAACTCATCCTCATCAAAGTCGATTCTCATCTTGACAATTTGGAACTCATCATAGTATTCTTCCACACTCTTTTTGTTTTGCCTTAAGGTATACACCTTCTTGAGTTACTCTTGCTTGTAGCGTTCGGTGATATACTTATGCCGCATGGCATTCTTCAATTCATCCCAAGTAGGTGTGGGAGGAAGCCCAATAATTCTTCTTGTCTTCACTTAAGTTTCCCACTATGTGGAGGCGTACCCTTCGAATTGAGCAATGGCATAAGACGTCTTTTTCACCTCGGACATGTCATTCGTCAAGAATATTCTATCCCAATGCATCACCCAATCAAGAAATGTATCGGGGTCACCTCCTTCTTTAAAGGGCGAGAGAGTAAATTTAATTGAATTGAGACTCGTATCTCGCCCTCCTCCATAACCATGATTTCCATTCAAATCTCCATCGTCATCATAACCTCGATGGTCACGACCTTGGTAGCCTTCACGATCTTGGTACCCTCTTTGCCTACCCATGTGAGGGTTAGGACCATGCCTTCTACCCCTACCTCGATAACCTCCTTGTGCTTGCCCTTGGTGCCTCCAACCTTGGACACCATAACGTTCGTGCTCAAGTATAGCTTCTTCTATCTCATCTTTATTTGGTTGTTGGATGTTTGGACGGTTTTGGGGTGGTATTGGTGCATTTAGGTGTGGCTCACTAGGGGGTGGATCATTTGGATGTGGGTTATTTGGAGTTTGATCTTGTGAGGGTGGGTTGTTCCGTTGGCCTATGGGAATGTTGTTTGGTGGGGTGAGAGTCGAGTTTTGAGAAGTGTTTTGGGAAGTGTTTTGTGGAGTGGGGTTATATAGATGATGGAAGGTGCTGAGTGACAATGTAAGTGAAGTGTTTCGAGTAGCTCCACTTGTGCCTCCTTGGTATTGCACTCGGGGCGAATACGAGACCTCCTTACTACCTCCTTCAATTGCTTCCACCCTACTTCCCAAGTTTTCCATTCGACCATCCATGTTTTCCATTCGACCACCCATACTACCAACCTTATTGTTCAAGGCTTGCAAGGCCCTCATTACATCAACTAGTGTGAGTTCCCCGGTGGGGACTTGTGTTTCATCCTCCGTAGCCATGGTACCTATTCAAGAAACTCAACAAAACAAGCAAACACGTTAGATTAGTAAAATTAACTCACAATCGCTCAAGTATGCGCACCTTTAATTGCCTCACAAATTGCTTCCGCCAAAGATTGTGTGCTTGTTAATGCCGACTAGTCACAAGGGTTCAAATTCTACTCTTGGTCAGAATAGATTCTTGTTAGACTAAGAAAGACGAACGACTCAATTCAATCTAACGGACTTGAACCAAGAAATTAACAACGAAGCAAAAATGAAGAAAAGCACGAAAGAATTGGCACGAAAGAAATGCGGACACAAGAACAAGCGGTGTTATTGTACCCGGCCATAATAGGCTCTGTGTGATCATACCCAACTGCAGTGGTGTGCATAACAGGTGCCGTATCCAGCTGACTATAGCACGACTTGATGTAGTAAAATAGATACATATATACATAATGTGTGATAGACTTGAGGACCTCTAGATACGTTATGTAACTAGCAACATCAATCTGTGACTCATATGGAACTGCGAATCAAATATAGCCAATCAAGTATCATATTAGGAACATGAAGAGCATGAAACTTATAACATTAGAGTGGAGAATTCTTTTATGGAAACATTCATTAGTTCATGTAGTTGGATTCGTGCCGAAGCGGAAAGAAAAGGAAAACCTTACATACCTCGAATGCCACCCCTTCAATAACTACCATGAATCCATCCATCTAACACATGTTAATCTACAAGGATGATAATAACGCCACTATAAAATACAAGAAAACACACTCAACCAAACGACAAGCGACAAGCTTGCTATATAATCAACTCTACGACGTTTCTTCTTGCTATTCTTTCTTTCGAACTTTATAGCAACAACAACCTACATGTATACCAACTCAACAAAATATCCAGAATTTTATCTCAACAACAACAATCCAACAATAGCCTATAACAACTCCAAATAATTAAACTCACCGCTTCTGAACACCGTCACATGAGTTCTTAACAAAAACATACCTTGGATGCTCATACGAGCTCGTAGAAGGTTGTTGATGAGGAATCTCACCTTGGATGCCTCCTTTCGAACATTCCCATCAGTTTACTTTGCTACGAAGTGACCTTTGATTTGCTAGAGCCCAATGAACAATCGATGTTCAAAATTACGCAACCGATGTGGCATAACTTCTACGTCGTTCTTTGTGTTTTGCTTCCGAGCTTCATCATTTTCCTCCTTCGATGAAAATATGTTGTCTTGCTACGTAAAGATGTTTCTGCCCTCCTATTTTCTCAAGAATAAATCTAATAAAAAATATTAACTTTGTCAAATTCCCAAATTAAAGTGGTAAAGTCCCATAAATACACTTCTAGTTGGATTGTGGGGGCCAATTGTATATATGTGTCCTAACCATGATATTACATTTCCTCACACAGTACCTGCAAGTTGGGGATGAACTTAGTCACCCCTTTCTGCCTCCAACACGTGCCAATAACTCATTTATGTCCTAAATTGATTAATCCATTTAGTAGTCTTCCGCTAAGATCCAACATTTAATCAATTACACACCTAATTAATTTTTTGATCTCAATTCTCTTAAATAATAATAACTTTTAACACACTTCATAGTCTCATTAACATGATCATGTGATATAACACTAGTCCATAGCCTCTTTTGTTACACACAAAATATTATTTCCAACCATCGTCGTCCCACTTTTAAGTCTGAAATCATTTCAAGACTTCATTTTCTTATGCAATGAGCTATTTCTTTGCATACTTGAATATCACCAAAATTCTCCATGGTCTAGGCTACTTACCTGTGTCTAGCGGTTCAAACCATAACCCGAAAGTCTGGGGTATTATATTGATGAAATTTATACTCTTCGATTCGTTTCACTTCTAACCTTCATGATATTTATTTATATAACACTTGTTAAACATAGTATAAGCACTTATAACTTCAAAATAATCTTATCCTTTGAGCTTATGTCGTCTAACTTACGACGAACTTGACGTTCAAAAAGTATGAAGTGTAACATCCTCCCCCTCTTAAGAATATTCATCCTCGAATGTGGAGGTGCATGGGGAGGGTCAACTTATTACGGATCCTACAAAAATTTTGACAGTCTCCCTTGTAATTGGACACTATGCAACACCTGCAAACCGTTAGAATTCAACCTACATGCTTCACAGGGCCATACCTATATCATATATATATACATGTTGGACCTCTTCGACGAAACATATTTCTTCTGAATCGTTCAACTTCTAACCTTACTAATACTTTCCAAACACAATCTTATCCTTTGGGAACCTACTTCTAACAGGTTGTACTACTAGTGGCTTCAAGGATAGCCCCGTTTTACATATTTACCTCGACTAACTTATGAAAAACTCATCATACGGAAGGTTAACCTGATTCCTCCTTTATAGGCCTATTTGTTAGTGACCATACCTACCATATAATTCATCTTACTTGATTCCGGATAATTTGGGATAACAGGTGTGATAAATGTGTTTCTTCCATGACTTAATACCGTACTCTCATTACGTCTACAATACCTAATTGGTTATCCTTTTCTCTATTTCCATGCTGTTACCTCGCTCCATTGAATTCCCTTCCCAAATTTGCATGTCAAGATATGACCTCCTTAACGCCGTCGTCTTCATCTGGTGCTATGGATAATGTTGTGATATGCTATGTCTGAACGGTCAGCTTCCCTATTTACTAGCTCTTGCAACTCTCAGGTAACTCTCCACTTGTCCTGGTGATGCAAGAAAAATAACAAAGATAGAAAGAAGACATAATTTTAATAACAATTACACAATAACTAGAAGAACTAGTCCTAGTTACCTTCCAAAAAGATCAAAGGCACCTATTTTATGCAACAATCCTCTTCTCTTGCAAATTGAATGATCAAACGGGGGTTGTACAATTTGGAGTCCACCAAATCACAACAAGTCTCAACTAGAGAGAAAAGTTCAATATTCATATATTTCAAGATAGGTTTCAAATGAGAAATAGTTCTAAGTGTAGCTTATATAGGTAAAGCCTACACCTGGACTTTAAAATAATAGCCACAAGTTGGCCTTTAAAATATGGCCTCACATGGCTCCAAATCATTAGCTACACGCATGGGACTCCAAAGTGGGTCCATGGCTATCATAAACTAATCGTGGGATCCTCTCCTGGGCTCGGAAGTGTCCACAACTCCTGAAATGAAGACTCCATCTCCAAAGCATAGACGGATGTCATGTCAAATCCTAGCTACACTGCTCGAATATATGATGGCCAGTTTGGCTTGCATCATCCTCTCCTTCTTAGAAGGATTTCGTCTTCGAAATTAATGCATCATCATCCTTGACTGCATCATGGCACACATGGATTATCATCAACATGGCTCGATGGAACATCATTGTTACACCTTGGAAAAATTTTCCGTTAATGTACAATGAATAGACTAACGAAGAACACGAGTGTACAATATTTTAATAACGTATGACGACCCTAATTAAGATTTCAAGGACATTTAAGTTAAGGGAAGAAAGCTGTTGAGGAAAACAGGTTATATGTTGTGTGTGTTGGGCAAGAATGTCGAGTATCAAATTAATGAGAGTTTAAAGACGTTTTGGAGAAGAGTTATAACGACCCTTAGATTATTAATGAAGTGTTAAACAAGTGTTAAGAAGGTTCCCTATGGATTGGAGATCAAACGAAGTGACAAGAAATAGATAAGTGAAAAGATGGGTTATACGGTTGATTATACGGACCGTATAATGTTATACGGCCCATATAATGGACCGTAGAAGTGTCACAGAAGGAAGTTGTTGAGGGGTTGATTTCACGGTCACTTATACGGACCGTATAAAATTATACGACCCGTATAATGTGCCATCAAATTGACATAGAAAAGGATGGACACTGGAGCAGTTTTACGGTAGATTATACGGACCATATAATGGACCGTATAATGGCGTCGGGATAGATTTCAAGTTTTAAATAAGAGACCCAAGTTCATTTATTTCATTTCCATTTTCCATTCTCCACAACTCAAGATTTCTCTAGAAGCTTCCACACATTTCATATACAAGAACTCATGAAAAATTAATGATCAACTTCATCAAATCAACAAAACTAAGTGTGAGAAACACATCAAAGTTCATCCAAATCAAGAAATTCCATGGAAAGTGAAACTAGGGTTTTTCTCAAGTAAAGTATTTCCACCCAAAGCTTATTCCTACACCATCCAAGGTATGTTTTATGGTATTTACATGTTATTTGAGGTACTTGAAAGGTTGAAACACATGGATTGTAGAAGATAGAGGAAATGGGTCATGAATGGGTGAATAGTGACAATTGTGAATAGTAGGTTAATGTGAATCATGAATCTTGACATGTTGTCATTGTAAGTAGATTATGAATGACATTTTGAACACGGAATGAGTGTTATACGCGAAAGAACGTAATAGTGAATTATGACCATGATTATAGGGAAATTGAAGTGGAATTGTGAAATGTGGATAATGTAGATAAATGACGATTGTTGTCTACTATATTGTGAATGTTGTTAGGAATGTTTGGGAGTTGATATAGGATTTGGGAAAAGTTGTATAAACAAAGGAAATGCTACCCAATTTTCCTTAGCTATAGTAAGCACATTTAAGTAACCGATTGGCTAACGTTCATGCGACTTCTCTTGAAGGTAGAAACGTGGGCATCAAAGGAAAACAAGCAAGTGACATATTAGTAAACGACAAAGGTATGTGAGGCTAGTCCTTTCTTTCTATGGCATGAATCCGATGGTATGATTCTCCTTTCTCTCCATGAATTTTCTATATATATACCGGAAAGTCAAGAGTCTATGATCATGAATAGCTATATGAGATAAGAGATACGTTATGAGTCCAATGATGATGACGATGAGCTTGATTCTAAAGAGCCTAGAGTTTATGATATGACGTTCCTATAACGCTAATGATGTCGTATGTTGTAAACGCTCACCTCATACATTATTCCCTTCGAGGTGAGGCAGAATACCATTAAGTCAAGTATGTCATGTATTGTGTACACTCACCTTATGTATTGTCCCTTCAAGGTGAGACAGAGTACCATAAATCGATGATGTCATGCATTGTACACACTCACCTTATATACTACTTCCTTCAAGGTGAGGCAGAATGCTTGTGAATGCTCCATAATGAAATCGGGGGATCGCGACCTTACGTCACCCCGATAAAGTATAGTTGTCCTTGAGTCTTCATGCATGTATTATGATGAACATACTATGATGAGCATATTATGATGAGCATATGATGATGATATTACACCGTGCCTACATGGTTGGGTAGATATACACACCACTATAGTGGGCAGCTTATACCCCGGACGCGGGAGGCCTGGACGCAGGTTAATTATTATCACACCGTACCTATATGGACGGGCAGCTTATACATTATCACACCGTACCTAAATGGACGGGAAGCTTATGCTTATACTTATACATTTATGCATATATGGTATGATGACGAGTATGAGTAAGACAGCATGATTTATTTATTTTATGATTCATAGTCAATTACAGATTGCTCCTTATTTGATGCCTCCTCATTTCATTGACGTTTCATTATTGTTTATGCCTCTCATACGCAGTACAATGTTCGTACCGACGTCCGTTTTCTTTGGACGTTGTGTTCATGCCCATAGGTAGACAGGGAGGTGAGCTTGATCCGGACTCGTAGGAGCCAGTAGCTGATTAGAGAGCACTCCATTGTTCCGGAGGTGCTTATAATTATTCTTTTGTGTATATTCATGTATATGTATTTTGGGCATGACGGGGTCTTGTCCCGTCCTTATGTCTAGCACTCCAGTAGAGGCTCGTAGATACGCAGTGTGGGTTATATGGTCTCACGAGATTGCTACTATGTATATATATTATTTTGATGGCCGAAAGGCTTATGTATATAAAAGTATTTATATTTTCAAATGAAATATGACTTTCTCATGATTTGAGTATAAATTTGATAAAAGAGCGCTAAATGAGTATGATGAGTAGCAGAACGAGCGGTGCTCGGTGGTTAGTCCCGGGTACCCGTCGCAGCCCCTAGTCGGGTCGTGACAATCATCATTACGGCTGGCTATGTGGACTACATCATCCTCCCTCTCTTGGAAAGAATTCGTCCCCGAATTCGATTCTTGCAACACATGGATGAGAATGAGTATATATAACTTCCAAATCTCACCGAGGCAATAGCTAAGTAGCCTTACAAGAGCACAACCATTATATAGTGCCAGAGTGCTACAAAACTGCCCAAAGGTAGTAGAGATTACCGTCATGGCTTTAGACAGTCCAAGAAAAAGCATAAGCCAAGAAAACATACTGTCCTTATGGAGTTTGCATGTCGTCGTCTCATTCCACAATAATGTCCAAGGAGGATCTATCCAATGGTTGTCCATCTGATTCACTTTAAAACACACCAAATTCTTTTGAAGACTAAGTACAAAACAAATAGAATAGCTCAAGCCCCAATACCGAAGTAATGTACCAGCCCACCCCAAAGTCATTAATTCAAACAAGTTACCCACTTGATCAATTCCGGGGTCAAAAACAAGAATGGTCAACACATCAATCTTAACATACATCTCAAGCATATAAACAAGTAACTCAAATAGCAACACCAAACTAGAGTGAAGACGATGTAACCAATTACTAAAAGAGTACTCTAGAGAAACATGAATAATGAGATACGCGTACATACCATCCTTGATCCTTGAAAGAGAAAAAGGATCAAACCATGTGCCACAACCAGAATTTTCTATTCCCTCACATCCTTTCCCTTGACAAGAATGCAAATCGTAGTCAAATATGCAATCAAACTCATCAAAAGGAAGGAATTTACCTCTAAGCCCAAGACTACTACCCCTAAAGTTCAAATGCATCTTTTCCACCTTTTAAGCTACGGAATTGGGTATTATAACCTAACTCAAATGTATAATCTATCTCGAGTGTGTGCTCCATGTAAAGGTCAGAGTAAGTGAAGTAATAGACACTAGGACTAGTATCCACCATTCTACCTTCCTTTTCCACTCTTAGCCTACTCATACATAGAGATTTCCACTCAAATTCTGCCCCTACTGATGAGAAATCATCCCCAAATTCTGCTTTACTAAGAGCCGCTCATTAGCTCTTAAATCCTCACCCAGGACATGTTGTACATCTCTAGCACACACAAGATCACAAATTACGCCCTCAACTCTACATATGGTATCAACACAATCATAATCCTCATCATATGAAAACAAGTAATAGACAAAAGTGCTACTTAAGTTCACATCATCAATGAGTTTCACATGATCAAGTTCATCACGAAAGTTTATTTTATTATCATGCTCGGACGCAACATTAGGAAAACTCAAAGATGAATTCATACTCAACGGATGACCAAAGACCACTCCTCGTACACTATGACCACTTAAAGATTTGTCAAAGACCTTGAAGTTTTGACTCACAAATGGTGTACAATTAAGGTTATGAGCATGCACACTACTAAAATTATATCCACAACTTATTTCATCGACACTGGGTTGATGCTTACAAAACACAAGGTTTATATTACCAATCAATTCACATTTTCCCTCAACTAGTGGCTCAATTTCACATGCATTGGAATCACAATTCACATCACAAGACAAAAAGGATTTTAGCTTCACACAAGATATGTCATTACTCATACTCACACCCTCAACATTCTCATCATTAGCTTCTAGAGTAATGAGTTTAATCGACCTACCTTTAGGCTCAAAAGATTGATCTTCTTTACCTTCAAGTCCATCTTTTTGACAATTTTGCTTTTCCGGAATTGTTGCATCCCTTTCATGAGTTTCCATTGTATGAGGCTCATTCTCAATATTGTTTGCAATGGTACGTACAAAAGAATTCAAACAACTAGAGGAAAAAAAAACATTGTGACTGCTAGAGTGAAGAACTTTATCTCCGTCATTATTTTTCTTTTCTCTCATGTTGTTTTCAATTCCATTCTCTTGTTTTTTGTTTTGTGGCAGTCCACTCACTCCAATAAGCCCCAACATCCCATTTTGCATGGCATTACACTCTAGTATAGGCATAGAAGAGACATGTGCACTATTGGGATTTTCATTCCTAAGTGGGAATGGAAAGAGAGGCCATCCTTCCTCGTACATTTGGTATGTCGTGTTTTTGAAACCAGGGTTGTCCAAAGCATAAGTGACTTATTTTTAGGGGAAACACATCACATCGGACCGTTTTAAGATAATCTCCATGAGATATTACCACCTTGACCATCCACTCAACTTGATACCCATTATAGTCATATGGATATCTCTTTTTAACCCATGTCAAATTCAACCAATCAGCCGCATAAGGAGAAATGAATGTGGAGTCACACAAATCGTCAAGCTCTAGATCGAACCCATTATACTCACAAACATTCACCTTCAATTTTTGAAACCTTGGCTTAGGCAATCTCTCTCCTTTTCTTGGAAATAGTGGTCCTCTCCTTTGTGTAAGCCATCTAGTTCTTACTTTCGATTGAACAGGTTTAGTCCTCATTGCATCGTACCTGTATAACAAAGCTCAAAGAAAAGGTTATGAGTTAGAAATCACCATACTCACTCCCTTACTTTATTTGGGTGGGGCTCGGTTCACTCAATGATACAATAGCTTTGGTTCACTCCGTCTTGTAGTACTTGGCTTCCTCGGAATTGACCAACTACTATTCAATCTCCCAAATTATACAAAAGATGCTACCTCTTCAGGATTAGAGTGGGATTATGGACTCTATTGTCAGACGACTCTTTTAATTGTGGCACACTTGAGTCAAACAATTCACGATGAGTTAAAACGAGAAAGGCTTGAAAGAATTAGCACGAAAAAAGTTATAGCTCAAGAACTAGTAAACTTTGAGTAGGTAATTACTCAATGGATACTAGCTAGAAGTTATGTCACAAAGAAAGGATTAAGAAGTTTCCCAATCCCCCTTAAAATGTGCAAGGCAGCCCCCAAAGTCTTACTAATTAACATCATTTGACCAACTTGTCTTGGAATTTAATTACTACAAGTTTCAATGTAGCTTCTCGCCTTCCCAAAAGATGACTGGGGACTTGCACACTTGACTTCTCATTTTCCTAAGAGGTGATTAGGAACTTGGACACTCTTTTCTCAAGGTGACTATTAGTCTTCCCAAGAATTGACTTGGGAACTTGTGTCAATTAATGGTTTGACTATTTGTTTGCCTCTACACCCTTTCACACACCCCAAACTGATTTTTGACTTCTTCTAATGAGTGCAGCCCCGTTCTCCACGTTTTGGAGGGGTTCAATGTTACATCCGGGCATTTTTGCATATTCGAAAAAAAAAATTGAGATAACTTGACTTGTAATGAATAAGGCTATATTTGGACTTTACTTGGTATGAATGTGTCAGCCATGAATACATTGGTGTAGAATTACGAAAGGAGGCCAAGGGCAAAATTGGAATTTTGGGAATTAGTTTCGGAAATTGTAAAACAAGAATTTAGCCATTTGGACTCAAAAAAAAATAAGAAAAACAAGAATTTAGCCATACATCTGACTTTGACTACGAATTCGTCCGCCATAGTTTAGTACGTCTGCCTCCGATTTCGAATCGGTCCGATACGCTTCTACGCGTCCGATCCCAGTTATGAACCTGATTGGTATGATATGGGGATATGATAATGTGGTAAGGGACCGAGGAGTGTAACAAGAAGTGATATTGATTATGATGTTTGAAAAGCTTTGAAGGAAAGGAAGAAGGGACACAATGTCTGTGAAGGAGCGAAAAGCATTCATCTGTTACTGGAATATAATTCTTGGCCCAGTGATTGTGTGGGATATGAGAAGGTATGTTATAAAAGCATATGAGTCAGTAATGTGAAGAATTACTCCATCATTTTGGTAAAGAATCCATATCGGAAAGTCAACAAGGGACGATTATAAAAAGAATCCTCCCGAAATAGTAAGACGCCCCATGAGGTCAATTTAACATTCGAGGACGAATGTTTTAAAGGGGGGGAGGATGTTACATCCGGCATTTTTGCATATTCGAAAAAAAAAAATTGAGATAACTTGACTTGTAATGAATAAGGCTATATTTGGACTTTACTTGGTATGAAGGTGTCGGCCATGAATACATTGGTGTAGAATTACGAAAGGAGGCCAAGGGCAAAATTGGAATTTTGGGAATTAGTTTCGGAAATTGCAAAACAAGAATTTAGCCATTTGGACTCAAAAACAAAATAAGAAAAATGAGGCCCAAAATGGGAGGCCCAACCGGCCATATATGGCCCAAGCCACAAAGGCTTATTTATTTTCCATAAGATAATTAAATAGAGGGATTATGTGTCATTTTCATTCAAGAAACTTCAAGAAAAAGGAAAAGAAGAGTGGAGAGCAAAACAAAGGGGCAAGGTTCGGCCAAAGAGAAAGAGAAAGAGAAAAAGAAAGAAAAAAATTCTTGGAGCTTAATCCTTGGTTCAAAAATTAATTTCTTGTGGGATTATTACCAAGTGAAAGGTTCTCTACAAAGTGGTACAATTATTTTGGCAAGAAACTATCTTTGGTAGCAAGGAGAATTTGTTGGGAAAAAGGTAGGAATCTTATGTTCTTTTCATGTTATGAAGCTTTGTTTATGTTGTGGAATGTAGGAATGAGTAGAAACTATGAAAATATGGAGTGTAGCCGTGTGGTGTTGTGTTGATGATGGAGGATAAATTAAATTTCCTTAGTATGATGATTGTGTTGTTGTGAAGTGAATGGAAGAAAAATGGTTCTTGTTGTTATGGAAAGTTTATTGTTAAGTTGTTGTAGGAAATATGCAACTTTATTGTAGTTTGTGTATATATGGAAATGAAAGTGGTAAGGTGCAAATCATGATATTCATCAATGAAATTGGAAGTTAAGAATGCATTATGAACGATTATGTTGAAGATTGGGAATTTTAGATGAATTATGGTTTTGGTGAAAAGTTTGTATATCGTGTATACCTTGTGAATATATTGTAGAAAGGATATGAAATGCTTCCTATTTGCGTTGTAATGATCATGACTAATGATGAATATGGAAATGATAAGATTGGTTTGGAAGTGTAAGGTCGGAATGAAAGAAGTTATGTTAGGCCGGAAAAATGGCTAGTTATGCCATATTATGTGTTTGTAATGCTTGTTGTTGTTATTGATGTTGTTGTTGGGTTGCTGTGTTGACACATTAAGCCGAGCTAAGTCTCGGGGATGTTATATATATAGGGGAAATGTTGCCGAAATTTCGGTAGGCAATTATGTGATTAAGTATGGAATCCTAAAGGCTTGAATTGACAATTGGTAAACTTGACCATTTGTAGATTCTGGACGAAATTGGAATCGAAGCCAAGCGAGCGTAAGACGCAATCGAGGTATGTAAAGCCTTCCCCTTTATTCTTAGGCATGTTCTGAATATGATAGGCTCGGCCGCGAGCCTTAAGTACGACTCCGTTCCTCGGAATTCGAGATTAAAATCCGCTCCAATTCCTTCAGTAAGATTGAAACCATTTCCTTATAAAATGTCTTTAAAGTGAACTTTTGTATGAAACTTTCCTAAACGGAGTCGGAATACTTCCAAATAATTATGGATGACCTCATAAGGTCTATTACCAGTAATTTACGTATGTCGCCTCGAGTTGGTCCGAGGTGGGCCCACGGAGCCCCGATACCTCTTGTATGACCTAAATTGCCTTATTCCTGTCCGTTTTTCAAAAGTAACATCTGGACTATTATTCTAATCATGATATGACTATTTTTATATAAATCCTACGAAATGGTTCTGATATCTGGAAATCTGATTTCGGCGATAATCTGTCGTGCCTTCCCAAGTAGGATATAGGCGCGTATTATGAACACTATCTGAATACTATGATTTGACTCGCCATACGGCCTACCTCAATTTGATTGGGTCTGTATAATGATCTGTATGTATATGGTTTCTCATTAATCAGTTCGTGCATGTACTATGATTCCTTTCACCGGATCCCGGGCCGGTTTATATCGTGCGGATGGGCCGCCGAGTCCCTTGTCGGGGGTCGGGTCCCATGTATGAATTCTGAAGTATGATGTGTCCGGTTCCGGGGTACTGTGGTATATGTCGTTCCCGGTTACCGTGTATATGTTACGAAGTATGATGTGTCTGGTTTCCCGGCGTGTGATCTATCCCCGGGGTTACCGTGGTTATGATATGATGTGTTATGTGACGGAGATGTTCGAAGATATGAAATCTTCTGAAATGTGATATGTTGTGGCGCCAAAGGCAGGAGTGGCGACCACGTTCTTGTGCCCTATTATGATTCTGTCTGTCTGATTGGATTCTGATTCTGTCTGTCAGTATGGATTATGATTTTATCCGTCCGTCTAGACTATGATTCTGTCCGGTATCCTTCCGTCTGTCTGTCTGAACTACGACTCTGTCCGGTATATCTCTGTCTGTTCGTTGGATTACGATTCCGTTTGCTATACTTCTGTGCTTCTGATTCAGACTATGATTATGTTTGTTATGTTTCCGCTTTACATACTTGGTACATTTTTCGTACTGACCCCAGGTTCTTCGGGGGCTGCGCTACATGCCCGCAGGTACAGACGCACCTGAAGATACGCCGCCAGTCTAGGGCTCAGATTCTGCTATTTTGAAGAGCTCCTTTGGTCCGGAGCGTGTACCTTCGGTATATATCTTCTATCTTCTGTATATTCTGTATGTATGGCAACTCCGGGTACGGCGGGGCCCTGTCCCGTCATATGACTCTGTATGTCTGTTAGAGGCCTGTAAATATGTTTGTGGGTTAGGGTCTTTCTGTACGGATGTGTGTATATGTTGTGTTTGGGGCGACCCCATTCGCCGCGGCGGCCGGTCCGCATACGTTTATATATTGCTTTGTTGGCCGGTGTGGCCTTTGTTAGTATTTTCTGTGCGCAGGGTTATTTTGGATAGTATGTAAAACAAAGGAAACTCTGCCAAAAAAATTCTGGAAATTATCTAAATTTGAAATATGGCCTTGACGGCTTCTGCTTTATACTTGAATGTGTTTGATAACAGTTGAGATAGCGTTGGATAGATGTGTTTGGGTGCCCAGATCGGGTACTAGTCACGGCCTACGGGGTTGGGTCGTGACAGAAGGAAGTGGTATCAGAGCGGTTAGTCCTCGGTATGTCTACAGGCCGTGTCTAGTAGAGTCTTGTTTATCGGTGTGTTGTGCACCACATCTATAAACAGGAGGCTACAGGGCATCTAGGATGTTACCCCTCTTAGAATCTTAGATCGTGCGATAAAGCTGTATGGTTAGGATGTTGCTTCCCTACGAATTGTTGTATCTACAGCGGGGCTCCAAAAGAGCATCAGTGTCAATATTTGGGGAAATGTTTCTGACCCTCTTCCTGCAGGTGATTGTAGACTGACAAGAATGAAGAGGACTGCTTCTGATGATGGGGGTGCTAAGAAGGCCCCTAGGATATCACCAGGACCGAGTAGGCAGATCCCCAGCTACTCGATTGAGACAGACCCTTCGGAGGATCCAGAGACAATTCCTCCAGAGTTTCTGATTCCCCGAGCAGAGGATCCCAGAGAAGATAGTTATGATACTGACCCTTCGGAGGATCCGGCGACGATACCTCCAGAGCTTCTTACTCCCAGGGAGGAGGATGGCCATGATGCAGATTCCCCCGAGCATTCCTCTGGGACGCCGGAGGAGGAGGTTTCCGGGGATGTGCCAGCAGCTCCTGTGATAGAGCACTATGTTAGACAGGCTTCCCCGGAGAGTGTTACGCCCTATTCCAGTCCATTGTCCTGGCCATCAGTGAACCAGGAATTGCCGGGCTACCTATACTCCTCTGATTCGGACGCAGGTAATAGCGGGGGCCAGGCGAGTGGGGGCCAGACAGATGATGATGATGATGGACACAGTTCCCACGGCAGCTCCCTAGGTTAGACCCGAGATTGATCATTTACGAGTACATAAGTTTCCCAGAATTTCCGATGTGTGTATGATATCTGTAAAATAGGATTCGATGACGACGACGGAAAGTTTAAGAGGATTAAAGACCTAGTGGTTAAAGCAAGGGTGACTGAGATGTCTCCACTATCAGTGTGAATCTAGAAACCCCAGATGAAGGTGAATATTGAAGATTCGGAAAGACAACATGATAATTGTATGGTTTACCCCGGGGTGGGGACCCGCTACGAGAACTTATCGAAAATGTACTAAGATCCCGATCTGCCCTAAATTATGTGACAAAGGTCGTGCGGGGCAGTCGACGCAATTATATTAGCATTAACGCACCCAAATGCATGAAAGTTTCGAGGTTAAGCGTGCTAAGGCCAGAGCAATTCTGGGATGGGTGACCCCCTGGGAAGTAATACAAAATTTTTCACAATGTGTAAGCATGATATATATAAATGGAAATTTGGGGTAACCTAAAGGAAAAGAGAATGTGTGGAATAGCTAGTGCCCTTACAGGAGCCGCGCAGACCGAGGCGAACTAAATGGGCGAAAAGAGGAAGCGCAATACCGCTCGGAGACGTTCGCGAATAAGATATTAGTAAATGTATATGTATGTGTATGATTTTCGTCTGGTGCCCATATGGATCAAGAGCCGAGCCCCGGCGACTAATGTTGTGATAGACGAAAGGTTTTACTAAACCGAATACACGAAACGAAGCGGAGGTGAGGATACGAATGTTGTCAAAGAATAGAAACACCCCCGATTACCTTACAACATAGTCTAGTGCGACGATATCTGGAAAAAAAAATGAGCATGGATAGTAGGAAAGATGAAGGATAAGAGATGTGATTAAGTAGAATCTTTGAAAGAGTCGATAAGCGACACGTAAGACGATTTGTATGACAACTTGGCGAACAAGTTTATGAATGGGTGAACAGGTTTCGGTGAGATAATCGGTGATATAATTGTCGAGGTGAATAATGAGATGTTGACAAGGGGAAATTTTCGTAAATCACCGGAGTCTTAATAGAAGTGGTCTGGTCCTAATCAAAACTCTGTTTGTTGTACTTCTGCACCTCTGATTCTGATAAGGCTCTGTCTATTACGCCTCTGTACTTCTAAATCCGATTACGTTTCTGTCTGATACACCTCTGTCTGATTGACTCGGGATATGAATCTGTCTGATATAACTCTGTATGTCTGACTCTGATTACGGATCTGTTCGATACATCTCTGTATGTCTGATTCTGATAACGAATCTGTCTGATACATCTCTGTACGTCTGACTCTGATCTCGGATCTGTCTGATACCCTCCCATACATCTGACTTTGACTACGAATCCGTCCGCCATAGTTTAGTACGTCTGCCTCCGATTTCGAATCGGTCCGATACGCTTCTACGCGTCCGATCCCAGTTATGAACCTGATTGGTATGATATGGGGATATGATAATGTGGTAAGGGACCGAGGAGTGTAACAAGAAGTGATATTGATTATGATGTTTGAAAAGCTTTGAAGGAAAGGAAGAAGGGACACAATGTCTGTGAAGGAGCGAAAAGCATTCATCTGTTACTGGAATATAATTCTTGGCCCAGTGACTGTGTGGGATATGAGAAGGTATGTTATAAAAGCATATGAGTCAGTAATGTGAAGAATTACTCCATCATTTTGGTAAAGAATCCATATCGGAAAGTCAACAAGGGACGATTATAAAAAGAACCCTGCCGAAATAGTAAGACGCCCCATGAGGTCAATTTAACATTCGAGGACGAATGTTTTAAAGGGGGGGAGGATGTTACATCCGGCATTTTTGCATATTCGAAAAAAAAAAATTGAGATAACTTGACTTGTAATGAATAAGGCTATATTTGGACTTTACTTGGTATGAAGGTGTCGGCCATGAATACATTGGTGTAGAATTACGAAAGGAGGCCAAGGGCAAAATTGGAATTTTGGGAATTAGTTTCGGAAATTGCAAAACAAGAATTTAGCCATTTGGACTCAAAAACAAAATAAGAAAAATGAGGCCCAAAATGGGAGGCCCAACCGGCCATATATGGCCCAAGCCACAAAGGCTTATTTATTTTCCATAAGATAATTAAATAGAGGGATTATGTGTCATTTTCATTCAAGAAACTTCAAGAAAAAGGAAAAGAAGAGTGGAGAGCAAAACAAAGGGGCAAGGTTCGGCCAAAGAGAAAGAGAAAGAGAAAAAGAAAGAAAAAAATTCTTGGAGCTTAATCCTTGGTTCAAAAATTAATTTCTTGTGGGATTATTACCAAGTGCAAGGTTCTCTACAAAGTGGTACAATTATTTTGGCAAGAAACTATCTTTGGTAGCAAGGAGAATTTGTTGGGAAAAAGGTAGGAATCTTATGTTCTTTTCATGTTATGAAGCTTTGTTTATGTTGTGGAATGTAGGAATGAGTAGAAACTATAAAAATATGGAGTGTAGCCGTGTGGTGTTGTGTTGATGATGGAGGATAAATTAAATTTCCTTAGTATGATGATTGTGTTGTTGTGAAGTGAATGGAAGAAAAATGGTTCTTGTTGTTATGGAAAGTTTATTGTTAAGTTGTTGTAGGAAATATGCAACTTTATTGTAGTTTGTGTATATATGGAAATGAAAGTGGTAAGGTGCAAATCATGATATTCATCAATGAAATTGGAAGTTAAGAATGCATTATGAACGATTATGTTGAAGATTGGGAATTTTAGATGAATTATGGTTTTGGTGAAAAGTTTGTATATCGTGTATACCTTGTGAATATATTGTAGAAAGGATATGAAATGCTTCCTATTTGCGTTGTAATGATCATGACTAATGATGAATATGGAAATGATAAGATTGGTTTGGAAGTGTAAGGTCGGAATGAAAGAAGTTATGTTAGGCCGGAAAAATGGCTAGTTATGCCATATTATGTGTTTGTAATGCTTGTTGTTGTTATTGATGTTGTTGTTGGGTTGCTGTGTTGACACATTAAGCCGAGCTAAGTCTCGGGGATGTTATATATATAGGGGAAATGCTGCCGAAATTTTGGTAGGCAATTATGTGATTAAGTATGGAATCCTAAAGGCTTGAATTGACAATTGGTAAACTTGACCATTTGTAGATTCTGGACGAAATTGGAATCGAAGCCAAGCGAGCGTAAGACGCAATCGAGGTATATAAAGCCTTCCCCTTTATTCTTAGGAATGTTCTGAATATGATAGGCTCGGCCGCGAGCCTTAAGTACGACTCCGTTCCTCGGAATTCGAGATTAAAATCCGCTCCAATTCCTTCAGTAAGATTGAAACCATTTCCTTATAAAATGTCTTTAAAGTGAACTTCTGTATGAAACTTTCCTAAACGGAGTCCGAATACTTCCAAATAATTATGGATGACCTCATAAGGCCTATTACCAGTAATTTACGTATGTCGCCTCGAGTTGGTCCGAGGTGGGCCCACGGAGCCCCGATACCTCTTGTATGACCTAAATTGCCTTATTCCTGTCCGTTTTTCAAAAGTAACATCTGGACTATTATTCTAATCATGATATGACTATTTTTATATAAATCCTACGAAATGGTTCTGATATCTGAAAATCTGATTTCGGCGATAATCTGTCGTGCCTTCCCAAGTAGGATATAGGCGCGTATTATGAACACTATCCGAATACTCTGATTTGACTCACCATACGGCCTACCTCAATTTGATTGGGTCTGTATAATGATCTGTATGTATATGGTTTCTCATTAATCAGTTCGTGCACGTACTATGATTCCTTTCACCGGATCCCGGGCCGGTTTATATCGTGCGGATGGGCCGCCGAGTCCCTTGTCGGGGGCCGGGTCCTATGTATGAATTCCGAAGTATGATGTGTCCGGTTCCGGGGTACTGTGGTATATGTCGTTCCCGGTTACCGTGTATATGTTATGAAGTATGATGTGTCCGGTTTCCCGGCGTGTGATCTGTCCCCAGGGTTACCGTGGTTATGATATGATGTGTTATGTGACGGAGATGTTCGAAGATATGAAATCTTCTGAAATGTGATATGTTGTGGCGCCAAAGGCAGGAGTGGCGACCACGTTCTTGTGCCCTATTATGATTCTGTCTGTCTGATTGGATTCTGATTCTGTCTGTCTGATTGGATTCTGATTCTGTCTGTCCGTATGGATTATGATTTTATCCATCCGTCTGGACTATGATTCTGTCCGGTATCCTTCCGTCTGTCTGTCTGAACTACGACTCTGTCCGGTATATCTCTGTCTGTTCGTTGGATTACGATTCCGTTTGCTATACTTTTGTGCTTCTGATTCAGACTATGATTATGTTTGTTATGTTTCCGCTTTACATACTCGGTACATTTTTCGTACTGACCCCCGGTTCTTCGGGGGCTACGCTACATGCCCGCAGGTACAGACGCACCTGAAGATACGCCGCCAGTCTAGGGCTCAGATTCTGCTATTTTGAAGAGCTCCTTTGGTCCGGAGCGTGTACCTTCGGTATATATCTTCTGTCTTCTGTATATTCTGTATGTATGGCAACTCCGGGTACGGCGGGGCCCTGTCCCGTCATATGACTCTGTATGTCTGTTAGAGGCCTGTAGATATGTTTGTGGGTTAGGGTCTTTCTGTTCGGATGTGTGTATATGTTGTGTTTGGGGCGACCCCATTCGCCGCGGCGGCCGGTCCGCATACGTTTATATGTTGCTTCGTTGGCCGGTGTGGCCTTTGTTGGTATTTTCTGTGCGCAGGGTTATTTTGGATAGTATGTAAAACAAAGGAAACTCTGCCAAAATTTTTCTGGAAATTATCTAAATTTGAAATATGGCCTTGACGGCTTCTGCTTTATACTTGAATGCGTTTGATAACAGTTGAGATAGCGTTGGATAGATGTGTTTGGGTGCCCAGATCGGGTACTAGTCACGGCCTACGGGGTTGGGTCGTGACATTCAATGCACCAACTCCTTGGGAATCAACTCTCGACTAGTCCCTTTGACTTCCAAAACAACTTTCACACCCCCTAACACCTTGAAAGCTTAACTTATCACCAAACTTAGATCAAACAAAGTTAGTAAATCTGAAATTATCAAGAACACACATGAACATTCACAAAATATTTATGAACACTCAAGAACACAAGTATTAAAAACATTTCAAATGATATACCAAAATGACCATCTTGATGTCTAGTTTTCAAATATCACCATGGATCACCCAAAACACCTAAACTAATGGCACGATTGGAGACTTTAGAAATAATAGTTCATGAACTTTTTCTTGAACATATGAACATCCAAGAACACAAGTCTTCAAACACCAAAAATCAGATTCACCAAACAGATCAAGAACACCGAAATACTCCAAATCTTTCCAATTTTTGGATTCTTGCCCTTCTTAACTAGGAGAAATCAACCCAACAACTTTCAACCCTCAATTTCAACCTCTTCTATAAGACCCACTTTGAGTCTTCAAGTTTCAAGGTCTAACAATGGTGGAAATTTAAAATCTAACTTCAATTGACTCAAAAATTCAGATTTAGAACCTAAGGACTCTAAGGAATTTGAATCTAACACAAGAATCATCAACAAAACAAGGAATTCAAACGAATTTTGGATTTTTTTTCCAGATTTTTGTTTTGTGAATACCAAACCCAAGCCTAGATTTGTTAGAACAAATCTATACTAGGCTCTGATACAAAATGATGCAAGAAAAATAACAAAGATAGAAAGAAGACACAATTTGAATAACAATTAGACAATAACTAGAAGAACTTGTCCTAGTTACCTTCAAAAAGGATCAAAGGCACCTATCTTATGCAACAATCCTCAAGAGAATAGCAATCTCTTGCAAATTGAATGATCAAACGGAGGTTGTACAATTTGGAGTCCACCAAATCACAACAAGTCTCAACTAGAGAGAAAAGTTAAATATTCATATATTACAAGATAGGTTTCAAATGAGAAATAGTTCTAAGTGTAGCTTATATAGGTAAAGTCTACACCTAGACTTTAAAATAATAGCCACAAGTTAGCCTTTAAAATATGGCCTCACAGGGCTCCAAATCATTAGCTACACACATGGGACTCCAAAGTGGGTCCATGGCCATCATAAACTGATTGTGGGCTCCTCTCCTTGGCTCAGAAGTGTCCACGGCTCCTGAAATGAAGACTCCGTCTCCAAAGCATAGACGGATGTCATGTAAAATCTTGGCTAGACTGCTCGAATGTATGATGGCCAGTTTGGCTTGCATCACTTGGTATGTTGGCTAGCCATAATTTAGCGATTGAAAGTATCAGCTACCATATTTGCTTCGTCCAACTCAGGTGGGGTATCAATATCATCATTCCCTAATAACTCGAGTTATCTTCTCTGTTCATAATTCGCTACTTCCCTTAAACTTGTATAAAATATTTCTAGGACTAATGAAGATGCCCATATGATCATTATATACCGATTGTTATCCTATCTTATTCGTGTATTCCTGTCGCTAAATTCGGATAACGGATCGGGCAATCCTACCATGCTTCCTTAATTACTCCTATGTGTTATATCCCGTGTTTTCATGCGTTGGAAAGCGTGCGAGTTAAATGACACTAGTAACTAAAACGAGGTTATCCCCTAAGCTTATAGGTGGTTAGAGTGATTACGGATGTATCATAAGGATTAGAAGTTAAACAAATGGAAGAAAATGAGTTTCGTCAAGGTTCAAAATTTATTTGAATGAAATACGATCCAAGCTATGACATCCCGTATTTTTGGATCAGGATATTGAACCGTCCAACATGAGCAAATTTTACCGAGGCCGTAGGATTTGGTCATATTCAAACATGCAAATCAAGAGCTCAGTGTACAAAAGGATGAAGTCCCGAAATGATTTAAGACGGAAAAGTGTGACAATAAGGACTCGAAATAAAATTTTGTGTGTACCAAAAGGGGCTATGGACTAGTGTCATGTCACATAATCGTGATAATGAGTATATGAAGGGTGTCAAAAATAATCTACTACTTGAATTTTATTGAGATCAAGAAATTAATTATGTGTGTAATTGGGTATATATGGAGTATAGTGGAGGAAGGAATTTATTAATTAGCAATTGATCAAGTGTTAATATAGCACTTCCACGTGGGCTATTTTGCATGCATAATGTAGTGACTATGCTCTTATATATACAAATGGTGGATCTTATGTAATAACAAATTTTATGAAATGATTGCATGTGGAGCCCACTGTCCACTAACAACATATAACCTTCTTTTCCTTATTAACGTATGACTTCAATTGGTACAATGTAAAAAAGGGAATGGTAATGAATTTTATCACAAAGAGGAGGTGTGGTGGCAGATTAATTTCAAGGGAAGTGAGCAGTGACGTGTATTTATTCTCAAGAACAGCAAAGCGGGATTTGCTCTCCGCTCCGATCTCGTTGTTCCACTTTGTCGTGTTGTTAAATTCGAGCTTTCTTCGAAGTGAAGTAAGGTGGAAGCATAATAGTTCTTGGCGTATAAGGTGAGTATATATTGTTCTTGGCGGTGCTAATAATTATTTTGATGTTGCCTATAGAGAATTGATGAAATAAACACGAACTTGCGAATAGAATTGTCATTTGGAAAGAGTTGAATTTGTGGGCTGTTTTCATTGTTATAATCATATGATGTAAGGTTGGAAATTTTGGTAAATAATGTCTTTGTCATGTTTAGGTTCCATGGATTGTACGGATCCCAACTAGAGCTTGTCACTCGTTATATGATATTGTGAGTTGTTGTAATTCATATATATTGTATCGTTGAGGCTAAGTTAACATATTATGTATTTATATGATAATGGATTGATTGTCATAGAGGTAAGTCAGTGTAAGTCCAACGGAGGAATTGATTAAATGTTATCTCTTGATGATAAGTTTAGTTATAAGTTTGTCAACTAAACAAATTGAATGAATCGGTACAAAGGTGAGCAACGGTAGGAAAGACGTATGTCAGGTAAGGTAAGAATTTTCTCTCAATGTAAACAAAACGTTGTTCTTGAAATTAATCTGCCACCACGCCTCCTCTTTGTGCTAAAATTCATTACCATTCCCTTTTCTACATTGTACCAATTGAAGTCATACATTAATAAGGAAAAGAAGGTTATATGTTGTTAGTGGACAGTGGGCTCCATATGCAATCACTTCATAAAATTTGTTATTACATAAGATCCACCATATGTATATATAAGAGCATAGTCACTACATTATGCATACAAAATAGCCCACGTGGAACTGCTACATTAACACTTGATCCATTGCCAATTAATAAATTCCTTCCTCCACTATACTTCATCTATAACAATTACACACATAATTAATTTCTTGATCTCAATAAAATTCAAGTAGTAGATTATTTTTGACATCCTTCATATACTCATTATCATGATTATGTGACATGGCACTAGTCCATAGCCCCTTTTGGTACACACAAAATTTTATTTCAAGTCCTTGTTGTCATACTTTTCCGTCTTAAATCATTTCGGGACTTCATCTTTTTGTACACTGAGCTCTTGATTTGCATGCTTGAATATGACCAAATCCTGCGACCTCAGTAAAATTTGCTAATGTTGGACGGTTCTATATGCTGGTCCAAAAATATGGGAAGTCATAGCTTGGACCGTATTTCATTCAAATGAATTTCGAACCTTGACGAAACTCATTTTCTTCGATTTGTTTAAATTATAATCCTTATGATACATCCGTAATCACTCTAACCACCTATAAGCTTGGGAGATAACCTCGTTTCCATTACTAGTGTCATTTAACTCGCACGCTTTCCTACGCATGAAAACACGAGATGTTACAGTCTTCCCCCCTTTAGGACATTCGTCCTCAAATGTTAAACTAGTCATGTATAAGTATACTAGTTATGGTGATATTATGACGAATCAATTACTCTTCTATCATGATGTGCCTCTCCTTGCTTAACTTAATACTATTCTCCACCTGACATCTGTTATTATTGAATTTCCAAAGAAAGTGGTTATAATTTAGCTACTTCCGTAATTGACTGTAATTTACTATATTCATCTACGCTTGAAGCTTAGGTCGATTTTTTCTTGTTTTGGAGTTATCTTTCCAGTAACACTATAGAATAGGAACTGTATTTCCTTTGGGTAGGTTTACCATCGCATATTGGTTCCTCTTGTTCTCTCTTCCAATTTTTATAGGTCTACTTCCACTCTTTATTTAGGTCTCATAGTCCACAGCCTACATCCTTCTTGGAGTCATCATTTTAATCCTCTAACATGTGCTATCTATAACATTCCTTTTGAATAGTTGAAAATGAATTTTCTTCTTAGTAATGATTATCGGTTGCAATACTTCCTAGATTCCTCAAGGATATCCTTCTAAGAGATATAAGTGAGTCACTTTCCTGATATGATCATCCTCCTTGATACTCGGACTCGTGGATCCTTTTTCTTGCTCAATAATGGTATTAAGTCTCACATGGTTTGCAAATCTCTCCCACTTCCTTTCATCCATATAACCATGATAATTGTATTGATTCACATCTGTAGAGTCTCGATAAATCAGTCCGAGATGTCTTGTCGTAGGTGTCCCTCGTCAACTCATTAAGGGCTTCACAATTTTCAAGAATTTCATAACCCTCAGGTAAACTGTTGGAAATTCGCTATAATCAAAATGATACAAAAATGAAAGTTCCAAGGCGTAATATTCTTCTGGTAAAACCCCTTTTATTCAATGATCCTATCTAATTAGTATGTAATCTAACACACCCCAGGGCTATCGTAGGAAACATATAACATATACTTATATCATATTCAGAGTAATTGTCCTATTTGTCCTTAATGATAATTCCAACTCAGCATTTATGCTCAATTTACCATTTATTTTCCCTCAATTGACCCGGAGTATCACAAACACACTATTCTTGCTTACCTCTTACTCCTCTTTTTAAGTACCCAATTGATTTTATTCTTGACATGTAAATACTTGCAGGTTACATAACCGTACTTGTGTGACTCGTGATCTCGATTATAAAAATCACAAATCGTTACTACTTTTCCATATCACTTTTCTCTGATTTCTTTTTCAAGTTGACTTCCTTTTTCATTCTGCTTGCTATCATTTATGTCAGGCGAAACCTCTATGCTGGACTTTCCCCTAACAAGGTCTTATAATCTTTCTTATCTATTGCCCCATGGCTCGCTTATTTGTTTCGCACTTGCATTCACTCTTTATTCATATAGAACATGTCACATCTTTAGTCGTTTCCTAGCTATACTTTACTTACTTTGTATTATAGTTCTTGCTACGTTCTCATTATATCCTGATCATAATCAACTCTATAGAGTGCCACTTCTTGATCTCATTCGCAAGCCTGCTTATAAAGTAGAATAAACCTCTGTCACGACCCAGCTAGGGGCCGTGACGGGTACCCGGGGCTAACCACCGAGCACCGCTCGTGCTACTACCCATCATGCTCATTAACTATTCTTTTATCAGTTTTATACTCAAATCATAAGAATGTCATGTTTCACTTGTGAACATAAATAGTTTGATATACATAAGCCCTTTAGGCTATCAAAATAATATATATACAATTATACCATAGTGACTTTATCCGACCACATAACCCACATTGAGTATCTACGAGCCTCTACCGAAGTACAAAACGCATAGATGGGACAGGACCCCATCGAGCCCAACGTATACAAATATACACAAAAGAATGATCAAGCACCTCCGGAACAAAGGAGTGCTTTCAATCGGCTGACAGCTACTACGAATCTGGCTTAGGCTTGCCTCTCTATCTACCTGTGGGCATGAACACAGTGTCCAAAGAAAACGGACGTCAGTACGAACACTGTACTGAGTATGTAAGGCAAGAATGAAATAAATAAAATAGGAGGATCATGAGCCATAAGAGAAAGATATAACCTGTAAGAGTGTCATAAGCAAACATATTTCGTACATATATCATATTTCACATAATCATGGTACGTATATCATCACATCATATATCTCGTCACATTACATATCTCGTCACATCATATGTCTCATCACATCACATATCTCATCGTTATCCTGCGTCCGGGTAACCATCATATGCCGCCCACTAGTGGTGATCATGCCCGGCCCTCTAGGCTCGGTGTAACATCGCCACTCGCCTTAGCGGTGACATGCCCGGCCATCTAGGCACGGTGGAATTATAAGCAGCCCGCCTTAGCGGTGACATGCCCGGCCATCTAGGCACGGTGGAATCTCATCGTCATAAAATCGATCATTACCCGTCACTATTACACATTCCATGAACGTATCATATTCTTATCGTAGCTTGGCATATTCACACATAACATAGGCATACTATAAGCTAGGATCATTAATCATCTTATAGACATATCCTGACTTAGCATTATTTCACATTTAGCATTAGGAGTATACATTAGGCTTTGAAAACAACCATAGCTATGTCGGGGTGACGTAACGTCGTAAACCCCCCGAATATATTTTGAACATTTCTGAGTACTTTTCCTCACCTTGCAGGAAATAGTGCATAAGGTGAGTATTAACAACAATGACATCACTAGCGTCATGGGATCATCATATCATGAACTATCGAATCTCTATACTTTAACTCATTATCATCATCATCATGCTCGTATGTAATTTAGTATATTTAAGAACTCATAAGTTCCATCATATAGGAGGATCATGTAAAGCTTGAAAGATTCATGCCTTTGGAGGAAGGGATAAACCTTACATACCTTTGACGTTTACTAAGCTATCGCTTGCGTGTTCTCCTTTAATGCACACGTTCTACCTTCAAGAGAATTTATATCGTCATTAGCTAAGCAATTATAAGAACGGGATTTCTAAAGCTAGGAAAATTTGGACATCACTTCATTTGTTTATACTACTCTCCCCATATTCTATATCAACTTCCAACACTCACAATATAGCAATCAACAATCGTCATTTATATACACTGTTATATCCCGTATTTTTGAACCTCGGATTATCTCCTGGGGTGGGACCCACACACCGAGATTTTTTTGGAACATCTGAAAAGTCATATGAATCTCATATGTAAAGTTAAACACAACTCATGAAGTGCCCTTGAGCCAAATCAAAGTGGAAGCCCTCCAAACGAATAGTTTTAAGAAAACGTTTTCGGGTGACCTGACTTTGAGGGGCAAAAACGGTATTATAAGTTTGTAATTTGGAACAATACCAAGAAATAGAAGTTGTAGATAATTGAATTAGCTTTCCATCCATAGGTCGTGGGTTCCCAGGTGACGTCGGTACAAGGAGATATGAACGTTTTAAGGTCGAAAGGTCAGTGGGCTAGGCCCAACTCGGGACCAACCGAGTTGGCCCAAAAAAATGAAAAGAAAAAATATTGGCCCAACTTGGAGAGGGGTGGCCGGCCATGCCATGGCCCAAGCCCATGATTTTAATTAATTTCCAGGTGCTAAATAATAAAAGGGGCAATTATTCATTAAATCCACTAGAACTTTCAAGAGAAAGAAAAGAAGAAAAACAAGAGCAACAACATAAGAGCCATTTCGGGTTTGGCCATAGAAAAATCATCCCTCAAAATCTTGCCTCTAAAATTATTTTCTTGTTAAATTCCTACTAATTCAAGGTCCCTCTACAACTTGGTATAGTTGTTTTGGAAGATTGAGCATTAGTTTCATCAATCTCACACTTTGGACAAGTGAAGAAGATTGGAGAAAAAGGTAAGAATTCATACCTTTTCATTATGTTATGAAGGTTTGTTTGTGTTGTAGTATATGGAAATGAGTAGAAACTATGGAAATATGGAAGTTTACAAACTGTATATATATATATATATATATATATATATATATATATATATATATATATATGTAGCCGTGAGTGTATATATGTTGTATACATATATGAGTTGAATTTTATGTTGTATTCTAGTTGTGGTTATGCTGAAAATTATATTGGGAATGAAAGTTGAATGAATTTTGGTTGAAGTTGGAATGTAGAAGATTATGTCACTTTAGAATGATTTTGTGATATTTTGGAAATGATGTTGTTAAGATGTGAATTATGATTATGGTTGATGAAATTGGAAGATGGAAATATGTTATGGATATGTAGGTTGAATATTAGAAGTTTTGGATGAATTATGACTTTGGTGGAAAGTTTGTATATTTTGTATATCTTGTGAATATTTTGTGGAAATGATATGAAATGCTTCCAAATTATATTGTGATAATCTAGATTAATAATGAATATGAAAACATTGAGATTGGTTTGGAAATGGGAAGTCGGAATGAAAGTTCTTGCATTATGTCGGAAAGAGACTAGTTGTGTTATATTGTGTCCTATATTGATTGTTGTTGGTGTTGGTGTTGTTGTTGATTGTTTTGGCCGAGTTAAATTCTCGGGGATGCTATATGTATAGGGGAGATGCTGCCCAAATTTCTGTAGGCAATTATGAATAAAGATTGAATACTTAAAGATTGGAAATTGAGAATTGGTAAATGTGACCAATTGCAGATTTTGGGCGAAACGAGAATTAAATTTGGAAAGGCGTAAAGAGCATACAAGGTATGTAAAGCTATCCCGATTCTTATTTTGGCATGTCCTAGGTGTACTAGGATCGGAATTGAGTCTCGGAATATATTCTGTCCATCGAAATCCGCGTTTGAAATTGTCACTTTTTCATTCAATAGAATTGAACCCTTTAGGAATGCTTTCTTGGAAGAATTAGGCAAACTTTCACAAATTGTTTAGAATGTTATGAAATGTCCCTAGTACCTCTATAGGTGACCCCATAAGCTTCGGTTGTCCCGAGGTGGGCCCACTATTTCCGATTTTACCCTTTTGTTTTATGACTTGTCTTTGAGCGGCTTTAAAGGAAAGGTTTTAACTTCTAAATAAAAGTCATTTTTAATACTCCATTACGTCTTATAAATCGTTTTGGATCTTGGAAACGATCTCGGAAAGATTATGCCTCCGTAATTCATTATGACATCCGAGATTCACTTACTATGACTCCGTCCGACTTCATTGATTTGATTTGTCATTCGATATGCCTCATTGAGTCTCTGGAAATATATATGTTATTTTTATTGCATTTAGTTTCTCACTACTCCGTTCGTGGATGCCTCAATGTTTCCCCCACTGAGCCCGGGCCAGGATATGTTCTCAAGCGTATTCCTCTGCATTGTTCACCGTGCCTCGAGGTGAGGGGGCAGGTATACATGTACATGGGTTGTGGAGTATGTTGTTCCATGTACACACATTATGATATGATATGATCTGATATGGCCATCTGATATGATATGTTATGTTACAGGGTTATTCCCCCTTTTCTGATCCTTATGTGTTGTGGCACCAGCGTCGGGGGGTGACCACGTTCTGTCTGCCGAGTCCCTTGGCAGGGGCCGGATATGATATGGCATATGTTTCTGTACTCACTCTTTATGTTTTGAAAATATACATTTAATACTCTGGACATCACACTCATTTTTCTGTACGTTCTGTTCCGGTTATGATTTTGTTCCGTAATGGAACCAGGTATGCCAAACGTTTTCTGCAAGTACTACTTATGCTTTATGATCAACATTTTGCTAATCTGGATATTCCGTTCATTTTCTGTATCTTCTGCTTTGATTATGACTTTGTTTATTACGTTCCGTGCTTTACATACTCAGTACATATTTTGTACTGACCCCCTTTCTTCGGGGGCTGCGTTTTCATGCCGCGCAGGTACTGACAACAGATTTGCTGACCTGCCTGTCTAGGGCATCTATTCTGCTATTCTGGAGAGCTCTTTTGTCCAGAGCCTATACCTTGGTACAGTCTGCTGCTGTTTTATGTATGTATGCTATTCAGGGGTATGACGGGGCCCTGTCCCGCCTTATGATTCTGTCATGTTCTGTAGAGGTCTGTAGACATACTTGTGTGGGTTCTGTATATGTTTTGGGTTGATATGATCTGTGATAGCCTTATCGGCTTCCTTGTGCTATAACTGTTCGTCTGTGACAACTAGCAGTGCCAATTGATCATTGTATTGATATATTCTGTTAATATGCTAGTTTGGGGTTATTGGGTACGTATGGGTGTCCAGCACAGACACTAGTCACGGCCTACGGGGTTGGGTCGTGACAAAAGTGGTATCAGAGCGGTTCGTCCTCGGAATGTCTACAGGCCGTGTCTAGTAGAGTCTTGTTTATCGGTGTGTTGTGCACCACATCTATAAAGAGGAGGCTACAGGACATTTAGGGTGTTACCTTTTTTTGAATCTTAGATCGTGCGATAGAGCCAGCTGTAGGAAATGAATTCCTTTTTACTAACCTCTGATTTCAGCTCGAGAACGGTATCGACGTAAGACAGCGGCTGATGATATTGGAAGTTACACAGTACACAGGTAAGCAATGGTATGAAAGACGTAGGCTGGGTAAGGTATGGAAGTACGATTGAAACATAAAGTTTAAAATCGTAAGGGAAAGTAAACAGGAAAGTGTAACAGGTGCAGTTTGAGTTGGGCATATGAGGTAAGCCTCGGCATCCTTGTACTTTTATTTGAAATTGTTAGCCCCGTGTGGCTATGATGCGATATGATATGATATGTATATACGTATATGTATTGGCCCTGTGAGGCATGATTGGTATTTCTTGTGTACAGGTTTTGGGATAGTAAGAAATACAGAGGAACCTCTGCCTAAATGTTTCTGGAAATATGAAGAGGAAGATGAGATATAAATTCTTAACATGTCTTGAAGGTCGATACCGATAGGGTAAATCCATCATGTTGGATTAAAAGTTAAGAGATACCCTCCATGTCCTTCGTAAGAAGCATTATCCTCATTTGGAAAATTTTATTTCGAGAAAGCATATATGAGTAGCAGATTTGCAATTTATTTAAACGGACCAGAATATGTTCCGACCCCATTTTGCTTTAGGACAGCATATGTGGAAGGGCAAAAATGTCCAACGATTAAGTTTCCTCTAATTGGAAGAATACAAAGTGTATGACAGGCAGTTGGGAATTGAGTGGTTCGTTTACGACTCAAAAATATATATACACAAATATGGAGGTAATTATGTGAATTAAGTGCTAAAAGATCCCGCGAAGTTCGTCGGATCCTAGTTTTCTTTTGTTGGTGGTCGGAAGATGCCTTACAGTAACATTTTATCAGTTTTCATCGACTGATTGGAGATGAGATCTGTGGAATAAAAACTTAAACCCGTTAGTTGTCTAGAATTATATAGATACACACATGGAGGTAAATATTGAGGATTTACAGGGGTGACACGGTAACTATATAGTCAGAAGAGTAAAAGAATCCCCCCCCCCCTAAATCGGGGTGGGACCCGCTACGAGAATGTTTTGAAAGTTGGTAAGACCGCGATTTGCCTTAAATTACGTGACAAAGGTCGCGCGGGGCAGTTGACATGATTATATCGGCCTTAACGCACCTAAATTCATTAAAGTTTTAAGGTTAAGCGTGCTAGGGCCAGAGCAATTTCGGGATGGGTGACCCCCTGGGAAATGTACCAAAATTCTTGCAAACATAGATATAAGAGACGAATAGGAAATTCGGGGTAACCTAAAGGGAATTAGGATATGTGGAATGGTTAGAAACTTTATTGGGGTCACGTGAGCTGAGACGGATTGGATTGGTAAAAAGAAAGAAAAAGCAGCGCAGCTCTGAAATTAGAGTAAATTTGAGCAAGTGATTGAAAATGTATTATAAAAGAAGTGGCGGTGATATATGTACGTATGTGTAGGACCCCCCATCTATGACTATATCGATCGATTGGTGAACCTTAATAGCCAGTGTTGTAACATATGGAAAACATTAACTGGACAGGATTTACGAGAAAAAGGGAAAGGAACGGTACAGATGTTACGAAATAAACTGATATTCATTTTGTTACCGGTTGAGAATAGAAAATTTTAATACAACGATGTTTGGAAAGAAAAGAGAATAATTGAGTGGATCGTAAGAAACGTAATTGAGCAGAGTCTTTAAAAGAGTCGACGGGCAAAGCATGAAGTTAATTGCGAAAAACAAACTAAAATGAAATAGTGCAGTGCAAAGGAAAACTTATGGCATGAAATGATGAATTATGTGAATATCAAATAATTCGATTATTGAGAAAACAGAACGACAGATAAGGCATGGGTATGAAGGAAGAATGTGATTACTAAGAGATAAACTGCTACACTAGCTATATTACTTGAGTGTCTGCTATCAGATAAGACTTTGTACTACATAATCGCGATTCTGTTAAGGTCTCGTACGAAGATAATCAAGCCACGACTTAGAAAGAAAAGACATGGATATGGTATAAGTATAACCCCAAAGGGGGGGAGCGAATGAAAGTAAAATAAAGTGAGTATAAACGGAAACAATTGACCTACAAAAGATTGAAGCGATAAAGAATTGGACTAGGCCTCCGACATCGACTGAAATACGTAGTTCTCTGAGATAGGCCGGATATTACAGTAGATTTTTGGAGAACTTTATTTCCACTACGGCACTATTAATGAAGCTAACTCAGAAAGCAGTGAAACCTCAGTGAACCGGTACTTGTGAATGTAGGTTCCAGTTGTTAAAGGAAAAATTAATTACAGCTCCAGTCCTAGTTCTTCCTAAAGGGGCAGACGGGCAAGTTATTTCTTATGATGCTTCCGGTATTGGGACAGGTTTTGCATTAGTACAGCATGGTCGGATTATAGCCTATGTTCCCCGGCAGCTCAGACCGCACGAGAGAAATTATTTTGCTTATGATCTGGAATTAGCTGCAGTGATCCATGTTTTAGAGATATGGCGGCATTACTTGCATGGGGTCCACGTTGATATTAATATGGACCGTATTACAGGTTTACCTCGCACTCCATGGAAGTATGATTCCATTTGGGTTATTGTTGATAGGCAGACAAAATCAGCCCATTTTGCTCCCTGTCAGAACCACTTATTCAACTGAGGAATATGCCAGGCTGTATATTAAGGAAATAGTGAGACTTCACGGAGTTCCTATATCTATTATCACTGACAGAGGTGCCCAGTTTACAGCAAATTTCTGGAGATCATTTCAGGAAGGATTAGGGACCCAGGTGAGTCTCGACACAACATTCCATCCTCAGACTGACGGGCAGGCCGAGCGCACTATACAGACGCTGGAAGATATGTTGCGGGCCTGTATTATTGATTTCAGAGGCAGCTGGGATGATCATTTGCCGCTGATTGAATTTTCTTATGATAACAGCTACCATTCTAGTGTCCAGATGGCTCCGTACGAGGCTCTGTATGGCAGAAAGTGCAAGTCTCCGATTGGCTGGTTCGATGTTGGCGAAACTGACTTAATAGGCCCGGATATGGTCCAGCAGGCGGTTGATAAGGTAAAACTTATTCGGGAGCGGTTGCTAGCAGCTCAGAGTCGCCAGAAATCATATGCCGATAAACGACGTCGACTTTTGGAATTCCAGGTTGGTGATTGGGTATTTCTGAAGGTATATGAAAGGCGTAATGCGATTCGGCAGAAAGGGTAAGCTCAGTCCGCGTTACATTGGACCTTATCAGATTATTCGAAAAATTGGGAGTGTCGCCTATGAACTAGACCTTCCATCTGATTTGGAAGCGGTACATCCGGTATTTCATGTATCCATGCTCCGCAAATGTGTTGGCGATCCTTCCAGAATATTTCCAGTGAATGATATTCAGGTGACAGAAGAGTTATCTTACGAGGAGCAGCCTGTAGCCGTTCTGGATCGCCAGGTGAGGAGATTGCGCAATAAGAATTCATACCTTTTCATTATGTTATGAAGGTTTGTTTGTGTTGTAGTATATGGAAATGAGTAGAAACTATGGAAATATGGAAGTTTACAAACTGTATATATATATATATATATATATATGTAGCCGTGAGTGTATATATGTTGTATACATATATGAGTTGAATTTTATGTTGTATTCTAGTTGTGGTTATGCTGAAAATTATATTGGGAATGAAAGTTGAATGAATTTTGGTTGAAGTTGGAATGTAGAAGATTATGTCACTTTAGAATGATTTTGTGATATTTTGGAAATGATGTTGTTAAGATGTGAATTATGATTATGGTTGATGAAATTGGAAGATGGAAATATGTTATGGATATGTAGGTTGAATATTAGAAGTTTTGGATGAATTATGACTTTGGTGGAAAGTTTGTATATTTTGTATATCTTGTGAATATTTTGTGGAAATGATATGAAATGCTTCCAAATTATATTGTGATAATCTAGATTAATAATGAATATGAAAACATTGAGATTGGTTTGGAAATGGGAAGTCGGAATGAAAGTTCTTGCATTATGTCGGAAAGAGACTAGTTGTGTTATATTGTGTCCTATATTGATTGTTGTTGGTGTTGGTGTTGTTGTTGATTGTTTTGGCCGAGTTAAATTCTCGGGGATGCTATATGTATAGGGGAGATGCTGCCCAAATTTCTGTAGGCAATTATGAATAAAGATTGAATACTTAAAGATTGGAAATTGAGAATTGGTAAATGTGACCAATTGCAGATTTTGGGCGAAACGAGAATTAAATTTGGAAAGGCGTAAAGAGCATACAAGGTATGTAAAGCTATCCCGATTCTTCTTTTGGCATGTCCTAGGTGTACTAGGATCGGAATTGAGTCTCGGAATATATTCTGTCCATCGAAATCCGCGTTTGAAATTGTCACTTTTTCATTCAATAGAATTGAACCCTTTAGGAATGCTTTCTTGGAAGAATTAGGCAAACTTTCACAAATTGTTTAGAATGTTATGAAATGTCCCTAGTACCTCTATAGGTGACCCCATAAGCTTCGGTTGTCCCGAGGTGGGCCCACTATTTCCGATTTTACCCTTTTGTGTTTATGACTTGTCTTTGAGCGGCTTTAAAGGAAAGGTTTTAACTTCTAAATAAAAGTCATTTTTAATACTCCATTACGTCTTATAAATCGTTTTGGATCTTGGAAACGATCTCGGAAAGATTATGCCTCCGTAACTCATTATGACATCCGAGATTCACTTACTATGACTCCGTCCGACTTCATTGATTTGATTTGTCATTCGATATGCCTCATTGAGTCTCTGGAAATATATATGTTATTTTTATTGCATTTAGTTTCTCACTACTCCGTTCGTGGATGCCTCAATGTTTCCCCCACTGAGCCCGGGCCAGGATATGTTCTCAAGCGTATTCCTCTGCATTGTTCACCGTGCCTCGATGTGAGGGGGCAGGTATACATGTACATGGGTTGTGGAGTATGTTGTTCCATGTACACACATTATGATATGATATGATCTGATATGGCCATCTGATATGATATGTTATGTTACAGGGTTATTCCCCCTTTTCTGATCCTTATGTGTTGTGGCACCAGCGTCGGGGGGTGACCACGTTCTGTCTGCCGAGTCCCTTGGCAGGGGCCGGATATGATATGGCATATGTTTTTGTACTCACTCTTTATGTTTTGAAAATATACATTTAATACTCTGGACATCACACTCATTTTTCTGTACGTTCTGTTCCGGTTATGATTTTGTTCCGTAATGGAACCAGGTATGCCAAACGTTTTCTGCAAGTACTACTTATGCTTTATGATCAACATTTTGCTAATCTGGATATTCCGTTCATTTTCTGTATCTTCTGCTTTGATTATGACTTTGTTTATTACGTTCCGTGCTTTACATACTCAGTACATATTTTGTACTGACCCCCTTTCTTCGGGGGCTGCGTTTTCATGCCGCGCAGGTACTGACAACAGATTTGCTGACCTGCCTGTCTAGGGCATCTATTCTGCTATTCTGGAGAGCTCTTTTGTCCAGAGCCTATACCTTGGTACAGTCTGCTGCTGTTTTATGTATGTATGCTATTTAGGGGTATGACGGGGCCCTGTCCCGCCTTATGATTCTATCATGTTCTGTAGAGGTCTGTAGACATACTTGTGTGGGTTCTGTATATGTTTTGGGTTGATATGATCTGTGATAGCCTTATCGGCTTCCTTGTGCTATAACTGTTCGTCTGTGACAACTAGCAGTGCCAATTGATCATTGTATTGATATATTCTGTTAATATGCTAGTTTGGGGTTATTGGGTACGTATGGGTGTCCAGCACAGACACTAGTCACGGCCTACGGGGTTGGGTCGTGACATACACCCACCATAATCCACCATTTTCCTTCAATTTCTCCACATTCATGGTTTTAGCTCACTATCGCGTTTTCTCGTATATAATACATATTTCATGGTCTACATGTCATAGAGGGCGTATCCATAATCATAACACACCAACATTTATGATTCAATCCAACTACCATCCAAACATGACACTATTCACTCATTAATAACCCATTTCCTATGTCTTGCTACAATTCAAGTTTCTTAATCTTCCATTACCTTAAACAACGTGATTTAGTCATGGAACTTACCTTAGATGATGGTTGAACAAGTCTTGACTGGAGTTTCCCCTCTAGCACCCAAACCCTACTTCACCTCTTTTGGTTTTCTTTGAGGAAGATGAACTTTACTTGGGTTTCTGTTATATCCCGTATTTTATACGTTCGGATATTTCAAGGTAGTCGGGGCGAAGCTAAGGGAATGACCATCTTCCAAAATTATTCTAATGTACAAGTTGGATATGAATATTATTGTATGGTAATATTGAGAAAGGTTAAGGGTAAAAAGGGAAATTCGCAAAAATGGTTCATGGTAATATTGTAGAAAGGCTAGGGGAAAAATGGGAATTTCACAAGGTGTTCAAGAAAGTTCTTGAAGGACCAAAGTGTACATGGTAAGATATTAGGTCATCTTTTATTTTAAGAAAAATTCAAGAAAAAAGAAGAAATTTCTAGAGAAAGAAAGAAGGGCCATGTATCCATACTTTTTTTATTGAGGGACTTAAATATAAATATATAAAGTGGTGGAAAGAATATATAATAAGAAGAGATGTTCATCTTTTTCACATTTAGAAAGTTCAAGAAAACTTAAAGAAAAGCAAGAAACAAAGGAGACTATTCGGCCATGGTGTTGGCCGAACAAGTCCATGGAAAAATTGGCCAAGGAAAATTGTTCTCTTCTAGCTTTCCCACCAATTAGAACGTCCTTAACAACATCGAGTGGTTGTTGGAGCAAGCAAACCATTGATTTGAGCAAACATACACTCCTAGTCAAGTGAAGAGATGTGTGAAGAAAGGTATGCATTCAATCTTGTTTCATGTGTTGTGGATGATTGTATATGTTGTAGTATGTGGAAATGGGTAGGAATCATGGAAATATGGATGATGTATGGTGGCCGTGTGCATGGTGTATGTGTTGTTGTATGTAAGGATGATGAACAAATTTTATTTAGTATCTTGGTTATTGTTGTAATGTATAGGAATGGATGAAAATTCATAAAAATATGTTTGTAGTTGTGGTGGCCGAATGTGAAGGTGGTTTGGCAAGTTATGGTGAATTGATTCTATTTGATATTTTAGTTGTTGTTGTAGTGAATTCTATGTTGTTGAATGAAGATTTAATGATTTGAAGTGAAACGGAAATCGTTTGTGGGTTATGGAAGAAGTTAATGTGATATTAATATGGTTTCTTATGATCATAAGAATGAAAGATATTGTTGAAGTATAGATTATAAAATGTTCTTGTGGAATTTGGAAAGTCTTGGGTAAAGTAGTAGGTCGTTTGGGGTTGTTTGGAATATTATGAGAATTGTTTGTAATATTCTTGAATTGATTGTTGGTGTTGTTGGCACGATTGTTGGTATTGTTATTGTTGATAATGTGGTCGAGTTCCATTCTCGGGTTTGTTGTTGAATTGGCTGAGTTAGATTCTCGGGGATGGTGTATTTATAGGGGAGATGCTGCCGAAATTTGGGCAGACCATAAGTGAATGTACTTGAAAGGTTAAGACAAGTATATGTCGATGAATCTAACGATAGTGTCGATCTTCTTGAATGTAGACTAACAAGTTGGACGAATAAGCGTAGCTAGTAAGGCGCGGCACAGGTATGTTAAGGCTCGTCCCTTTTCTTTCAAAGGCATGATCCTTAGGTTGTAATTTCATAAGTATTTCCATGTTTTCCCTGTTTTCAAAAGTTAGAAGTTTGTGATTCTATGGCATGATTTCCTTCCTAATAACCCGTAAGCGTTTTCCAAAATGTCTATACTTTCCTAAAACAAAGGCTCATGATTTTGTAAACTTTTATGGTTACAACGATGAATATGTTTTTGTAATGACAACGATGATGTCAAAAAGAGAATATGTCTAGGATGGTTATGACAAGAATGGTTTCATGTCTAAAAGTCTTAAGTTAAGGAGCCAATATGAATATAAGAACAAAGAGCTAGTCTTGATTTTAATTCTATTCCTTATTATGACTCTATTTTCTAAAGACCCCAAAGTGTATAAATTGATGTTTTATGAGTCTTATGATCTTACTCTATGTGTTCTCTTAATGCTATTTCTCATGGATAGTCTCGCCTTATAATACTAGTCCCTTCAAGGCGAGACATGATGGTCCTGATTATTCCATAATGTAATCGGAGGTTACCGACCTTACGTCACTCCGATAGTTATATGACTTTCTTTGGGCTCTCCTGCGTGCTGCTATATGATACATGTATACGTATATGTATATGGGGAAGATGGGAAAAAGGGCCAGAGTGTTATAGACGCTGATATATGTACATGTATATGAATATAGGGAAGATGGGAAAAGGGGCAGAGCGTTATATACGCGTAGCCACCTGATCAGTTGGTATGATATGATATCGTCCCGGACGTGGGATGCCCAGACGCCGGATATGTGGTTAAATGGATCGGCTGTCGACGCCTCGGCAATATGATATATTCTATTTTCTATATATATGAAAAAGAAATGTTTTCAAAGCAAGTAAACTATGATATGTATATATGGGGTTAAATGGATCGAAGCCGACGCCTCGGCAATATGACATGTTCTATTTTCTATATATATGAATAAGAAATGTTTTTTTAAAGAAAGCTAAGCATGCAGGGTACCCGCCTAAGCGGCACTCATATGTACAGGTTACTCTTTTACCTCATGTCATGTTCTATATTTCCATCCTGTTATTATTCATGTTCATATTCCTTACTGTGTTACTAATCATGCCTTACATACTCAGTACATTGCTCGTACTGACCCCTCTTTTTCGGGGGCTGCGTTTCATGCCGCGCAGGTACACCCAGATGAGCAACAACTATTATAGAAGATGTTCCAGCGAAGTTGGCGAGCTCCATTTAGCCCTGGAGTGTAGCCGAGTCAGTGTACTATGCTATGGTGTCTTGTTAGAAGTTAGAGACTTTGCAGACAGAGTTGTAGTTATTGGTTGGCAGTTCAGCCGATGTGTCATTCGTGTTATAATATAAGTTTCCTATGATTACAGATATTGAGATTAACAGAAAGAAAGTTTTTGAAAGTTTCATTATGTATTTCATGATTATTTGGTTTAGAGTCTAGAGAGATTAAGTACGTAATAAGAGTCAGCGGGTTCGCTCGGCTCCGAATATGGCGTCGGGTAAAGTCGGGGTGTGACAGTTTCATACACTTTGATTCATGGATTTGGTGTTGTTGATCATTGATTTCCTTTGATTTTCTTGTGGATGGATGTTGGAGAATATTCTAGAGTGTTCTTGTCTTGTGGAGTGGAGGATGGAACGAAAATGAAATAAGAAGGGTCCCTTATATTAAAAACACAAGGCTGGCCGAACCACTTTATACGAACCAACATACGGTCCCTATAATGTTTACTGACCGTATGTTGGGACCGTATATTTGGTCCCGTGAGCCATGTTGTTCTGGACTGGATCTACGGACTGGACATACGGTCCGTGAATATTATACGGCCAGTATGTCTGGCCGTATGTTGTTCAGTTCTCCGGAACTTGTTTTCGTCGACTCGTTTGATCTCCAATCCTTATGGAGCCTTCTTGGCACTTGTTTAACATATCAATACCAATCTAAGGGACGTTATTACTTGTCTCCAAGACATCATTATGCCATCATACATTCGTTGCTCGAAATTCTTATCCGATACACAACATATGGTTCACTTTCCTTGGCAACTTTCTTTCCTTGCAGTATATGCCTTTGGAATCTCGTCGAGGGTCATCAAATACTATTTCTTACTCATCAAAACATCGCGTACGCTACGTCATGTGTTAGCCTATTCACTGTACATATACAAGGGATTTTCCAAGGTTTAACATTCTTCCCCCCTTTTGGAACATTCGTCCTCGAATGTTAAACACTCGGGATTCTACGGAAATGTTGCCAGAGTTTCCCCCTGTAATTTGATACTACCAACCTGTCACAGCAACCCATAATATCCTCGCCTCACAGGGCTGCATCACAATATCAATATATCTATGGCCACACACGACCAAAAGCATAAAGATAAAGCGTACATACCTTATATCGTTGGCGTTTCATCTTGGATCTCCTCTGGGGGTCGAAATAAGTCCGGGTACTCGGACTTCATCTTCTCTTCCGCTTCCCAAGTCATTTCTTCCCGATTGTTGTTTCGCCATAAGACTTTGAATGAAGCTACCTCTTTATTTCGAAGTCTTTGCACTTGCCTGTCTAGAATAGCAATAGGCACCTCTTCATAGGTTAGCCTTTCTGTCACTTGCACATCATCTATCGGGAAAATATTTGTGGGATCTCCAACACACTTGCGGAGCATCAAAACATGGAAAATTGGATGAACTGATTCAAGCTCCGAAGGCAAGTCCAATTCATAGGCCACATGGCCCACCTTGCGGATAATTCTATAGGGTCCAATGTATCTAGGACTTAGCTTCCGTCTCTTGCCAAATCTCATCACCCCTTTCATTGGCGATACTTTCAAAAATACCCAATCATCAACCTGGAATTCCAAGTCTCATCAGCGATTGTCTGCATAAGACTTTTGGCGACTTTAGGCTGTCAATAATCGATCTCGGATCGCCTTAACCTTTTCTACCGCCTGCTGAATCAATTCGGGGCCTATTAATTGTGCTTCTCCTGTTTTAAACCATCCGATTGGGGATCTACACTTCCTTCCATATAAAGCTTCATAAGGAGCCATTTGAATGCTGGAATGGTAACTATTATTGTATGCAAATTCGATTAGTGGTAAATGATCATCCCAACTACCACCGAAATCCAGTACACATGCTCGTAGCATATCTTCCAAGGTCTGAATAGTGCGCTCGGCTTGCCCGTCGGTCTGCGGATGAAATGCCGTGCTAAGTTTCACTTGAGTGCCTAGACCTTCTTGAAAGGACTTCCAAAACTTGGCTGTAAACTGTGCTCCTCTATCTTTAATAGTAGATAATGGTATACCATGGATTCGCACAATTTCCTTGAGATACAACCTCGCATAGTCTTCTGGTGAGTAGGTAATTCTGACTGGAAGAAAATGAGCTGCCTTTGTTAATCTATCCACGATAACCCATATAGAATCATACCTTCCTCGAGAACAAGGTAACCCCACGATGAAATCCATTTTGATCACTTCCCATTTCCAAGTAGGGATTTCTATTGCTTGCAATAAGCCTCCTGGCTTCTGATGTTCAGCTTTAACTTGTTGGCAATTTGGACACTGTGCTACTAATTCTGCTATGTCCCTCTTCATGCCATCCCACTAATATATCAATTTGAGATCATGATACATTTTGGTCGCACCTGGATGAATGGAATACCGAGAATAATGTGGTTCCTCTAGAATTCGCCGGCGCAATTCTGCCACATTCGGCACACATAGTGTGCCTCGGTACCTAAGAATTCCATCAATAGAAAATTCTCCTTTTCATGAGATAGGTCTCTGTAATGTCACAATTGGGAGTCTTCATATTGTCGCTCCTTCACTTCTATGTCCAAGGACGAAGTTGTGGGATCATTGATACAAATCCCCACATTACCCGAATCTATTACACGTACTCCAAGACTAGCTAGTTGGCGGAGCTCATGAACCATCTCTTTCTTTTCTGGAGGGATTTCACATAAACTGCCCATCGATCGGCGGCTAAGCGCATCGGCTACTACATTCGCTTTTCCGGGGTGATACAATATGTTCACATCATAATCTTTTAACAATTCTAACCGTCGCCTCTGCTGCAGGTTCAACTCCTTTTGCTTGAAAATGTATTGAAGACTTTTGTGATCTGTATAGATTTCAACATGCACACCATACAAATAATGCCTCTATATTTTTAAGGTGTGAATAACCGCGGCCAATTCGAGATCATGAGTTGGATAATTCTTTTCATGTTTCCGTAATTGTCTCGAAGCATATGCAATCACTTTTCCATGCTGCATCAGTACACATCCTAGTCCAACACCAGAAGCATCACAATACACAACATAGTCATCTGGCCCTTCTGGAAGTGTTAAGACCGGGGCTGAGGTCAATCTGCCTTTCAGCTCTTGAAAACTGCGCTCACAAGCATCATTCCATTGAAATTTAGCTGACTTCTGGGTTAGCTTCGTCAATGGGGCTGAAATAGATGAGAAGCCCTCTACGAACCTTCTATAATAACCTCACAAGCCCAGAAAACTATGAACTTCTGTAGGCGTCGTAGGCCTTGTCCAAGTCTTCACAGCTTCGATTTTCTGAGTGTCAACTTGAATGCCATCATTTGAAATAACATGGCCCAAAAATGTCATAGAATTTAACCAAAACTCACACTTTGAAAATTTTGCATATAACTCCCGGGCTCGAAGAATGCCAAGAACAATTCACAAATGATCTGCATGTTCGGATTCCGTGCGAGAATACACCAGAATATCATCAATGAATACTATCACAAATAGATCCAAAAGAGGCTTGAATACGTTGTTCATCAAATTCAAAAACACAGCCGGAGCATTAGTCAACCCAAATGACATCACTCTAAATTCATAATGACCATATCTCGTTCTAAAAGCTGTCTTGCGAATATCCACTTCTCTAACTCTCACTTGATGGTAACTCGATCTCAAATCTATTTTAGAAAACCACTTGGCACCTTGCAATTGATCGAATAAGTCATGAATCCTTGGAAGAGGATATTTGTTCTTTATCGTCACCTTGTTCAATTGCCTGTAGTCAATACACATTCGTAGAGATTCGTCTTTCTTCCTCACAAACAAGACTGGTACGCAGCGTCCACAAACGAAAGGACGTCAGTACGAAGAATGTACTGAGTATGTAAAGCATGATCAATATCAATATAGAAGCATATTAAGCAACATAAGAAATAGCATAAGATGGGAGATGGTAATATTATCGTCATAGGCACTTACTTGCCTTACATAGGATCTTTCCATTTCTAATGCGTGTTTATGTACATACATCCATATCCGTTCCATGTTTGTACTCGTATTCATATACATGCCCTTATTCACATTCATATCGTATCATATTCGTATTCATACTCGTATCCATGGCATATACGTAATCATACCATATACATAATCATATCTTATACAAAGCATTTACATAGCATACCCGACCATGCAAGATCGGTGTTTCATACCTACTTGGCCAACCAAGGCTCAAGGTTACTCATACCTGGCCCTAATAAGGCTTCAGGGTTACATCTACCTGGCCCTACCAAGGCATCAGGGTTATCCGTACCATCTGCAGAGGTGTGCGCGCATTACGTAATCATATACATACTTATTTACATATCTTACCAGGCCTCATAAGCACGAGGTTCCACAATAGTCATACATAGATACATATACATAATAGCTCATAAGCATCTTTACTATTTACATCATTAGCATAATCATCATCAACATCATCATTACTATTATCTTCATTCACCACGTTTATCTTCATAGGCTTACTCATCATACGAGGGATTTAGTACAATCGTGGCGTATCAAGAATCGTGGGCTTACTAGCTCGGAAGATCAAATCATTTGAAGGATATCATAGTCTCACAGAAGATTTAGATATTTGGCCAAAGGACCATGCCTTATGAAAGAAGGGTTAGCCTTACATACCTTTTTCGTTCAACTATTCTACACTTGCGCTTTCTCCTCGAATGCTAGCGTTTCTACCTTCATTAAAGTCATACTATCATTAGAATCGATAGCTAGCATATATGACTAAAGCTAGAGAAAATCGGACAGCATCTCCTATATTTATACGACATTTCTCCATAACGTCTATCAACTCCCAAACGTCAACAACACATTCACAATACCATAACGATAGTCATTATTCATCCACATTATCCACATTTCCCAATTTTCTTTCAATTACTCTTATCCATGGCTATAACACACAACTATGTCCATTCACGTACATTGCTCATCTCATGTTCTCAACATCATTTATAACACATTTACATCACAATACGTCAAGACTCATAACTCAATTCAAACTGTTTCTTAAAATGGCACTATTCCACATTCATGACCCATTTTGCCATACCTTTCTACAATCCAAGTATTTCAACTCTTAAATACACTAAACAACATAGAAAAAACATGAATCTTACCCTTAGATGTCGTTGGAAGAAGCCTTGGTTGACAATACCCCACTTGAGCAAAACCCTAGTTTATCTCCAATGAGATTTCTTGACTTGAATGATCTTGGATGGGTTTTCTTACTCTTGATTCACTTGGTTTATGTTGTTGATCACTAATAATCCATGAATTTGTGTGAAATAAATGTAGAGAGATGTTTTAGAGAGAAGGGGCGAAATGTGGAAATGAAATAATAAGCTTGGTCCCCTTTTTAATAACCCAAAATCTGATCTGAAATGAACAGTCGTCGAAAATGCACAGTGGTCGTAAACCTAGTTTACGGGCCGTATTCCAGTTTACGGTCCGTATTCTGTGGGCGTATTTAAGCATAACATAACTAGAAAGTATGCTGGGGATCATGGTGATTTACGATCGCAGTTTACGGGACGTATTTCAATTTACGGTCCGTATTCCAAGTCGTATTTAACCATTTGAACATTGACAGAAAGTTAAAGTTTTGGAAGTTGAAATACGACATGGCAGTATACGGGCCGTATAGCACTTTACGGTCCGTATTTCACTTTACGATCAACTGGCCAAAATGCAAACCTACAACTTTCCACATTTTCAGAACCTATAATTAGTCATTATGGAGCATAACCTATATCTTATTGCAATTGCCTTTGGAATATTACTTAAGGCCATCAATTGTCATTTCTTACTTATGAAAATATCGTATACTCGTACTCCTCACTAGTTTATTCACCTGTGCAACAACGGATGATTTTCCGAGGTGTAACATTCTTCCCCCCTTAAGAACATTCGTCCTCGAATGTTAAAGTCCTCGGGGATTCTACAAAAATTTCGCCAGAGTCTCCCCTATAATAGGGCTCTACCATCCTGTCACAAAAACCCATAATAACAATGCCTCACAGGGCCACAACATAATAGCAATAGAATTTTGCCACACACGACCCAAAAACATAAAAGAAAAACATACATACCTTAAAATCTTGACGTCTCATCTTGGATCTCTTCTAAAGGATGAAATTAATGCGGGTATCTGGATCGCATACTTTCTTCCGCTTCCCATGTCATTTCCTCTCATTTACTACTCCTCCACAGAACCTTAACAGAGATCACCTCTTTGTTTCTAAGCCTCCGTACTTGCCTATCTAGAATGGCAATGGGTACCCCTTCATAAGTCAACTTTTCTGTCACTTGCACATCACTTATTGGCACGATCTTGGTAGGATCTCCAACACACTTTCGAAGCATCGAGACATGGAAAACTGGATGGACTGACTCCAAATCCTGAGATAGATCTAACTCATAGGCCACTTTGTCGATCTTTCGCACAACCTCATAAGGTCCAATGTATCGGGGACTAAGCTTCCCCTTTTTGCCAAATCTCATAACGCCCTTTATTGGCGACACTTTAAAAAATACCCAATCTTTAACTTGGAACTCTAAGTCTCTTCGCCGATTATCCGCATAGGACTTTTGACGACTTTGGGCTGCTAACAACCGATCTTGTATGAGCTTGACTTTTTCTATTGCTTGCTGAACCAAGTCTGGTCCTATCAATCTAGTCTCTCCAGTTTCAAACCACCCAATTGGGGATCTGCACTTTCGCCCATAGAGAGCTTCATACGGTGCCATTTGAATGCTAGCATGATAACTGTTATTGTAAAAAACTTCAATGAGTGGCAAATGGTCATCCCAATTTCCTCAGAAATCTATCATACATGCCCGCAACATATCTTCAAGAGTATGAATGGTACGCTCAGCTTGTCCAGCGGTCTGCGGGTGAAATGCCATACTAAGGCTCACTTGGGTCCCTAGACCCTCTTAGAAAGACTTCCAAAAATTGGCTATAAACTGAGTCCCTCTATCTGAGATAATAGATACGGGAACACCATGGAGTCTCACTTTCTTTAAGATAAAGCTCTGCATAATCTTCTGCCACGTACGTCGTTCTGGCTGGTAAGAAATGAGCTGACTTGGTGAGTCTATCCACAATCACCCATATGGAATCATACTTACGTCGAGAACGGGGTAAGCCTGTAATGAAATCCATGTTAATCACTTCCCACTTCCAAGTTGGGATTTCTATAGCTTGCAACAATACACCCGGCTTTTGGTGCTCGATTTTCACCTGTTGACAGTTGGGACATTGAGCTAAAAATTCCGCTATATCTTTCTTCATCTCATTCCACCAATATACAGACTTAAGATCATGATACATCTTCGTCGCTCCGGGGTGAACAGAATAACGGGAGCAATGAGTTTCTCTCAATATCTGGTGGCGTAAACTTGTCACATTGGGAACGCATAATCTGCCTCGACATCGGAGAACTCCATCTCCTGAAAGATCAAATGATGACTCCTATTTCTGAGGGAGTGTATCTCTGTAATGCCTTAGCATGGAATCTTCATATTGTTGCTCTTTCACTTCTGCTACTAGCGACGAGACTGCCGAATTCTGGATAGTAGTTCCCTTGCTACCTGAGTCCGCTACTCGAACTCCTAGGCTAGCTAACTACTGGAGCTCATGAGTCATTTCTCTCCTCTCAGGTCGTACATCACACAAACTTCCTATAGACCTGCGGCTAAGAGCATCAGCTACAACATTTGCCTTTCCGGGGTGATACAAGATATCAACATCATAATTATTTAGCAATTCCAACCATCGTCGTTGCCGTAAATTCAGCTCTTTCTGCTTGAAGATATATTGTAGACTCTTATGATCTGTATAAATATCCACATAGACACCATATAAATAATGTCTCCATATCTTTAACGCATGAACCACTGCGGCCAATTCTAAATCATGGGTTGGATAATTCTGCTCATGTTTCCGCAATTGCCTTGAAGCATACGCAATCACTTTGCCATGTTGCATCAATACACAGCCTAGCCCAATGCCTGAAGCATCGCAATAAACAACATATCCTTCCAATCCCTCTGGAAGTGTCAAGACCGGGGCGGAAGTCAATCTACTTTTCAACTCTTGGAAGCTACGCTCACAAGCATCTGTCCATTGAAACTTTGCTAATTTCTGGGTCAACTTTGTGAGTGGTGCAGAAATAGAAGAAAAGCTCTCAACGAATCTCCTATAATAACCTGCTAAGCCCAGAAAACTACGAACCTCCGTAGGAGTTGTGGGCCTTGGCCAAGTTTTCACGGCCTCAATCTTTTGACTGTCCACTCGAATACCATCGGCTGCCACAATATGCCCCAGAAATACCACTAAGTTCAACCAAAACTCGCATTTAGAAAACTTTGCAAATAACTCTCGAGTTCGAAGAACTCCGAGGATAGTACGCAAATGATCCGCATGTTCTGCCGCGGATCTAGAATATACCAATATGTCATCGATAAATACGATCCCAAATAAATCCAGGAAGGGCTAGAACACATTGTTCATCAAATCCATAAATGCCGCCGGTGCATTAGTTAGCCCAAATGACATTACCCGGAACTCAAAATGACCATATCTTGTTCTGAAGGCTGTCTTAGGGATATCTTTCTCCCTAACTCTCACTTGATGATACCCGGACCTCAAATCAATCTTTGAAAACCATTTGGCGCCTTGCAATTAATCAAATAAATCATCAATCCTCGGAAGAGGATACTTGTTCTTAATCGTCACCTTATTTAATTATCGGTAATCAATGCACATTCTCAAGGAGCCATCTTTCTTTCGGATGAACAATACGGGTGCTCCCCACGGGGATGAACTAGGCCTAATAAAGCCTTTTTCAAGCAAGTCTTTCAATTGCTCCTTTAACTCTTTCAATTCTGCGGGTGCCATTCTATAAGGAGGAATAGATATAGGCTTAGTTCCTGGCAACACATCAATGGCAAAATCAATCTCCCGCTCGGGAGGAAGGCCTAGAAGCTCTTCCGGGAACACATCCGGAAATTCATTTACTACAGGAACTGACTGAAGAGTCGGCGACTCAGCTTCTACATCTTGAACCCGGACTAGATGGTAGATGCACCCTTTCGTGATCATTTTCCTTGCCTTTAAATAGTAAATAAACCTAACTTTTGGTGGCGCCGTATTTCCTTTCAATTCTAGGACTGGTTCTCCTGGAAACTGGAAACGAACCATTTTCATTCTACAATCAACATTGGCGTAACAAGAAGCCAACCAATCCATGCCCATAATAACATCAAAATCCACCATTTCTAACTCATGCAAATCAATCATGGTACGACGATCACAAATCACAATTACACAATTTCTATATACTCGGTTAGCTATTACCGATTCACCCACGGGTGTAGACACCTCAAAAGGTTTGATCGACTCCGGTTCGACTCTAAATCAACTCGCAACATACGGAGTAACATGTGACAATGTGGAGCCCGGATTAATCAAAGCATATACATCATGAGAAAATACCGATAATATACCTGCAACCACGTCAGGAGAAAACTCAAGATCTTGGCGTCCAGCCAAAGCATAAACACGGTGCTGAGGACCGCTGGAACTGGGAACTCTCCCTCTGCCTCTACCATGACCGACTGGCGCATGTGAACCTGGCCCCATAGGGCGTATAGATGCTGAAGATCCGGCTACCGACCCTGAAGGCTGGGTCCTACCTCTACCATAAACTGAGGAGCAATCACACATAATATGACCTGGTCGACCACATGAATAGCAAACATCTGAACCCATTCGGCATCGACCCCAATACAACTTCCCACACTGGGAACATCGTGGTACGGGTGGCCTTGCTTGACCTGAATCATCTCTAAACTGAGACCCCAAATAGCTTTGACTCAACCCGGAACGAGGAGGTCAATCGAATCTCTGGCCTGAAAATCGTGGAAGTGCACTAGTCATAGAATAGCCTGAGTGCCTGGAAATCTGCTGTCTGTGCCCACCTCTAAACTCACTCATCGGACCTGAAGATCTGGCCCTCTTGCTATGACCCCTATCCTGTTCGCGTTCACTTCTCTGCTGTTGTAAACTTTCTTCTAAGTTCTGAGCATGAGCCTGAATGCGTACAATATCCATATTGTCCTGAAGGGATGCAGTCAAGCACCTATCCATCAAATGTGGCCCTAGGCCTTTAACAAAGCAGTGTACTCTGTCACCCATTTCCGCTACCGTGGCCGAGGCATATCTAGCCAAAGAATTGAAGCGGAGACTATACTCTAGAGAACTCATGCTACCTTGCCTCAAATTTAAGAACTTATCGGCTCTAGCTCGCCGAACTTCCGGAGGCATATAGTGTCGGAGGAAAGCATCAACAAACTCTTGCCATACCGGGGGAGGTGCATTGGCTCCCCGTGCAGCCATCCAAACTGTGTACCATTGGATCAAGACATCTCTTAATCTATACGATGCTAACTCCACCGACTCGATGTCCGAAGCATGTATCAATCGAAGCGTCCTCAACATACCATCAATAAAATCCTGAGGGTCCTCCTCCGGCTTTGACCCAAAGAATTCCGGAGGGTTCAAAGTAATGAAGTCACGGGCTCTTGCACTAACAGCCCTGTCACCTTGCCTTGTACTTTGCCGCTGAGTCTGGGCAGCAACCAACTGAGTAAGCAAGTGTATGGCCTCTTTTACATCTTGGCCGGAAGCGTCCGGTGGAGGAGCTGGAGGTGCTAGAGCTGGGGCTGAGACTCCCTCACGCTCTTCTAATATAGGTACTGAGCGGGAGGACTGAGATTGAGCCGCACTCTGGGACTCACTTTCCTCTACTACCGGTGGCGGTGCTCTTTCAGCTCGCTTTTCTGCCACCGTCTTGCCCTTTTGGGCTGCTGTAGCCTTTCTCTTTACAGGCATTTTTGAAATACACAACACACGGTTAAGGGAGAATTTCTTATATCATAGCTCTATCACACGATTCTAATGAAGAAAGAAGGTCAATCATTCCTAAAATGTCCGCAGCTTCTTGTTTATAAGTGTGGCGCACAACACACCCATAACCAAGACTCTACTAGACATGGCTCGTAGACACACCCTAGGATTGAACTAATCTGATACCACATTTGTCACGACCCGTCTATGGGGCCGCGACGAGCGCCCGGTGCAAGCCCACCCGGGCACCCCTTGCTTACACTTATACTTACATCAAGGTGAGCCACATAATTAAACATACATTTCTATTCATCGTTCATGCTAGTCCCATTGGACGACAACGTTTTTATATCATGGTTGGCATCTATACCACGTCATTGTACATGAGCCGACAAGGCTATCAAAATGATACACAAAAATATAGGCAGACAAGGCCAGACATAGCTATCCACATACACGTATCTACGAGCCTCTAAGGGGAGTATAACATATCACATAAGTGGGACAGGACCCCGCTATACCCATAATTATATACACAAAAGAATAAGTACCCAAAAGCTATGACTCCGAATGAAATGGAGCTCTGCTATGTAGTCTCTAAGAATATAGCTATGGATCGGGCCTGTCTCCCTGTGCACCTGCGGGCATGAGGCAGCGTCCACAAACGAAAGGACGTCAGTACGAAGAATGTACCGAGTATGTAAAGCATGATCAATATCAATATAGAAGCATATTAAGCAACATAAGAAATAGCACAAGATGGGAGATGGTAATATCATCGTCATAGGCACTTACTTGCCTTAGATAGGATTTTTCCATTTCTAATGCGTGTTTACGTACATACATCCATATCCGTTCCATGTTTGTACTCGTATTCGTATACATGCCCTTATTCACATTCATATTGTATCATATTCGTATTAATACTCGTATCCACGTCATATACGTAATCATATCATATGCATAATCATATCATATACATAATCATATCTTATACATAGCATTTACATAGCATACCCGACCATGCAGGATCGGTGTTTCATACCTACTTGGCCAACCAAGGCTCAAGGTTACTCATACCTGGCCCTACCAAGGCTTCAGGGTTACATCTACCTGGCCCTACCAAGGCGTCAGGGTTATCTGTACCATCTGCAGAGGTGTGCACACATTACGTAATCATATACATACTTATTTACATATCTTAATTACCCGGCCTCATAAGCTCGGGGTTCCATAATAGTCATACATAGATACATATACATAATAGCTCATAAGCATCTTTACTATTTACATCATTATCATAATCGTCATCAACATCACCATTATTATTATCGTGATTCACCACGTTTATCTTCATAGGCTTACTTATCATACGAGGGATTTAGTACAATCGTGGCGTATCAAGAATCGTGAGCTTACTAGCTCGGAAGATCAAATCATTTGAAGGATATCATAGTCTCATAGAAGATTTAGATATTTGGACAAAGGACTATGCCCTATGAAAGAAGGGTTAGGCTTACATACCTTTTTCATTCAACTATTCTACACTTGCGCTTTCTCCTCCAATGCTAGCGTTTGTACCTTAATTAAAGTCATGCTATCATTAGAATCGAGAGCTAGCATATATGACTACAGCTAGAGAAAATCGGACAGCATCTCCTTTATTTATACGACATTCCTCCATAACGTCTATCAACTCCCAAACGTCAACAACACATTCACAATACCATAACGATAGTCATTATTCATCCACATTATCCACATTTCTCAATTTTCTTTCAATTACTCATATCTATGGCTATAATACACAACTATGTACATTCACGTACATTGCTCATCTCATGTTCTCAATATCATTTATGACACATTTACATCACAATACGTCAAGACTCATAACTCAATTCAAACTGTTTCTCAAAATGGCACTATTCCACATTCATGACCCATTTTACCATACATTTCTACAATCCAAGTATTTCCACTCTTGAATACATTAAAAAACATAGAAATACCGTGAATCTTACCTTAGATGTCGTAGAAACAAGCCGTGGTTGATAATACCCCACTTGAGCAAAACCATAGTTTATCTCCAATGAGATTTCTTGACTTGAATGAACTTTGATGGGTTTTCTTACTCTTGATTCACTTGGTTTATGTTGTTGATCACTAATAATCCTTGAATTTGTGTGAAATAAATGTAGAGATGTTTTAGAGAGAAGGGGTGAAATGTGGAAATGAAATAATAAGCTTGGTCCCCTTTTTAATAACCCAAAATCTGATCTGAAATGAACAGTCGTCGAAAGTGCACAGTGGTCGTAAACCCAGTTTACGGGCTGTATTCCAGTTTACGGTCCGTGTTCTGTGGGCGTATTTAAGCATAACAGAACCATAAAGTATGCTGGGGATCATGTTGATTTACGATCGCAGTTTACGGGCCGTATTTCAATTTACGGTCCGTATTCCAAGTCGTATTTAACCATTTGAACATTGACAGAAAGTTGAAGTTTTGGAAGTTGAAATACGACATGGCAGTATACGGGTCGTTGCCACTTTACGGTCCGTATTTCACTTTACGTTCAACTGGCCAAAATGCAAACCTGCAACTTTCCACATTTTCAGAACCTATAATTAGTCATTATGGAGCATAACCTATCTCTTATTGCAATTGCCTTTGGAATCTTACTTAGGGCCATCAATTGTCATTTCTTACTTATGAAAATATCGTATACTCGTACTCCTCACTAGTTCATTCACTTGTGCAATAACGGAGGATTTTCCGAGGTGTAACAAAAAGAAATCAGAGAAAAGTGATATGGCAAAGTAATAACACTTTGTGATTTGTATAATCGAGATCACGAGTGATATCTTTGGTTGGATGTAAGAGACCAAGACTATGGAAAAATGGATAACGAAATTGAACGATTGTTAGGAAAAGGATCGGCATAATGCGGATGAGAGGGGATGATCAGAATGAACAGAATAACTTTTGAAAGCGAAGAATGGATTGTATAGAGGTAATATATTCTAAAGGACAAAGCGGTATTGAGTTAAGAATAGGCTTCCTTGTGCGAGAAATAAAGGATTGATTATAAAACGGGGGGTAATAAGATAAATTGAGAAACGGAAGATGCATCTCCTATGAATATCCTATACCAAGATAGAACGAGTAAAGTATATAAAGGAATAAGTTTGAAAGAAAAATGTGGCCATGAGTTATGAGTTTACCGTATAACGATAAAGCGATAAAGCAAGGCTATCATCAATGACAAATACGATATGATTATGATTAGTTTTGAAATCAACGTTGTGTGCGACACAAGAGTAAAATAGTATGAGGCATAAGGGGTATTAGTTGCGCATGAGACCCAGATCCTTGAAAATAAAGATGGCTAGTTTATGGGAAAATGCATTTACAATTACTATAAGTCGATTACGGGAAAGAGAGGAATAACTTGAGATGGGAAGAAAAGGGAAAGATGACGCTATGAGTGAACTCTGAGTATCGAAGAATGGGATTAGTGACATTGCATGGATGGTACAGATAGCTAGACATACTACTAGTTCAAGCATCCCTATGGGACAAAAGTTGTTAATTGGAGCGGATGTAGACATTGACTCAAAACTAACGGTTGACCTAAGTAAAATACATCCTTGTTTGGATTTCTATGTTGGTTGTATTACTTGGTTGCAAAACTGCAAGATGAGTATGTTAAGACTTCACACATGAATTACCGCAGCTATAAATTATGAGAAATGGCATAAAGATGATGCAGTATAATAAGGGAATTGACGAAAGGGATATATGAATTCAAGATTGAAAGTGAGGTAACGGAGGTAATTAAGACCCTTAAGGGGGGAAGCGAGTAAGGAAAATATGTAAGGAAATACAAGTGTAGGGATTGAAACGATGAATCCTAAGATGTGACAAATATAGACTCTAAAACAAAAAGTGAGAGTTACGTAGAAATGAGTCTAATAGAGAGTAAATAAATGAACAAGAATCGAGCGGGTATCTGAGATTGTACTGAAAATCATTCGTGAAAGCCTTGAACAACATGACATTGGAAGCAAATAACTCGAGGAATATTGTAAAGGATAGCGATGCTATACTGGAATAGAGGCAAAGGAATTGACAGTAGAGTCCTTTGTTAATGATATTGCGATTTATAAATGACTAATAAGAATGGACATAAAGTTTTCTATAGTAGAATATAAGATGTGATAATCGAGGGACAAATAAAGGAAAGAAAAGAGTATGACGAGATAATTTACAACAGATAGACAAAAAAGTTTTAGTATGTATGAGATACGTAAAATAGAACGAACCAAAGGAAGGAAAGTTTACGAATAAGATTAGATGTTCATACACGAATCACTCAAGAACGGTTATGTAACCTACAAGTATTTACATGTCGAGAATGAAACCAATTGGGTACTTAAAAAGAGGAGTAAGAGGTAAGCAAGAATAGTGTGTTTGTGATACTCCGGGTCAGTTGAGGGAAAATACATGGTAAATTGAGTCGAAATGTTGAGCTAGAATTATCATTAAGGACAAATAGGACAATTACTATGAATATGATATAAGTATATGTTATATGTTTCCTACGATAGCCCTGGGGTGTGTTAGATTACTTACGAATTCGATAGGATCATTGAATAAAGGGGGTTTTACCAGAAGAATATTACGCCTTGGAACTTTCATTTTTGTATCACTGTAGTTATAGCGTATTTCCAAAAGTCTACCAAAGGGTTATGAAATTCTAGAGAATTATGAAGCCTTTAATGAGTCGACGAGGGACACCTACAACAGGATATCTCGAATTGAATTTATCTAGACTCTACAGATGTGAATCAATACCATTATGTGGAAGAAAGGGAGTGGGAGAGATTTGCAAACCGTGTGAGACTTAATACCATTATTGAGCAAGAGAAAGGATCGACGAGTCCGAGTATCGAGGAGGATCATATCCGGAAAGTGACTCACTTATATTTAGAGTATTGCAACTGAGAGTCATACTAAGAAGGAAACTCGTTTTCAATTATTCAAAAGGAATGTTATAGATAGTGCATGTCAAAGGATTAAAATGATGACTCCAAGAAGAATGTACGCTGCGGACTATGCGACCTAAATAAAGAGTGGAAGTAGACCTATAAAATTAGATGAGAGAACAAGAGGAACCAATATGCGATGGTAAACCTACCCAAAGGAAAGACAGCTCCTATTCTATAGTGTTACTGGAAAGATAACTCCAAAACAAGAAAAACTCGACCTAAGCTTCAAGCGTAGATGGATATAGTAAATTACAGTCAATTAAGGAAATAGCTAAATTGTGACCACTTTCTTTGGAAATTCTATCACGACCCGACTAGGGGCCGTGACGAGTACCCGATACTTGTACCGAGAACCCCTTATCTATCATTTTACCTTTACCTCTTAGCAAACCGTATGAACAGTACCATATTTTTTTTTTTGAACATTAACATTAGCAGCGTCATTATGAACATAGACTAGTAAACTTCGCTATCACTTTACATAGCAGCATTAAGATGCCAAATTACCACATATCTAACTGTACATAACTGACTGTGCATATCTGTCTACGAGCCTCTAGACATAGTACACTTATACATAGATAGGGCCGGGTACTGCTGTGCCCGAATATACATACGCAAAATAGTACCGCGGAAGTGGGGCTCCGGAACAACTGGAGCGCTATCAAGTGCTGCTGGTAGAGCTTCTAGGGTTCAAATCCACCTGTCTGCTGACCTGCGCGGCATGAAATGCAGTGTCCACAAGAAGGGACGTCAGTACGAATAATGTACTGAGTATGTAAGGCATGAATGAAAACATAGTAACTGAATATAGAGTGTGAATAATAACAGAATAGACATACAGAGCTTGTCCTGGAGCAGAAGTAAGCTGTACATGTGTATGCCTTGTAGGCAGATACCATGCAAGCTTAGCCCCTTTTTCAGAACACGGTGTTCCTTATTTTCGTATACAAAAAACAGTACATTTCAGTAAACGGTATCTTTTCCTCACATTTACAGACGCCGAATACATCGACTCTCCCACCCCCTCCCCAACGGTGTCCCAACATATCATATCATATATATCATACATCACATATACAGACGCCGCATACGGCTCTCCCATATCCCGCGTTCGGGCATCCCGCGTTCGGGCATCCCGCGTCCGGGATGGAATCCAGCTGAATCAGGTGGTGATAAAACAGTTGCCCTTCCCCTTTCCCCATATACATATACATACCCATACACATATACATGTATCTTATAAATAGCATGCATGGAAGCCCAAAGAAAGTCATATATCCATCGGAGTGACGTAAGGTCGGTAACCTCCGATTACATTATGGAACAACCGTAGTCGCTTTGTCTCACCTTGAAGGGACGAGTATTATAAGCCGAGGCTAGCAATGAAAAGTGTCATTATGAGAAAAACATCAAATAGGGTCATAAGGTATAGTTTCATTTACTTAGAACCTTTAGAGTAGTCATTACCTGTAATAGAATTAGGGTATCAAGATATAGTTTAACATTTGTATATTTTCCTTTTCATAACAGAACATATCGTCAACATATCTACCGTAGGCAGTTTCTCATTTTGGACTACATCGTTATCCATATAAGATCATATTCATCATTTTAGTCATGAAATCATCTTTGTCATGCTTGTCATAGGCGTATTCTTTTTTTCTTGACATCATCGTTACCACAGTCATCATGGACATAATTCCATTAGAATGGTACAGTACTTGCCGTTTAATAATCGGAACAAGGGTCAAAAGTTCTCTTTTAGATTCAACTTCGAAAAAAGTCAAACGAGTCAACAAAGGAAAACCGGAAAAACACTGGGCCCACCTCGGGTCAACTGAGGCGGCGTGACAAATTTGTGTACATTCCATTCTATGACGTCACTTATGAGGGTTTTAAGGTAGTCGGGTCCTATGTAGCAAGTTCTAGAGGCTTAGGAAGTTTTTCCAACTTTTTACACCATTTTTAGTTCAATTCTACTGAATGGGAAAGGGGAAACTTTAGGCGCGGATTCCGGAGGATAGGGTTGTCCCCGAGGCTCATATCCAACTTATTACGTCTAAGACATGCCATAGAAGGAAGGATGAAGCCTTACATACCTCTTTCCGCTCCGTATGCTATCCCGAATTCAAGACGCAAATCCGCCAAAATCTACAAATTGGTCACATTTACCAACTTTGGTTAGAGCTTTTGGAATTGGAATCTTAATGTAACATTTGTCTACCGAAATTTCGGCAGCACTTCCCCTGTAAATACTCCATCCCACCAAGTTCAACTTGGCCAATTTCAATCAACAACAACCCCGGGAATTCAACCCGGCCAAAGTATCAACAACAATGCCAACAACAATACTAACAATTCAATCAATATACAATTTCCTTCAAGACCTTCCAACGTTCATAAAACAATACTAACCTTATAATATATATTTCAACAACACCATACTAATATCATTGTCTTCTATACATGTAAGAACATAATATTCAATTTACATAAACTTCCACCAAAACCATAATTCACCCACAATGCATTTTTCACCTTCCAATTTCATTAATAACAATCATGATTTGCATCTTGCCACTTTCATTTCCATATTCACATAAACTACAATAAAGTCACATATTTTCCTATAACAACCTCACAACAAATTTTCCATAACAACAAGAACCATTTATCTTCCATATTACACTACAACTATACGGCCAACATCAAGCATACACACTACAACCTCTCCAAATTTATTCAACTTCCATTATTCCACATAGCATTCACAACAATAATAACCAAATACTAGATGAAACAATTGAAACATGATTCCTACACATACATACACATATTACACCTGACGACCACATCCCATAATATTGTTCTTCATGAATTTCATCCACTTTTGTACACTACAACATGCATAAATATTCATAACATGTAAAAGAGCACAAGTCCTCACCTTTCTTTTCCTCCACTTCTTCACTTGACTACAACTTGGCAACTTGTATGATTTTGAATTTTTCTTGCTTCAACAACAACTCCACTTTGTTAAGGACCCTCTACTTGGTAGAAAATGATTTTTGAAGGAATTTTAGTCAATTGTTTCTTGTGGAATTCCTCTTGGCCGAAATGGCCTCAAGGTTTTCTCCTTCTTTTTTTGTTCTTGCTTTTTCTTGAAAGTTCTAGAGAAATAATGAATAAGATGACTAATTAAGTCATCTTATGGACTTATAAATTTTGCTCATATGGGCTTTGGCCCATTTACTGTAGATGGCCTAAATGGCCCCTTTTTCCTCCAAGCCCATATTATTATTATTTTGTGCTTTTCATGAAAATTTAATTTTTCCACATTCCAAATTTGCCCTTCGTCTCCCTCCATATTTCCACGAGTCATATTGTGAATTTCCTTTTATGCCCTTGACCTTTCTCATTATTTCCACTTTAATATTTTCATAACAACTTATATGCCCAGCAAAGTAAAAATATGGCCTTGATTATTGTATTCCCGCGATTGTCTTGAATTATCCGATTGTACAAGAATGCGGGATATAACATCCTCCCCCCCTTTAGAACATTCGTCCTCGAATATTAATCTGGCCTCATAGTGTACCATAATACTTCGAGGAGGTCTCCTTCGTAGGTATTTCACATGTCGCTTAGGTCGCTTTTATGTCGTATGTCCATTGAGTTAGCTCCGAACGTTGGCCCTACGTTAATAAGTTCCCTTTTACTGGAGCTTGAATCGTCATAGTCCCTTTTTGGTCTAACATGTCCTCCCCCCCTTTATTAAGAGGGTCTGCACACGCCTTTGCCCTTTAGATAATCGTCGCCTTCCGCGACCTTTACAGTTGTAATTCCTTCTTCGTGGAGTCTGCCGCGTCCGTCCCCTTACTAGACATATTCCCGTATATCGCCGTATTAGGGCCTTCTAGCACCATCTAGTGCGGATTCAACATCGGTCTTACCTTGTAACATCCATACTTTTCTCCTCCATTCCCAAAGCTTTGTCATGCCTTCTCCCTTTCTGCTAGTCTAGTCCGTCTTCACTTACCCGACTTTTATAGGGTTTTTAACCACCTCATATTCTCTAATTTACTTTAGGCTACCTAATTTCACATTCATCTCTTGTTTCCCCCGTTTATGACATTTTCAGCATATTTCCCAAGGGGTCACCCATCGTGAGATTGCTCTCACCCTAGCACGCTTAACCTCGAAACTTTAATGCATTTCAGTTCCTTGGTGTTAGTATTTCCGCCTCCACTCCCTCTCACTACTTATATCACATAATATGGAACGAGTTGGGGTCTCAGCAGTTTTCTAAACGCCCGCGTAACACGTCTTTTCTTTTATTTACAGTTCTAACCTTCGCAATCTCTAGTATTCATCTTTTTACCTATGCGTATGGCTATGTTTCGTCCTAATTTCCAAATTCTTAATATGTTCAGCAATACAAAGGGCAGCGTAGGATAAGATAGAATCCGAATCAATTAACACGCATATCATAGAAGGTGCCGAAAAAGTACCTGTGGCCGCGTCTGCGGAAGGCTCAGGGTCCTGTCGTCCTGTCAATGCATATAGGCGGTGCGGAGGACCAGCTGAACTAGGTGCCCCTCCTCTACCTCGGCCGCGGCCCGCTGGAGCCTGGGAAGTCTGTCCACGAGGGCGCACGGTCGACGATGAACCAATTGCTGATCCGGCTGGCTGAGTTTGGCCTCCTTCATCCTTTAGTGGGCAGTCACGCACCAAATGGTCAGTTCGACCGCAGGCAAAACAACCACCTGTTTCCAGGTAACACTGCCCAGAGTGTGGCTTGCCACACCGAGCACATCGTGGTGGGGGCAGCCCCGTCCTGCTAAAATCAGCTCTGTACTGGGATCCTGAAGCTCTAGTACCCTGATCTGGTCCCGAATAGGCAGAGCGGTCAAATCTCCTATCCGCAAATCGAGGTGGTGCACTGGCCACTGATTGGCCTGAATGCCTAGACTGCTCTTGTGCCTGCCCCCCTCTATACTCGCTTCTAGCCCAGAAGATCTGCCTCTTTTTCTGGAACCCCTATCTGGATAACGCTCCTCTCTCCGTGACTGGTACTGTTCTTCCAGATTTTGGGCGTGGGCCTGGATGCGGGTAATAGTCATCCCATCCTGGAGTGAAGCCGTCAAGCACTCCTTAACCAAGTGTGGCCCTAGCCCGCTCACAAATCGGTGTACATGATCTCCCCTATCCGCTATCATGGCTGGGGCATACCTGGCTAACGAATTAAAACGGAGGCTGTATTCTCGAACGCTCATATTTCCCTGTCTCAGGTTCAAGAACATATCGACTCGAGCTCGTCGAACCTCTGGCGGTAAGAAATGTCGTAGAAATGCCTCTGTAAACTCCTGCCAAACCGGAGGGGGTGCATTTGCTCCCCTCGAAGATATCCAGCTGCTGTACCACAGAACTGCCACATCCCGCAGCCTGTATGAAGCCAACTCTACGGACTCCGTATCCGAAGCATGTATAATCCTCAGAGTCCTCAGCATCTCATCTATGAAACTCTGCGGGTCTTCCTCTGGTTTCGATCCATAAAACTCTGGTGGCTTCAGGGTAATAAAGTCACGAGCCCTTGCGCTTACCGCCCTGTCTCCCAGGTCTACATCTTGCCGCTGAGCCTGTGCGACAACTAACTGGTTCAATAACTAGATGGCCTCTGCCATCTGCTGGCCCGGAGCTACCGGCGGTGGGACTGGAGGTGCGGGGGCTGGAGCTGGGAATCTTTCGTGCTCTGCTGGTGCAGGGGGAGCAGGAAAGGTTTGAGGGGGAGCTTCATTATGAGATTCTCCTTCTTCTAGCTCCCGTTCAACTCTCCTTCCAGCCACTGTCTCGCCCTTCTGGGTTGCCCTAGCTTTCTTCTTCGGCGGCATTACTGAAACCATAACATAGGATTAAGAAAGGAGTATGGAAACCCGGTAGCATAGCTCTACCGCACGGTCTTAGAATACAAAGAAGGTCATATTTCCTAAATGCCCTGTATCCTCCTGTCTATAAGTGTGGCGCGCTACACACCCATAAACAAGACTCTACTGGACACGGCTCGAAGACAAACCCCTAGGACCGAACTGCTCTGATACCAATTCTGTCACGACCCGACTAGGGGCCGTGACGAGTACCCGATACTTGTACCGAGCACCCCTTATCTATCATTTTACCTTTACCTCTTAGCAAACCGTATGAACAGTACCATATTTTTTTTTTGAACATTAACATTAGCAGCGTCATTATGAACATAGACTAGTAAACTTCGCTCTCACTTTACATAGCAGCATTAAAATGCCAAAATACCACATATCTAACTGTACATAACTGACTGTGCATATTTGTCTACGAGCCTCTAGACATAGTACACTTATACATAGATAGGGCCTGGTACTGCTGTGCCCGAATATACATACGCAAAATAGTACCGCGGAAGTGGGGCTCCGGAACAACTGGAGCGCTGTCAAGTGCGGCTGGTAGAGCTTCTAGGGTTCAAATCCACCTGTCTGCTGACCTACGCGGCATGAAACGCAGCATCCACAAGAAGGGACGTCAGTACGAATAATGTACTGAGTATGTAAGGCATGAATGAAAACATAGTAACTGAATATAGAGTGTGAATAATAACAGAATAGACATACAGAGCTTGTCCTGGAGCAGAAGTAAGCTGTACATGTGTATGCCTTGTAGGCAGATACCATGCAAGCTTAGCCCCTTTTTCAGAACACGGTGTTCCTTATTTTCGTATACAAAAAACAGTACATTTCAGTAAACGGTATCTTTTCCTCACATTTACAGACGCCGAATACATCGGCTCTCCCACCCCCTCCCCAACGGTGTCCCAACATATCATATCATATATATCATACATCACATATACAGACGCCGCATACGGCTCTCCCATATCCCGCGTTCGGGCATCCCGCGTTCGGGCATCCCGCGTCCGGGATGAAATCCAGCTAAATCAGGTGGTGATAAAACAGTTGCCCTTCCCCTTTCCCCATATACATATACATACCCATACACATATACATGTATCTTATAAATAGCATGCATTGAAGCCCAAAGAAAGTCACATATCCATCGGAGTGACGTAAGGTCGGTAACCTCCGATTACATTATGGAACAACCGTAGTCGCTTTGTCTCACCTTGAAGGGACGAGTATTATAAGGCGAGGCTACCAATGAAAAGTTTCATTATGAGAAAAACATCAAATAGGGTCATAAGGTATAGTTTCATTTACTTAGAACCTTTAGAGTAGTCATTACCTGTAATAGAATTATGGTATCAAGATATAGTTTAACATTTTTATATTTTCCTTTTCATAGCAGAACATATCGTCAACATATCTACCGTAGGCATTTTCTCATTTTGGACTACATCGTTATCCATATAAGATCATATTCATCATTTTAGTCATGAAATCATCTTTGTCATGCTTGTCATAGGCATATTCTTTTTTTATTGACATCATCGTTACCAAAGTCATCATGGACATAATTCCATTAGAATGGTACAGTACTTGCCGTTTAATAATCGGAACAAGGGTCAAAAGTTCTCTTTTAGATTCAACTTCGAAACAAGTCAAACGAGTCAACAAAGGAAAACCGGAAAAAAACTGGGCCCACCTCCGGTCAACTGAGGCGGCGTGACAAATTTGTGTACATTCCATTCTATGACGTCACTTATGAGGGTTTTAAGGTAGTCGGGTCCTATGTAGCAAGTTCTAGAGGCTTAGGAAGTTTTTCCAACTTTTTACACCATTTTTAGTTCAATTCTACTGAATGGGAAAGCGGAAACTTTAGGCGCGGATTCCGGAGGATAGGGTTGTCCCCGAGGCTCATATCCAACTTATTACGTCTAAGACATGCCATAGAAGGAAGGATGAAGCCTTACATACCTCTTGCCGCTCCGTATGCTATCCCGAATTCAAGTCGCAAATCCGCCAAAATCTACAAATTGGTCACATTTACCAACTTTGGTTAGAGCTTTTGGAATTGGAATCTTAAAGTAACATTTGTCTACCGAAATTTCGGCAGCACTTCCCCTGTAAATACTCCATCCCACCAAGTTCAACTTGGCCAATTTCAATCAACAACAACCCCGGGAATTCAACCCGGCCAAAGTATCAACAACAATGCCAACAACAATACTAACAATTCAATCAATATACAATTTCCTTCAAGACCTTCCAACGTTCATAAAACAATATTAACCTTATAATATATATTTCAACAACACCATACTAATATCATTGTCTTATATACATGTAAGAACATAATATTCAATTTACATAAACTTCCACCAAAACCATAATTCACCCACAATGCATTTTTCACCTTCCAATTTCATTAATAACAATCATAATTTGCATCTTGCCACTTTCATTTCCATATTCACATAAACTACAATAAAGTCACATATTTTCCTATAACAACCTCACAACAAATTTTCCATAACAACAAGAACCATTTATCTTCCATATTACACTACAACTATACGGCCAACATCAAGCATACACACTACAACCTCTCCAAATGTATTCAACTTCCATTATTCCACATAGCATTCACAACAATAATAACCAAATACTAGATGAAACAATTGAAACATGATTCCTACACATACATACACATATTACACCTCACGGCCACATCCCATAATATTGTTCTTCGTGAATTTCATCCACTTTTGTACACTACAACATGCATAAATATTCATAACATGTAAAAGAGCACAAGTCCTCACCTTTCTTTTCCTCCACTTCTTCACTTGACTACAACTTGGCAACTTGTATGATTTTGAATTTTTCTTGCTTCAACAACTCCACTTTGTTAAGGACCCTCTACTTGGTAGAAAATTATTTTTGAAGGAATTTTAGACAATTTTTTCTTGTGGAATTCCTCTTGGCCGAAATGGCCTCAAGGTTTTCTCCTTCTTTTTTTGTTCTTGCTTTTTCTTGAAAGTTCTAGAGAAATAATGAATAAGATGACTAATTAAGTCATCTTATGGACTTATAAATTTTGCTCATATGGGCTTTGGCCCATTTACTATAGATGGCCTAAATGGCCCCTTTTTCCTCCAAGCCCATATTATTATTATTTTGTGCTTTTCATGAAAATTTAATTTTTCCACATTCCAAATTTGCCCTTCGTCTCCCTCCATATTTCCATGAGTCATATTGCGAATTTCCTTTTATGCCCTTGACCTTTCTCATTATTTCCACTTTTATATTTTCATAACAACTTATATGCCCAGCAAAGTAAAAATATGGCCTTGATTACTGTCTTCCTGCGATTGTCTTGAATTATCCGATTGTACAAGAATGCGGGATATAACAAATTCAATATTAACAGATGTCAAGTGGAGAATGGCATTAGGCTAAGTAAAGAGAGGCATAGCATGATAGATGAGTTCGAGTTACAATTGATTCGTTATGAGATCACCATAACCAGTAAACTTATACAAGACTAGTTTAACATTCGAGGACGAATGTCCTAAAGGGGGGAAGGATGTTACATCCCGTGTTTTCATGCGTTAGAAAGCGTGCGAGTTAAATAACACTAGTAATGGAAATGAGGTTATCCCCAAAGCTTATAGGTGGTTAGAGTGATTACGGATGTATCATAAGGATTAGAAGTTAAACAAATCGAAGAAAATAAATTTCGTCGAGGTTCGAAATTTATTTGAATGAAATACGATCCAAGCTATAATGTCCCGTATTTTGGACAAGGAAATTGAACCGTCCGACATGAGCAATTTTACTGAGGTCGTAGGATTTGGTCATATTCAAGCTTGAAAATCAGAAACTCGGTGTATACGAGGAATGAAGTCCTGAAATGATTTAAGATGGAAAAGTGTGACGACGATGATTGCAAATAATATTTTATGTATGGAAAATGAGGCTATAGACTACTGTTATATTGCATGGTCATGGTAATGAGTAGATGAAGTGTATTAAAAATAATTACTATTTAAATGAATTGAGATCAAAAAATTAAATTATGGGATAAATTATTGGAGGACATGACCACGTGATGCGTTGCTAATAAGGCAGCTAGTGGGTTTTATAAAATGGAAAAAGGAGAAGGTGTCAATTCTTTATGATGAGGTGTGATGGGAAGCCCAAATAAGGCTATGTGTAAAAAGAGAAAACGTGCATATCTCTTAGTAATACTTGGATTCCATTTAAACTAAGTTTGTGCAGCATATAGGGGTAGTAGCAGGAACATGAGTTGTATTATTTGAGGAGGACCGTTTTCATTCTAAAAGGGGGGCCCACGGTCAAACATTACTTTTATGAATTCAACTTTTTATCTCGTCAAAATGAGTGATATCCATAAAGAATTATGGAGGGCAGCAGCATGTATATACGTTGCAATGAACATGAATTTCCATTTCTGGAAACAACATGACCTCCCTAAAAAGAAAGCAAAGTGTATTTTTTGTCGAGGACAACACACGGGTTTTGTTCATCGCTTCAATCTCGTTGTTCCGTCTTATCGTGTTGTTGAATCCGGGCTTTCTTTGAAGTGAAGTAAGGTGGGAGAAGATTATTTCTTGGCATATGAGGTAAGAATTCTCCTCTACTAGATATATTTAAATTCGTCCAGGTCATAGTTAAATTGTGAGACGGGAACTACGAAGTTAATTGCGGGAAATCGGATAAATTGTTATTGTTATCGTGTGGGATTTTTGGTGATTGTTATGAGTTACTTTGTGGGCTGGAATATCATGGGGATTGGTTGTAGTTATATTTGTTGTTGTTTTTGTTGCCGTTATACTATGTATATATGAAAATAAAGGAGTGTACACAAGCATTGGTATACGAGGATAGATTGGGCTTTTTTGGAAGTGATTTAAGAATGGATTTGATTTTATTTGGATATGTATTTATTGATATTGTTGTTGGTATGGTGATTGATATTTTGGCTAAGTTGGAATCACGAGGATTATTATGTTTTTAGAGAAGATGCTGCCCGAATATCGTTAGATTCCTAAGTAATTAAGGATTGGTTTGAAAGAGTATCTTAATTTGACTATTGGTATATTTGGTATTGTTTGTAGATTGGTGAAGCCCAAGACCTAAGTTATGATTAACTTGAGAAGCGATAAGGTATGTTAAGGCTATCCCTTTCTTTCATTTTAGCATGATCCTTATCATATGAACGAACACAGTGAGCAAGCGAGTTCCAAAGACTCTATTCTTAGATAGCGTAGAGATATTTGTATCCTTGGCCTCCTACGTTTTATGTCCATAACTCCCAGAGACTTACCACACTAGCTTCTTATGTCACCAGAGGAGTTCAGAGTATCCTTTTTCGAGTCTTACATGCATTTATATATATATATATTATATTATATATGGATTTGGTCGTACGTTCCTCGACACTATTATATTATATATGGATCGGGCCGTACGTTCCTCAGCACTATTATATTATATATGGATCGGGTTGTACGTTCCTCGACACTGTTATATTATATATGGATCGGGTTGGACGTTCCACAGTACTATTAGTTATATTATAACCTAGTGTCACACCCCCATTCTATTAGCAATGGCTAAAAGTGCAACTATGGGCCTAAGATTGCAATTGGAGGTCATACTTGCAAGTTATGGGGTTAGAATGGCAATGGGAGGTCATAATTGCAAGTTATGAGGCTTTGGATGCAATTGAAGAGCAATGTGGGTATTTTTGCAAAAGAGCCACTTTATGGCCTTTTGGTGTAATAGGCATTAGTATAAATAGTTGTTTTCATCCATTGGAAGACTTAGCTTGGATATTGTGTGAATTTATATTTTGAGAGATTTAGTTAATAGATAGTTTGTTTGGTTGACTATTGACTAAGTGTAATTTCTTAGTTGTGCATTCAATTGCAAGTTCCATTGAATTCATATTAGGTTGCTCATTGTGTAATCATTTGAATCCTTTTCTTTGAAATCTAATTACTTAGGTTCTTAGGGTTGAATCAAATTGGGAGGGATAGGGTTTGATATACCCAATTTTACCCATAGATTTACTATCCTTTGGGTCTAGTATCTATCCTTCTATCTCCTCTTTTCCAATTTTTCCAAGTTCCTTTTATTTTCTTTGTTGTTTTTGAATTCTTAGAGTTTCCCCTAGGTTGAATCTTATCATTTGGTATCAGAGCATAGGCTAAGAGATTGTTCCTACAATTTTTAATCCTAGGCTCAAAATTCAAAAATCCCAAAAAAAATCAAAAATCCAAAAAAAAATCGAAAATCTTTTTTGTTGTTTGGTTTGAGTGTTTTTGAAGATAGATTTGAGTTTGCTGTGATGGAAAACATCTAGAAACGAAAATTGAAGCCATTTGGGTAAGAATTGAAGTTTTCACCATTAGAGGTTCAACAAAGCTTGAAGAACTAAAAGTGTATTTAGTTGATTTTGGTGAAATTGAGCATTGATTCGTATTGGGCTTTGTTGTCTAAGTGATAAGGAGCTTAGATCTAAAAATTGGGACGAAAACGAGTTGATTTGGACCACATTGGGATTTTGAGTATTCTTCATTGTTCATCTTTGTTCTTGGTGAAGAAGAGGATAAAAAAGATAGTTAGATCCAAGGAATCCAAGTCAAAAGTTGAAAAGTTATTTTTTAGCCAAAAAGGGAAAATACAAGGTTGAGTGGGTCCCAATAAGTCAGCGAATTCAGAAAATCTAGCACAATTCCTGAACCAAACGAGGTACAGTCAAATTTCACTGAAGTTGCTGTCATCAAGTTATACGGACCGTACAATTATATACGGCCCGTGAAACTTGGTCATAGTACAGGAGCTGGTTTGGAGAGTTTCTGTTATATTTGATCCGTCAATTACGACCGTATTATACGGATCGTACAATTTTATACGACCCATGAAACTTGGTCGTGGAATAGGAGATGGTTTGGACAGTTTCTGTTACAATTTGGTCTTCAAGTACGGACGTATTACACGAACCGTACAATTTTATACGGCCCGTGAAACTGGTCGTGAAATAGGAGCAGACTTGGAGACATTCTGTTCATTTCGTCCTTCGAATACGGACGTATTATACGGACCGTATAATATTATACGGCCCGTGTAAGTTGGTCGTGAAAGGTGATATAACACTATCTTCCACAACAATTCTAAGGTGCTCGTTTCTTGATTCAACGCCAATTTCTATCACTTCTAATTCATTCCAATTTCAAAATTTTCTTAGAAGTGCTTGTTGATTGTTTCCCTAATCCTTTGGTAGCAAAAAAAAAAAAAAAACGAGTATAGAATTTTAAAAAATTTAGTTGTTTCAAATTGATACCTTAGATCACTCGTAGCTTCACGGCCGCATTTTCATGTTATCACCTACCCGGGCCCGAAATTTTATTTATTTTCCAGTTTTAGCATTCCATTTTCTAGTGTCTCTTAACTAGTGGCCATTTAGTAGTTGTTCCTACTTGTGTCTACTAGTTTTTGTGTCCGCATTTCTTTCGTGCTAATTTCTTTCAAGCTTTTCTTCGTTTTATTTCGTTGAAACTTTATTGGCTCTCGTCCTTTTTGTCTTTGAGTCGTCCGTCATTCATCTAAACAAAAATCCACTCACCACAAAGGATAAGCAATGTGTGAATTTGATTGGGCGAGCGATTCATCAACAACTTCGAAAGAGCACGGAGTGTGGTAAGGTTGAGAGTTCAATACGAGTGAAGTGAGGCTTTTATTGCTAATCTTGTTTGGTAGTTTTGCACGTCATCATGTCTAACCAAGGCAATAGGACGCAAGAGGTGGTAGATATGTCATCTATAGCAAGTTCATTGGCTATGATTGTGAATCAAATCTCGGGCATGCAAGCGGGAATGGAAGAGATGAGAAGAGAGATGAATGGTGTGAATGGGAAGTTGAATGGTATAGATGAACGGATGGTGAGTATTGAGAAAGTTCAAATGGAGGGTTAGAGTAGAATGGGCACTGCCCGTTCTCGGAATAAAGGTGATGGGGATAAAACACAAGACACTACACCAACCACTACCCTAGGACAAGTTCATGCCTTGTACAATCCCGACACCAATGAGGCAATCCCTCAAGTAACCTTACAACAAACACCCCAAGCTCTACCCTAAGTCCAAACACAAGATCCCTTTCCTAACCAAAACCAATACCAACGCCACTACCAATACCCCATGAATGAAGAGGAGTATGATGACTATCCACAAGGTAGGTGGTGGGATGATAACCGACATGGAGGGAGGCGTGGAGGAATGAATAACCGGGGGAGGGGAGGAAGAGGAGGTTTTGAGAGGTTTCCGGGCCATGACCCTAGATTCCAAGGTCATGTAGACTTAAGGAGGGCCCAAGGTTATGAAGACCGGGGAAGATGGCAAGATAATGACCAGAATTTGAAAACCATCAAGGTGAACCTTCCTACGTTCCAAGGGGGTAGCAATCCGGAAGAGTTCCTTGAATAGAAATTGCAAAGTGAGCACATCTTCCTCACGAACAATGTATCCGAGGCCTTGAAGGCAAAGTATGCCCTCTCTCAATTAGAGGGATACGCTTCTACTTGGTGGGAATCCAAGAAGTTACAAAGAGCACAACAACACATCTATGAGCTCCCAATTTGGAACGACTTGATTGAGCTCACGGAGACAAGGTGGCTTCCACCCACATACCACCAAGATGCACTCAAAAGTTTGTACATGTTGAAACAAGGGTTGAAAAGTGCGGAAGCTTACTTTGATGAGTTTGAGGATTTGCGGATGCAGTCCAAGACAGAAGAGCATGAAGAGTACACTATTATAAGGTTTGTAGCCAACTTGAATCGAGACATCTCTAAACCGATGAAGCTCAAACCTATAATAGTCTTGAAGAGGCATTCCATGATGCATCCAAGATTGAGGCGGATCTAAAAGAAGAGAGGTCCTACAAAGACAAAAGCAAATCATAAATTTGACTACAAAGCCTAAGGTAATGACAAGGCTAAAGGAGGTAACAATTCTAACACCGACTATAACCGACCTTCTACCATCCAAAGCTTTAAGTGCCAAGGGAAAGGGCACATTGCGAGTCAGTATCCCAACCGGAGGACTATCACAATAGTGAGGGATGGGTGTCGCACCGATGATGAACATGAGGGCGGGGATGGTCATGAAGAGGAGGGAGAAAAAAGTGAGTGTGAGGGTGATTCTGATGAAGAGGTTAAGATAAGGTATGAAGAAGCCTTGAATCATGCTTTTGTGGCTAGTTGAGCCATCTAGCTAGGTAAGAGAGCGACCAAAGGGAGAACTTGTTTCATGCACGTTGCAAAATTGTGGATAAGGTGTGCTCCTTAATCATTGATGGTGGAAGTTGTACGAATGTCGTTAGCCAATTTTTAGTTGAAAGTATGAAATTCCCCACCCGCAAGCACACTAATCGTGTTACACCCCGAAAAAAAATTCCGTTAATGCACAGTGAATAGACAAACGAAAGGCACGAAGTATATGGTATGGCAATAAGTAATAAATAACAATTGATAGGAGACGAAAGTTGTTAAGGAAAGCAAGGTATAGGTTGTTTGTCGGGCAGGATTTATGAGTATCGAATGAATGATGGATTAATGTTGTTTTGGAGAAGAGTTATAACGTCCCTTAGATTGTTAATAAAGTGTTAAACAAGTGCGAAGAAGGCTCCATAAGGATTTGAGATCAAACGAAGTGACGAGAACAAAATCGGAGAAGAGATAGATTATACGACCAATTATACGGTCCGTATAATGGTCCACAGAATCGTCACAGTGAAGGTCCCTCACTGATGGGATTATACGGTCACTTATACGGACCGTATAAAATTATACGGACCGTATATGTGCCGTATAATGGTCACAGAAGCCAGAAGTTGGTGGGGTGATTTCACGGTCACTTATACGGACCGTATAAGTGTCCGTATAATTATCCGACGGGTCAGATTTTAAATTATTAATAAGAAGACCCAAGTTCATTATTTCATTTTATTTTTCACCTAACACTTCAAGAATTCTCTAGAACCCTCTCCACACTTCATCCACAAGAACCCAAGAGAAATTCATGATCAACTTCATCAAACCAACAAAATCAAGTGCAAGAAACACATTAAAGTTCATCTAAGCCAAGAAATTCCAATGGAAGTGAACTAGGGTTTTGGTGCAAGAGAAGTATTTCCACTCAAGGCTTATTCCTACACCATCTAAGGTAAGTTTTATGATCTTTTCATGTTTTTTAAGGTATTGAGAAGTTGAAACACTTGGATTGTAGAAGGATATAGAAAATGGGTCACAAAGATAGGAATAATGAGATTTTGAGTAGTAGTTTGGAGTGAGTCATGAATATTGATATGTTGTAATTGTAAGTATGTTATGAATGACATTTAGAACATGGGATAAGAATTATATGTGAGAGAACGTAAGCGTGAACTATGACCATGATTATGGAGGAATTGAAGTGAAATTGTGAGATGTGGATAATGTAGATGAATGATTATTGTTGCTTATAATATTGTGAATGTTGTTATGTGTTATATCCCATATTTTCATACGTTGGGACATTTTAAACTAAACGCGACAAGTTAAAGACAAGACTATTTTAAGATACGAAGTAGAGACTTTAACTTCCGGTTTCGTTTCAAGTCACAAGTTACCTATAAATTTCGTTTGGTATAGAAGCATTAATGGAAAATTGGGATTAAATTAACCATGATTAGATTATTAAGTGGGATTAAAAAAAACAAATCAGTCCATAAAATAAGCCATAGTGGCCGTGTAAGAGGATTGAAGTGGTCAATGATCATTGACCCAAAATTTGAGTGGGACACATGTCCAAATCATGTAATGCATATATATAACACAAATTCTGATTCATTCATCACTAACTAGCTCATTTCCACATTTACAAAGCAAAACAAATTAAGAGATAGAGAGAGAGGCTCTCGGCTACAAGCTGGCCGAGAATAACCTTCTCTAAATTGATCCAAAAATCAGTTTCTTAAGCAATTCAACTCCCTTGAAGGTGTGTATTAACGTGTAGCATTCATTGGAATAGCAAGAACAAGTGTTAAAATTCAATAAGTGAAAGTGAAGGGCTAGCCGATTGAAGGGTTTAGTTACAAGGTAAGAATTGATCCCTTCTCATGTGTTTTATGGTGAATTGAATGTTTATGATTGTGCATGTTGGTATTGGACTGTTTTTCTTGAAGTTGAAGTGGGCCGTGTGCTATAGACCTAGGTGAAATGATGCTTAATCTTCTTGTACATGTATTGGGAATGAATTGAATGTGTTGTAGTATGGATAAATGGATGAAAATCATGAAGTTGTTGTAGTTGTGTTGAAGCCGTGTAGGGGACTGCTTTAGGAGAAGTTATGGACTGTTTTGTGTCATGTTTTAATTGTTGTTGTTATGGACATTGTGGTGTATTGTATGCATTATGGAAAGATGAATTGGGGTGTAAAAGAAATGAATTATGTTGAAGTAGGAACACAGTCCCAAACCGTGGACTGTTTTAATGATAGGAGTGGATTAGTGCGTTTTGAATGTTGATTGTTGTTATGAACGTATAGTGAAAGTGAAGCTTAATGATTCAAGTTGAAATTGAAATGGTTTGTGGGCTATTGTAAGAATAAATATGATGCTAAAACAGTTCCAATAATCGTATAAGTAATGTTGTAAACGTGTTGTTGTCGTTGTAGTTGAAGTTGGAAAACTGCGAATTGAAAATGGTAATGTTGTGCGTGCTGTTTGGCCGTGAATAGGGGACTGTTTTGAATGATGTACGGACTATCCAAAGTTCCCTTAAGTCATGTTTAACCAAGTTCGGATTCATACTTGAAAGTATGATTAGCAATATTAGTTTGTAGTACTAGTTGGTTTGAATACGAACGAAACGTCGTCTAAATGTTAGAAAGGGATTGTTAACGTTAAAATACATATTGAATCCCCTCGTAGACTAATCGTAGCTCTTGATATCTTGATATAGGATAAGTACCATTGGGCAGCAAGTACAAGTTATAATACGACTAAACGCTAAAGGTATGTAAAGCCTATCCCTTCTTTCTTTTGGCATGTCCTAGACGTAAGTAAGAAATGATATGAACCTTGGGGTAAATTCTACTCTCTAGTTCCAAGCATAGCTTATGATTCTATTCATTCCTTAATGTTATTGTCGCGAGCCTACTATATGATTGACTAATAAATGATGTATAGAAGTTCCTACTCTTAAAGAATTGCATAATTAAAGGCTTACTTGGCTTTCAAAAGTTACACCACGTTAAATTGATACATGTACATGAAATCTGAAACGTTCCTTGCTATAGTTTGTAATGAGATTTAAAAAAAAGAACTGAATATGATTATAATCCTGACACTTGAGAGATGGTTAGTTACTTATCTATTGAGTCTCTAAAGATGATTTGCATGTATGTGGTTGCTTATTATTCTGCTCGTGCTTACCGCTATATCCTTCACTGAGTCCCGGGCCAGGACACGTTTTCGTGCGCATATTTATTACATTATTCACCGAGTCCCTCACTAGAGGGCCGGGACACGTTATATATATATGATGATATGATGATATGATGACATGATGATATGGGGATGGCGGCCAGGAGGGCATATGTTCATTATTTACCGAGTCCCTCATTCAAGGGCCGGGACACGTATATGTATATGTTTATGATGCTATGATTATAATTACCGAGTCCCTCACTAAAGGGACGGGACACGTTATATATGTTATATACAGAATGATTATTCAGCTTTGATTACAAAACTCTATATTGATATTGATATGAGAACGATACCGATGAAATATGTTCAAAGGTAAGTTTTATGAAATTCTGTTTGTTGCATTGGGTCCTACACACGTTGTCTCAGTATGAGTCTATTACTATATTTCATGCTTTACATGCTCAGTACATATTTCGTACTGATCCCCTTTCTTCGGCCCGCAGGTACAGACGCTCGTTTCGGAGATCCGCCAGCCTAGGATATCTATTCAGCTACTTTGGAGTGCTCCTTTATCCCGGAGCCTAGCTTGTGGTATAACTCCCTTTTGTTGTATATATATGTGTTTGTTCGGGGTACGGCAGGGCCCTGTCCCGTCATATGATATTGTCATCACTCTTAGAGGTCTGTGGACATTTGTGTGGGTCTGTATATAGTTGTTGTTGCGTTGTATGAATACGACTTATGTTTGGGGCGTACCCATTTGTAATGGCAGCCTTGTCGGCTTGCATATATATATATGTTTGGGATGTTGCGTGTAGTGGCAGCCTTGTCGGCTTGCGTAGATATATATATGTTGTTGTTGAAGATCGTAACTCCTCAGGAGACAGGTGCCTACGACATACAGAATTGTGACAGCTTTAAAATAACGTCCTGCCTTTTTATACAAATAAGTTCATAATATGCTGGTTATAAAAGATTATAGTTAACAGGGGATATGAGTGTCCAACTCGGGCACTAGTCACGGCCTACGGGGTTGGGTCGTGACATTATGGATGTTTGGGAGTTGATATGTGATATGAGGAAAGTTGTATATAAACAAAGGAAATGCTGCCCAATTTGCTCTAGCTTCAGTAAGCATGTTCTTATAATCGATTAGCTAATGTTAATACGAACTTACTTGAAGGTAAAGACGTGAGCATCGAAGGAGAACGATCAAACGATAGAATAGCTAAACGAAAGAGGTATGTGAGGCTAGTCCTTTCTTTCTAAGGCATGAATCTTATGTCTTGATTTTCCCTCCTTCTACACAAAATTCCTACATTCCGGAAAACTAAGAGTTTGTGTTCATGAATAGCCATATGAGTTAAAAATAAGAGATATTATGAACATGATGATGATGAGCTTAAGTCCAAAGATTCTAGAGTTCACGAATATGATGTTTCTACAAAGCTAATGATGTTAACTACGATCCATTGATGTTGTTCGTTGTATACACTCACCTTATATGCTAATTCCTTCAAGGTGAAGCAGAATGCTTATGAATGCTCCATAATGGAATCGGGAGTTAACGACCTTATGTTATCCCGATAAAGTATAGCTGTCTTTGAGTTCTATGTCATCTATAGCAAGTTCATTGGCTATGATTGTGAATCAAATCTCGGGCATGCAAGCGGGAATGGAAGAGATGAGAGGAGAGATGAATGGTGTGAATGGGAAGTTGAATGGTATAGATGAACGGATGGTGAGTATTGAGAAAGTTCAAATGGAGGGTTAGAGTAGAATGGGCACTGCCCGTTCTCGGAATAAAGGTGATGGGGATAAAACACAAGACACTACACCAACCACTACCCTAGGACAAGTTCATGCCTTGTACAATCCCGACACCAATGAGGCAATCCCTCAAGTAACCTTACAACAAACACCCCAAGCTCTACCCTAAGTCCAAACACAAGATCCCTTTCCTAACCAAAACCAATACCAACGCCACTACCAATACCCCATGAATGAAGAGGAGTATGATGACTATCCACAAGGTAGGTGGTGGGATGATAACCGACATGGAGGGAGGCGTGGAGGAATGAATAACCGGGGGAGGGTAGGAAGAGGAGGTTTTGAGAGGTTTCCGGGCCACGACCCTAGATTCCAAGGTCATGTAGACTTAAGGAGGGCCCAAGGTTATGAAGACCGGGGAAGATGGCAAGATAATGACCAGAATTTGAAAACCATCAAGGTGAACCTTCCTACGTTCCAAGGGGGTAGCAATCCGGAAGAGTTCCTTGAATAGAAATTGCAAAGTGAGCACATCTTCCTCACGAACAATGTATCTGAGGCCTTGAAGGCAAAGTATGCCCTCTCTCAATTAGAGGGATACGCTTCTACTTGGTGGGAATCCAAGAAGTTACAAAGAGCACAACAACACATCTATGAGCTCCCAATTTGGAACGACTTGATTGAGCTCACGGAGACAAGGTGGCTTCCACCCACATACCACCAAGATGCACTCAAAAGGTTGTACATGTTGAAACAAGGGTTGAAAAGTGCGGAAGCTTACTTTGATGAGTTTGAGGATTTGCGGATGAAGTCTAAGATAGAAGAGCATGAAGAGTACACTATTATAAGGTTTGTAGCCAACTTGAATCGAGACATCTCTAAACCGATGAAGCTCAAACCTATAATAGTCTTGAAGAGGCATTCCATGATGCATCCAAGATTGAGGCGGATCTAAAAGAAGAGAGGTCCTACAAAGACAAAAGCAAATCATCTTCAACTTGGAACAAAGGCAAAGAAAAGTGGAAAACTTCCACTTGGGATAAGCCCAAGAGCAACACTCAAGCACCTCAAGCCAAATTTGACTACAAAGCCTAAGGTAATGACAAGGCTAAAGGAGGTAACAATTCTAACACCGACTATAACCGACCTTCTACCATCCAAAGCTTTAAGTGCCAAGGGAAAGGGCACATTGCGAGTCAGTATCCCAACCGGAGGACTATCACAATAGTGAGGGATGGGTGTCGCACCGATGATGAACATGAGGGCGGGGATGGTCATGAAGAGGAGGGAGAAAAAAGTGAGTGTGAGGGTGATTCTGATGAAGAGGTTAAGATAAGGTATGAAGAAGCCTTGAATCATGCTTTTGTGGCTAGTTGAGCCATCTAGCTAGGTAAGAGAGCGACCAAAGGGAGAACTTGTTTCATGCACGTTGCAAAATTGTGGATAAGGTGTGCTCCTTAATCATTGATGGTGGAAGTTGTACGAATGTCGTTAGCCAATTTTTAGTTGAAAGTATGAAATTCCCCACCCGCAAGCACACTAATCCTGTTACACCCCGAAAAATAATTCCGTTAATGCCAAGTGAATAGACTAACGAAAGGCACGAAGTATATGGTATGGCAATAAGTAATAAATAACAATTGATGATTCTAAATGAGATTTCAAAGACATTTGAGGTAGGAGACGAAAGTTGTTAAGGAAAGCAAGGTATAGGTTGTTTGTCGGGCAGGATTTATGAGTATCGAATGAATGATGGATTAATGTTGTTTTGGAGAAGAGTTATAACGTCCCTTAGATTGTTAATAAAGTGTTAAACAAGTGCGAAGAAGGCTCCATAAGGATTTGAGATCAAACGAAGTGACGAGAACAAAATCAGAGAAGAGATAGATTATACGACCAATTATACGGTCCGTATAATGGTCCACAGAATCGTCACAGTGAAGGTCCCTCACTGATGGGATTATACGGTCACTTATACGGACCGTATAAAATTATACGGACCGTATATGTGCCGTATAATGGTCACAGAAGCCAGAAGTTGGTGGGGTGATTTCACGGTCACTTATACGGACCGTATAAGTGTCCGTATAATTATCCGACGGGTCAGATTTTAAATTATTAATAAGAAGACCCAAGTTCATTATTTCATTTTATTTTTCACCTAACACTTCAAGAATTCTCTAGAACCCTCTCCACACTTCATCCACAAGAACCCAAGAGAAATTCATGATCAACTTCATCAAACCAACAAAATCAAGTGCAAGAAACACATTAAAGTTCATCTAAGCCAAGAAATTCCAATGGAAGTGAACTAGGGTTTTGGTGCAAGAGAAGTATTTCCACTCAAGGCTTATTCCTACACCATCTAAGGTAAGTTTTATGATCTTTTCATGTTTTTTAAGGTATTGAGAAGTTGAAACACTTGGATTGTAGAAGGATATAGAAAATGGGTCACAAAGATAGGAATAATGAGATTTTGAGTAGTAGTTTGGAGTGAGTCATGAATATTGATATGTTGTAATTGTAAGTATGTTATGAATGACATTTAGAACATGGGATAAGAATTATATGTGAGAGAACGTAAGCGTGAACTATGACCATGATTATGGAGGAATTGAAGTGAAATTGTGAGATGTGGATAATGTAGATGAATGATTATTGTTGCTTATAATATTGTGAATGTTGTTATGTGTTATATCCCATATTTTCATACGTTGGGACGTTTTAAACTAAACGCGACAAGTTAAAGACAAGACTATTTTAAGATACGAAGTAGAGACTTTAACTTCCGGTTTCGTTTCAAGTCACAAGTTACCTATAAATTTCGTTTGGTATAGAAGCATTAATGGAAAATTGGGATTAAATTAACCATGATTAGATTATTAAGTGGGATTAAAAAAAACAAATCAGTCCATAAAATAAGCCATAGTGGCCGTGTAAGAGGATTGAAGTGGTCAATGATCATTGACCCAAAATTTGAGTGGGACACATGTCCAAATCATGTAATGCATATATATAACACAAATTCTGATTCATTCATCACTAACTAGCTCATTTCCACATTTACAAAGCAAAACAAATTAAGAGATAGAGAGAGAGGCTCTCGGCTACAAGCTGGCCGAGAATAACCTTCTCTAAATTGATCCAAAAATCAGTTTCTTAAGCAATTCAACTCCCTTGAAGGTGTGTATTAACGTGTAGCATTCATTGGAATAGCAAGAACAAGTGTTAAAATTCAATAAGTGAAAGTGAAGGGCTAGCCGATTGAAGGGTTTAGTTACAAGGTAAGAATTGATCCCTTCTCATGTGTTTTATGGTGAATTGAATGTTTATGATTGTGCATGTTGGTATTGGACTGTTTTTCTTGAAGTTGAAGTGGGCCGTGTGCTATAGACCTAGGTGAAATGATGCTTAATCTTCTTGTACATGTATTGGGAATGAATTGAATGTGTTGTAGTATGGATAAATGGATGAAAATCATGAAGTTGTTGTAGTTGTGTTGAAGCCGTGTAGGGGACTGCTTTAGGAGAAGTTATGGACTGTTTTGTGTCATGTTTTAATTGTTGTTGTTATGGACATTGTGGTGTATTGTATGCATTATGGAAAGATGAATTGGGGTGTAAAAGAAATGAATTATGTTGAAGTAGGAACACAGTCCCAAACCGTGGACTGTTTTAATGATAGGAGTGGATTAGTGCGTTTTGAATGTTGATTGTTGTTATGAACGTATAGTGAAAGTGAAGCTTAATGATTCAAGTTGAAATTGAAATGGTTTGTGGGCTATTGTAAGAATAAATATGATGCTAAAACAGTTCCAATAATCGTATAAGTAATGTTGTAAACGTGTTGTTGTCGTTGTAGTTGAAGTTGGAAAACTGCGAATTGAAAATGGTAATGTTGTGCGTGCTGTTTGGCCGTGAATAGGGGACTGTTTTGAATGATGTACGGACTATCCAAAGTTCCCTTAAGTCATGTTTAACCAAGTTCGGATTCATACTTGAAAGTATGATTAGCAATATTAGTTTGTAGTACTAGTTGGTTTGAATACGAACGAAACGTCGTCTAAATGTTAGAAAGGGATTGTTAACGTTAAAATACATATTGAATCCCCTCGTAGACTAATCGTAGCTCTTGATATCTTGATATAGGATAAGTACCATTGGGCAGCAAGTACAAGTTATAATACGACTAAACGCTAAAGGTATGTAAAGCCTATCCCTTCTTTCTTTTGGCATGTCCTAGACGTAAGTAAGAAATGATATGAACCTTGGGGTAAATTCTACTCTCTAGTTCCAAGCATAGCTTATGATTCTATTCATTCCTTAATGTTATTGTCGCGAGCCTACTATATGATTGACTAATAAATGATGTATAGAAGTTCCTACTCTTAAAGAATTGCATAATTAAAGGCTTACTTGGCTTTCAAAAGCTACACCACGTTAAATTGATACATGTACATAAAATCTGAAACGTTCCTTGCTATAGTTTGTAATGAGATTTAAAAAAAAGAACTGAATATGATTATAATCCTGACACTTGAGAGATGGTTAGTTACTTATCTATTGAGTCTCTAAAGATGATTTGCATGTATGTGGTTGCTTATTATTCTGCTCGTGCTTACCGCTATATCCTTCACTGAGTCCCGGGCCAGGACACGTTTTCGTGCGCATATTTATTACATTATTCACCGAGTCCCTCACTAGAGGGCCGGGACACGTTATATATATATGATGATACGATGATATGATGACATGATGATATGGGGATGGCGGCCAGGAGGGCATATGTTCATTATTTACCGAGTCCCTCATTCAAGGGCCGGGACACGTATATGTATATGTTTATGATGCTATGATTATAATTACCGAGTCCCTCACTAAAGGGCCGGGATACGTTATATATGTTATATACAGAATGATTATTCAGCTTTGATTACAAAACTCTATATTGATATTGATATGAGAACGATACCGATGAAATATGTTCAAAGGTAAGTTTTATGAAATTCTGTTTGTTGCATTGGGTCCTACACACGTTGTCTCAGTATGAGTCTATTACTATATTTCATGCTTTACATGCTCAGTACATATTTCGTACTGATCCCCTTTCTTCGGGGGGCTGCGTTCATGCCCGCAGGTACAGACGCTCGTTTCGGAGATCCGCCAGCCTAGGATATCTATTCAGCTACTTTGGAGTGCTCCTTTATCCCGGAGCCTAGCTTGTGGTATAACTCCCTTTTGTTGTATATATATGTGTTTGTTCGGGGTACGGCAGGGCCCTGTCCCGTCATATGATATTGTCATCACTCTTAGAGGTCTGTGGACATTTGTGTGGGTCTGTATATAGTTGTTGTTGCGTTGTATGAATACGACTTATGTTTGGGGCGTACCCATTTGTAATGGCAGCCTTGTCGGCTTGCATATATATATATGTTTGGGATGTTGCGTGTAGTGGCAGCCTTGTCGGCTTGCGTAGATATATATATGTTGTTGTTGAAGATCGTAACTCCTCAGGAGACAGGTGCCTACGACATACAGAATTGTGACAGCTTTAAAATAACGTCCTGCCTTTTTATACAAATAAGTTCATAATATGCTGGTTATAAAAGATTATAGTTAACAGGGGATATGAGTGTCCAACTCGGGCACTAGTCACGGCCTACGGGGTTGGGTCGTGACATTATGGATGTTTGGGAGTTGATATGTGATATGAGGAAAGTTGTATATAAACAAAGGAAATGCTGCCCAATTTGCTCTAGCTTCAGTAAGCATGTTCTTATAATCGATTAGCTAATGTTAATACGAACTTACTTGAAGGTAAAGACGTGAGCATCGAAGGAGAACGATCAAACGATAGAATAGCTAAACGAAAGAGGTATGTGAGGCTAGTCCTTTCTTTCTAAGGCATGAATCTTATGTCTTGATTTTCCCTCCTTCTACACAAAATTCCTACATTCCGGAAAACTAAGAGTTTGTGTTCATGAATAGCCATATGAGTTAAAAATAAGAGATATTATGAACATGATGATGATGAGCTTAAGTCCAAAGATTCTAGAGTTCACGAATATGATGTTTCTACAAAGCTAATGATGTTAACTACGATCCATTGATGTTGTTCGTTGTATACACTCACCTTATATGCTAATTCCTTCAAGGTGAAGCAGAATGCTTATGAATGCTCCATAATGGAATCGGGAGTTAACGACCTTATGTTATCCCGATAAAGTATAGCTGTCTTTGAGTTCTGTGTCATCTATAGCAAGTTCATTGGCTATGATTGTGAATCAAATCTCGGGCATGCAAGCGGGAATGGAAGAGATGAGAGGAGAGATGAATGGTGTGAATGGGAAGTTGAATGGTATAGATGAACGGATGGTGAGTATTGAGAAAGTTCAAATGGAGGGTTAGAGTAGAATGGGCACTGCCCGTTCTCGGAATAAAGGTGATGGGGATAAAACACAAGACACTACACCAACCACTACCCTAGGACAAGTTCATGCCTTGTACAATCCCGACACCAATGAGGCAATCCCTCAAGTAACCTTACAACAAACACCCCAAGCTCTACCCTAAGTCCAAACACAAGATCCCTTTCCTAACCAAAACCAATACCAACGCCACTACCAATACCCCATGAATGAAGAGGAGTATGATGACTATCCACAAGGTAGGTGGTGGGATGATAACCGACATGGAGGGAGGCGTGGAGGAATGAATAACCGGGGGAGGGTAGGAAGAGGAGGTTTTGAGAGGTTTCCGGGCCACGACCCTAGATTCCAAGGTCATGTAGACTTAAGGAGGGCCCAAGGTTATGAAGACCGGGGAAGATGGCAAGATAATGACCAGAATTTGAAAACCATCAAGGTGAACCTTCCTACGTTCCAAGGGGGTAGCAATCCGGAAGAGTTCCTTGAATAGAAATTGCAAAGTGAGCACATCTTCCTCACGAACAATGTATCTGAGGCCTTGAAGGCAAAGTATGCCCTCTCTCAATTAGAGGGATACGCTTCTACTTGGTGGGAATCCAAGAAGTTACAAAGAGCACAACAACACATCTATGAGCTCCCAATTTGGAACGACTTGATTGAGCTCACGGAGACAAGGTGGCTTCCACCCACATACCACCAAGATGCACTCAAAAGGTTGTACATGTTGAAACAAGGGTTGAAAAGTGCGGAAGCTTACTTTGATGAGTTTGAGGATTTGCGGATGAAGTCTAAGATAGAAGAGCATGAAGAGTACACTATTATAAGGTTTGTAGCCAACTTGAATCGAGACATCTCTAAACCGATGAAGCTCAAACCTATAATAGTCTTGAAGAGGCATTCCATGATGCATCCAAGATTGAGGCGGATCTAAAAGAAGAGAGGTCCTACAAAGACAAAAGCAAATCATCTTCAACTTGGAACAAAGGCAAAGAAAAGTGGAAAACTTCCACTTGGGATAAGCCCAAGAGCAACACTCAAGCACCTCAAGCCAAATTTGACTACAAAGCCTAAGGTAATGACAAGGCTAAAGGAGGTAACAATTCTAACACCGACTATAACCGACCTTCTACCATCCAAAGCTTTAAGTGCCAAGGGAAAGGGCACATTGCGAGTCAGTATCCCAACCGGAGGACTATCACAATAGTGAGGGATGGGTGTCGCACCGATGATGAACATGAGGGCGGGGATGGTCATGAAGAGGAGGGAGAAAAAAGTGAGTGTGAGGGTGATTCTGATGAAGAGGTTAAGATAAGGTATGAAGAAGCCTTGAATCATGCTTTTGTGGCTAGTTGAGCCATCTAGCTAGGTAAGAGAGCGACCAAAGGGAGAACTTGTTTCATGCACGTTGCAAAATTGTGGATAAGGTGTGCTCCTTAATCATTGATGGTGGAAGTTGTACGAATGTCGTTAGCCAATTTTTAGTTGAAAGTATGAAATTCCCCACCCGCTAGCACACTAATCCTGTTACACCCCGAAAAACAATTCCGTTAATGCACAGTGAATAGACTAACGAAAGGCACGAAGTATATGGTATGGCAATAAGTAATAAATAACAATTGATGATTCTAAATGAGATTTCAAAGACATTTGAGGTAGGAGACGAAAGTTGTTAAGGAAAGCAAGGTATAGGTTGTTTGTCGGGCAGGATTTATGAGTATCGAATGAATGATGGATTAATGTTGTTTTGGAGAAGAGTTATAACGTCCCTTAGATTGTTAATAAAGTGTTAAACAAGTGCGAAGAAGGCTCCATAAGGATTTGAGATCAAACGAAGTGACGAGAACAAAATCAGAGAAGAGATAGATTATACGACCAATTATACGGTCCGTATAATGGTCCACAGAATCGTCACAGTGAAGGTCCCTCACTGATGGGATTATACGGTCACTTATACGGACCGTATAAAATTATACGGACCGTATATGTGCCGTATAATGGTCACAGAAGCCAGAAGTTGGTGGGGTGATTTCACGGTCACTTATACGGACCGTATAAGTGTCCGTATAATTATCCGACGGGTCAGATTTTAAATTATTAATAAGAAGACCCAAGTTCATTATTTCATTTTATTTTTCACCTAACACTTCAAGAATTCTCTAGAACCCTCTCCACACTTCATCCACAAGAACCCAAGAGAAATTCATGATCAACTTCATCAAACCAACAAAATCAAGTGCAAGAAACACATTAAAGTTCATCTAAGCCAAGAAATTCCAATGGAAGTGAACTAGGGTTTTGGTGCAAGAGAAGTATTTCCACTCAAGGCTTATTCCTACACCATCTAAGGTAAGTTTTATGATCTTTTCATGTTTTTTAAGGTATTGAGAAGTTGAAACACTTGGATTGTAGAAGGATATAGAAAATGGGTCACAAAGATAGGAATAATGAGATTTTGAGTAGTAGTTTGGAGTGAGTCATGAATATTGATATGTTGTAATTGTAAGTATGTTATGAATGACATTTAGAACATGGGATAAGAATTATATGTGAGAGAACGTAAGCGTGAACTATGACCATGATTATGGAGGAATTGAAGTGAAATTGTGAGATGTGGATAATGTAGATGAATGATTATTGTTGCTTATAATATTGTGAATGTTGTTATGTGTTATATCCCATATTTTCATACGTTGGGACGTTTTAAACTAAACGCGACAAGTTAAAGACAAGACTATTTTAAGATACGAAGTAGAGACTTTAACTTCCGGTTTCGTTTCAAGTCACAAGTTACCTATAAATTTCGTTTGGTATAGAAGCATTAATGGAAAATTGGGATTAAATTAACCATGATTAGATTATTAAGTGGGATTAAAAAAAACAAATCAGTCCATAAAATAAGCCATAGTGGCCGTGTAAGAGGATTGAAGTGGTCAATGATCATTGACCCAAAATTTGAGTGGGACACATGTCCAAATCATGTAATGCATATATATAACACAAATTCTGATTCATTCATCACTAACTAGCTCATTTCCACATTTACAAAGCAAAACAAATTAAGAGATAGAGAGAGAGGCTCTCGGCTACAAGCTGGCCGAGAATAACCTTCTCTAAATTGATCCAAAAATCAGTTTCTTAAGCAATTCAACTCCCTTGAAGGTGTGTATTAACGTGTAGCATTCATTGGAATAGCAAGAACAAGTGTTAAAATTCAATAAGTGAAAGTGAAGGGCTAGCCGATTGAAGGGTTTAGTTACAAGGTAAGAATTGATCCCTTCTCATGTGTTTTATGGTGAATTGAATGTTTATGATTGTGCATGTTGGTATTGGACTGTTTTTCTTGAAGTTGAAGTGGGCCGTGTGCTATAGACCTAGGTGAAATGATGCTTAATCTTCTTGTACATGTATTGGGAATGAATTGAATGTGTTGTAGTATGGATAAATGGATGAAAATCATGAAGTTGTTGTAGTTGTGTTGAAGCCGTGTAGGGGACTGCTTTAGGAGAAGTTATGGACTGTTTTGTGTCATGTTTTAATTGTTGTTGTTATGGACATTGTGGTGTATTGTATGCATTATGGAAAGATGAATTGGGGTGTAAAAGAAATGAATTATGTTGAAGTAGGAACACAGTCCCAAACCGTGGACTGTTTTAATGATAGGAGTGGATTAGTGCGTTTTGAATGTTGATTGTTGTTATGAACGTATAGTGAAAGTGAAGCTTAATGATTCAAGTTGAAATTGAAATGGTTTGTGGGCTATTGTAAGAATAAATATGATGCTAAAACAGTTCCAATAATCGTATAAGTAATGTTGTAAACGTGTTGTTGTCGTTGTAGTTGAAGTTGGAAAACTGCGAATTGAAAATGGTAATGTTGTGCGTGCTGTTTGGCCGTGAATAGGGGACTGTTTTGAATGATGTACGGACTATCCAAAGTTCCCTTAAGTCATGTTTAACCAAGTTCGGATTCATACTTGAAAGTATGATTAGCAATATTAGTTTGTAGTACTAGTTGGTTTGAATACGAACGAAACGTCGTCTAAATGTTAGAAAGGGATTGTTAACGTTAAAATACATATTGAATCCCCTCGTAGACTAATCGTAGCTCTTGATATCTTGATATAGGATAAGTACCATTGGGCAGCAAGTACAAGTTATAATACGACTAAACGCTAAAGGTATGTAAAGCCTATCCCTTCTTTCTTTTGGCATGTCCTAGACGTAAGTAAGAAATGATATGAACCTTGGGGTAAATTCTACTCTCTAGTTCCAAGCATAGCTTATGATTCTATTCATTCCTTAATGTTATTGTCGCGAGCCTACTATATGATTGACTAATAAATGATGTATAGAAGTTCCTACTCTTAAAGAATTGCATAATTAAAGGCTTACTTGGCTTTCAAAAGCTACACCACGTTAAATTGATACATGTACATGAAATCTGAAACGTTCCTTGCTATAGTTTGTAATGAGATTTAAAAAAAAGAACTGAATATGATTATAATCCTGACACTTGAGAGATGGTTAGTTACTTATCTATTGAGTCTCTAAAGATGATTTGCATGTATGTGGTTGCTTATTATTCTGCTCGTGCTTACCGCTATATCCTTCACTGAGTCCCGGGCCAGGACACGTTTTCGTGCGCATATTTATTACATTATTCACCGAGTCCCTCACTAGAGGGCCGGGACACGTTATATATATATGATGATATGATGACATGATGATATGGGGATGGCGGCCAGGAGGGCATATGTTCATTATTTACCGAGTCCCTCATTCAAGGGCCGGGACACGTATATGTATATGTTTATGATGCTATGATTATAATTACCGAGTCCCTCACTAAAGGGCCGGGACACGTTATATATGTTATATACAGAATGATTATTCAGCTTTGATTACAAAACTCTATATTGATATTGATATGAGAACGATACCGATGAAATATGTTCAAAGGTAAGTTTTATGAAATTCTGTTTGTTACATTGGGTCCTACACACGTTGTCTCAGTATGAGTCTATTACTATATTTCATGCTTTACATGCTCAGTACATATTTCGTACTGATCCCCTTTCTTCGGGGGGCTGCGTTCATGCCCGCAGGTACAGACGCTCGTTTCGGAGATCCGCCAGCCTAGGATATCTATTCAGCTACTTTGGAGTGCTCCTTTATCCCGGAGCCTAGCTTGTGGTATAACTCCCTTTTGTTGTATATATATGTGTTTGTTCGGGGTACGGCAGGGCCCTGTCCCGTCATATGATATTGTCATCACTCTTAGAGGTCTGTGGACATTTGTGTGGGTCTGTATATAGTTGTTGTTGCGTTGTATATATACGACTTATGTTTGGGGCGTACCCATTTGTAATGGCAGCCTTGTCGGCTTGCATATATATATATGTTTGGGATGTTGCGTGTAGTGGCAGCCTTGTCGGCTTGCGTAGATATATATATGTTGTTGTTGAAGATCGTAACTCCTCAGGAGACAGGTGCCTACGACATACAGAATTGTGACAGCTTTAAAATAACGTCCTGCCTTTTTATACAAATAAGTTCATAATATGCTGGTTATAAAAGATTATAGTTAACAGGGGATATGAGTGTCCAACTCGGGCACTAGTCACGGCCTACGGGGTTGGGTCGTGACATTATGGATGTTTGGGAGTTGATATGTGATATGAGGAAAGTTGTATATAAACAAAGGAAATGCTGCCCAATTTGCTCTAGCTTCAGTAAGCATGTTCTTATAATCGATTAGCTAATGTTAATACGAACTTACTTGAAGGTAAAGACGTGAGCATCGAAGGAGAACGATCAAACGATAGAATAGCTAAACGAAAGAGGTATGTGAGGCTAGTCCTTTCTTTCTAAGGCATGAATCTTATGTCTTGATTTTCCCTCCTTCTACACAAAATTCCTACATTCCGGAAAACTAAGAGTTTGTGTTCATGAATAGCCATATGAGTTAAAAATAAGAGATATTATGAACATGATGATGATGAGCTTAAGTCCAAAGATTCTAGAGTTCACGAATATGATGTTTCTACAAAGCTAATGATGTTAACTACGATCCATTGATGTTGTTCGTTGTATACACTCACCTTATATGCTAATTCCTTCAAGGTGAAGCAGAATGCTTATGAATGCTCCATAATGGAATCGGGAGTTAACGACCTTATGTTATCCCGATAAAGTATAGCTGTCTTTGAGTTCTATGTCATCTATAGCAAGTTCATTGGCTATGATTGTGAATCAAATCTCGGGCATGCAAGCGGGAATGGAAGAGATGAGAGGAGAGATGAATGGTGTGAATGGGAAGTTGAATGGTATAGATGAACGGATGGTGAGTATTGAGAAAGTTCAAATGGAGGGTTAGAGTAGAATGGGCACTGCCCGTTCTCGGAATAAAGGTGATGGGGATAAAACACAAGACACTACACCAACCACTACCCTAGGACAAGTTCATGCCTTGTACAATCCCGACACCAATGAGGCAATCCCTCAAGTAACCTTACAATAAACACCCCAAGCTCTACCCTAAGTCCAAACACAAGATCCCTTTCCTAACCAAAACCAATACCAACGCCACTACCAATACCCCATGAATGAAGAGGAGTATGATGACTATCCACAAGGTAGGTGGTGGGATGATAACCGACATGGAGGGAGGCGTGGAGGAATGAATAACCGGGGGAGGGTAGGAAGAGGAGGTTTTGAGAGGTTTCCGGGCCATGACCCTAGATTCCAAGGTCATGTAGACTTAAGGAGGGCCCAAGGTTATGAAGACCGGGGAAGATGGCAAGATAATGACCAGAATTTGAAAACCATCAAGGTGAACCTTCCTACGTTCCAAGGGGGTAGCAATCCGGAAGAGTTCCTTGAATAGAAATTGCAAAGTGAGCACATCTTCCTCACGAACAATGTATCCGAGGCCTTGAAGGCAAAGTATGCCCTCTCTCAATTAGAGGGATACGCTTCTACTTGGTGGGAATCCAAGAAGTTACAAAGAGCACAACAACACATCTATGAGCTCCCAATTTGGAACGACTTGATTGAGCTCACGGAGACAAGGTGGCTTCCACCCACATACCACCAAGATGCACTCAAAAGGTTGTACATGTTGAAACAAGGGTTGAAACGTGCGGAAGCTTACTTTGATGAGTTTGAGGATTTGCGGATGAAGTCCAAGATAGAAGAGCATGAAGAGTACACTATTATAAGGTTTGTAGCCAACTTGAATCGAGACATCTCTAAACCGATGAAGCTCAAACCTATAATAGTCTTGAAGAGGCATTCCATGATGCATCCAAGATTGAGGCGGATCTAAAAGAAGAGAGGTCCTACAAAGACAAAAGCAAATCATCTTCAACTTGGAACAAAGGCAAAGAAAAGTGGAAAACTTCCACTTGGGATAAGCCCAAGAGCAACACTCAAGCACCTCAAGCCAAATTTGACTACAAAGCCTAAGGTAATGACAAGGCTAAAGGAGGTAACAATTCTAACACCGACTATAACCGACCTTCTACCATCCAAAGCTTTAAGTGCCAAGGGAAAGGGCACATTGCGAGTGAGTATCCCAACCGGAGGACTATCACAATAGTGAGGGATGGGTGTCGCACCGATGATGAACATGAGGGCGGGGATGGTCATGAAGAGGAGGGATAAAAAAGTGAGTGTGAGGGTGATTCTGATGAAGAGGTTAAGATAAGGTATGAAGAAGCCTTGAATCATGCTTTTGTGGCTAGTTGAGCCATCTAGCTAGGTAAGAGAGCGACCAAAGGGAGAACTTGTTTCATGCACGTTGCAAAATTGTGGATAAGGTGTGCTCCTTAATCATTGATGGTGGAAGTTGTACGAATGTCGTTAGCCAATTTTTAGTTGAAAGTATGAAATTCCCCACCCGCAAGCACACTAATCCTGTTACACCCCGAAAAACAATTCCGTTAATGCACAGTGAATAGACTAACGAAAGGCACGAAGTATATGGTATGGCAATAAGTAATAAATAACAATTGATGATTCTAAATGAGATTTCAAAGACATTTGAGGTAGGAGACGAAAGTTGTTAAGGAAAGCAAGGTATAGGTTGTTTGTCGGGCAGGATTTATGAGTATCGAATGAATGATGGATTAATGTTGTTTTGGAGAAGAGTTATAACGTCCCTTAGATTGTTAATAAAGTGTTAAACAAGTGCGAAGAAGGCTCCATAAGGATTTGAGATCAAACGAAGTGACGAGAACAAAATCGGAGAAGAGATAGATTATACGACCAATTATACGGTCCGTATAATGGTCCACAGAATCGTCACAGTGAAGGTCCCTCACTGATGGGATTATACGGTCACTTATACGGACCGTATAAAATTATACAGACCGTATATGTGCCGTATAATGGTCACAGAAGCCAGAAGTTGGTGGGGTGATTTCACGGTCACTTATACGGACCGTATAAGTGTCCGTATAATTATCCGACGGGTCAGATTTTAAATTATTAATAAGAAGACCCAAGTTCATTATTTCATTTTATTTTTCACCTAACACTTCAAGAATTCTCTAGAACCCTCTCCACACTTCATCCACAAGAACCCAAGAGAAATTCATGATCAACTTCATCAAACCAACAAAATCAAGTGCAAGAAACACATTAAAGTTCATCTATGCCAAGAAATTCCAATGGAAGTGAACTAGGGTTTTGGTGCAAGAGAAGTATTTCCACTCAAGGCTTATTCCTACACCATCTAAGGTAAGTTTTATGATCTTTTCATGTTTTTTTAAGGTATTGAGAAGTTGAAACACTTGGATTGTAGAAGGATATAGAAAATGGGTCACAAAGATAGGAATAATGAGATTTTGAGTAGTAGTTTGGAGTGAGTCATGAATATTGATATGTTGTAATTGTAAGTATGTTATGAATGACATTTAGAACATGGGATAAGAATTATATGTGAGAGAACGTAAGCGTGAACTATGACCATGATTATGGAGGAATTGAAGTGAAATTGTGAGATGTGGATAATGTAGATGAATGATTATTGTTGCTTATAATATTGTGAATGTTGTTATGTGTTATATCCCATATTTTCATACGTTGGGACGTTTTAAACTAAACGCGACAAGTTAAAGACAAGACTATTTTAAGATACGAAGTAGAGACTTTAACTTCCGGTTTCGTTTCAAGTCACAAGTTACCTATAAATTTCGTTTGGTATAGAAGCATTAATGGAAAATTGGGATTAAATTAACCATGATTAGATTATTAAGTGGGATTAAAAAAAAAACAAATCAGTCCATAAAATAAGCCATAGTGGCCGTGTAAGAGGATTGAAGTGGTCAATGATCATTGACCCAAAATTTGAGTGGGACACATGTCCAAATCATGTAATGCATATATATAACACAAATTCTGATTCATTCATCACTAACTAGCTCATTTCCACATTTACAAAGCAAAACAAATTAAGAGATAGAGAGAGAGGCTCTCGGCTACAAGCTGGCCGAGAATAACCTTCTCTAAATTGATCCAAAAATCAGTTTCTTAAGCAATTCAACTCCCTTGAAGGTGTGTATTAACGTGTAGCATTCATTGGAATAGCAAGAACAAGTGTTAAAATTCAATAAGTGAAAGTGAAGGGCTAGCCGATTGAAGGGTTTAGTTACAAGGTAAGAATTGATCCCTTCTCATGTGTTTTATGGTGAATTGAATGTTTATGATTGTGCATGTTGGTATTGGACTGTTTTTCTTGAAGTTGAAGTGGGCCGTGTGCTATAGACCTAGGTGAAATGATGCTTAATCTTCTTGTACATGTATTGGGAATGAATTGAATGTGTTGTAGTATGGATAAATGGATGAAAATCATGAAGTTGTTGTAGTTGTGTTGAAGCCGTGTAGGGGACTGCTTTAGGAGAAGTTATGGACTGTTTTGTGTCATGTTTTAATTGTTGTTGTTATGGACATTGTGGTGTATTGTATGCATTATGGAAAGATGAATTGGGGTGTAAAAGAAATGAATTATGTTGAAGTAGGAACACAGTCCCAAACCGTGGACTGTTTTAATGATAGGAGTGGATTAGTGCGTTTTGAATGTTGATTGTTGTTATGAACGTATAGTGAAAGTGAAGCTTAATGATTCAAGTTGAAATTGAAATGGTTTGTGGGATATTGTAAGAATAAATATGATGCTAAAACAGTTCCAATAATCGTATAAGTAATGTTGTAAACGTGTTGTTGTCGTTGTAGTTGAAGTTGGAAAACTGCGAATTGAAAATGGTAATGTTGTGCGTGCTGTTTGGCCGTGAATAGGGGACTGTTTTGAATGATGTACGGACTATCCAAAGTTCCCTTAAGTCATGTTTAACCAAGTTCGGATTCATACTTGAAAGTATGATTAGCAATATTAGTTTGTAGTACTAGTTGGTTTGAATACGAACGAAACGTCGTCTAAATGTTAGAAAGGGATTGTTAACGTTAAAATACATATTGAATCCCCTCGTAGACTAATCGTAGCTCTTGATATCTTGATATAGGATAAGTACCATTGGGCAGCAAGTACAAGTTATAATACGACTAAACGCTAAAGGTATGTAAAGCCTATCCCTTCTTTCTTTTGGCATGTCCTAGACGTAAGTAAGAAATGATATGAACCTTGGGGTAAATTCTACTCTCTAGTTCCAAGCATAGCTTATGATTCTATTCATTCCTTAATGTTATTGTCGCGATCCTACTATATGATTGACTAATAAATGATGTATAGAAGTTCCTACTCTTAAAGAATTGCATAATTAAAGGCATACTTGGCTTTCAAAAGCTACACCACGTTAAATTGATACATGTACATGAAATCTGAAACGTTCCTTGCTATAGTTTGTAATGAGATTTAAAAAAAAGAACTCAATATGATTATAATCCTGACACTTGAGAGATGGTTAGTTATTTATCTATTGAGTCTCTAAAGATGATTTGCATGTATGTGGTTGCTTATTATTCTGCTCGTGCTTACCGCTATATCCTTCACTGAGTCCCGGGCCAGGACACGTTTTCGTGCGCATATTTATTACATTATTCACCGAGTCCCTCACTAGAGGGCCGGGACACGTTATATATATATGATGATATGATGATATGATGACATGATGATATGGGGATGGCGGCCAGGAGGGCATATGTTCATTATTTACCAAGTCCCTCATTCAAGGGCCGGGACACGTATATGTATATGTTTATGATGCTATGATTCTAATTACCGAGTCCCTTACTAAAGGGTCGGGACACGTTATATATGTTATATACAGAATGATTATTCACCTTTGATTACAAAAATCTATATTGATATTGATATGAGAACGATACCGATGAAATATGTTCAAAGGTAAGTTTTATGAAATTCTGTTTGTTGCATTGGGTCCTACACACCTTGTCTCAGTATGAGTCTATTACTATATTTCATGCTTTACATGCTCAGTACATATTTCGTACTGATCCCCTTTCTTCGGGGGGCTGCGTTCATGCCCGCAGGTACAGACGCTCGTTTCGGAGATCCGCCAGCCTAGGATATCTATTCAGCTACTTTGGAGTGCTCCTTTATCCCGGAGCTTAGCTTGTGGTATAACTCCCTTTTGTTGTATATATATGTGTTTGTTCGGGGTACGGCAGGGCCCTATCCCGTCATATGATATTGTCATCACTCTTAGAGGTCTGTGGACATTTGTGTGGGTCTGTATATAGTTGTTGTTGCGTTGTATGAATACGACTTATGTTTGGGGCGTACCCATTTGTAATGGCAGCCTTGTCGGCTTGCATATATATATATGTTTGGGATATTGCGTGTAGTGGCAGCCTTGTCGGCTTGCGTAGATATATATATATATGTTGTTGTTGAAGATCGTAACTCCTCAGGAGACAGGTGCCTACGACATACAGAATTGTGACAGCTTTAAAATAACGTCCTGCCTTTTTATACAAATAAGTTCATAATATGCTGGTTATAAAAGATTATAGTTAACAGGGGATATGAGTGTCCAACTCGGGCACTAGTCACGGCCTACGGGGTTGGGTCGTGACACTATGGATGTTTGGGAGTTGATATGTGATATGAGGAAAGTTGTATAAACAAAGGAAATGCTGCCCAATTTGCTCTAGCTTCAGTAAGAATGTTCTTATAATCGATTAGCTAATGTTAATACGAACTTACTTGAAGGTAAAGACGTGAGCACCGAAGTAGAACGATCAAACGATAGAATAGCTAAACGAAAGAGGTATGTGAGGCTAGTCCTTTCTTTCTAAGGCATGAATCTTATGTCTTGATTTTCCCTCCTTCTACACAAAATTCCTACATTCCGGAAAACTAAGAGTTTGTGTTCATGAATAGCCATATGAGTTAAAAATAAGAGATATTATGAACATGATGATGATGAGCTTAAGTCCAAAGATTCTAGAGTTCACGAATATGATGTTTCTACAAAGCTAATGATGTTAACTACGATCCATTGATGTTGTTCGTTGTATACACTCACCTTATATGTTAATTCCTTCAAGGTGAAGCAGAATGCTTATGAATGCTCCATAATGGAATCGGGAGTTAACGACCTTATGTTATCCCGATAAAGTATAGCTGTCTTTGAGTTCTATGCATGCATTATGACGAGTACATGATGATGATATTACACCGCGCCTATATGGCCGGGCAGACACCGCTAAGGCGGGCAGCGTATACACCATATCTAGATGGCATAGGCAGACACAACTAGTGGGCGGCATGAGATGGTACCCCGGACGCGGGAAGCCTAGACGCGGGCTAATGATTATCACACCGTACCTATATGGTCGGGTACTTTATACATATACGCATACATGATATGATGATGATTATGGAGTAAGCCAGCATGCATTATTTCTATTATAATTGATAGTCAGTTACAGGTTGCTCCTTATTTGATGCTTCCTTATTTCATTGATGTATTATTATTGTTGATGCCTTACATACTCAGTACAATGTTCATACTAACGTCCGTTTTCTTTGGACGCTGTGTTCATGCCCACAGGGAGACAGGAAGGTGGTCCAGACTCGTAGGAGCTAGCAGACTTGAGAGCACTCCATTGTTCCGGAGGTGCCATTGATTTACTCTTTTGTGTATATATATGTTTTGGGCATGACGGGGTCCTGTCCCATCCATATGTCTAGTACTCTAGTAGAGGCTCGTAGATACGCATGTGTGGGTAGTATGGTCTCATGATTTTTCCCACGTGTATATATATATATTTTGATAGTCGAAGGGCTTATGTATATAAAAGTAATTATGTTTCAAAGTGAAAAATAGTTTTCCAATGATTTGAGTATAAGATTAAAGAACGGACGCTTGATGTGTATGTTGGGTAATGGTATGAGCGGTGTTCGGTGGTTTGTCACGACCCGACTAGGTGCCATGACGGGTACCCGGGGCTAACCACCGAGCACCACCCATGCTATTACTCATCATACTCAAATCATAAGAAAATCATCTCGCATTTGAAAACTGATTTTTTTATTCAGATATGGAGATAGATTCTTTTCCAATTAGGTTTAAGAAAAAAGATGGATTATTTTAAAAAACAGAATCAGCTAAACTATATGACTTAGATCGAACCAAAAAATGTTGACCTCTAGTGGATGATTTGAAAAAGAAAATAAGTTTAAAAAAAAAACATCTTAAGGAATTAGTTGTTGGTTTTCCTTAAATTAACTACCCATTACTAAAACTAAACCCCACTAATTTTGCTAAGGTTCATCTAAATTATCAAGCAAAGTGTTAGTCATACAGTACAAATAAAATGCACAAAAAAAACAATAAAATAGAGGAGTAAAATGATTTAAATGGGCTCAGCCAATTTTAGGACTGCTGCTGTTGGGCTTTGGCCCAGTAATTTTCATTGTGTTGTTGCGGACATGTTGCTGCTATTATGGGCCTCGGCCCAGAATCGTTTTACACAACCGATGGGGGGCTGACTCGAGAGGAAAATTTTGTTAGGCTTCGGCCCAACACCGAATGCGGAAGAAGAGGAGTCCCTCGGACTCGTACGCGAAGGTCATGCATAAAAATGAAAGAAAAGGATTAGTAAAGTGAAGATATGCAAGACACGTTCTTCAAATATATAAAAAAGAAAGCAAGCAGCCTAAACAAAAATGAAATATTACGTAAATAATGCCAACTTAATAGAGCAATCTCAACAAACAAGTGATTTATATATATATTATATATTTAAGTATGCGTCGTATATACATACATATATCTCGTAAACAAAACAGCACATGGTGCGCACGTATACATTATTGGGCCTTGATAGTATCTATTCAAATCAGCAGAATAACTTAAGTATGGGATTTATTATACCATGATGTAGGATCTGCCAAACCAAAGTGCAGAGTTGCAAACTTAAAATGGCAACAGCGATTTTCATGAACTGTATCAAACATCAATATACAACAGCATTGCAGCAAGTAGACGCAACTGAAACTCCTCTGTTTTTGTTTTATAGCATGCTCATTATATCAGCTAAGTAACATTCTTAAGGCATGACTTTTCCCTAATATAGCCGACATTCTAATATCTTGAGGAGAAAGAAAAAAAAGATGGAAAAGAAATGTCGCAGGGTCATACCAAACAGATTGCTTAACGCCAATCTATACTTAATATAGTAAGTTGTAACATGGAGATGACTGAGTTAAGAAAAGAGAGCCTAAACAAAAACACTGTTGAACCTAAAGATAGCCAAACAACTCAGTGCTTTTAGGAGAGAAGGTAAGCTTAAAGACTGGATTTAAGGAAACGAAACAAGTTGAGATGCTTTAAATTTAGAGCAGAATATAAAGAACGACTCGACATGCCACTGCAAGAAAGGTTCCAAATTATGCTAATTCGCAAGCACTTATCACATACAAGGAAGACACTTAACATGTAATTTCACTAAAAAATGTATGCCACACTCTAACTGGGCAGAATGTAGATAAAACAGGTAAAAGCTTTCTAACATATTTCAAGAGAAGAAAAGAATAGCGGGGTTGAAGTCAAGAAAAACTAAATAAGCATCTGGTTCCTGCTATAGTGAATTCTTGAGACAGTCTATTAAAATGCATGTTTTCCTATTAGAATCTAGTTCTTAACATGTTATCATCTGTTGTGTGGTTCATTACCCTACAAAAAAATATTCTGTGTACAGGGATGATTAATTAATTTTGGCTGATAGCATGGCAAGGCGCAAGTAACAATTGTAACACGTAAGTTTATAGAAATTTGAGAGTACAATATGGTCTTAAGCTTAAAGGTAAAACTGTAACAATCAAGCGACAAAATTACAGATAGCTCCTATGAAAGCTAACTTAAATAATCTTTAAGCATGTTATTTTATCACATTAGCTTCATAACAGAACAAAGAGAATAAGATCTTGATTCAAACTACAAGTAGGGAACATGGCAGACTAATACATGAACCTATAAATGTTATTAACCAACAAACCAAAAGTGAACTGATTAACAGAAGCATACAGAATGCTATTCAAGTACTAAACAGAAATTAAACCCAGACACGACTGCGCAAGTACTGTTGTCTATTAAACTGAAATTAACTACATACAAACACATACGAATGCTATCAAGCTACAAACTTAGATTAGATCAACTAACAACGGAACGCACATGAATGAACCAAACTGATTGAAACGACAGACATGCATAAGCACATAAACACTTAATAAATTACTAAAAACTGAAACTAAAACTAGTTAAAGAAGGATTTTTTACCTTCTGTTGGTGCAGTGAACGGGGCATCGAGGCCTCGAATCTACACTCGAATGCTAACACCTCCGAGCTTGCGTATACTCGGATTCAAAAACAATAATAGAGTAAAACAAGGTAAAATGTTTTGTATTTTCAAGTCGATATCAAGAAATAAAATGAGACAGTTTTTTTGTATTTGTTTTCAAAAATTCAAACTGCTAAAGAAAAGAACCCCCAATCAGTGTTCAATCCCCCTTTTCGGTTGAGGACTTAAAGTCATTTTTATAGGTGATAAAGGCTAGGGTTTCGTTTGAATTCGAGATTCCTCTCTTCCCAAATGGATAAAGAACGAGTATTTATAAGTTGATTTTAGGGTTTCATTTGGGCGGGGGTGTTGAAATGTAAAATTCGAAATGGAGTCAAAACCCTGCTAATCCGAACGTTGAAGCCATTCACCTGTTTTGATTCGGATTCTTGCCCGAAATGGACCGACTTTCTCTAGTCTTTGAGGATTTTTTGTGTCCGTATTCATCCAAGAGTGGACAAAGTACTGAGCGGGGCAGATTTTCATGGAAATGGAAAGACAGTCTCTGTCTATTGCTAAAGAGGAACGGAAGTTAGCTAAAATGGAGGGGAGAGAGAGAGTGGGTGAAGAGAGAAGGCAGAGGCGGCGTGAAGTTTGAAGGGAAGAGAGGGACTGATTGGTTCAATTAGGTTTAGAGGGGGAAATATAAAGATTAGGCCGGGTCGGGCGGTTCAGGCGATGGTGGGCTGGTCGGGTAAGTGGGCTGCTCGGTTTGGGCTGTTGAATTTAGTATATGGTTGGTCTGTTGGTCCGAAAATGTGGGCTGGTGGAGTTAATGAATTTAAAGTATGGGCTTCTAAATTAGATCAAATATATTATGTAGTAATAACAATAATAATAATGATAATAATAAATTCCATAATTAGCGTTAAAATATGAGCAAAATAATAATAGAGTAAAAATATTACCTAAGTTATACATAATAAGTAAGTAGCGATGTACAACGTATTGATACTTAACAATATTAATATAGTAGTAGAAATTATAATAAAGTAAGGGTCAAATAAGATATTGATTTATTAACTGGAATAAAGGAGGGGCAAAATTGGGTGTCAACAGATGCCCCTCTTCGATCGGAGACGATGTAAGAGTTTTTGGGCGAAGAAGTTGACGTGGTAGCCAATTTTGGTCCGACCCACAAATATGACTTGGAAGATCTTGACAAAATATGGGTTAGGAGAATTGGTGAAAAATATTATGGGGTGGAAGGTGTTATGGCCGAACCCGGTCTCGAGTTGCCCACATATCTCGAGTCCTATGAGAATCAAGTTGTATGTGGTTTTGAAAGAAATGGATCGATACCTACGCTACGCTTTTGCCCCAGTGTTGAATTATGGTGAGACTGGATTTAGAAAAGGCTTGCAAGATTGTGAAAGGAGTTGATTGATTAGGGTATTAGCGGTGGATATGAAAGAGAAATTAACCAACGTGTCACGTGTTTGTGGACGTAGGCGGAGTTGAGTTCAAGAGTAGACCCGTGACCTTTGCTTGTGAGTTTGGTATTCCTCTTCAGCAAATTTGCCCCAGTTCACTGCATAAGATAAAGTTCCACGTTGTGTTGTGTCTCTGTACGTAGACTGTACTTTCTGTCAAACAGAAATTCATGTCGAAATTAGTAATAAAGTCTGGGGTAAAGTTGAAAATGTAAAACTTATAACGAGTGTAAAAAATAATAATAAATATGAGTGTGAGAATGAGAATGAAGCCGTGTGGCTTATAATGAGGCAGTTTGGCCAAATGTTATCTCTGGTTGTCTTCAGGGACTTGAATGAATGTGTGATGTGTATGACGAGGATGTAATAATATCTCCAGTTGTATTTGGAGATTTTAATGATAGTAACAAGGCCTCTGGCTGTCTTCCGGGGCTCGATGATAAATGTTGTCTGTAGAATTTTAAGGTAAAGTTGTTAAAGTGGGTAAAGTGGATGGTAAAGTAAAGTAATACAGTAGAGAGTAAAGTAAAAGTGCAGCCGTTTGGCTTATGCAGATGAGGCTGTGTAGCCATGTGATGTTTCCGGTTGTTTTCAGGACTTGATGGTAAATGATATGCTGATGTGGCCGTATAGCCAAACGATGTCTCCGGTTGTTTCGGGGACTCGATGATATCTGTGAAGTTAAGGTAAAGTTATTAAAGTGAATGATAAGGTTATTGATAAAGTAGGGGGTAAAGTAAGTGTGCTGCCGTCTAGCTTATGAAAATGAGGCTTTATAGCCATATGATATCTCCGGTTATTTTCGGAGACTTGATAAAGATTCCCGTAGAGTCCGGGGCAAAATCGTTAAAGTAGGTAAAGTGAATGATGTCTCCGGTTTTTTTCGGAGACTTCATGAAAATTCCCGTAAAGTCCGGGGTAAAGTCGTTAAAGTAGGTAAAGTGAATGATGTCTCCGATTGTGTTCAGAGACTTAATGAAAATTTCTGTAAAGTTCAGGATAAAGTGTTAAAGTATGTAAAGTGAATGATGTTTCCGGTTGTTTTCGGAGACTTGATGAAAAATTTCCCGTAAAGTCCGGGGTAAAGTCGTTAAAGTGGGTAAAGTAAATGATGTCTCTGGTTATCTTCGGAGACCTGATGAAAATTTCCGTAAAGTCTGGGGTAAAGTGGTTAAAGTAGGTAAAGTGAATGATGTCTCCGGTTGTCTTCGGAGACTTGATGAAAATTCCCGTAAAGTCCGAGGTAAAGTGGTTAAAGTTGGTAAAGTGAATGATAAAGTAGAGAGTAAAGTCATAGTGTAGCCGTCTGACTTATGCATATGAGGCTGTATAGCTGAATGATGCCCCCGGTTGTCTTCGGAGTCTTAATGATAATCCCTGTAAAGTTCAGGATAAAGTCGTTAAAGTTGGTAAAGTAAATGATAAAGTAATTGGTAAAGTAAAGTGATGGTCTAGCCGTTTGGCTAATGCGGAAGAGGCTGAATAGCCAAATGATGCCTTCGGTTGTCTTCGGAGACTTAACGTTGATTCCTGTAAAGTTCTGGGTAAGATGGTTAGAGTCGGTAAATTGAATGACAAAGTAATTGACAAAGTATGGAGTAAAACGATAGAGTAGCTGTTTGGCTGATGATGTTTGATGGTGTCGTGATAGGCCGAATTAATGACATGTGATCCTAATTTAATTCGCCTTCAATTTCGTCAACCTACAAAAACAGGTATATAAAGTCATAAAGTTATTGTGATAAAAATAAAATTAAAGATAAAGTTGGAAATAAAGTTGTTTGGCTTTTAAGACGATGCCATAATGGGTCAAATGATGTTTTTCGTCCATGATTGATAGCCTTGACTGTTGATCTCGCGGTCTTTTAATTCCTGCACTCAAAGAAAAATTCTTAGTTTGGGAGGGGGAAGTTGATTCGTGTTGACTCGAAGCTTGACGTTGTTGACGCTCCATTCGTCTTGTTGTTTGGATCTTGTGATCTCAGTTCAAGCCTCGGTAGATGAATATGTTATATCCCATATTTTGCGTATTCGGATACTCCAAGATAATTGCGGGAAGTTAAGAGCAAGGCTATAATTTTGATCTTGTTTGGAGCATAAGTTGTTCATAAAATTTTTGATGTGGAAATATTAGAATGGCTGGGGGTAGAAAGGGAAATTCGTAAGATGACTCATGGAAATATGGAGGAAGGCTAAGGGCAAATTTGGAATTTGAAAAATAAATTTTCATGAAGTGTAAAACAAAAAAAAAAAGTGGGCTTGAAACAAAAGGGCCAAAGTGGCCGTCCAAATGGGTATAGGCCAAGGCCCATATGGAAGTTTAATATAAGTGAACAAAATATGACTAATTAGTCATATTCTTCAACTTCACCCCTTAGAAAATTCAAGAACTTTGGAGAAAAAAAAAAAAAGGCCATTCGGCCATGTTCAACCAAATAAGAACCTTGAAAAATCTTGATCAAAAAAATATTTCCTCCTAGCATTCCTACTAATTGGAAGGTCCTAGCAAAGTGAAGTAGTCATTGGAGAAAGTAGAGCATCCATTTTTGCAAGCTACAAATTCTAGTCAAGTGAGAAGTTAAAGAAAAAAGGTAAGAATTAATCTTCTTTTATATGTTATGGATGGTTGTGTATGTTGTAGTAAGTAGAAATGGATGAAATTTATGAAAATATGGGTGTTGGTGTTTGGCCGTGTATGTGCTATGTGTGGTCGTGTATGTGTTGTATTGTGTAGGGATGAGGAACAAATTTTATCTAGTATTTTGGTTGTTGTTGTAATGGAATCTATGATAAAAATAAAAGTTTGATGATTCTAGTTGAAGTTGTAAGTGTTGGAAAGTTGTTTGAAAACTAATGTGATGTTAAAAACCATTTCTTGTATATATGGAAAAATGATGTTGTTAGTGTGTGAATTGTTGGTGTAGTTCATGAATTTGAAAGAAAGAAATGTGTTGTTATTGTTCTTGTTGAATTTGGAAGGTTTCGGATGGAATGGCATATTGGTTGGAGTATTGTGAATGTTGTGCGGATTATTTGAAGCGTTCTTGAATATTGTTTGAATGGCTTTGGATTAGTACTTGAATGTGTGAGCAAATATGAATTGAATATAAGTGAAACGTCGTTGAAGTTGTAGAAAGAAGTGCTAATGTTAGTATGCGTTTTGAATCGATTGTGGATATTGTTAGAAAAATTGTTGGTATTGTTGTTGATATTTTGGCCGAGTTAAATTCTCGGATTTGTTGTTGTAATTTTGGCCGAGTTAGATTCTCGGGGATGGTGTATTTACAGGGGAAATGTTGCTGAAATTTTGACAGATTATAAGTGAATTCATTTGAAGGACTAAGACAAGTATATGATGATGAACCTAATGATTATGTAAATCTTCTTGAATGTAGACTAGCGATAGCGAGCATGGACAAATAAGCGTAGCTAATAGGACGTGGGACAGGTATGTAAAGCTTACCCTTTCTTTCTTTTGGCATGTCCTAGAGCTAAGTAAGCTATGATACTTATCTTGGAGTAACTCTATTCTCGGCTCCGAGCTTATTAATGATTATTATTCACTTCTTGATGTGAGTATACTTAGTATAGCAGATCTTATTGTATGATTGAATAACAAGAAAGGTCTAAAGAGTTCTGTAAGTAGTAATGTCCCTAACTTTCGCAGACGGTCTCGGATTGCTTGAAGATGGTCGTAGAGTTTCTATAATGAATAACGTTCATAAATCTCATAAGTGAACTCGGATTGTTTTAGAAACGTTCATGGGGGGTTTTATAATGAATGATGTTTATAACGATATTTGAAAGCTACTTGGTATGATTGTTGCTTTAATTTTCCAAAAATAGCTTCTGAAACGTTCGTAGGAGGTTCTGTACTTCAAACGCTCATAATTTTCTTATACTAAATCGGATTGACCCGAAACTTGTTTCTGAGTCTTCAGGCGTCGGTAAGTATACTCATACATCGTGTCTTAAAAGTTGATTTATGCGTACTTAGTTTTCCACTACTCTGTTCGTGCATATGGTTGTTAACTTTCTTATACTAACTCGGATTTACTTGAGACGTGTTTGTGGTTTACTAATGATTTCAAGAAAATTAGTTTTGTACTAAAAGAAACATAAAGTCGATTTTCAAAACCACTCCGAAGGGGTTGCGAGATTTTACTACTTCATTTCATTTACGACTTGTGTTTACTTTCCATATCATTATTATTATTATGCCCGAAGGGGCTAGGATCATTATTATTATGTCGGGATCAGCATGCCCGAAGGGGCTAGAGTAGTACTATGTCGGAACCGGCATGCCCGAAGGGCCATCATTATTATTGAGCCGGAAGCGGCTGCCCGAAGGGGCCATCATTATTATTGAGCCGGAAGCGGCTGCCCGAAGGGGCCATCATTATTATTGAGCCGGAAGCGGCCGTCCGAAGGGACTATTGTGATATTATATTTATACTGTGGGTTCTAGAATTTGTGTATGCTGTGTTTATATTGTGTATGCTAGAAATTGTGCAAAGTACTATATGGCATGGTTCAAAATGCTGTTCCAAGTACTCCCGGGTTGCCTCTAAACTGGTTTACTGTTACACCTTTCCTTTTTTATGATTCAGTGATGCTTTACATATTCAGTACATATTCCGTACTGACCCCCTTTCTTCGGGGGCTGCGTTTCATGCCACGCAGGTACACCATATGAGTAGAAGACTTTGCTAAAGGTGTTCCAGCGGGATTGGCGAGCTCCATCTCAGTTCGGAGTGTTGCCGGGTCAAAGTACTTATGTCATGGTATTTTTTATGTGTTAGAGACTTTGCAGACAGTGTCCTATGGATAGGGCGTCGAGAAGTGCGAATCATTTGTAGATGTTAAAAGAGTATGTATTTTCAGATGACTTCAGTTGGTTTAAAGTTCGTAATTGATTGAAAGTTTTCATAATCTGTATAAAGACAATGATCTCTATTTGGAAAGGTTTCACGTTTTAAAAGTTTTTGAAATGACAGATTTTGGTAAAGCGAACGTTTAAGGGTTCGCTCGACTCTGATGAGAGTCGGGTGCCCATCATGCCCTATCAAGATTAGGGTGTGACAGAATAGTAGTGAAACAATTGAAAGAAAGTGTGTCATTTGAAAAATGTATATGTGAGTATATGTATATAAGGAAAGATATGTATATAAATATATGTATGTAGGTTGTAAAATATTTCTGCCAACTTCAGACTGTGACACTTCTGAAACAATTGAAAGGTCATTTGTCTAAAATACTTCCTGTCTGATAGCCTTAATCTTGTCAATGTCTAACTCTGCTCCTGTCTAATCTTTCAAGATATGCCCTAGTTTTGACTTCGTGAGAGTATACTAAACTTATGTTGTGATGTGACCGAACATTATATAGGTTGCCTACGTATCCCGCCAAGGAATCAGGTCAGAACGTAGTTCATAAAGTACATGAAATGGTTTGAAAATTTCTAATAAAGGGACCGAACCCGACATGGATTGCCTACGTATCCCACCAAGGGAATCAGGTCAGCATAGTTCTGTTAGGTAAATGGTAAGAGGTTTGTTGGATTTCCACCTAATGTGACTGACCCATATATTGATAGTCTACGAATCCCGCCGAGGGAATCAGGCCATGTGTAATTATCCTTGCATAAGGATTTTTGGATTTTTTGTTATAATGCAATCGAACCCTATGTGGGCTGCCTACGTATCCCCCCACAGGAATCAGGTCAGTGTAGTTCGCATGGTATATTAAGGAAAGGTTGCAAACTAGGCTGTCTAATCAAATGTCGTCTTTTGATTTCTTCTTGAATTGCTAGCTTTCAGGCTTATGTCATCCCCTATCGGCTATTTCGATTTCTTCCGAGTGGAATCTTGTCTTGTCCTCTAATTTCTTTTGTTACTCTCTCGAGATGTATGTTATTCATTTGTTCATTTTATGTCATAATCATAGAGTTGGAAAATTTGATAAATAAAGTAGAAAATAACAATAATAGACAATTAAGGAAAATTAGAAATACATTGGTAGATTTTGCAATTAAGTTTTCAAAAGATGAGGCAAAGCAACAAAGGTTTTGAGCACGATACAAGCCTCAATTTTAAAATCGTGCCATCAAAAGTCACTACATGTTCAAACTACCAAGATTCCCGGCGAACCAGGGACGGAGTACAAGTCCAATTCTTCAAAGTTTTTCCTGGTTCGGCACCCTAGATGGTCGGTGTCTCGGTGTCGCGAGTAGTTGTAGAAGTAATCTCCGTTGGTGTTTGACTTTGGACTGTTTGCACGGGAGCAAGAAAAGTAGATGTCATGCCCCTTTTCATGGCCTTTTTCGAATCCTTATCTTCCTCAACAGTTATCATGTTCACGTTAGCATTCTCGTGAGTAGGTAAAGGGTTGTTGTCCATATTGGGCCTAGCTCCAGTAAGATGGATCGCTCCTTCCTTAATCAAGGCTTCGATTTTGTTTTTAAGCCCATAGCAATCTTCAGTGTCGTGCCCAGCCACTCCAGAATGGTATGCACAGTGCTTGGAACCATCAAACCATCTTGGAATAGGATCAGGAATTTTCCCTTCAATTGGTTGTACCACGCTTGCGGCTTTCAGTCTTTCGAACAATTGAGCCAAGGGTTCAGCGAACCGAGTGTAATTACGGGTGTTTTTGATGTCAGGGTTTGGACGGGTTTTAGGTGTGGTATGTGGTCGATTTTGGTAAGTTGGAGCTTGAACGGATTGATATGGACGTGGGTTTTGATGTGGAGGTGCTCGGGGTTGGTAGTAGTTTGCTTGGGCGTTATAGACAGGGTAAGGAGATAGTGGAGCTTGGGAAGGTTCAGCGTAATGGTAAGGGTAGAAAGGTTGTTGTGGATGGTTAAAGTATGTGATGGCTTGGCTTGGCTTATGTCCTTGGACATTCATGACCGCAACTAGATCTTCTTTCTTCTTTTTGGTCCCACTGATAGAACCAGATTGAATAGCTTTGTTTACTTCTTGCAAAGCAGTAAGATCCTGAATTTTTCTTGATTTGATTTCTTCTTCTAAGGCTTCTCCATTCGGACAACTTCTGTGAATTTCTGCCCCATCGTGCCTATCATTTTCTCATAAAATATGCCAGCTTGGCATTCAATGAAGGTAGCAGTCATTTCTCTATCATTCATCGGGGATTGAACCCTGGCTGCTTCTGACCTCAAACGCAATGCATACTCACGGAACGACTCAGATGATTTCTTAGTTAACCTGGTCATGTAGACTCTATCTGGTGTGATATCGGTGTTAAAACTGAATTTGTCCATAAAGTCTTGTGCCATATTGCTCCAACCACGCCATTTACGGACGTCCTGTTGTGTATACCAAGTAAGAGCTTCACCAGATAAGCTTCTTATGAATAGCTTCATCCTTATGTTCTGATCTCTACCTACTCCAACCAGTTTGTCACAATAAGCCCTTAAGTGTGTATGGGGGTCGCCTATTCCATTGATTGTGTCAAATTTTGGCGACTTGTAGCCTACGGGTAAATCCACGTCAGGCTGAACACACAGATCTTCATATTCTACACTCTTACTTCCCCTGGCAACTTGAAGGTTTCTCATTGCCTCTTTAAGGCTGTGGATCTCTTTTAACAACATATCGTCCGCCCTCGCTTTTGCCTCTTTTTCCATTTCCTCGTATTGATCCACCTCGGGCTGGAACCTGACCGTTACTGGGTTGGTAAAGGCTTGTGTTTCCGCTGCATATACCGGAGGAACATATTGTGCATTAGGAGTGACAAAATGTGCCCCTTGTAGATGCTGGGTTGGATAAGTTTGGATGGTGGGAGTGTTTTGGCCTGGAGGTGGTGTGTTATAGGTGGTATTTGTAGGTAGTTGGTTTGGTGGGTTTAGAGGAGTAGTTGCAGGTGGCGGATTAGTGTTGGTGGGCAAAGGAATGTAAGGAGTATGAACTAGTGATTGATTTGGTGGGTTTACGGGTGGTGGATTAGGAGTAGCATAGGTATTGTAAGTGGGTGGTTGACTTTGTGGAAGGGTATAGACGGATGACGAATTTGGTGGATTTGCGAGGGTGATTTGAGGAAAGTTATTGTTGGTAGGTGCAGTATTTTGTGGAGGAAAATGTTCAGGAACTGGAGATTCGAGTGATGGAAAACGAGGAGGGTTTGGTGCGACAGTTCTAGGTTCAGGAGGTGGACTTTGGAGTGTAACGGATAAGTTGGTCAGGTCCCTAACCCGATTTATTTCTCCACGTAGATCTTCAATCTCTTGACTCAGGTGGGCGATATGTTCATCATGTTGAATAGTAGTTCTATGTTCGGAATTCTCGGGGGGATCACTAGAAATCATGATGTTTTCCAAACCAGTTGAAATAGGTGCGGCTGGATCAAACATAATAATTTTCTTTCCTTGAACAACCCAATTACGTCGAGGTAACGATGATGTCTTTGACCTTGTGAGGTAAGGATGGTCGGCCAACTCGAGTGTCAACACGAATCAACTCTTTGGGGAATAAAAATAAAAAAGAAACATAATAAGGAAACATAAAGTGCAAATGATTAACATATCTAGGTAAAGTCATGATCACGTAGAGTCAAGTAAGTCTTGTAGCAAATAAAGTCAAACAAGTTGTCAAACAAATGTAAATGAGTATATCAAACCATAACGCGTCCTAATATGCGTATGACTTCTTTGTGCCAGAGGTAGGCCTAACGTTTGTTTGAAGGGTAAAGTGTGCCATGATACGTCATCCTATTTCTTTTGACTAATTAAATAAGTTCTATTTCCCGAAATAAAGTACAAAAGTAATTTATTACATGTCAAATGAATACAACATAAAGTGTCTCCTAATCTAATTAAAATAAATACAATTTCCTATGTCTAACTTTCAGCTCCATTTTGTGACGTCCTTGGTCTTCATCAATTGTTGATCACAGAAGTACTCCAATGTAAATCCATACCTGTCATAGAAACGTTAGTTATTCCCTCCCTCCTAAAGTTTAAATAATTAAATCAAGTAGTCAATATTTAGGCACAATTATCCTTCAAACATGCACATAAAGTATAATTAGTGTCACTTGGGGTCGTGAACCCACTTGGACGTTTGGGTAAAGTCATCTAATGGGTTTAATACACCAAGGATATTAAACCTCCTAGGTCATGAAATGTATGCTCTTAATAAAGGGTGTTGGTTTAGCTCTATCCTAGGTTGACTAAGAGCGGGTTTACTAGACGCTAGGTTCCCGAGCGGACAACTCGAGTGAGAAGGCTACGCGGTCACACGGAAAATCCGGACACCCCGCGCATATGCCAACTCTCCTAAAATTTGAGATTTTGAAAGAAATTTGCGGGTGCGCAAAACACACCTCGCATGTACGTGTGATAGTGTGAATTTCTAAATGTGGAGAAAAGTGATACGGAATGACAGTTTATATCAAAACAGTAACACATAAACAGTTTATATCAAACAAAGGAATAATAGCATGTAACAACAGTTAACAACAAATAAAGTAATTAAAACAAGCACACAAAGCCTAATTAAAACTAAGTCCGTTATGGTTTGAACCTAAGTGTCCCCAGCAGAGTCGCCAAGTTGTTATACCCTATTTTAACCGAAGTCAAAATAGTTTACAACATCCCGGTAATTCCGAGGTTAATTAAAGTTAGGGAGTCGCCACCTAATTATTTATGGTGAATTAGGAAACCTAAAGTTCATTAAAGTTATTTTCTAAAGTTAACTCCGTTTAAGGTCTACGAAACTTAAGATTCTAAGTAAGGGTTCAACTAATCTAAAGGGAAGGTATTAGGCATCCTCTAAGATCCATTAACAATGGCTAACCGACCGGACTTAATTAATTAATTAAAAAGGTCTTGTATAGTATTGAGCATTAACTTCTAAATTACTAGCTGATTTTACCATTTGAGGTCGAAAGCAAATAACATTGTATTTTGAACATATTTGAAAATAGTGTGAAGTTTTAATATAGTTCCCATCAAGACTCAAAATTCAAGAAAGGATTCCAAAGTGATCGGTGCATTTGAAAACTGATTTTTGTATTCGGATATGGAGATAGATTCTTTTCCAATTAGGATTAAGAAAAAAGATGGATTATTTTTAAAAACAGAATCAGCTAAACTATATGACTTAGATCGAACCAAAAATTGTTGACCTATAGTGGATGATTTGAAAAAGAAAATAAGTTTTTTTAAAAAAAAACATCTTAAGGAATTAGTTGTTGGTTTTCCTTAAATTAACTACCCATCACTAAAACTAAACCCCACTAATTTTGCTAAGGTTCATCTAAATTATCAAGCAAAGTGTTAGTCATACAGTACAAATAAAATGCACAAAAAAAACAATAAAATATAGGAGTAAAATGATTTAAATGGGCTCAGCCCATTTTAGGACTGCTGCTGTTGGGCTTTGGCCCAGTAATTTTCATTGTGTTGCTGCGGACATGTTGCTGCTGTTATGGGCCTCGGCCCAGAATCATTTTACACAACCGATGGGGGGCTGACTCGAGAGGAAAATTTCATTGGGCTTCGTCCCAACACCGAATGCGGAAGAAGAGGAGTCCCTCGGACTCGTACGCGAAGGTCATGCATAAAAATAAAAGAAAAGGATTAGTAAAGTGAAGATATGCAAGACACGTTCTTCAAATATATAAAAAAGAAAGCAAGCAACCGAAACAAATATGAAATATTACGTAAATAATGCCAACTTAATAGAGCAATCTCAACAAACAAGTGATTTATATATATATACATATATATTATATATTTAAGTATGCGTCGTATATACATACGATTTTCATCAACTGTATCAAACATCAATATACAACAGCATTGCAGCAAGTAGACGCAGCTGAAACTCCTCTATTTTTTTTTATATCATGCTCATTATATCAGCTAAGTAACATTCTTAAGGCATGACTTTTCCCTAATAGAGCCAACATTCTATTATCTCGAAGAGAAAGAAAAAAAAAAGATGGAAAAGAAATGTCGCATGATCATACCAAACAGGTTGCTTAACGCCAATCTATACTTAATATAGTAAGTTGTAACATGTAGATGACTGAGTTAAGAAACGAGAGCCTAAACAGAGACACTGTTGAACCTAAAGATAGCCAAACAACTCAGTGCTTTTAGGAGAGAAGGTAAGCTTAAAGACTGGATTTAAGGAAACGAAACAAGTTGAGATGCTTTAAATTTAGAGCAGAATATAAAGAACGACTCGACATGCCACTGCAAGAAAGGTTCCAAATTATGCTAATTCGCAAGCACTTATCACATACAAGGAATACACTTAACATGTAATTTCACTAAAAAATGTATGCCACACTCTAACTGGGCAGAATGTAGACAAAACAGGTAAAAGCTTTCTAACATATTTCAAGAGAAGAAACGAATAGCGGGGTTGAAGTCAAGAAAATATAAATAAGCATCTGGTGCCTGCTATAGTGAATTCTTGAGACAGTCTATTAAAATGCATGTTTTCCTATTAGAATCTAGTTCTTAACATGTTATCATCTGTTGTGTGGTTCATTACCCTACAAAAAAATATTCTGTGTACAGGGATGATTAATTAATTTTGGCTGTTAGCATAGCAAGGCGCAAGTAACAATTGTAACACGTAAGTTGATAGAAATTTGAGAGTACAATATGGTCTTAAGCTTAAAGGTAAAACTGTAACAATCAAGCGACAAAATTACAGATAGCTCCTACTGGTTCCTATGAAAGCTAACTTAAATAATCTTTAAGCATGTTATTTTATCACATTATCTTCACAACAGAACAAAGCGAATAAGATCTTGATTCAAACTACAAGTAGGGAATAGGGCAGACTAATACATGAACCTATAAATGTTATTAACGAACAAACCGAAAATGAACTGATTAACAGAAGCATACAGAATGCTATTCAAGTACTAAACAGAAATTAAACCCAGACACGACTGCACAAGTACTGTTGTCTATTAAATTGCAATTCACGTCATACAAACATATACGAATGCTATCAAGCTACAAACTAAGATTAGATCAACTAACAACGGAACGCACATGAACGAACCAAACTGATTGAAACGACAGACATGCATAAACACATAAACACTTACTAAATTACTAAAAACTGAAACTAAAACTAGTTAAAGAAGGATTGTTTACCTTCTGTTGGTGCAGTGAATGGGGCATCGAGGCCTCGAATCTACACTCGAATGCTAACACCTCCGAGCTTGCGTATACTCGGACTCATAAACAATAATAGAGTAAAACAAGGTAAAATATTTTGTATTTTCAAGTCGATATCAAGAAATAAAGTGACACTGTTTTTTTGTATTTATTTTCGAAAATTCAAACTGCTAAAGAAAAGAACCCCCCAATCAGTGTTCAATCCCCCTTTTCGGCTGAGGACTTAAAGTCATTTTTATAGGTGATAAAGGCTAGGGTTTCGTTTGAATTCGAGATTCCTCTCTTCCCAAATGGATAAAGAACGAGTATTTATAGGGTGATTTTAGGGTCTCATTTGGGCGGGATGTTGAAATGTAAAATTCAAAATTGAGTCAAAACCCTGCTAATTCGAACGTTGAAGCCATTCACGTTTTTTGATTCGGATTCTTGCCCGAAATGAACCGAATTTCTCTAGTCTTTGAGGATTTTTCGTGTCCGTATTTATCCAAGAGTGGACAAAGTACTGAGCGGGGCAGATTTTCATGGAAATGGAAAGACAGTCTCTGTCTATTGCTAAAGAGAGAAGGCAGAGACGGCGTGAAGTTTGAAGGAAAGAGAGGGACTGATCGGTTCAATTAGGTTTAGAGGGGGAAATATAAAGATTGGGCCGGGTCGGGCGGTTTAGGCGATGGTGGGCTGGTCGGGTAAGTGGGTTGCTCGGTTTGGTCTGTTAAATTTAGTATATGGGCTGGTCTGTTGGTCCGAAAATGTGGGCTGGTGGAGTTAATGAATTTAAAGTATGGGCTTCTAAATTAGATCAAATATATTATGTAGTAATAACAATAATAATAATGATAATAATAAATTCCATAATTAGCGTTAAAATATGAGCAAAATAATAATAGAGTAAAAATATTACCTAAGTTATACATAATAAGTAAGTAGCGATGTACGACATAATGATACTTAACAATATTAATATAGTAGTAGAAATTATAATAAAGTAAGGGTAAAATAAGATATTGATTTATTAACTGGAATAAAGGAGGGGCAAAATTGGGTGTCAACAGATGCCCCTCTTCGACCGGAGACGATGTAAGAGTTTTCGGGCGAAGAAGTTGACGTGGTAGCCAATTTTGTTCTGACACACAATATATGACTTGGAAGATCTTGAGAAAATATGGGTTAGGAGAATTGGTGGAAAATATTATGGGGTGGAAGGAGTTATGGCCGAACCCGGTCTCGAGTTGCCCACATATCTCGAGTCCAATGAGAATCATGTTGTATGTGGTTTTGAAAGAAACGGATCGATACCTACGCTACGCTTTTGCCCCAGTGTTGAATTATGGTGAGACTGGGATATAGAAAAGGCTTGCAAGATTGTGAAAGGAGTTGATTGATTAGGGTAATAGGGTTGGATATGAAAGAGAAATTAACCTACGTGTCACATGTTTATGGACGTAGGCGGAGTTGAGTTCAAGAGTAGACCCGTGACCTTTGCTTGTGAGTTTGGTATTCCTCTTCAGCAAATTTGCCCCAGTTCACTGCATAAGATAAAGTTCCACGTTGTGTTGTGTGTCTGTACGTCGACTGTACTTTCTGTCAAACAGAAATTCATGTCAAAATTAGTAATAAAGTCTGGGGTAAAGTTGAAAATGTCAAACTTATAACGAGTGTAAAAAATGATAATAAATATGAGTGTGAGAATGAGAATGAAGCCGTGTGGTTTATAATGAGGCAGTGTGTCCAAATGTTGTCTCTGGTTGTCTTCAGGGACTTGAATGAATGTGTGATGTGTATGCCGAGGATGTAATAATATCTCCAGTTGTATTTGGAGATTTTAATGATAGTAATAAGGCCTCCGGTTGTCTTCCGGGACTCGATGATAAATGTTGTCTGTAGAATTTTAAGGTAAAGTTGTTAAAGTGGGTAAAGTGGATGGTAAAGTAAAGTAATAAAGTAGAGAATAAAGTAAAAGTGCAGCCGTTTGGCTTATGCAGATGAGGCTGTGTAGCCATGTGATGTTTCCGGTTGTTTTCAGGACTTGATGGTAAATGATATGCTGATGTGGCCGTACAGCCAAACGTTGTCTCCGGTTGTTTCGGGGACTCGATGATATCTGTGAAGTTAAGGTAAAGTTATTAAAGTGAATGATAAGGTAATTGATAAAGTAGGGGGTAAAGTAAGTGTGCTTCCGTCTAGCTTATGAAAATGAGGCTTTATAGCCATATGATATCTCCGGTTATTTTCGGAGACTTGATAAACATTCCCGTAGAGTCCGGGGAAAAATCGTTAAAGTAGGTAAAGTGAATGATGTCTCCGGTTGTTTTCGGAGACTTGATGAAAATTCCCATAAAGTCCGGGGTAAAGTCATTAAAGTAGGTAAAGTGAATGATGTCTCCGGTTGTCTTCGGAGACTTAATGAAAATTCCCGTAAAGTTCAGGATAAAGTGTTAAAGTATGTAAAGTGAATGATGTCTCCGGTTGTTTTCGGAGACTTGATGAAAAATTTCCCGTAAAGTCCAGGGTAAAGTCGTTAAAGTGGGTAAAGTAAATGATGTCTCCGGTTGTCTTCGGAGACCTGATGAAAATTTCCGTAAAGTTCGGGGTAAAGTGGTTAAAGTAGGTAAAATGAATGATGTCTCCGGTTGTCTTCAGAGACTTGATGAAAATTCCCATAAAGTCCGGGGTAAAGTGGTTAAAGTTGGTAAAGTGAATGATAAAGTAGAGAGTAAAGTCATAGTGTAGCCGTCTGACTTATGCATATGAGGCTGTATAGCCGAATGATGCCCCCGGTTGTCTTCGGAGACTTAATGATAATCCCTGTAAAGTTCAGGATAAAGTCGTTAAATTTGTAAAGTAAATGATAAATTAATTGTTAAAGTAAAGTGATGGTCTAGCCGTTTGGCTAATGCGGAAGTGGCTGAATGTTATAGCTCGGAAATTTCTCCGTACTTGTATGATGAGTGAAATGATGAAAACTTGAGTGAATGATGTTTTATTAAGTCGCGAATGGCTAATTAAGAATTGTTGGAAAATAAGAAAGTCGCGGAAAAGTTTTTAGCCAGTGGTCGTATATGGCACTATACGGCCCGTAAAGTGATTTACGGACCGTATAGTGCAATCGTCCTCCAGCTTGTCAAAAATCCCAACTTTCTGTAAATGTTGAATATGGTTAAATACGACCCAGTTTATGGCCCGTAAACTGGTTTACGGACCGTAAACCAGGTCGTAAACTACCATGTCCATCAGCCAAAACTTTCTGTCTTAGAAATGGTTAAATACGACCACGGTGGACGGACCGTAAATCAAAATACGGTCCGTATATGGTGGTTTACGACCACTGTTCATCCCGACAAGAATTCATTAAAGATCAGATTTTGTGATTTTAAAAGGGGACTTAGACTTCATATTAGTTCATTATTCATCCAACAACTCAAGAGACCTCTAGAACATTCCTAAAATTCCTCCACAAGAATTCAAGAGAATTAAAGGGAATATCAAGACCAACAACACTAATTTCATGGAATCAAGTGTAAGAACCCAATAAAGGATCATCTAAGTGAAGAAATTCCAAGGAAGGTGGAACTAGGGTTTGGCTAAGTGAAGTATTTCAACTTAAGGATTGTTCAACCATCATCCAAGGTAAGTTTCATGATTGTTCCATGTTGTTTGAAGTATTGGAAAGCTTAGACACTTGAAATGTAGAAGAACATAGAAATGGGTCATTATTGAGTGAATAGTGACATAAATGAATGATAGTGGAATTGAACTATGAATATTGAAGTGTTGTGAGTACTAATACGTTATAAATGATGTTTATATCATGAAACAAGCATTAAATGCATGAAAACGCAAGGATGAGCTAGAAGTAGAAATAAGGGAAAATTGGAGGAAAATGGTGGATTTTGCCAAATGTACGTAAATGACGATTGTCGATTATGATATTGCGAGTAATATTATGAATGTTGGGAGTTAATGTAAAACATGAGAAAAGTGGTATGAGCGAAGGAAGCGTTGTCCGACTTTCCCTAGGATTAGCGACGCGTTCTTATAGTCAGTTACAAATGTTGATACGAATTCTCTTATGAAGGTAACGACGTGATATCGACGGAGAACAAGTGAGCGATATCTTAGCTAAACGACCAAGGTATGTGAGGCTAGTCCTTCTTTCTAAAGGCATGAATCTTTTAACTTGAATCCCTATTTCTTTCGTGAGTTCTTACATTCTAAGAAGTTAAAAGCTTATACTTATGAATGTCTATATGAGATAAGTTATACGATATGATGACACTAGAATGATGATGATGTTATTCCTTGCCTACACTCACCTTATGTACTAGTCCTTTCAAGGTAAGGCAGAATGTCCATGATGGATCCATAATGTAATCGGGGGATCACGACCTTACGTCACCCCGATAGAGTAAAGTTGATGATGAGCCTTATACACGCATTATGATAAGATAAGTATTTTATGATAAGCATATTACTATGAGTATTTACATTAAGCATGTCATGAACATTTCACACCGGGCCTAGTTGGCCGGGCAGACACCGCTTCGGCGGGCGGCGATACGGATACAACACGACCTACGGGCGTTGGCAGACACCACTAGTGGGCGGCATGAGATGGTACCCCGGACGTGGGAGGCCTGGACGCGGGCTAATATTATTGATTATCACACCGTTCCGACATGGACGGGCAGCTTGCATATGATGCATACATGTCATGATGATGAGTATGAATAAGATAGCATGCATTACTTCATTTATGATTATTAGTCAGATCTAGATGTCTCGTGTTGATGTTATCCTCATATTATTGATGTTTCCTTTCATTATGTATGCCCCTCATACTCGGTACAATATTCGTACTGACGTCCTTTCATCGGACGCTGTGTTCATGCCCACAGGTAGACAGGGAGGAGAGCTTGGCCCAGGTCCTCAGTAGCTATCAGCTGATAGGTAGCACTCCATTGTTCGGAGGTGCTTATGACTATTCTTTTGATGTACATTCACACATGCATATTTTGGGCATGACGGAGTCTTGTTCCGTCCCTGTATTCATTATGTTAGTAGAGGCTCGTAGATACGCAGTGTGGGTTAGATGGTCTTACAAGATGTTTTCATATGTATGTATATTATTTTGATGGCCGAGAGGCAAATGTATATAAAGTATTTATGTTTTGATAAAATATGATTTTCCTACAATTGGTATGTAAAATTGATAAAAGAGTATTAAATGAGCGAGACAAGCAGTAGAGTAAGCGGTGCTCGGTAATTGCTTCGGGTACCCGTCGCGGCCCCTAGCTGGGTCATGACACTGAATAGCCAAATGATGCCTCCGGTTGTCTTCGGAGACTTAACGTTAATTCCTGTAAAGTTCAGGGTAATATGGTTAGATTCAGTAAATTGAATGACAAAGTAATTGACAAAGTATGGAGTAAAGCGATAGAGTTGTCGTTTGGCTGATGATGTTTGATGGTGTCGTGATAGGCTGAATTAATGACATGTGATCCTGATTTAATTCGCCTGCAATTTCGTCTGTTACACCTCGGAAATTTTTCGTGAGCCAACAATGAATAGACCAACGAAGGGCATGAGTGTGCGATCTTTTACTAAGTAGGGAATGACTATTTATGAACTTTGGAATTAAGAAAGTTGTAGAATTTCATTTCAGCCAGTGGTCGTAAAATGGAATACGGCCCCGTAAAGTGATTTACGGACGTAAAGTGCCATCGTCCTTCAACATTTCAAAAATTTCAACTTTCTGTAAAATGCTTCAAATGGTTAAAAACGACTTGGAATACGGACCGTAAATTGAAATACGGCCCGTAAACTGAGTCGTAAACTGCCATGATCTTCAGCCAACCTTTCTGTTTCTGATATGCTTAAATGCGGTCGCGAAGGACGGACCGTAAACCAGTATACGGCCCGTAAAGTGGGGTTTACGACCACTGTACACCCCGACTGTTGTTCATTAAAAATCAGATTTTGAGTTATTAAAAAGGGACCCTAAGCTCATTTTATTTCATTTCTCACCTACACGATTCAAGAACTCTCTAGAGTGATAAAAAACAATTCAACCACAAGAATACCAAGGAAATCAATGATCATCAACACCAAATCTATGAAACAAAGTGTATGAAACCTAATTGGAAGTCATCTCCTTCAAGAAATTCCAAAAGAGGTGAAGAAGGGTTTTGGTGCTAAAGGAGTGATTCCTCTCTAGGATTGTTCCACCATCATCTAAGGTATGTTTCATGACTTTATCATGTTATTTAAGGTATTGGAAAGCTAAGATGCTTGAAATGTAGAAGAACATAGAAAATAGGCCATTACTGAGTGAATAGTGTCACAATTGAATAATAGTTGAATGGAATCATGAACGTTGATATGTTGTGATGATGAATACGTTATAAGTGGTGTATAGACCATGGAATAGGTGTGAAGTAAGCAAAATTATGATGATGAGCTAAAACCATTAAATGTGGAGAAATTGGAGAAAAATGGTGGATTTTGCTAAATATAGATAAGTGATGAATGTTGATATGATATTGTGAGTGTTGTTGTAAATGTTTGGGAGTTGAAATAAAACATGAGAAAAGTAGTAGAAACAAAGGAAACGCTGCCCGATTTTCTCTAGAAATAACGATGCGTTCTTATGGTCGATTGACTAACTATAATGCGTATTCTCTCGTGAAGGTAGCAACGTGATATTGAAGGAGAACAAGTGAACGATAGATTAACTAAGCAACAAAGGTATGTGAGGCTAATCCTTTTCTTTCTATGGCATGAATCCCATGATATGATTCTTCTTCCTCTCCATGATTCTCCTATATTCCGGAAAGCCAAGAGCTTAAGATCATGAATAGCTACAGGAGTCAAGAGATATGATATGACGTTCCTATAAAGTAAATGATGTCGTCCATTTAATACACTCACCTTACATACTAATCCCTTTAAGATGAGGCAGAATGTTCATGAATGCCCATAATGGAATTGAGGGTTCACGACCTTACGTCACCTCGATAAAATACACTTGTTCTAGAGTCCCTATGCATGCACAATTGTGAGCATATTTTGATAAGCATATTATTATAAGTATTTCATAATGAGCATGTCATAATCATATTACACCGGGCCTAGTTGGCCGGGCAGTCACCGCGAAAGCGGGCCGCTATACGATACACCATGGCCAGTTGGCATGGGCAGACACCACTAGTGGGCGGCATGAGATGGTACCCCAGACGCGGGAGGCCTGGACGCGGGCTAATGTTACTGATTATCACACTGCACCTATATGGTCGGGCAGTTTATATATATATATATATATATATATATATATATATATATATATATATATATATATATATATATATATGATATGCATACATGAGATGATGATAAGCATAAAAGTAAGTCAACATGCATTACTTTTCATACGATTCCTAGCCAGGTACAGTTGCTCCATACTTGATATTCCCTTTATTTTCTTGATGTGTTGCTATTGTTCATGCCTCTCATACTCAGTACAACATTCGTACTGACGTCCGTTTTCTTTGGACGCTGTGTTCATGCCCACAGGTGGACAGGAAGGTGAGCTCGATCCGGATTCGTAGGAGCTGTCAGCTGATTGAAAGCACTCCATTGTTCGGAGGTGCTTATGATTATTCTTTTGGTACATATGTATATTTTGGTCATGATGGAGTCTTGTTCCGTCTACATGTATAGTATGTCAGTAGAGGCTCGTAGATGCATAGTGTGGGTTAGATGGTCTCACAAGTCTACTACGGTATGCATAAATATATTACATATATTATTTTGATAGCCTACTGAGGCATTTATATATATATATATATATATATATATATATATATATATATGTATAGACTAATTGTGGTTTCCACCGAAAAATGACTGTCATGCGATTATGAATTTGTGAATGATAAAGAAGCATAAATGACTATGATAAGTGAGGGAATAAGGGGTGCTCGGTGGTTAGCCTCGGGTACCCGTCGCGGCCCCTAGTCGGGTCGTGACATCGTCAACCTACAAAAACAGGTATATAAAGTCATAAAGTTATTGTGATAAAAATAAAATTGAAGATAAAGTTGGAAATAAAGCCGTTTGGATTTAAAGGCGAGGCCATAATCGGCCAAATGATGTTTTTCGACCATGATTGATAGCCTTGACTGTTGATCTCGTGGTCTTTTAATTCCTGCACTCAAAGAAAAATTCTTAGTTTGTGAGGGGGAATTTGATTCGTGTTGACTCAAAGTTTGACGTTGTTGACGCTCCATTCGTCTTATTGTTTGGATCTTGTGATCTCCGTTCAAGCCTCGGTAGATGAATAGTAGTGAAATAATTGAAAGAAATTGTGTCATTTGAAAAATGTATATGTATGTATATGTATATAAGGAAAGATATGTATATAAATATATGTATGTAAGTTGTAAAATATTGCTGCCAACTTCAGATTGTGACACTTCTGAAACAATTAAAAGGTCATTTATCTAAAATACTTCCTGTCTGATAGCCTTAATCTTGTCAATGTCTAACTCTGCTCTTGTATAATCTTTCAAGATATGCCCCAGTTTAGACTTCGTGAGAGTATACTAAACTTATGTTGTGATGTGACCGAACCTTATATAGGTTGCCTATGTATCCCGCCAAGGAACTAGGTCAGAACGTAGTTTATAAAGTACATGAAATGGTTTGAAAATTTCTAATAAAGGGACCGAACACGACATGGATTGCCTACGTATCCCACTAAGGGAATCAGGTCAGCGTAGTTCTGTTAGGTAAATGGTAAGAGGTTTGTTGGATTTCCACCTAATGTGACTGACCCGTATATTGATAGTCTACGAATCCCGCCGAGGGAATCAGTCCATGTGTAATTTTCCTTGCATAAGGATTTTTTGATTTTATGTTATAATGCAACCGAACCCTATGTGGGCTGCCTATGTATCCCCCCACGGGAATCAGGTCAGCGTAGTTCGTACGGTATATTAAGGAAAGGTTGCAAACTAGGTTGTCTAATCAAATGTCGTCTTTTGATTTCTTCTTGAATTGCTAGCTTTCAGGCTTATGTCATCACCTATCGGCTATTTCGATTTCTTCCGAGTGGACTCTTGTCTTGTCCTTTAATTTCCTTTATTACTCTCTCGAGATGTATGTTATTCATTTGTTCATTTTATGTCATAATCATAGAGTTGGCAGATTTGATAAATAAAGTAGAAAATAACAATAGTAGACAATTAAGGAAAATCAAAAATGCATTGGTAGATTTTGCAATTAAGTGTTCAAAAGATGAGGCAAAGCAACAAAAGTTTTGAGCACGATACAAGCCTCAATTTTAAAATCGTGCTATCAAAAGTTACTACATGTTCAAACTACCAAGACTCCCGGCGAACCAGGGAAGGACTACAAGTCCAATTCTTCAAAGTGTTTCTTGGTTCGGCACCCCAGATGGTCGGTGTCTCGGTGTCGCGAGTAGTTGTAGAAGTAATCTCCGTTGGTGTTTGACTTTGGACTATTTTCACGGGAGCAACAAAAGTTGATGTCATGCTCCTTTTCATGGCTCCTTTCAAATCCTTATCTTCCTCAACAGTTATCACGTTCACATTAGCATTCTCGTGAGTAGGTAAAGGGTTGTTGTCCACATTGGGCCCAGCTCCAGTAAGCTGTATCGCTCCTTCCTTAATCAAGGTTTCGATTTTGTTTTTAAGCCCATAGCAATCTTCAGTGTCGTGCCCAGCCACTCCAGAATGGTATGCACAGCGGTTGGAACCATCAAACCATCTTGGAATAGGATCAGGAATTTTCCCTTCAATTGGTTGTACCACTCCTGCGGCTTTCAGCCTTTCGAACAATTGAACCGAGGGTTCAGCGAACTGAGTGTAATAACGGGTGTTTTTGATGTCAGGGTTTGGACGGGTTTTAGGTGTGGTATGTGGTCGATTTTGGTAAGTTGGAGCTTGAACGGATTGATATGGACGTGGGTTTTGATGTGGAGGTGCTCGGGGTTGGTAGTAGTTTGATTGGGCATTGTAGACAGGGTAAGGAGATAGTGGAGCTTGGTAAGGTTCATCGTAATGGTAAGGGTAGAAAGGTTGTTGTGGATGGTTAAAGTATGTGATGGCTTGGCTTGGCTTATGTCCTTGGACATTCATAACCGCAGCTAGATCTTCTTTCTTCTTTTTGGTCCCACTGATAGAACCGTATTGAATAGCTTTTTTTACTGCTTGCAAAGCTGTAAGATCCTGATTTTTTCCTGATTTGATTCCTTTTTCTAAGGTTTCTCCCATTCGGACAACTTCTGTGAATTTCTGCCCCATCATGCCTATCATTTTCTCATAAAATATGCCAGCTTAGCATTCAATAAAGATAGCAGTCATTTCTCTGTCATTCATCGGGGGTTAAACCCTGGCTGCTTCTGACCTCCAACGCAATGCATACTCACGGAACGACTCAGTTGATTTCTTAGTTAACTTGGTCATGTAGACTCTATCTGGTGTGATATCGGTGTTAAAACTGAATCTGTCCATAAATTCTTGCGCCATATCGCTCCAACCACGCCATTTTGCGGACGTCCTGTTGTTTATACCAAGTAAGAGCTTCACCAGATAAGCTTCTTATGAATAGCTTCATCCTCATGTTCTGATCTCTACCTACACCAACTAGTTTGTCACAATAAGCCCTTAAGTGTGTATGGGGTCGCCTGTTCCATTGAATGTGTCAAATTTCGGTGGCTTGTAGCCTACGGGAAAATCGACATCAGGTTGAGCACACAGATCTTTATATTCTACACTCTTACTTCCCCTGGCAACTTGAAGGTTTCTCATTGCCTCTTTGAGGCTGTGAATCTCTTTTAACAACATATTGTGCGCCCTCGCTTTTGCCTCTTTTTCCATTTCCTCGTATTGATCCACCTCGGGCTAGAACCTCACCGTTACTGGGTTGGTAAGGGGTTGTGTTTCCGCTGCATATACCGGAGGAACATATTGCGCATATACCGGAGGAACATATTGCGCATTGATTGGAGTATTGTGAATGTTGTGCGGATTATTTGAAGCGTTCTTGAATATTTTTTGAATGGCTTTGGATTAGTACTTGAATGTGTGAGCAAATATGAATTGAATATAAGTGAAACGCCGTTGAAGTTGTAGAAAGAAGTGCTAATGTTAGTATGCGTTTTGAATCGATTGTGGATATTGTTAGAAAAATTGTTGGTATTGTTGTTGATATTTTGGCCGAGTTAAATTCTCGGATTTGTTGTTGTAATTTTGGCCGAGTTAGATTCTCGGGGATGGTGTATTTACAGGGGAAATGCTGCCGAAATTTCGACAGATTATAAGTGAATTCATTTGAAGGACTAAGACAAGTATATGATGATGAACCTAATGATTATGTAAATCTTCTTGAATGTAGACTAGCGATAGCGAGCTTGGACAAATAAGCGTAGCTAATAGGACGTGGGACAGGTATGTAAAGCTTACCCTTTCTTTCTTTTGGCATGTCCTAGAGCTAAGTAAGCTATGATACTTATCTTGGGGTAACTCTATTCTCGGTTCCGAGCTTATTAATGATTATTATTCACTTCTTGACGTGAGTATACTTAGTATAGCGGATCTTATTGTATGATTGAATAACAAGAAAGGTCTAAAGAGTTCTGTAAGTAATAATGTCCCTAACTTTCGCAGACGGTCTCAGATTGCTTGAAGATGGTCGTAGAGGTTTCTATAATGAATAACGTTCATAAATCTCATAAGTGAACTCGGATTGCCTTAGAAACGTTCGTGGGGGGTTTTATAATGAATGATGTCCATAACGATATTTGAAAGCTACTTGGTATGATTGTTGCTTTAATTTTCCAAAAATAGCTTCTGAAACGTTCGTAGGAGGTTCTGTACTTCAAACACTCATAATTTTTATTATACTAAATCGGATTGACCCGAAACTTGTTTCTGAGTCTTCAGGCATCGGTAAGTATATTCATACATCGAGTCTTAAAAGTTGATTTATGCGTACTTAGTTTCCCACTACTCTGTTCGTGCATATGGTTGTTAACTTTCTTATACTAACTCGGATTTACTTGAGACGTGTTTGTGGTTTACTAATGATTTCAAGAAAATTAGTTTTGTACTAAAAGAAAAATAAAGTCGATTTTCAAAACCACTCCGAAGGGGGTGCGTGATTTTATTATTTAGATGTCCAAAACCACTCCGAAGGGGGTGCGAGATTTTACTACTTCATTTCATTTACGACTTATGTTTACTTTCCATATCATTATTATTATTATGCCCGAAGGGGCCAGGATCATTATTATTATGTCGGGATCGGCATGCCCGAAGGGGCCAGAGTAGTATTATGTCGGAACCGGCATGCCCGAAGGGGCCATCATTATTATTGAGCCGGAAGCGGCTGCCCGAAGGGGCCATCATTATTATTGAGCCGGAAGCGGCTGCCCGAAGGGGCCATCATTATTATTGAGCCGGAAGCGGCCGTCCGAAGGGACTATTGTGATATTATATTTATACTGTGGGTTCTAGAATTTGTGTATACTGTGTTTATATTGTGTATGCTAGAAATTGTGCAAACTACTATATGGCATGGTTCAAAATGCTGTTCCAGGTACTCCCGGGTTGCCTCTAAACTGGTTTACTGTTACACCTTTCCTTGTTTATGATTCAGTGATGCTTTACATATTCAGTACATATTCCGTACTGACCCCCTTTCTTCGGGGGCTACGTTTCATGCCACGCAGGTACACCATATGAGTAGAAGACTTTGCTAAAGGTGTTCCAGCGGGATTGGCGAGCTCCATCTCAGTTCGGAGTGTTGCCGGGTCAAAGTACTTATGTCATGGTATTTTGTATGTGTTAGAGACTTTGCAGACAGTGTCCTATGGATAGGGCGCCGAGAAGTGCGAATCATTTGTAGATGTTAAAAGAGTATGTATTTTCAGATGAGTTCAGTTGGTTTAAAGTTCGTAATTGATTGAAAGTTTTCATAATCTGTATAAAGACAATGATCTCTATTTGGAAAAGTTTCACGTTTTAAAAGTTTTTGAAATGATAGATTTTGGTAAAGCGAACGTTTAAGGGTTCGCTCGACTCTGATGAGAGTCGGGTGCCCATCATGCCCTATCAAGATTAGGGTGTGACAGAATAGTAGTGAAACAATTGAAAGAAAGTGTGTCATTTGAAAAATGTATATGTAAGTATATGTATATAAGGAAAGATATGTATATAAATATATGTATGTAGGTTCTAAAAAATTTCTGCCAACTTCAGATTGCGACACTTCTGAAACAATTGAAAGGTCATTTGTCTAAAATACTTCCTGTCTGATAGCCTTAATCTTGTCAATGTCTAACTCTGCTCTTGTCTAATCTTTCAAGATATGCCCTAGTTTTGACTTCGTGAGAGTATACTAAACTTATGTTGTGATGTGACCGAACATTATATAGGTTGCCTACGTATCCCGCCAAGGAATCAGGTCAGAACGTAGTTCATAAAGTACATGAAATGGTTTGAAAATTTCTAATAAAGGCACCGAACCCGACATGGATTGCCTACGTATCCCACCAAGGGAATCAGGTCAGCATAGTTCTGTTAGGTAAATGGTAAGAGGTTTGTTGGATTTCCACCTAATGTGACTGACCCGTATATTGATAGTCTACGAATCCCGCCGAGGGAATCAGGCCATGTGTAATTCTCCTTGCATAAGGATTTTTGGATTTTTTGTTATAATGCAATCGAACCCTATGTGGGCTGCCTACGTATCCCCCACGGGAATCAGGTCAGTGTAGTTCGTATGGTATATTAAGGAAAGGTTGCAAACTAGGCTGTCTAATCAAATGTCGTCTTTTGATTTCTTCTTGAATTGCTAGCTTTCAGGCTTATGTCATCCCCTATCGGCTATTTCGATTTCTTCCGAGTGGAATCTTGTCTTGTCCTCTAATTTCCTTTGTTACTGTCTCGAGATGTATATTATACATTTGTTCATTCATAATCATAGAGTTTGAAAATTTGATAAATAAAGTAGAAAATAACAATAATAGACAATTAAGGAAAATTAAAAATGCATTGGTAGATTTTGCAATTATGTTTTCAAAAGATTAGGCAAAGCAACAAAAGTTTTGAGCACGATACAAGCCTCAATTTTAAAATCGTGCTATCAAAAGTCACTACATGTTCAAACTACCAAGACTCCCGGCGAACCAGGGACGGAGTACAAGTCCATTCTTCAAAGTTTTTCCTAGTTCGGCACCCCAGATGGTCGGTGTCTCGGTGTCGCGAGTAGTTGTAGAAGTAATCTCCGTTGGTGTTTGACTTTGAACTGTTTGCACGGGAGCAAGAAAAGTAGATGTCATGCCCCTTTTCATGGCCTTTTTCAAATCCTTATCTTCCTCAGCAGTTATCATGTTCACGTTAGCATTCTCGTGAGTAGGTAAAGGGTTGTTGTCCACATTGGGCCTAGCTCTAGTAAGCTGGATCGCTCCTTCCTTAATCAAGGCTTCGATTTTGTTTTTAAGCCCATAGCAATCTTCAGTGTCGTGCCCAGCCACTCCAGAATGGTATGCACAGTGCTTGGAACCATCAAACCATCTTGGAATAGGATCAGGAATTTTCCCTTCAATTGGTTGTACCACGTCTGCGGCTTTCAGTCTTTCGAACAATTGAGCCAAGGGTTCAGCGAACCGAGTGTAATTACGGGTGTTTTTGATGTCAGGGTTTGGACGGGTTTTAGGTGTGGTATGTGGTCGATTTTGGTAAGTTGGAGCTTGAACGGATTGATATGGACGTGAGTTTTGATGTGGAGGTGCTCGGGGTTGGTAGTAGTTTGCTTGGGCGTTGTAGACAGGGTAAGGAGATAGTGGAGCTTGGTAAGGTTCAGCGTAATGGTAAGGGTAGAAAGGTTGTTGTGGATGGTTAAGGTATGTGATGGCTTGGCTTGGCAACTAGATCTTCTTTCTTCTTTTTGGTCCCACTGATAGAACCAGATTGAATAGCTTTGTTTACTGCTTGCAAAGCAGTAAGATCCTGAATTTTTCCTGATTTGATTTCTTCTTCTAAGGCTTCTTCCATTCGGACAACTTCTGTGAATTTCTGCCCCATCGTGCCTATCATTTTCTCATAAAATATGCCAGCTTGGCATTCAATGAAGGTAGCAGTCATTTCTCTATCATTCATCGGGGGTTGAACCCTGGCTGCTTCTTACCTCTAACGCAATGCATACTCACGGAACGACTCAGTTGATTTCTTAGTTAACCTGGTCATGTAGACTCTATCTGGTGTGATATCGGTGTTAAAACTGAATCTGTCCATAAAGTCTTGTGCCATATCGCTCCAACCACGCCATTTACGGCCGTCCTGTTGTGTATACCAAGTAAGAGCTTCACCAGATAATCTTCTTATGAATAGCTTCATCCTTATGTTCTGATCTCTACCTACTCCAACCGGTTTGTCACAATAAGCCCTTAAGTGTGTATGGGGGTCGCCTATTCCATTGACTGTGTCAAATTTTGGCGACTTGTAGCCTACGGGTAAATCCACGTCAGGCTGAACACACAGATCTTCATATTCTACACTCGTACTTCCCCTGGCAACTTGAAGGTTTGTCATTGCGTCTTTAAGGCTGTGGATCTCTTTTAACAACATATCGTCCGCCCTCGCTTTTGCCTCTTTTTCCATTTCCTCGTATTGATCCACCTCGGGCTGGAACCTGACCGTTACTGGGTTGGTAAAGGCTTGTGTTTCCGCTGCATATACCGGAGGAACATATTGCGCATTAGGAGTGACAAAATGTGCCCCTTGTATATGCTGGATAAGTTTGGACGGTGGGAGTGTTTTGGACTGGAGGTGGTATGTTATAGGTGGTATTTGGAGGTAGTTGGTTTGGTGGGTTTAGAGGAGTAGTTGCAGGTGGCGGATTAGTGTTGGTGGGCAAAGGAATGTAAAGAGTATGAACTAGTGATTGATTTGGTGGGTTTACGGGTGGTGGATTAGGAGTAGCATAGGTATTGTAAGTGGGTGGTTGACTTTGTGGAGGGGTATAGACGGATGATGGATTTGGTGGATTTACGAGGGTGATTTAAGGAAAGTTATTGTTGGTAGGTGCAGTATTTTGTGGAGGAAAATGTTCAGGAACTGGAGATTTGAGTGATGGAAAACGAGGTGGGTTTGGTGCGACAGTTCTAGGTTCAGGAGGTGGACTTTGGAGTGTAACGGATAATTGGTCAGGTCCCTAACCCGATTTAGTTCTCCACGTAGATCTTCAATCTCTTGAGTCTGGTGGGCGATATGTTCATCATGTTGAATAGTAGTTCTATGTTCGGAAGTCTCGGGGGGATCTCTAGAAATCATGATGTTTTCCAAACCAGTTGAAATAGGTGCGGATGGATCAGACATAATAATTTCCTTTCCTTGAACAACCCAATTACGTCGAGGTAACGATGACGTCTTTGACCTTGTGACGTAAGGATGGTCGGCCAGCTCGAGTGTCAACATGAATCAACTCTTTGGGGAATAAAAATAAAAAAGAAACATAATAAGGAAACATAAAGTGCAAATAATTAACATATCTAGGTAAAGTCATGATCACGTAGAGTCAAGTAAGTCATGTAGCAAATAAAGTCAAACAAGTTGTCAAACAAATGTAAACGAGTATATCAAACCATAGCGCGTCCTAATATGCATATGACCTCTTTGTGCCAGAGGTAGGCCTAACGTTTGTTTGAAGGGTAAAGTGTGCCATAATACGTCATCCTATTGCTTTTGACTAATTAAATAAGTTCTAATTCCCGAAATAAAGTACAAAAGTAATTTATTACATGTCAAATGAATACAACATAAAGTGTCTCCTAATCTAATTAAAATAAATACAATTTCCTATGTCTAACTTTAAGCTCCATTTTGTGACGTCCTTGGTCTTCGTCAATTGTTGATCACAGAAGTACTCCAATGTAAATCCATACCTGTCATAGAAACGTTAGTTATTCCCTCCCTCCTAAAGTTTAAATAATTAAAGCAAGTAGTCAATATTTAGGCACAATTATCCTTCAAACATGCACATAAAGTATATATAGTGTCACTTGGGGTCGTGAACCCACTTGGACGTTTGGGTAAAGTCATCTAATGGGTTTAATACACCAAGGATATTAAACCTCCTAGTTCGTGAAATTTATGCTCTTAATAAAGGGTGTTGGTTTAGCTCTATCCTAGGTTGACTAAGAGCGGGTTTACTAGATGCTAGGTTCCCGAGCAGACAACTCGAGTGAGAAGGCTACGCGGTCACACGGAAAATCCGGACACCCCGCGCATATGCCAACTCTGCTAAAATTTGAAATTTTGAAAGAAATTTGCGGGTGCGCAAAACACACCTCGCATGTACGTGTGATAGTGTAAATTTCCAAATGTGGAGAAAAGTGATACGGAATGACAGTTTATATCAAAACAGTAACACATAAACAGTTTATATCAAACAAAGGAATAATAGCATGTAACAACAGTTAACAACAAATAAAGTAATTAAAACAAGCACACAAAGCCTAATTAAAACTAAGTCCGTTATGGTTAGAACCTAAGTGTTCCCAACAGAGTCGCCAAGTTGTTATACCCTATTTTAACCGAAGTCAAAACAGTTTACAACATCCCAGTAATTTCGGGGTTAATTAAAGTTAGGGAGTCGCCACCTAATTATTTACGGTGAATTAGGACACCTAAAGTTCATTAAAGTTATTTTCTAAAGTTAACTCCGTTTAAGGTCTACGAAACTTAAGATTCTAAGTAAGGGTTCAACTAATCTAAAGGGAAGGTATTAGGCATCCTCTAAGATCCATTAACAATGGTTAACCGACCGGACTTAATTAATTAATTAAAAAGGTCTTGTAAAGTATTGAGCGTTAACTTCTAAAGTACTAGTTGATTTTACCATTTGAGGTCGAAAGCAAATAACATTGTATTTTGAACATATTTTAAAATAGTGAGAAGTTTTAATATAGTTCCCATCAGGACTCAAAATTCAAGAAAGGATTCCAAAGTGATCGGCGCATTTGAAAACTGATTTTTGTATTCGGATATGGAGATAGATTCTTTTCCAATTAGGATTAAGAAAAAAGATGGATTATTTTAAAAAACAGAATCAGCTAAACTATATGACTTAGATCGAACCAAAAATTGTTGACCTCTAGTGGATGATTTGAAAAAGAAAATATGTTTTTTTTAAAAAAAACATCTTAAGGAATTAGTTGTTGGTTTTCCTTAAATTAACTACCCATTACTAAAACTAAACCACCACTAATTTTGCTAAGGTTCATCTAAATTATCAAGCAAAGTGTTAGTCATAAAATGCACAAAAAAAAAAAAAAATAGAGGAGTAAAATGATTTAAATGGGCTCAGCCCATTTTAGGACTGCTGTTGTTGGGCTTTGGCCCAGTAATTTTCATTGTGTTGCTGTGGACATGTTGTTGCTATTATGGGCCTCGGCCCAGAATCATTTTACACAACCGATAGGGGGCTGACTCGAGAGGAAAATTTCGTTGGGCTTCGGCCCAACACCGAATGCGGAAGAAGAGGAGTCCCTCGGACTCGTACGCAACGGTCATGCATAAAAATGAAAGAAAAGGATTAGTAAAGTGAAGATATGCAAGACACGTTCTTCAAATATATAAAAAAGAAAAAGCAGCCGAAACAAATATGAAATATTACGTAAATAATGCCAACTTAATAGAGCAATCTCAACAAACAAGTGATTTATATATTTATATATATATATATATATATATATATATATATATATATATATATATATATATATATATTATATATTTAAGTATGCGTCGTATATACATACATATATCTCGTAAACAAAACAGCACATGGTGCACACGTATACATTATTGGGCCTTGATAGTATCTATTCAAATCAGCAAAATAACTTAAGTATGGGATTTATTATACCATGATGTAGGATCTGCCAAACCAAAGTGCAGAGTTGCAAACTTAAAATGGCAACAGCGATTTTCATCAACTGTATCAAACATCAATATACAACAGCATTGCAGCAAGTAGACGCAGCTGAAACTCCTCTGTTTTTTTTTATATCATGCTCATTATATCAGCTAAGTAACATTCTTAAGGCATGACTTTTCCCTAATAGAGCCGACATTCTATTATCTTGAGGAGAAAGAAAAAAAAGATGGAAAAGAAATGTCGCACGATCATACCAAACAGGTTGCTTAACGCCAATCTATACTTAATATAGTAAGTTCTAACATGGAGATGACTGAGTTAAGAAAAGAGAGCCTAAACAGAGACACTATTGAACCTAAAGATAGCCAAACAACTCAGTGCTTTTAGGAGAGAAGGTAAGCTTAAAGACTGAATTTAAGGAAACTAAACATGTTGAGATGCTTTAAATTTAGACCACAATATAAAGAACGACTCGACATGCCACTGCAAGAAAGGTTCCAAATTATGCTAATTCACAAGCACTTATCACATACAAGGAAGCCACTTAACATGTAATTTCACTAAAAAATGTATGCCACACTCTAACTGGGCAGAATGTAGACAAAACAGGTAAAAGCTTTCAAACATATTTCAAGAGAAGAAACGAATAGCGGGGTTGAAGTCAAGAAAAAATAAATAAGCATCTGGTTCCTGCTATAGTGAATTCTTGAGACATTCTATTAAAATGCATATTTTCCTATTAGAATCTAGTTCTTAACATGTTATCATCTGTTGTGTGGTTCATTACCCTACAAAAAAATATTCTGTGTACAGGGATGATTAATTACTTTTGGCTGATAGCATGGCAAGGCGCAAGTAACAATTGTAACACGTAAGTTGAAAGAAATTTGAGAGTACAATAAGGTCTTAAGCTTAAAGGTAAAACTGTAACAATCAAGCGACAAAATTACAGATAGCTCCAATGAAAGCTAACTTAAATAATCTTTAAGCATGTTATTTTATCACATTAGCTTCACAACAGAACAAACAGAATAAGATCTTGATTCAAACTACAAGTAGGGAACAGGGCAGACTAATACATGAACCTATAAATGTTATTAACCAACAAACCGAAAGTGAACTGATTAACAGAAGCATACAGAATGCTATTCAAGTACTAAACAGAAATTAAACCCAGACACGACTGCGCAAGTACTGTTGTCTATTACACTGCAATTAACTACATACAAACATATACTAATGCTATCAAGCTACAAACTAAGATTAGATCAACTAACAACGGAACGCACGTGAACGAACCAAACTGATTGAAACGACAGACATGCATAAACACATAAACACTTACTAAATTACTAAAACCTGAAACTAAAACTAGTTAAAGAAGGATTATTTACCTTCTGTTGGTGCAGTGAACGGGGCGTTGAGGCCTCGAATCTACACTCGAATGCTAACACCTCCGATCTTGCGTATACTTGGACTCATAAACAATAATAGAGTAAAACAAGGTAAAATGTTTTGTATTTTTGAGTCGATATCAAGAAATAAAGTGAGACTATTTTTTTGTATTTGTTTTCAAAAATTCAAACTGCTAAAGAAAAGAACCCCCAATCAGTGTTCAATCCCCCTTTTCGGCTGAGGACTTAAAGTCATTTTTATAGGTGATAAAGGATAGGGTTGCGTTTGAATTCGAGATTCCTCTCTTCCCAAATGGATAGAGAACAAGTATTTATAGGGTGATTTTAGGGTTTCATTTGGGCGGGATGTTGAAATGTAAAATTCGAAATTGAGTCAAAACCCTGCTAATCCGAACGTTGAAGCCATTCACCTGTTTTGATTCGGATTCTTGCCCGAAATGGACCGACTTTCTCTAGTCTTTGAGGATTTTTCATGTCCGTATTCATCCAAGAGTGGAAAAAGTACTGAGCGGGGCAGATTTTCATGGAAATGGAAAGACAGTCTCTGTCTAATTCTAAAGAGGAACGGAAGTTAGCTAAAATGGAGGGGAGAGAGAGAGTGGGTGAAGAGAGAAGGCAGAGGCGGCGTGAAGTTTGAAAGGAAGAGAGGGACTGATCGGTTCAATTAGGTTTAGATGGGGAAATATAAAGATTGGGTCGGGTCGAGCAGTTTAGGCGATGGTGGGCTGGTCGGGTAAATGGGTTGTTCGGTTTGGGCTGTTGAATTTAGTATATGGGCTGGTCTGTTGGTCCGAAAATGTGGGCTGGTGGAGTTAATGAATTTAAAGTATGGGCTTCTAAATTAGATCAAATATATTATGTAGTAATAACAATAATAATAATGATAATAATAAATTCCATAATTAGCGTTAAAATATGAGCAAAATAATAATAGAGTAAAAATATTACCTAAGTTATACATAATAAGTAAGTAGCGATGTACGACGTATTGATACTTAACAATTTTAATATGGTAGTAGAAATTATAATAAAGTAAGGGTAAAATAAGATATTGATTTATTAACTGGAATAAAGGAGGGGCAAAATTGGGTGTCAACATGATTCTCATAGACTTGATTCTCATAGGACTCGAGATATGTGGGCAACTCGAGACCGGGTTCGGCCATAACTCCTTCCACCCCATAATATTTTTCACCAATTCTCCTAACCCATATTTTCTCAAGATCTTCCAAGTCATATTTGTGGGTCGGACCAAAATTGGCTACAAGGTGTAGGTTGTGTGTCGGGCAAGATTTACGAGTATCGAATTAATGATGGCTTAATGATGTTTTGGAAAAGAGTTATAATGTCCCTTAGATTTTTAACGAGGTGTTACGCAAGTGTCAAGAAGGTTCCATAAGGATTGGAGATCAAACGAAGTGACGAGAACAAAATCGGAGAGAGATAGATTGTGTAACCAATTATACGGTCCGTATAATGGTCCGTAGAATCGTCACAGTGAAGGTCCCTCACTGATGGGATTATATGGTCACTTATACGGACCGTATAATGAGCCGCATAATGATTACAGAAGCGAAGTGTGGTTGGGATGATTTCACGGTCACTTATATGGACAGTATAAATTTATACGGACTGTATAAGTGTCCGTATAATAATGTCGGGATAGATTTTTATTTTATAAAAGAGCACCCCAAGTTCATTTATTTCATTCTCATTTTATCTCTACACCTCAAGAACTCTCTAGAACACTCTCCACACTTCTTCTACAATAATCCAAGAGAAATTAAGGATCAACTTCATCAAACCGAGGAAATCAAGTGCAAGAAACTCACTAGGGTTAATCCAAGACAAGAAATCTCTTTGGAAGTGGAACTAGGGTTTTGCTCAAGTGAAGTGTTTCCACCTAAATCTCATTTTCATACTATCAAAGGTAAGTTTTATGATCATTTCATATTGTTTAGGGTGTTGAGGGGTTGAAAGATTTGGTTTATGAAAGAAGGTAGAAGATGGGTCACAAAGATAGGAATAATGAGATTTTGATTAGTAGTTTGGAGTGAATCATGAATATTGATATGTTGTGATTGTAAGTATGCTACATGTGACATTTATTTTATAGACTTTGCGTCACCCCGATAGTGTCAAAATGTTTCTCTCGGATATATATGTATGTTATAAAAGTATGAATGCTATGTTGTGACACCGAGCTTATATGGCCGGGTATGATATCTATTGCGCGTGCACTATACATTGCAGTTGGGTACGTATAACACTGAGCCTTGGTAGGGGGTATGGACAACACTGAGCCTTGGTAGGGCCAGGTACACATAACAGCAAGCTTTATTATAGCTGGGTACGTAAGACACCGAGCTTATATGGTCGGGTATGATACTACTATGTATTCAAATGTATAAAAAGCCTGGAGGACATGTATGTGATATTGTCGAGCCACTACGTGGCCGAATACGGATATTGTCGGGCCACTACGTGGCCGAATACGGATAATGTTAATGTGTATGAGCAGATACGGTACTATGATATATATTATACGATGATGTATGCGCTATGATGATACATGTACTATGATTATATATGATATAGGCATGAGAGGTATCCACCCTTAAAAGTTACACAGGTTATATCTTCATCTTATGTCTTATGATTTCTCTATTATGTTCATTTCATTCATGCCTTACATACTTAGTACAATATTCGTACTGACGTCTGTTTTTTTTGGACACTGTGTTCATGCCCACAGGTAGACAGGGAGGCGACCCAGATTTATAGAAGCCGATAAGCAGACTTTTGAGAGCACTCCATTATTCCGGAGGTGCCATTGATTTACTATTTTGTGTACATATATGTTTTGGGCACGACGGGGTCCTATCCCGTCCATATGTCTAGTACTCTAGTAGAGGCTCGTAAATACGTATGTTTGGGTAGCATGGTCTCACGATGTCCTTATTGTATGTATATTATTTTGATACCGAAGGGCTTATGTATATAAAGGTAATTATGTTCAAAGTGAAAAATGGTTTTCTTATGATTTGATTATAAGATTAATGAATGAACGCTTGATGTATACGATGGGTAATGGTACGAGCAGTGCTCGGTGTTTAGCCCCAGGTACCCGTCATGGCCCGTAGTCGGGTCGTGACAATTACATTTCGGACAATGTGGCCAAGGTTTAGATGCTTACTATGCCTGTGGCCAGGTTGGGCACATGATGTGAGATTACCCGTCGATGAGTGGTAGAGTTGGGGTCCAGCCCACAAGATCAGCGGATGGTTCTTCTTCGGTGCGCCCGGTAGGGCAGACTCCCCAGATCCCAGCAGGTCGAGGTAGAGGCAGAGGGGGAGCATCTACTTTAGGTGCCACTCAGTCCCTTATGTATGCTTTAGCTGGATGACAGGATCTTGAGTCCTCCCCGGATGTGGTTACAGGTACATTATCCGTATTTTCCCATGATGTGTATGCATTGATAGATACAGGTTCTACCCTATCTTATATTACTCCGTATGTTGCTGGTCATATTGGGGTGAAACTTGAGCCAATTAAACCTTTTGAGGTATCTACTCTGGTTGGTGATCTCGTGATAGCTAGACAAGTGTATAATAATTGTGTAATTGTGTTATGCGACCGCCAGACTAAAGCTGATTTAGGTGAGTTGGAAATGTTAGATTTCGATGTGATTATGGGTATGGATTGGTTGGCCTCATGTTATGCTAATGTGGATTGCCGAATGAAAGTAGTTCGATTTCAATTTCCGGGAGAGCCCGTGCTTGAATGGAAGGGCAACACAGCATCTCCCAGGGGTAGGTTTATTTCCTACCTGAAGGCAAGAAAGATGATAGTTAAGGGCTATATTTATCACTTAGTTCGAGTTCAGGACACCGAAGCAAAGTCGCCAACTTTCCAATCCGTTCTGGTAGTGAATAAATTTCCGGATGTATTCCCAGATGAACTTCCAGGCCTTCCCCCAAAAAGAGAGATTGATTTCGCTATTGATGTGTTGCTGGACACCAAGCCTATTTCTATTCCTCCTTATCGAATGGCTCCAGCAGAATTGAAAAAATTAAAGGCACAATTGAAAGATCTGCTTGAGAAGGGGTTTATTAGACCCTGTTCATCACCGTGGGGAGCACCAGTCCTATTCGTGAGAAAGAAAGATGGTTCCCTACGAATGTGCATCGATTATAGGCAGTTGAATAAGGTGACGATAAAGAACAAATATCCTCTCCCAAGGATTGATGATTTGTTTGATCAACGACAGGGTGCCAAGTGGTTTTCCAAAATAGACTTGAGGTCAGGTTATCACCAAGTGAGAGTTAAAGAAGAAGATATTCCCAAAACAACTTTCAGAACGAGATATGGCCATTATGAATTTCGGGTGATGTCATTTGGGTTAACTAATGCTCCGGCAGTGTTCATGAATTTGATGAATAATGTATTTAGGCCTCTCTTAGATTTATTCGTAATAGTATTCATTGACGATATACTGGTATACTCTCGCACAGAATCAGAACATGCTGACCATTTATGTATTGTTCTTGGAATTCTTTGAACTCGAGAATTGTATGCAAAATTTTCAAAGTGCGAGTTTTGGCTGAATTCTTTGACATTTTTGGGTCATGTTATTTCAGATGATGGCATTCGAGTTGATACTCAGAAAATTGAAGCTGCGAAGACTTGGCCAAGGCCTACGACGCCCACAGAAGTTCGTAGTTTTCTGGGATTGGCAGGTTACTATAGAAGGTTCGTAGAAGGATTTTCCACTATTTCAGCCCCATTGACGAAGCTAACCCAAAAGTCAGCTAAGTTTCAGTGGAATGATGCTTGTGAACGCAGCTTCCAAGAGTTGAAGGACAGATTAACCTCAGCCCCAGTCTTGAAACTCCCATAAAGGCCAGATGGCTATGTTGTATATTGTGATGCTTCCGGTGTTGGGTTAGGATGTGTGTTAATGCAGCACGGTAAAGTCATTGCTTATGATTCAAGGCAGCTGCGGAAACATGAAAAGAACTACCCAACTCATTATCTCGAATTGGCTGCAGTTATTCATGCATTAAAGATGTGGAGACATTACTTGTGTGGCGTGCATGTTGATATCTATACAAATCACAAGAGTCTTCAATACATTTTCAAACAGAAGGAGTTGAATATGCGGCAGAGGCGGTGGTTAGAATTATTGAAAGATTATGATGTGAGTATTTTATACCACCCCGAAAAGGCAAATGTAGTAGCTGAGCGCTTAGCCGCCGATCGATGGGCAGCCTATGTGAAGTTCCTCCTAAGAAGAAAGAAATAATTTATGAGCTCCACCAACTAGCTAATCTTGGAGTACGTCTAATTGATTCAGGTAGTGCAAGAATTGGCATTAATAATCCACAGTTTCGTCCTTGAATATGGAAGTGAAAGAGCGTCAATATGAAGATCCTCAGTTGAGCCGTTATAGAGACACATTTCATGAAAAAAAGAAGTCTCCATTTGAAACTTCTATGGATGGAATTCTTAGATACCAAGGCAGGCTATGTGTTCCGAATGTTACAGAATTGCGCCGTCGAATTCTAGAAGAAGCTCATTATTCTCGGTATTCTATTCACCCAGGTGCAACAAAGATGTATCATGATCTCAAGTTGATATATTGGTGGGATGACATGAAAAGAGACATAGCAAAATTTGTAGCTCAATGTCTAAACTGCCAGCAAGTGAAAATCGAACATCAAAAGCCAGGATGATTATTGCAAGTAATGGAAATCCCTACTTGGAAATAGCAAGTGATCAACATGGATTTTATTGTGGGGTTACCTCGTTTCCGAGGCAAGTATGGTTCCATATGGGTGATCGTGGACAGACTCACAAAATCAGCTCATTTTCTTCCTGTTAGAACCACATACTCAGCAGAAGATTATGCAAGGCTGTATCTCAAGGAGATTATGTGACTCCATGGTATTTCGATATCCATTATCACAGATAGAGGAGCGCAATTTACAGTCAAGTTCTGGAAATCTTTCCAAGAAGGTCTAGGTACTCAAGTAAAGCTCAGCACGGCATTTCATCCGCAAACTGATAGGCAAGCCGAACGTACCATTTATATCTTGGAGTATATGCTAAGAGCATGTGTTCTAGATTTTGGTGGTAGTTGGGATGAACACTTACCTCTAATCGAGTTTGCATACAACAATAGCTACCATTCCAGTATCCAAATGGCTCCGTATGAAGCTCTATATGGAAGGAAGTGCAGATCCCCAATTGGATGGTTTGAAATAGGAGAAGTACAGCTAATAGGCCCTGAGTTAATTCAACAAGCAGTAGAAAAAGTCAAGGTGATCCGAGATCGATTATTGACAGCCCAAAGTCGCCAAAAATCTTATGCGGACAACCGCCGGCGAGACTTAGAATTTCAAGTTGATGATTGGGTATTCTTAAAGGTGTCACCAATGAAAGGAGTGATGAGATTTGGTAAAAAAGGAAAGTTAAGTCCTCGATACATTGGACCCTATAAGATTATCCGTAAGGTAGGTCAAGTAGCTTATGAATTGGACTTGCCTCCAGAACTTGAATCAGTCCATCCAGTTTTCCATATCTCAATGCTCTGCAAGTGTGTTGGAGATCCTACGAGGATTGTGCCAATAGATGATGTTCAAGTGACAGAAAAGCTAGTCTATGAAGAAGTGCCTATTGCCATATTAGACAGGCAAGTACGGAGACTTCGAAATAAGGAAGTGGCCTCAGTTAAAGTCTTATGGCGAAATAACAACCGAGAAGAAATGACTTGGGAAGCAGAAGAGAGTATGAAATTCAAATACTCGCACTTATTTCAGCCCCCAGAAGAGATCCATGATGAAATATCGAGATTGTGAAGTATGTATGTTTTCTTTTTATGCATATGGGTCGTGTGTGGCCATCTTATAGTGCTATTGTGTTATGGCCCTGTGAGGCAATGTTATTATGGGCTGTTGTGACAGGATGGTAGTGCCATATTACAGGGGAAACTCTAGCCAAATTTTCGTAGAATTCCCGAGTGCTTAACATTCGAGGACGAATGTTCCAAGAGGGGGGAAGAATGTTACACCCCAATAAAATTTTCGTTAATGCACACTGAATAGACTAATGAAAGCCACGAAGTATACGGTATCGTAATAACTAAGAAATAACAATTGATGATTCTAAATGAGATTTCAAAGACATTTGAGGTAGGAGACGAAAATTGTTAAGGAAAGCAAGGTATATGTTGTTTGTCGGGCAGGATTTACGAGTATCGAATGAATGATGGCTTAATGATGTTTTGGAGAAGAGTTATAACGTCCCTTAGATTGTTAATGAAGTGTTAACCAAGTGCGAAGAAGGTTCCATAAGGATTTGAGATCAAATGAAGTGACGAGAACAAAATCGAAGAAGAGATAGATTATACGACCAATTATACGGTCCGTATAATGGTCCGCAAAATCGTCACAGTGAAGGTCCCTCACTGATGGGATTATACAGCACTTATACGGACCTATAAAATTGTACGAATCATATAATGTGCCGTATAATGGTCATAGAAGCGAGAAGTTGATGGGGTGATTTAACGGTCACTTATACGGACCGTATAAGTTTATACGGACCATATAAGTGTCCGTATAATTACCCGACGGGTCAGATTTTAAGTTATTAATAAGAAGACCCAGGTTCATTATTTCATTTCATTTTTCACCCAACACAACAAGAATTCTCTAGAACCCTCTCCATTCTTCATACACAAGAACCCAAGAGAAATTCATGATCAACTTCATCAAACCAACAAAATCAAGTGCAAGAAACACATTAAAGTTCATCTAAGCCAAGAAATTCCAATGGAAGTGAACTATGGTTTTGGTGCAAGAGAAGTATTTCCACTCAAGGCTTATTCCTACACCATATAAGGTAAGTTTTATGATTTTTTCATGTTTTTTAAGGTATTGAGAAGTTGAAACATTTTGATTGTAGAAGGATATAGAAAATGGGTCACAAAGATAGGAATAATGAGATTTTGAATAGTAGTTTGGAGTGAATCATGAATATTGATATGTTGTAATTGTAAGTATTTTATGAATGACATTTAGAACATGGGATAAGCATTATATGTGAGAGAACGTAAGCGTGAACTATGACCATGATTATGGAGGAATTGAAGTGAAATTGTGAGATGTGGATAATGTAGTTGAATGATGATTGTTGCTTATAATATTGTGAATGTTGTTATGGATGTTTGGGAGTTGATATGTGATATGAGGAAAGCTGTATAAACAAAGGAAATGCTGCCCAATTTTCTCTAGCTTTAGTAAGCATTTTCTTATAATCGATTAGCTAATGTTAATACGAACTTTCTTGAAGGTAAAGACGTGAGCATCGAAGGAGAACGATCAAACGATAGAATAGCTAAGCGAAAGAGGTATGTGAGGCTAGTCCTTTCTTTCTAAGGCATGAATCTTATGGATTGATTTTCCCTCCTTCTCCACGAATCTCCTACATTCCGGAAAACTAAGAGTCTATGTTCATGAATAGCCATATGAGTTCAAAATAAGAGTTATTATGAACATGATGATGATGAGCTTAAGTCCAAAGATTCTAGAGTTCACGAATATGATGTTTCAACAAAACTAATGATGTTAACTACGATCCATTGATGTTGTTCGTTGTATACACTCACCTTATATGCTAATTCCTTCAAGGTGAGGCAGAATGCTTATGAATGCTCCATAATGGAATTGGGGGTTCACGACCTTATGTCACCCCGATAAATTATAGCTGTCTTTGAGTTCAATGCATGCATTATGACGAGTACATGATGATGATATTACACCGCGCCTATATGGCCGGGCAGACACCGCTAAGGCGGGCAGCGTATACACCTTGTCTAGATGGCAAGGGCAGACACCACTAGTGGGCGGCATGAGATGGTACCCCGGACGCGGGAAGCCTGGACGCGGGCTAATGATTATCACACCGCACCTATATGGTCGGGCAGTTTATACATATATGCATACATGATATGATGATGATTATGGAGTAAGCCAGCATGTATTATTTCTGTTATAATTGATAGTCAGTTACAAGTTGCTCCTCATTCGATGATTCCTTATTTCATTGATGTATTATTATTGTTGATGCCTTACATACTCAGTACAATGTTCGTACTGACGTCCGTTTTCTTTGGACGTTGTGTTCATGCCCACAGGTAGACAGGGAGATGGTCCAGACTCGTAGGAGCTAGCAGACTTGAGAGCACTCCATTGTTCCAAAGGTGCCATTGATTTACTCTTTTGTGTATATATATGCTTTGGGCATGATGGGGTCCTGTCCCGTCCATATGTCTAGTACTCTAGTAGAGGCTTGTAGATACGCATGTGTGGGTAGTATGGTCTCACAATTTTTTCCACGTGTATATATATATATATATATATATATATATATATATATATATATATATATATATATATATATATATATTGATAGCCGAAGGGCTTATGTATATAAAAGTAATTATGTTTCAATGTGAAAAATGGTTTTCCTATGATTTGAGTATAAGATTAAAGAATAGACGCTTGATATGTACGATGGGTAATGGTATGAGCGGTGCTCGGTGGTTAGCCCCGAGTACCTGTCATGGCCCCTAGTCTGGTCGTGACAAATCCCTACAAACTCCAATGATTTAATGAATGTGGCGAAATGAGGGTCAACAAGCAAGCCATTATAAAATTTAGCATTGGCAAGTACCAAGATGAGATTTTGTGTGATGTGTTACGCATGCAAGCTTGCCATCTATTTCTTGGAAGACCTTGGCAATTTGATGTTAATGCCCAACATAGTGGGAGAACAAACAAGTACTCATTTGTGGTCAAGGGCAAGAAGTAAATTCTTAACCCACTAACCCCTTACCAAGTGAGTGAGGATTATAGAGTGATGAGGGAGCTTCGGGAGAAGTATCAAAGGGAAGTAAAGGAGAAGGGTGAGAAGGAAACTTTGTTGGTTATAAGTGGAGAGGGGACATCTCAAGATGGTTCCAAGAAATGTTTGTTGGCCAAACCAAGCAATTGCTTAAAAGGGGTTGACGAGAGACACTTCATGGTGTGTCTTGTCAACAAAGATCTTCTCCTAAATGCTAACCAAGCTACTAACACTTTTCTTAGTATTATGTCTTCTCTTTTGCAGGAATATGAAGCCTTGTTTCCAGAGGAAATGCTCGATGGCTTACCTCCCTTGAGATGTATTGAGCACCAAATCGACTTTGTACCGGGTTCCCAAATTCCCAACAAACCAGATTATAGGAGCAAACCGGAAGAAACAAAAGAATTACAAAGGCAAGTTGATGAACTTCTTAAAAAGGGGCTAGTGAAGGAGAGTTTTAGCTTGAGTGCCGTTCCGGTGATTCTTGTTCCAAAGAAAGATGGCACTTGGAGGATGTGCATTGATTGTAGGGTCGTCAACAAAATCACGGTAAAGTATTTCCATCCCATTCCAAGGCTTGATGACTTGTTGGATGAGCTTTGTGGCTCAAGTGTATTTTCGAAGATTGATCTTAGAAGTGGCTATCACCAAATCCGAATGAATCTTGGTGATGAGTGGAAAACAGCCTTCAAAACCAATTTTGGCCTCTATGAGTGGCTTGTCACACCATTCGGACTAACCAATGCACCTAGCATGTTTATGAGGTTGATGAACCATGTCTTGAAACACTTTATCAACAAGTTTGTGGTTGTTTATTTTGATGACATCCTTGTGTATAGAAAATCAATTGAGGAGCATGTAGGCCATTTGAGGCAAGTATTTGATGTCTTGTTGTGTGAAAGGTTGTTTGCTAATAGCAAGAAATGTGCTTTTTGTGTTGATAAAGCAGTGTTCTTGGGTTTTGTGGTGAGTGCAAATGGTGTGGAGGTTGACGAAGAAAAAGTGAAGCCTATTAGAACTTGGCCAACTCCTAAAAATGTAACCGATGTGAGGAGTTTCCATGGGTTGGCAAGTTTCTATAGGAGGTTTGTAAAGGGGTTTAGTACAATTGCCTCTCCCTTAACCGAATTGATCAAGAAAGATGTTCCTTTTGTTTGGGGAGATGATCAAGAGAAGGCATTTCAAGAATTGAAATCCATGTTGAGTTCATCACCATTGTTGCAATTACCCAATTTTGAGAAAACTTTTGAAGTTGAGTGTGATGCTTCCGGGGTTGGCATAGGTGGAGTATTGATGCAAGAAGGTAAGCCATTGCCTTACTTTAGTGAAAAGCTAAAAGGGGCGTCATTGAACTACTCTACTTATGACAAGGAGTTGTATGCACTTGTGGGGGTCTTGACCCATTGGCAACATTATTTGTGGCATAAAGAGTTTGTGATATGATCGGATCATGAATCCTTGAAACATTTGAAGAGCCAATCCAAGCTCAACAAGAGACATGTGAAATGGGTGGAACTTATTGAAGCTTTCCCGTATGTGATCCATTATAAGAAAGGTAAATAAAACGTGGTGGCGGATGCATTATCTAGAAGGTATGTCTTACTAAACACTATGACTTCTAGAATGATGGGATTTGAAAGACTTAAGGGATTCTATTCTCAAGATCCCGACTTTAAGGCAATTTGTGAGGAGTTGACCCAAGGGAGAAGGGTTGATAGGTTCCAACTTGTTGATGGGTTCCTATTCAAGGATGATAGATTTTGTGTCCCAATGAGCTCATGGAGAGAGTTGTTCGTCAAGGAAGCACATATTGGTGGAATGATGGGCCATTTTGGAGTGGCGAAGACACTTGATATTTTGGGTGAGCAATTCTATTGGCCCAAGATGCGACATGATGTTGAAAAGCTATATGGTCAATGTTTGGAATACAAGTAAGCCAAGTCCAAGACTCGGCTCCAAGGTATGTATACTTCCCTTCCTACTCCTATTGGTCCTTAGATAGATATTTCCATGGATTTTGTGTTGGGTCTCCCAAGAACCAAAAGGGGTCATGATAGCATTTTTGTTGTGGTAGATAGGTTCTAAAAAATGTCTCATTTTATACCATGCCATAAATGTGATGATGCATCTCATGTAGCAACCTTGTTTGTGAATCATGTTCTTAAGTTGCATGGAGTTCCCCGCACTATTGTTAGTGATAGGGATTCCAAGTTTCTTAGTCACTTTTGGAAGAGTCTTTGGGGTACACTTGGTACCAAGCTCATGTTCTCTACTTCTTGCCACCCTCAAACGGATGGTCAAACCGAAGTAGTGAATAGGACTTTAGGGAGTATGCTTAGATGTGTGATTTGAGGAAAGCCCACTTCTTGGGAGGACCGTTTACCTTTGATTGAGTTTTCTTACAATTGGTCCCTCCAATCCTCTATTGGCATGACTCCATTTCAAGTATGTTATGGCTTTAATCCTTTGATTCCTCTAACCTTAACCCCTTTGGCTAGTGATGTTGTTGTGAGTTTAGATGCAAAGCAAAGGGCGGCCGAAATGATGAAAATCCATGCCAAGGTAAAGCAGAGCATTGACAAGGTCAACACCAAGGTAGCCAAGAGACAAAATCATGGGAGAAGAAAGGTGGACTTCCAACCTGATGATTGGGTTTGGGTTCACTTTCGAAAAGAAAGGTTCTCGCAACTGCAAAAAGGGAAATTGAGCCCAATGGGAGATGGGCCATTCAAAGTGCTTGAAAAGATCAATGACAATTCCTACAAGATCGATTTGCCAAGTGAGTATAATGTTCATAATGTTTTCAATGTGAGTGATCTTTCCTCTTGTGTTGTAGGTATGCCCTTAGATTCGAGGATGAATCTTCTCCAAGAAGGGGACGATGATACGAACCCAACAAGCACAAGGCCTTTCACAAGAAGTCAAGCAAGAGAACTTCAAGAGTTGCAAGCCTTGTTCATAAAAAAGGATGCCTTGGAGGAGATTGGAGAGAAGACTTCGCGGATTTACAACGTTTGGGAGTTGGCATTGGAAGAGTTGCAAAGTGGCTAGAAGCGTAAAATGGATAAAAGTGCAACTATAGGGCTAAGATTGCAATTGGAGGTCATACTTGCAAGTTATGGGGTTAGAATGGCAATTGGAGGTCATAATTGCAAGTTATGAGGCTTTGGATGCAATTGAAGACCCATGTGGGTATTTTTGCTAAAGAGCCACTTTAGGGCCTTTTGGTGTAATAAGCATTAGTATAAATAGTTATTTTCATCCATTTAGAAGACTTAGCTTGGATATTGTGTGAATTTATATTTTGAGAGATTTTAGTTAATAGATAGTTTATTTGGTTGACTATTGACTAAGTGTAATTTCTTAGTTGTGCATTGAATTGCAAGTTCCATTGAATTCATAGTAGGTTGCTCATTTATGGAATCATTTGAGTCCTTTTCTTTGAATTCAAATTACTTAGGTTCTTAGGCTTGAATCAAATTGGGAGGGATTGGGTTTGATATACCCAATTTTGCCCATAGATTTACTATCCTTTTGGTCTAGTATCTATCCTTCTATCTCATCTTTTCCAATTTGTCCAAGTTCCTTTTATTTTGTTTGTTGTTTTTGAATTCTTAGAGTTTCCCCTAGGTTGAATCTTATCATATATGTCATTCCTTATGATTACTGCTGCCTTACATACTCGGTACATTGTTCGTACTGACATCCCTTTGCTTGGGGGCGCTGTGTTTCATGCCACACAGCCCCATATTGCTTTGCAGGAAAGTTATACTAGAGCTTGACTATAGGATGTCCCAGGCTATCAACTGGATAGGTAAACTCCATTCTGTTAGGAGTGATTCCGCGTCGGAGTATTTCCTTATGAGTTTAGTCATATGCATTATGGGTATTTGGGGCCCTATCCCACCTTATGTTTTGATATCAAGTTCTACATTAGAGACTTTTGCAGACAGTCATGTATACAGTATGTCAGTCTTGTAAGTGGCTATGTAAGCCGATATATCATTTTGCATTACTTTACGGATTCATATTATTACAAATTTTACTTGATTTGAAAAAGACGAAAAGATTCTTTTTGAAAAGCTTTCATTACGCATTTCATTTCATGATTTAAGAGTCCAGTAAAATTATGAGTATAACAAGAACAAGCGGGTTCGCTCGGCTCTAAATAGGGGTTGGGTACCCATCATGCCCTATCAGGATTGGGGTGTGACATACAGGATCAGCAGCTGGTTCTTCATCATCTGTACGCCCTCCGGGGCAAAACCTCGTAGATACCAGCAGGCCGTGGTAGAGGTAGATGAGTAGTGACAGTTCGAGCGATCCTCAGCACCGTATTTATACACTGGCTGGACGACAGGGCCTTGAGTCTTCCCCTGATGTTGTTATGTGTATATTATCAGTATTCTCTTGCTATGTATATGAATTGATTGACCCAGGTTCTACATTTTCATATGCTACTCCTTATGTTTTCGATCGATTTGGGGCAAAACCTGAGTCAATTAAACCTTTCAAAGTGTCTACACCCGTTGGTGACCCGGTAATAGCTAGACGAGTATTGTGTGGTTATAGTTTGCGACCATCATACTATGGCTGATTTGATTGAGTTAAATATGTTAGATTTTGATGTTTTTATGGGTATGGATTGGTTGGCCTCTTGTTATGCCAATGTTGATTATAGAACGAAAATGGTTCGTTTCCAGTTCCCAGGAGAATGAGTTTTAGAATGGAAGGGTAATACAGCGTCTCCGAGAAGTAGGTTTATTTCCTACCTCAAGGAAAGGAAGATGGTTGCTAAAGGTTACATTTATCATCTAGTTCGGATTCAGGATTAGGAGGTAAAGCCATCGACCCTTCAGTTTGTTCCAGTAGTGAATGAGTTTTCGGATGTATTTTCGGACGAGCTTCCAGGTCTTCCACCAGAACGGGAGATTGATTTTTCCATTGATATGCTACCGGATACTAAGCCAATATCTATCCCTCCTTATAGAATGGCACTTGCAGAATTAAGGGAGTTGAAGGAGCAATTAAAAGATTTGCTAGAAAAAGGCTTTATCAGGCCTAGTTCATCGCCGTGGGGAGAACCTGTGTTGTTTGTAAGAAAGAAAGATGGCTCCTTGCGAATGTGTATTGATTACAAATAGCTGAACAAGGTGACAATAAAGAACAAGTATCCACTTCTAAGGATTGATGATTTATTTAATTAGTTGCAGGGTGCCAAATGGTTCTTAAAGATAGATTTGAGATCAGGGTACCACCAGGTGAGAGTTAGAGAGAAGTATATTCTGAAGACATCCTTCAGAACTAGATATGGTCATTTCGAGTTTAGGTTAATGTCATTCGGATTGACTAATACACCGGCGGTAGTCATGACTTTGATGAATAGTGTATTCAGGCCTTTCCTCGATTCGTTTGTGATTGTGTTCATCGATGACACCCTAATATACTCTCAATCCGAGGCAGAGCATGTAGATCATTTACCTGTTGTCCTTGGAATTCTTCAAGCTCGGAAATTTTATACAAAATTTTCTAAATGTGAGTTTTTGTTCAATTCTATGACTTTTCTGGGGCACATTATTTCAGCTTATGGTATTCGGGTGGATACTCAAAAGATTGAAGTAGTGAAGACTTGGCCAAGGCCTACAACACCTACTGAAGTTCATAGTTTTCTGGGTCTGGCAGGTTATTACAGAAGATTCATAGAAGGATTTTCTTCTATTTCAGCACCATTGACGAAGCTGACCCAGAAAGCAGCTAAGTTTCAATAGACAGACGCTTGTGAGCACAGTTTTCAGGAGCTGAAGAACAGATTGACTTCGGCCCCGGTTCTGATACTTCCAGAAGGATCGGAGGGCTATGTTATTTATTGTGATGCTTCAGGGGTAGGGTTAGGTTGTGTGTTGATGCAGCACGGTAAAGTTATTGCTTATGCTTCAAGGCAATTGCGGAAACACGAGAAAAACTACCCGACCCATGATTTAGAGTTGGCTGCGGTGATTCATGTATTGAAGATGTGGAGGCATTATTTGTATGGTATTCATGTTGATATTTTTACAGACCATAAGAGCCTCCAGTATATTTTCAAGCAAAAGGAGTTAAATTTGCGGCAAAGGCGACGGTTGGAACTAGTGAAGGATTACGATGTTAGCATCTTATATCATCCGGGAAAGGCGAACGTCGTAGCCAATGCTCTTAGCCGTAGATCTATGGGTAGTTTATGTGATGTCCAACAGGAGAAAAGGGAGTTAGCTCATGAGCTTCAACAGTTAGCTAGTTTGGGAATTCGATTAATGGACTCGGGCAATACGGGAGTTACTATCCAGAATTCAGCTGTTCCGTCATTAGTAATTGAGGTGAAAGAGCGCCAATATGAGGATCTCGTATTAATTCATTACAGAGACACACTTTCTGTTATATCCCGTATTTTTGAACGTCGGATTATTTGCTGGGGTGGGGCCCACACACCGAGATTTTTTTTTGGAACATCTGAAAAGTCATATGAATCACATATGTAAAGTTAAACACAACTCATGAAGTACCCTTGGGCCAAATCAAAGTGAAAGCCCTCCAAACGAATATTTTTAAGAAAATGTTTTTGGGTGACCTGACTTTGAGGGGCAAAAACGGTATTATAAGTTTGGAATTTGGAAAGATACCTTGAAATAGAAGTTGTAGATAATTGAATTAGCTTTCTATCCATAGGTCGTGGGTTCCTAGGTGATGTCGGTACAAGGAGATATGAACGTTTTAAGGTCGAAAGGTCAGTGGGCTAGGCCCAACTCGGGATCAACCGAGTTGACCCAAAAAAATAAAATGAAAATTTAGGCCCAATGTTTAAGGGGTGGCCGGCCAAGTGAGGCCCAACCCATGGTTTTAATGAATATTTCCATGTGCTAATTAATTATAAATGGTCACTATCTAATAGAAGTTTCAAGAAACAAAGAAAGAAGAGAAAGAAGAAAAACCAAGAGCAAACATAAGAGCCATTTCGGGTTGGCCATAGAAAAATCACCCTCAAAAAAATCTTGACACTAAAATTATTTTCTTGTTGAATTCCTACTAATTCAAGGTCCCTCTACAACTTGGTGTAGTTGTTTTGGAAGATTGAGCATTAGTTTCATCAATCTCACACTTTGGACAAGTGAAGAAGATTGGAGAAAAAGGTAGGAATTCATACCTTTTTATTATGTTATGAAGGTTTGTTTGTGTTGTAGTATATGGAATTGAGTAGAAACTATGGAAATATGGAAGTTTACAAAGTGTGTGTATATATATATATATATATATATATATATATATATATATATATATATGTAGCCGTGAGTGTATGTATGTTGTATACATATATGAGTTGAATTTTATGTTGTATTCTAGTTGTGGTTATGGTGAAAATTATATTGGGAATGAAAGTTGAATGAATTTTGGTTGAAGTTGGAATGTAGAAGATTATATCACTTTAGAATGATTTTGTGATATTATGGAAATAAAGTTGTTAAGATGTGAATTATGATTGTGGTTGATGAAATTGGAAGATGGAAATATGTTATGGATATGTAGGTTGAATATTAGAAGTTTTGGATGAATTATGACTTTGGTGGAAAGTTTGTATATTTTGTATATCTTGTGAATATTTTGTGGAAATGATATGAAATGCTTCCAAATTATATTGTGATAATCTAGATTAATAATGAATATGAAAACATTGAGATTGGTTTGGAAATTGGAAGTCGGAATGAAAGTTCTTGCATTATGTCGGAAAGAAGACTAGTTGTGTTATATTGTGTCCTATATTGATTGTTGTCGTTGTTGGTGTTGTTGTTGGGTTGTTGCTGATTGTTTTGGCCGAGTTAAATTCTCGGGGATGCTATATGTATAGGGGAGATGCTGCCCAAATTTCTGTAGGCAATTATGAATAAAGATTGAATACTTAAAGATTGGAAATTGAGAATTCGTAAATGTGACCAATTGCAGATTTTGGGCGAAACGGGAATTGAATTTGGAAAGGCGTAAAGAGCATATAAGGTATGTAAAGCTATCCCGATTCTTCTTTTGGCATGTCCTAGGTGTACTAGGATCGGATTTGAGCCCCGGAATATATTCTGTCCATCGGAATCCGCGTTTGAAATTGTCACTTTTTCATTCAATAGAATTGAACCCTTTAGGTATGCTTTGTTGGAAGAATTAGGCAAACTTTCACAAATTGTTTAGAAAGTTATGAAATGTCCCTAGTACCTCTATAGGTGACCCACAAGCTTAAAATACGTAATTTGAGCCCACCGCTTCGTTTGTCCCGAGGTGGGCCCACTATTTCCGATTTTACCCCTTTTGTATTTATGACTTGTCTTCGAGCTGCTTTAAAGGAAATGTCTTAACTACTCCTCTAACTATTATCTAAAGAATTGTTTTAAATACTCCATTAAGTCTTATAAACTGTTTTGGATCTTGGAAACGATCTCAGAAAGATTATGCCTCCGTAACCCATTATGACATCCGAAGTTTACTTACTATGATTCCGTCCGATTTCATTGTTTTGACTTGTCACTCGATATGCCTCATTGAGTCTCTGGAAGTATACATGGTATTTTATTGCATTTAGTTTCTCACTACTTCATTCGTAGATGCCTCAATGTTTCCCACACTGAGCCCGGGCCAGGATATGTTCTCAAGCATCTTCCACTGCATTGTTCGTTGTGCCTCGATGTGAGGAGGCAGGTATATATGTACATGGGTGGTGGAGTATGTTGTGCCATGTACACTATTCTGACATGATATGATATGATCTGATATGGCCATTTGATATGTTATGCTATGTTACGGGGTTATTCCCCTTTTCTGATCCTTATGTGTTGTGGCACCAGCGTCGGGGGGTGGCCACGTTCTGTCTGCCGAGTCCCTTGGCAGGGTCCGGATATGATATGGCATATGTTTCTGTACACACTCTTCATGTTTTGAAAATATGCATTTGATACTCTGGATATCACACTCACTTTTCTGTACGTTCTGTTTCGGTTATGATTTTGTCCCGTAGTGGGACCAGGTATGACATACGTTTTCTGCAAATACTATTTATGCTTTATGATCAGCATCTTTGCTAATCTGGATATTCCGTTCATTTTCTGTATCTTCTGCTTCGATTATGACTTTGTTTACTACGTTCCATGCTTTACATACTCAGTACATATTTCGTACTGACCCCCTTTCTTCGGGGGCTGCGTTTTCATGCCGCGCAGGTACAGACTACAGATTTGTTGATCCGCATGTTTAGGACTATATTCTGCCATCTTAGAGTGCTCTATTGTTCAGAGCCTATGTTTGGTACAGTCCTTGCTATGGTACATTTGTATGTTGTTCAGGGGTATGACGGGGCCCTGTCCCGTCTTATGATTCTGATGTGTTCTGTAGAGGTCTGTAGACATACATGTGGGTTCTGCATATGATTTGGGTTGGTATGATCTGTGACAGCCTGATCGGCTTCCTTGTGCTTTATCCGTTAATCTGTGATAATTAATAACGCCAATTAACTTTTACATTTAAATATTCTGCTTATATGCTGGTTTGGGTTATTGGGTACGTTCAGGTGTCCAGCACGGACACTAGTCGCGGCCTACGGGGTTGGGTCGTGACAAAAGTGGTATCAAAGCGGTTCGTCCTCGGACTGTCTGCAGACCGTGTCTCATAGAGTTTTGTTTATCGGTGTGTTGTGCACCACATCTTTAAACAGGAGGCTACAGGACATTTAGGGTGTTACCTTTCTTTGAATCTTAGATCGTGCGATAGAGCCAGCTGTAGGAAATGAATTCCTTTTTACTAACCTCTGATTTCAGTTGGAGAACGGTATCGACGTAAGACAGTGACTGATGATATTTGAAGCTACACAGTACACAGGTAAGCAATGGTATGAAAGACGTACGCTGGGTAAGGTATTTGAAGCACGATTGAAACATAAAGTTTAAAATCGTAATGAAAAGTAAACAGGAAAGTGCAATAGGTGCAGTTCAAGTTGGACATGTGAAGTAAGCCTCGGCATATTTATACTTTTTATTTGAAATTATCAGCCCTGTGTGGCTATGATGCGATATGATATGATATGTATATACGTATATGTGTTGGCCCTGTGAGGCATGGTTGGTATTTCCTGTGGGCAGGTTTTGGGATAGTAAGAAATACAGAGGAACCTCTGCCCAAATTTTCCTAGAAATACGAAGAGGAAGATGAGATATAAATTCTTGACATGTCTTGAAGGTCGATACCGATAGGGTAAATTCATTATGTTGGATTAAAGTTTGAGAGATACCCTCCGTGTCATTCGTAAGAAGTATTATCCGTATTTGAAAAATTTTATCTCGAGAAAGCATATATGAGTAGCAGATTTGCAATTTATTTAAACGAACCGGAATATGTTCCGACCCCATTTTGCTTTAGGACAGCATATGTGGAAGGGAAAAAAATGTCCAACAATTAAGTTTCCTCTAATTGGAAGAATACAAAGTGTATGACAGGCAGTGGAAATTGAGTGGTCCGTTTACGACTCAAAAATATACATATACACAAATATAGAGGTAATTATGTGAGTTAAGTGCTAAGAGATTCCGCGAAGTTCGTCGGATTCTAGTTTGTAACATTTTATCAGTTCTCATCGACTGGTTGGAGATGGGATCTGTGGAATAAAAACCTAAACCCGTGAGTTGTCTAAAAGTATATATATACACACGCATGGAGGTAAATATTGAGGATTTACAGGGGCGACACGGTAACTATATAGTTAGAAAAGTAAAAGAATCCCCTCTAAATCGGGGTGGGACCCGCTACGAGAACGTTTTGAAAGTTGTTAAGACCCCGATTTGCCTTAAATTACGTGACCAAGGTCGCGCGGGGCAGTTGACGTGATTATACCGGCCTTAACGCACCTAAATGTATTAAAGTTTTAAGGTTAAGCGTGCTAGGGCCAGAGAAATTTTGGGATGGGTGACCCCCTGGGAAATGTACCAAAATTTTTGGCAAACATAGATATAAGAGACGAATAGGAAATTCGGGGTAACCTAAAGGGAATTAGGATGTGTGGAATTGTTAGAAACCTTATAGAGGTCACGTGAGCTGAGACGGATTAGATTGGTAAAAAGGAAGGAAAAGCAGCGCAGCTCTGGAATTAGAGTAAAAATTTGAACAGGTGATTGAAGATGTATGGTGAAAGAAATGGTAGTGATATATGTACGTATGTGTAGGACCCCCCATTTACGACTATGTCGTTCGATTGGTGAACCCTAATAGCCAGTGTTGTAATATATAGAAAGGATTAACTGGGAAGAATTTACGAGGAAAAGGGAAAGGTATGGTACAAATGTTACGAAATAGACCGATACTCATTTTGCTACTGGTTGAGTTTGGAAAATTCTAATACAACGATGTTTGGAAAGAAAAGAGAATAATTGAGTGGGGGGGGTAAGGAGATCAAATACCAGAAAAAGTGAACCGTAAGAAACATAGTTAAGCAGAGTCTTTAAAAGAATTGACGGGCAAAGCACGAATGTTAATTGCGAAAACGAGCTAGAATGAAATAGTGCAGGGCAAAGGAAAACTTATGGCATGAAACGATGAATCATGTGAGTATCAAATAATTCGATTATTGAGGAAACAGAAGGACAGATAAGGAATGGGTATGAAGGAAGAATGTGATTACTAAGAGATAAACTTCTACATTAATTATATTACTTGAGTGCCAGCTATCGGATAAGATTTTGTACTATATAATCGTGATTCTGTTAATGTTTCGTACGAAGATAATCAAGTTATAGGTTAGAAATAAAAGACATGGATATGGTAGAAGTATAACCCCAAAGAAGGGGAGCAAATGAAAGTAAAGTAAGCATAAATGAAAACAATTGACACATAGAAGATTGAAGTGATAAGGCATTGGCCTAGGCCTTCGACATCGACTGAAATACGCAGTTCTCTGGGATTGGTCGGATATTACAGAAGATTTGTAGAGAAATTTATTTCTGCTACGACACTATTAATGAAGCTAATTCAGAAGGCAGTGAAATCTCAGTGGACCGGTACTTGTGAATGTAGTCCTGGTTGCTGAAGGGAAGCTAACGTTGTGGCAGACGCACTTAACCGCAAATCTATGGGCGGTTTGTCCGGCGTGTATCCAGAAAGAAGGAATTGCTTGTAAAATTCATCAGTTAGCTAGCCTTGGAGTCCGTTTGGTCGATTCTGGAGATATTGGGATTTTGTCCGAGAAGTTGCTGAATCGTTGATTAGGGAAGAGGTAAAACAGCGTCAGTTCGAGGATTCTATTCTGGTATGGTACAAAGATACAACCCTTGATAAGAAAGGGACCCAGTTGAGATCCCACCTGATGGGGTATTATTATACAGAGGCAGATTATGTGTGCCTGACGTTGCAGGGCTGCGACGGCCAATTATGGGCGAAATGCATAATGTTCGGTATTCTGTTATCCTGAATCCACTAAACTGTACCATGAACTTATATGCTTATACTGTGGAATGGCATGAAACGGGACATCGCAGAGTTCGTTGCCCAGTGCCCGAATTACCAGCAGATTAAAATTGAACATCAGAAGCCAAGTGGACTTCTTTACAGGGTTGCCTCGCACTCCGCGGAAGTATGATTCTATATTGATTATTGTGGATAGTCCGACAAAAAATCAGCCCACTTTCTTCCCGTCAGAACCACTTACTCAGCGGAGGATTATGCCAGACTATATATTAAAGAAATAGTGCAACTCTACGGAGTTCCTACATCTATTACCACTGACGGAGGTGCCCATTTTATGGAAAATTTCTGGAGATCTTTTCAGGAAAGATTAGGGACTAAGGTGAGTCTGAGCATATCATTCCATCCCCAGAGCGACGGACAGGCCGAGTGCACTATATAAACGCTAGAAGATATGTTGCGAGCCTGTGTTATTGATTTCAGAGGCAGCTGGGATAGTCATCTGCCATTGATTGAGTTTGCTTATAATAACAGCTACCAGTCTAGCATCCAGATGGCTTTGTACGAGGCTTTGTTTGGCAGAGAATGCAGGTCACCGATCGGCTGGTTTGATATTGGCGAAACAGAACTAATAGGCCCAGGTATGATCCAACAGGCGGTTGATAAGATGCAACTTATCCGAGAGGGACTATTAGCAACTCAGAGTCGACAGAAGTCATACGCTGATAAACGACGTCGACCCTTGGAGTTCCAGGTCGGTGATTGTGTATTTTTTAGAGTATCGTCTATAAAAAGCGTGGTGCGATGCGACAAAAAGGGTAAGCTCCGTCTGCAATATATCAGACCTTATCAGATTATTCGAAAGATTGGGAATGTCGCCTATGAGCCAGATCTGCCATCTGATTTGAAAGCGATACATCCGGTATTTCATGTGTCCATGCTCCGCAAATGTGTTGGTGATCCCTCCAGAACATTTCCAGTGAATGATATTCAGGTGATGGAGAAATTGTCTTAAGAAGATCAACCTGTAGCTATTCTGGATCGTTAGGTGAGGAGCCTGCGTACCGAAGATATACCCTCTGTTAAAGTCTTATGGCGAAACAATAATAAAGAAGGAACGACCTGGGGAGCAGAGGATGAAATGAAGAAAAAGTACCCTCACTTGTTCTCTACACCTACAGGTGATCTAAATCTCTAAACTTGTTATATTAATTGGTAAATAATTCATGTGTGCTACTCATAAGAAGAAACTCCCCCGGAGTGTTTGTAAGACCTATAAGGCTAATTTAACATTCGAGGACGAATGTTCTAAAGGGGGGGAGGATGTTATATCCCGTATTTTTGAACGTCGGATTATTTGCTGGGGTGGGGCCCACACACCGAGATTTTTTTTTTTGGAACATCTGAAAAGTCATATGAATCACATATGTAAAGTTAAACACAACTCATGAAGTACCCTTGGGCCAAATCAAAGTGAAAGCCCTCCAAATGAATATTTTTAAGAAAACGTTTTCGGGTGACCTGACTTTGAGGGGCAAAAACGGTATTATAAGTTTGGAATTTGGAAAGATACCATGAAATAGAAGTTGTAGATAATTGAATTAGCTTTCTATCCATAGGTCGTGGGTTCCTAGGTGATGTCGGTACAAGGAGATATGAACGTTTTAAGGTCGAAAGGTCAGTGGGCTAGGCCCAACTCGGGATCAACCGAGTTGACCCAAAAAATTAAAATGAAAATTTAGGCCCAATGTTTAAGGGGTGGCCGGCCAAGTGAGGCCCAACCCATGGTTTTAATGAATATTTCCATGTGCTAATTAATTATAAATGGTCACTATCTAATAGAAGTTTCAAGAAACAAAGAAAGAAGAGAAAGAAGAAAAACCAAGAGCAAACATAAGAGCCATTTTGGGTTGGCCATAGAAAAATCACCCTCAAAAAAATCTTGACTCTAAAATTATTTTCTTGTTGAATTCCTACTAATTCAAGGTCCCTCTACAACTTGGTGTAGTTGTTTTGGAAGATTGAGCATTAGTTTCATCAATCTCACACTTTGGACAAGTGAAGAAGATTGAAGAAAAAGGTAGGAATTCATACCTTTTTATTATGTTATGAAGGTTTGTTTGTGTTGTAGTATATGGAAATGAGTAGAAACTATGGAAATATGGAAGTTTACAAAGTGTGTATATATATATATATATATATATGTAACCGTGAGTGTATGTATGTTGTATACATATATGAGTTGAATTTTATGTTGTATTCTAGTTGTGGTTATGGTGAAAATTATATTGGGAATGAAAGTTGAATGAATTTTGGTTGAAGTTGGAATGTAGAAGATTATGTCACTTTAGAATGATTTTGTGATATTATGGAAATGAAGTTGTTAAGATGTGAATTATGATTATGGTTGATGAAATTGGAAGATGGAAATATGTTATGGATATGTAGGTTGAATATTAGAAGTTTTGGATGAATTATGACTTTGGTGGAAAGTTTGTATATTTTGTATATCTTGTGAATATTTTGTGGAAATGATATGAAATGCTTCCAAATTATATTGTGATAATCTAGATTAATAATGAATATGAAAACATTGAGATTGGTTTGGAAATGGGAAGTCGGGATGAAAGTTCTTGCATTATGTCGGAAAGAAGACTAGTTGTGTTATATTGTGTCCTATATTGATTGTTGTCGTTGTTGGTGTTGTTGTTGGGTTGTTGCTGATTGTTTTGGCCGAGTTAAATTCTCGGGGATGCTATATGTATAGGGGAGATGCTGCCCAAATTTCTGTAGGCAATTATGAATAAAGATTGAATACTTAAAGATTGGAAATTGAGAATTGGTAAATGTGACCAATTGCAGATTTTGGGCGAAACGGGAATTGAATTTGGAAAGGCGTAAAGAGCATATAAGGTATGTAAAGCTATCCCGATTCTTCTTTTGGCATGTCCTAGGTGTACTAGGATCGGATTTGAGCCCCGGAATATATTCTGTCCATCGGAATCCGCGTTTGAAATTGTCACTTTTTCATTCAATAGAATTGAACCCTTTAGGTATGCTTTGTTGGAAGAATTAGGCAAACTTTCACAAATTGTTTAGAAAGTTATGAAATTTCCCTAGTACCTCTATAGGTGACCCCACAAGCTTAAAATACGTAATTTGAGCCCACCGCTTCGTTTGTCCCGAGGTGGGCCCACTATTTCCGATTTTACCCCTTTTGTATTTATGACTTGTCTTCGAGCTGCTTTAAAGGAAATGTCTTAACTACTCCTCTAACTATTATCTAAAGAATTGTTTTAAATACTCCATTAAGTCTTATAAACTGTTTTGGATCTTGGAAACGATCTCAGAAAGATTATGCCTCCGTAACCCATTATGACATCCGAAGTTTACTTACTATGATTCCGTCCGATTTCATTGTTTTGACTTGTCACTCGATATGCCTCATTGAGTCTCTGGAAGTATACATGGTATTTTATTGCATTTAGTTTCTCACTACTCCATTCGTGGATGCCTCAATGTTTCCCACACTGAGCCCGAGCCAGGATATGTTCTCAAGCGTCTTCCACTGCATTGTTCGCCGTGCCTCGATGTGAGGGGGCAGGTATATATGTACATGGGTTGTGGAGTATGCTGTGCCATGTACACTATTCTGACATGATATGATATGATCTGATATGGCCATTTGATATGTTATGCTATGTTACGGGGTTATTCCCCTTTTCTGATCCTTATGTGTTGTGGCACCAGCGTCGGGGGGTGGCCACGTTCTGTCTGCCGAGTCCCTTGGCAGGGGCCGGATATGATATGGCATATATTTCTGTACACACTCTTCATGTTTTGAAAATATGCATTTGATACTCTGGATATCACACTCACTTTTCTGTACGTTCTGTTTCGCTTATGATTTTGTCCCGTAGTGGGACCAGGTATGACATACGTTTTCTGCAAATACTATTTATGCTTTATGATTAGCATCTTTGCTAATCTGGATATTCCGTTCATTTTCTGTATCTTCTGCTTCGATTATGACTTTGTTTACTACGTTCCATGCTTTACATACTCAGTACATATTTCGTACTGACCCCCTTTCTTCGGGGGCTGCGTTTTCATGCCGCGCAGGTACAGACTACAGATTTGCTGATCCGCATGTTTAGGAATATATTCTGCCATCTTGGAGTGCTCTATTGTTCGGAGCCTATGTTTGGTACAGTCCTTGCTATGGTACATTTGTATGTTATTCAGGGGTATGACGGGGACCTGTCCCGTCTTATGATTCTGATGTGTTCTGTAGAGGTCTGTAGACATACATGTAGGTTCTGCATATGATTTGGGTTGGTATGATCTGTGACAGCCTGATCGGCTTCCTTGTGCTTTATCCGTTAATCTGTGATAATTAATAACGCCAATTGACTTTTACATTTAAATATTCTGCTTATATGCTGGTTTGGGTTATTGGGTACGTTCAGGTGTCCAGCACGGACACTAGTCGCGGCCTACGGGGTTGGGTCGTGACACTCTCCCAGAAGAAAAAGTCACCTTTGGGATTTCTGCAGATGGAGTTCTCAGGTATCGAGGCAGACTATGTATTCCTGATGTTGCGGGGTTATGTCACCAGATTTTGGAAGAGGCCCATTGTTCCCGTTATTCTGTTCATTCGGGAGCGACAAAAATGTATCATGATATTAAGTCAATTTATTGGTGGGATGGAATGAAGAAAGACATAGCAGCGTTTGTAGCTCAATGTCCAAATTGTCAGTAAGTAATGATCGAGCATCAGAAGCCTAGGGGATTGTTGTAAGCCATAGAAATTCCGACTTGGAAATGGAAAGTAAGTAATATGAATTTCATTATAGGCTTGCCCCGTTCTCAGCGTAAGTATGATTCCATATAGGTAATTGTGGATAGACTCACAAAGTCAGCTCATTTCCTGCCTGTTAGAACTAGATACTCAGCTGAAGATTATGCGAAGCTTTATATCAAATAGATAGTACGATTCCATGGTGTTCTAGTATCCATTATTTCGGATAGAGGAGCACAGTTTACAGCTAATTTCTAGAAGTCTTTCAAAGAAGGTTTGGGGACTCAGGTGAGTCTTAGCATGGCATTTCATCCACAGTCTGATGGACAAGCTAAGCGTAGCCATTCAGACTCTCGAGGATATGCTACGGGCATGTGTGTTAGATTTTGGAGGTAGTTAGGATGATCACTTACCGCTTATTGAGTTCGCCTATAACTATAGTGTTACACCTCGGAAATTTTTCCGTACTTGTGTGATGAGAAGAACAATGAAGGGCTTACGTGTATGACGTTTTATTAAGTCGGGAATGGCTAATTATGAATTTTTTTGGAAATAAGAAGGTGGCGGAAAATTTTTAGCACAGTGGTCGTAAAGGGCACTATACGACCCGTAAAGTGATTTACGGACCGTATAGTGCAATCGTCCTCTAGCCTCCCAAAAATCTCAAGTTTCTGTCAAGTGTTGAAATGGTTAAATACGACCCAGTATACGACCCGTAAACTGGTTTATGGACCGTAAACCCAGGTCGTAAACTGCCATGTTCTTCAGCCAAACTATCTATTTCTTAAATGCTTAAATACGGCCATGGAGGACGGACCGTAAATCAGTATACGGTTCGTAAATGGTGGTTTACGACCACTGTTCATCCCGACAATTTTTCATTAAAGATCAGATTTTGTGATCACTAAAAGGGACTTAAGCCTCATTTCACTTCATTTTTCATCCATACACTTCAAGAGACCTCTAGAACATTCCAAATATTTCCTCCATAAGAATTCAAGAGAATCAAAGGGAACATCAAGATCAACACCACTAAATTCATGAAAACAAGTGTAAGAACACATCAAAGGATCATCTAAGTCAAGAAATCCTTAAAAGGATGGATCTAGGGTTTTGGCTAAGTTAAGTATTTCAACTCAAGGCCTGTTCAATCATCATTTAAGGTATGTTTCATGACTATACCACGTGATTCAAGGTATTGGAAGGATTAGATACTTAAAATGTAGAAGAACATAGGAATGGGTCATTATTGAGTGAATAATGACATAAATGAATGATAGTGGAATTGAATCATAAATGTTGAAGTGTTGAGAGTACAAATACGATATAAATGATGTTTATAATGTGAAACAAGTAGTAAATGCACGAAAGCACTAAGGTGAGCTATAGGGAGAAATATGGGAAAATTGGAGGAAAATGGTGGATTTTACTAATGGTACATAAATGATGTTTTTGATTGCGATATTGCGAATAGCATTGTGAATGTTGGGGGTAGATATAGAACATGGGAAAAGTAGTATAAACGAAGGAAGTACTGCCCAAACTTTCCTAGAACTAGCGATCCGTTCTTGTAGCTAATTAACTAATGTAATACGAATTCTCTCATGACGGTGGCGACATGGTACCGAGGGAGAATAAGTGGACGACAACTTAGCTAAACGGAAAGGTATGTGAGGCTAGTCCTTTCTTTCTAATGGCATGAATCTTATAGTCCGAATTACCATCTTTCCATGAGCTCCGACATTCCAAAAGTTAAATGCCTATATGAGCTAAGTTATACGATATGATGATGCTAGGATGATGATGATGTTAGTCCTTGCCTACACTCACCTTATGTACTAGTCCTTTCAAGGTGAGGCAGAATGTCTGTAATTGCTTCATAAAGCAATCGGGGGGTCACGACCTTACGTCACCCCGATAGAGTAAAGTTGTTCTCAAACCTTACGCATGTGCTATGATAAGATAAGTATTTTACAATGAGTACATTATGATGATTATTTTATGATAAGCATGGCATGAGCATTGCATACCGGGCCTAGTTGGCCGGGCAGACACCGCTTCGGCCGGCGGCGATACGGATACACCACGACCTTCGGGCGTGGGCAGACACCACTACTGGGCGGCATGAGATGGTACCCCGGACGCGGGAGGCCTGGACGCGGGCTTATATTATTGATTATCACACCGTTCCGACATGGGCGGGCAGCTTGCATATGATGCATACATGTTACGATGATAAGTATGATTAAGACAGCATGCATTATTCCATTTATGATTATCGGTCAGATCCATGTGCTTTATATTGATGCTGTCATTATATTATTGATGCATTTCCTCATTGTTCATGCCTCTCATACTCAGTACAATATTCGTACTGATGTCCCTTCTTTGGACGTTGTGTTCATGCCCACAGGTAGACAGGGAGGCGGGCTTGATCCAGATACTTAGGAGCTGTCAGCGGTGGAGAGCACTCCATTGTTCGGAGGTGCTTATGATTTTTCTTTGGTATATATGCATATATATATTTTCGGCACGACGGAGTCTTGTTCCGTCTATGTATTCATTATGACAGTAGAGGCTCGTAGATACGTAGTGTGGGTCAGGTGGTCTCAAAAGATGCTATTATCATGTATATATTATTTTGATGGCCTAGAGGCATATGTATATAAAGTACTTATGTTTTGATACAAATTATGTTTCCTATACTTTCATGTGTAAAACTGGCAAAAGATCATTAAATGTGTAAAATGAGTAGTAGAGTGAGCGGTGCTCGGTATCTAGCTCCGGGTACCCGTCGCGACCCCTAGTTGGGTCGTGACAGAAGTTGTATCAGAGCAATGCGTCCTAGGAAGTGTCTACGAGCCATGTCTAGTAGGGTCTTATTTATGGTGTGTTGCGCGCCACATCAATAAACAAGAGGCTACCGGGCATTTAAGAAAATGACCATCTTTCTTTTCACTAGATCGTGCGATAGAGCCATGCATAGGATTTTATCCTTCCCTAAAAGTGCGTTGTGATTTCAGAATGCCGCCGAAAGGAAAAGCTACAGCTGCCCAGAAAGGCAAAGCTACGATGAAGAAGCGGGCAGAAAGGGAGCCTCCGGCGAATGTAGAGGAAAGTGAATCACAGAATGAGGCCTCGCCTAATGTAGGAGAGCAGGGAGGAGCCTCAGTCCCAATTCCTCTGCCAGTTGCTTCGGGTCAACAAGTGACTGAGGCCATACACCTACTGACACAATTGGTTGCCGCCCAGGCACAGCGGCCGAATGCGGGCCCGAGTGACCGTTCCGCCAGTACGAGAGCCCGTGATTTCTTGACTTTAAATCCTCCGGAATTTTTCAGGTCGAAGCCGGATGATGACCCCCAAGGCTTTGTTGATGAGATGTTGAGGACGCTGAAACTTATGCATTTTTCTGAGACCGAATCGGTAGAGTTTGCCTCTTATAGACTCCGCGATGTGGCGGTGCTATGGTACAAAAATTGGATGATATCAAAAGGAGAGAATGCACCACCTCCCGTTTGGCAAGAATTTGTGGATGCCTTTATTCGTAATTACTTGCCGCCTGAGGTCCGCCGAGCTAGAGCGGACAGGTTCTTGAATTTAAAGCAAGGAAGCATGAGTGCTCGAGAGTATAGTATGCAGTTCAATTCGCTGGCAAGATATGCTCCAACTATGGTGGCCGACATGGGAGATAGAGTCTACAGATTTGTGAGTGGTTTAGGACCCCACTTGTTTAGAGATTGTTTGACGGCCTCTTTACAAGATGGGATGGATATTTCCCGGATACAGGCTCACGCTCAAAATCTTGAGGAACGACAACAACAGCAAAGGAGTGAGCGTGGCGGTGATAGGAAACAAGGTAAGAGGGCTAGATCGATGGGAGCAAGTAGCGAGTATAGAGGGGGACCGAGGCAGACGCACGCTAGGCACTCAGGTCAGTCAGCGACCAGTGCGCCACCCAAGTTCTCAGACAGGAAGTCCGATCGTTCTTTTCAGTCGGGACAAGGCCAGGGTTCGAGGGCCTCTGATTTTCAGTTCAAAGGAGATTTTAGCCAGATGAGACCCCCAGTACCGCAGTGTAGCCAGTGTGGTAAATTACATTTCAAACAGTGTCGTCACGGTACCGATGCTTGTTATGCCTGCGGGCAAGTTGGTCACATGATGAGGGATTGCCCTTCGGTAAGAGATAGAGCAGGGACTCAGCCCACAGGTTCAGCAGCGGGTTCTTCTTCAGTGCGTCCAACAGCACAGACTTCTCAGACTACAGCAGGTAGAGGCAGAGGCAGAGGGGGAGCATCTACTTCAGGAGCTGTTCAGCCCCGCGTATATGCTTTGGCAGGGCGACAGGATCTTGAATCCTCCCCCGATGTTGTCACAGGTACCTTGACTATATTTTCCCGTGAGGTATATGCTTTGATTGATCCGGGTTCTACTTTCTCTTATGTTACCCCGTATGTTGCTAACTGTATCGGGGTGGAACCCGAGCCGATTAAACCTTTCGAGGTGTTCACCCCGGTTGGTGATCCCGTAATAGCGAGGCAAGTGTATAAGAATTGTGTAGTCGTTATATGTGCCCGACCAACAAGGGCCGATTTGATTGAACTGAAAATGATAGACTTCGACATAATAATGGGTATGGATTGGTTAGCGTCGTGTTACGCAAATGTTGATTACCGAACGAAAATGGTTCGTTTCCAGTTTCCGGGAGAGCCCGTACTTGAATGGAAGGGTAATACAGCATCCCCTAAGGGTAGGTTTATTTCCTACCTCAAGGCGAGGAAGATGATAGCCAAGGGCTATATTTATCATCTAGTTCGGGTTCATGATACAGAGGCAAAGCCGTCAACTTTCCAATCTGTCCCGGTAGTAAATGAATTTCCAGATGTATTCCCGGATGAACTTCCAGGTCTTTCTCCAGAAAGGGAAATCGACTTTGCTATCGATGTATTACCAGACGCCGAGCCTAGGGGGTGATGATATGGACAGACGTGACAGTCTGAGGGTTCGTGATTTCTTGACTTGTGGTCCTCCAGAGTTTTACGGGTCCAAGCCCGAGGAGGATCCCCAGGATTTCATTCGACAGATGCAGTGCTCGTTGAGACTGGTCAGGGCTTCTGCGATCGAGTCTGTCGAGTTAGCTTCACACAGATTGCGAGATATTGCGATTAATTGGTACGAGTCTTGGGAGCTGTCCAGAGGCGAGGATGCTCCACCGGCCGTATGGGACGAGTTTGTAGCCGCCTTTCTCAGCCACGTTTTGCCCCCAGAGTTGCGGCGGGCAAGAGTTGATAGATTTTTGCAGTTGCGGCAAAGAGGCAGGAGTGTCCGAGAGTACAGCTTGGAGTTGGATTCTCTGGCTAGATATGCACCTGCCATAGTAGCTGAGATGCCCGATCGGATGCACCGGTATGTGATAGGATTGGATCGCTATTTGATTGACAGCTGTATGGCGATGGCATCGCAGACTGGTATGGATATTGCCCGGTTACAGGCTTATGCGCAAGGGATGGAGGACCGATATAGAGAGGACCAGTCGAGCAGAGATCGTGATAGGAGACCGCCTAAGCGGGCTAGGTCAGCTGGGTATTCTGGAGAGTCTCGAGGCTGGCAGCCTCAGCAGCAGCGGTCCAGTAGATATCCTCCTCCATCAGGCCAGAGTACACAGTCTACAGGTAGATGGCTTGGCGGTGCGGGGCAGTCTGGAGCAGGCCAGAGTTCCAGAGCCTCAGGTTCTCAGACGAGCAGAGGTCCCAGTCAGTCCAGGCCACCCATGCCCCGGTGTTCTTATTGTGGGAGGTCGCACCCAGGAGAGTGTTATAGAGCTACTGGTGCCTGTTTTTCTTGTGGCCGCCAGGGCCATATTATGAGAGACTGTCCGTTGGCGGGTGGTTCTGGTGGTACAGCTCAGCCGACAGGATCAGCTGCTGGTTCGTCTTCCACTCCTTCAGTTATGCGCCCTGCGGGGCGAGGTATGCCAGCATCAGTGGGCCACGGTAGAGGCCGTGGCGGGGTTTCTGATTCTAGCGGTCCTTCGAACCGCATTTATGCATTGGCTAGCCGACAGGATCAGGAGGCGTCGCTAAATGTGGTCACACGTACATTATTGGTCTTCTCTCGAGCCATATATGCATTGATTGATCCAGGGTCTACTTTATCATATATTTCTTCCGTCGTTGCTAGTAAAATTGGGATAACACCTGAACCTATAGAACCGTTCGAGGTATCTACGCCGGTTGGGGATTTTATTATAGCGAGGCAGGTATATAAAGACTGTTCTGTGATTATATGTTGCCGTTGTACTAAGGCCGATTTGGTAGAATTAGATATGATGGAATTCGACGTTATTATGGGTATGGACTGGTTAGCCTCCTGTTATGCTAATGTTGATTGCCAGAATAAGCTAGTTCGCTTCCGGTTTCCAGGGGAACCAGTTATAGAATGGGCAGGAAATACAGCATCGCCGAGAGGTAAGTTTATTTCATACCTCAAGGCTTAAGAAGATGATTCAGAAAGGGTATATCTATCATTTGGTTCGAGTGCATGATACTAAAGCAGAAGCACCTACACTCCAGTCAGTTCCGGTTGTTAATGAATTTCCAGATGTGTTTCCGGACGAGCTTCCAGGTCTTCCCCCTGAGCGGGAGATAGATTTCACGATAGATGTGCTGCCAGACACTCAGCCTATATCTATTCCTCCTTACAGAATGGCACCTGCAGAATTGAAAGAATTGAAAGAGCAGCTAAAAGATCTATTAGAAAAAGGCTTCATCAGACCCAATACGTCTCCCTGGGGAGCGCCGGTATTATTTGTGAGAAAGAAAGACGGGTCGTGGCGGATGTGTATTAATTATAGATAGCTGAATAAGGTGACTATCAAGAATAAATATCCCCTTCCCAGGATTGATGATTTATTTGATTAGTTGCAGGGTGCCAAATATTTTTCGAAGATAGATTTGCGTTCGGGTTATCATCAGGTGCGGGTACGAGAGGCAGACATTCCAAAGACTGCTTTCAGGACCCGGTACGGGCATTATGAGTTCCGAGTGATGTCTTTTGGGCTAACTAATGCTCTAGCAGTATTTATGGATTTGATGAATCGGGTATTCAGGCCGTTTCTGGATATGTTCGTGATTGTGTTTATCGATGATATTCTGGTTTATTCCCGATCAGCAGAAGAGCATTCAGATCACCTAAGAACAGTACTTGGCACACTCCGGCAACAGAAATTATATGCTAAATTTTCCAAATGTGAATTCTGTTTAACTTCAGTGGCATTCTTGGGGCATATCGTTGGAGCAGATGGTATTCGGGTCGACACACAGAAGATCCAGGCTGTACAGAATTGGCCTAGGCCTACGACACCGACTGAGGTATGCAGTTTCCTAGGATTGGATGGATATTACAGGAGATTTGTGGAGAATTTTGCTTCTATTGCGGCACCATTAACAAAGTTAACTCAGAAGGCAGCAAAATTTCAGTGGACCGATGCTTGTGAACGCAGCTTCCAGTTGCTGAAGGAAAAATTAATTACAGCTCCTGTTCTAGCCCTTCTAGAGGGGCCAGACGGGTATGTCATTTATTGTGATGCTTCTGGTATTGGGATAGGTTGTGTATTAATGCAGCACGGTCGAGTTATAGCCTATGCTTCCCGGCAACTCAGACCGCTTGAGAGAAATTATCCCACCCATGATCTGCAATTAGCCGCGGTGATTCATGCTTTGAAGATATGGCGGCATTATTTATATGGGGTCCATGTCGATATCTATACGGACCACAAAAGCCTTCAGTATATTTTTAAGCAAAAGGAGTTGAATTTGCGGCAAAGAAGATGGCTCGAATTATTGAAAGATTATGACGTCGATATTTTGTATCATCCTGGAAAAGCTAATGTTGTGGCAGATGCACTTAGCCGCAAATCTATGGGTAGTTTGACCGACGTGCAGCCAGCGAAGAAGGAATTAGTTCGTGAAATTCATCAGTTAGCCAGCCTTGGAGTCCGTTTGGCCGATTCTGGAGATATTGGGGTTTCTGTCCGAGAGGTTGCCGAATCATCGATAACAGAAGAGGTAAAACGACGTCAGTTCGAGGATCCTATCTTGGTGCGGTACAGAGATGTGGCCCTTAATAAGGAAAAGACTCAGTTTGAAATATCACCTGACGGAGTATTACTATATGGAGGCAGGTTATGTGTGCCTGATGTTGCAGGGCTGCGACGGCAGATTATGGGAGAGGCACATTATGCTCGGTATTCTGTTCATCCTGGATCCACTAAAATGTACCATGATCTCAAATGCTTATATTGGTGGGATGGTATGAAAAGAGATATTGCAGAGTTCGTTGCTCAGTGCCCGAATTGCCAGCAAGTTAAGATCGAGCATCAAAAGCCCGGCGGATTGTTACACGAAATGGAAATCCCAGCTTGGAAATGGGAAATAATTAATATGGATTTCATTACAGGGTTACCGCGCACTCCACGCAGGTATGATTCTATTTGGGTTATTGTTGATAGACTGACGAAATCAGCCCATTTTCTTCCGGTCAGGACTACTTATTCGGCTGAGGATTATGCCAGATTGTATATTAAAGAGATAGTAAGGCTTCACGGAGTTCCTATATCTATTATCACCGACAGAGGTGCTCAGTTTACAACAAATTTCTGGAGGTCATTTCAAGAGGGATTAGGGACTCAGGTGAGTCTTAGCACAGCATTCCATCCTCAGTCTGACGGACAGGCCGAGCGTACTATTCAGACGCTGGAAGATATGCTACGGGCCTGTGTTATTGATTTCAGATGTAGTTGGGATGATCATTTGCCGCTTATTGAATTTGCTTATAATAATAGTTATCATTCCAGCATCCAGATGGCACCGTATGAAGCCTTATATGGTAGAAAGTGCAGATCTCCGATTGGTTGATTCGATGTGGGTGAAACAAAGTTTATCGGGCCAGATGTGATCCAGCAAGCAGTCGATAAGGTAAAACTTATTCGGAACGGTTATTAGCAGCACAGAGTCGACAGAAATCATATACAGATAAACGACGTCGACCGTTAGAGTTCCAGATTGGAGACTGGGTATTCCTGAAAGTGTCTCCTATGAAAGGCGTAATGAGATTCGGTAGAAAAGGAAAGCTCAGTCCGCGATATATTGGGCCTTATCAGATTATTCGAAAGATAGGCGAGGTCGCCTACGAGCTAGACTTACCATCCGATCTGGAGGCAGTACATCCGGTATTTCATGTGTCAATGCTCTGTAAATGTATTGGTGATCCTTCCAGAGTATTCCCCCTAGAAGATATTCAGGTAACAGAGGAATTGTCTTATGAAGAACAACCTGTAGCTATTCTGGATCGTCAGGTGAGGAGACTACGCACCAAATATGTACCCTCTGTTAAGGTCTTGTGGCGAAACAATAATAGAGAAGAAATGACCTGGGAAGCGGAGGAAGAATTCTAGTTTAAGTTGGCATGAAAATTGTTGTTAAGTTGTTATAGGAAATTTTGTGATTTTATTGTAGATTTATGTAATTATGGAAATGGAATTGTTAAGGTGTAAATTGTGGTTGTTGTTGATGAAATGGGAAGATGAAAAATGTGTTGTGAATGTTGTGTCGAAGGTTGGAGATTTAGGATGAATTCTATTCTTGGAGAATATTTTTGGATACTTTGTAAAATTGTATGAAATGGGTTTGAATTGCACTTGAATGATCTTGAATTGGTAGTGGATACGTAAAAATCGATATCGGCTTGAAAATTCGTGATTGAATTGAATGTTGATGAATTATGTTGGAAAGGAAGGTTACTAATGTGGAATGCGTTTAAATTGGTTTTTGATGTTATTGGTTTGGTTGTTGGTATTGTTGGTATGGTTTTTGATGAATTTGGCCGAGTTAAATTCTCGGGGATGTTGAATTTACAAGGGAGATGCTGCCGAAATTTCGGTAGACAAATACTAATTAGAATTAAAAATTCTAAGTACTAGTAGCTAACTTTTGGGTAATTGATAATATTATTGTAGATATTGGAGAGCCCGAGACTTGAGTCGGGATTTGTTTGGCGAGCGATTGAGATTTGTTAGTGAGCGGTCGAGGTATGTAAAGCTTACCGTTCTTCCTTTTTAGCATGACCTTTATGCAATAAACGAATGACATATATCTATGCTCTAAAGTAATATTCTACTCCTAGAGCCACTAGGATGGCCTATGTCTTTGATTTCCATGAATTATTCTATATGACTTGACACATGCCTATTATGTTTGGAGCACTAGCCGATACGTCTCCGGATGTGGTTTGAAAAATATTTGATATGGCCTAAGTTTGGATATGTATATTTTGGATATGTGCATATGATCCTAAGGCTCCATTTGAAGTACCCTATAATGTTATTTGAAAGTTCCTCAATATGAGAGATACTAAATTTTCAGAAAATGACTTATGATGTGTTTTTCGAAAGTTGTGTAATTTGAAAGTTCGTAACTTTTGTATACTAATTCCGATGGACTCGATGCTTACTTTGAGCCTTCTAATAGCAGTATGTATATGTATTTATTCGTCGAGTCTTGGAATTCATTTAAATATGTATATGCATATGGTTTTGGTACTACTCCGCTTGTGCCTACTATATGATATCGTTCGCCGGATCCCGGGCCGGTTTTGTGATCGTGCGCACTATGTGATATTCGGCAGTATGATGTGTTACGGTCCCCGAAACCTCGCCGTAGGGCCGGGTACCGCTTATATACAGCGTTATGATGTGACATGGCATATGATGTGTTCTGATGATGCGATATGTTCTGATGATATGATATGTTCGGAGATTGTACGGAGATTTGAAACTTTCTGAAGTATGATATGTTGTGGCGCCAGCGTCGGAGTGGCGACCACGTTCCTGAGCCCCATGCATGATTTGTATTTGCATGATATACATATATATTTTCAGCACAGGTTTTGATATACCGATTCTGTATCCATATTCTGTACTCCACACTTCAGTTATGATTCGGATTTCTGTATTTCATGCTTTGCATACTCAGTACATATTCCGTACTGACAAACTTTCTTCGGGGGCTGCGTTTCATGCCCGCAGGTACGGACGCTCGTTTTGGTGATCCTCCGGTATAGGATACATATTCTGCTACTTGGAGTACTCCTTTTGATCCGGAGCTCATATTTTTGGTACATATCTTCTGTTATGCATATTCTGTATATATATATATATATATATATATATATATATATATATATATGACTATTTGGGTACGGCGGGGCCCTGTCCCGTCATATGTCTCTGTTATGGTTTGTAGAGGCCTGTAGTCATATTTGTGGGTCATGGGTCATGTTTGTTCGTTTGTGATTATGATCTGCGTCTTAATGCGGTCCCGTTTGCCATTATGGCCAAAACGGCCCATTTGTTTGTATATGTGTGTATATCTGGGCGATGTCTATTCCGCCAGCCTACAGGATTTGATATGATGTTCTGTACGGGCGACCGCTTAAGACGATATTTGTTTCCAGTATCTGCTTAAATGATGTATGTTACGTTTGAATAAACCTTTGATATGTTGATCTGGTACATAAGTCTGTTTGGGTGTCCAAATAGGGCACCAGTCGCGGCCCACGGGGCTGGGTCGTGACAAAATGGTTAAATACGACCCGTAAACTGGTACGGACCGTAAACCCAGGTCGTAAACTGCCATGTTCTTCAGCCAAACTTTCTGTTTCTTAAATGCTTAAATACGGCCATGGAGGACGTACCGTAAATCAGTATACGGTTCGTAAATGGTGGTTTACGAACACTGTTCATCCCGACAATTTTTCATTAAAGATCAGATTTTGTGATCACTAAAAGGGACTTAAGCCTCATTTCACTTCATTTTTCATCCATACACCTCAAGAGACCTCTAGAACATTCCAAATATTTCCTCCATAAGAATTCAAGAGAATCAAAGGGAACATCAAGATCAACACCACTAAATTCATGAAAACAAGTGTAGGAACACATCAAAGGATTATCTAAGTTAAGAAATCCTTAAAAGGGTGGAACTAGGGTTTTGGCTAAGTGAAGTATTTCAACTCAAGGCCTATTCAATCATCAGTTAAGGTATGTTTCATGACTATACCACGTGATTCAAGGTATTGGAAGGCTTAGATACTTAAAATGTAGAAGAACATAGGAACAGGCCATTATTGAGTGAATAATGACATAAATGAATGATAGTGGAATTGAATCATTAATGTTGAAGTGTTGAGAGTACAATTACGATATAAATGATGTTTATAACGTGAAACAAGTAGTAAATGCACGAAAGCACTAAGGTTAGCTATAGGGAGAAATATGGGAAAATTGGAGGAAAATGGTGGATTTTGCTAATGGTGCATAAATGATGATTTTGATTGTGATGTTGCGAATAGCATTGTGAATGTTGGGGGTAGATATAGAACATGGGAAAAGTAGTATAAACGAAGGAAGTACTACCCAAATTTTCCTAGAACTAGCGATCCGTTCTTGTAGTTAATTAACTAATGTAATACGAATTCTCTCATGAAGGTGGCGACGTAGTACCGTAGGAGAATAAGAGGACGACAACTTAGCTAAACGGCAAGGTATGTGAGGCTAGTCCTTTCTTTCTAATGGCATGAATCTTATAGTCCGAATTACCATCTTTCCATGAGCTCCGACATTCCAAAAAGTTAAATGCCTATGTGAGCTAAGTTATACGATATGATGATGCTAGGATGATGATGATGTTAGTCCTTGCCTACACTCACCTTATGTACTAGTCCTTTCAAGGTGAGGCAGAATGTCCGTAATTGCTCCATAAAGCAATCGGGGGGTCACGACCTTACGTCACCCCGATAGAGTAAAGTTGTTCTCAAACCTTACGCATGTGCTATGATAAGATAAGTATTTTACAATGAGTACATTATGATGATTATTTTATGATAAACATGGCATGAGCATTGCATACCGGGCATAGTTGGCCGGGCAGACACCGCTTCGACCGGCGGCGATACGGATACACCACGACCTTCGGGCGTGGGCAGACACCACTAGTGGGCGGCATGATGTTATATCCTGCATTTTCGAACGTCGAATTATTTGTAAGCTGAGGTGGGGCCCACACGTCAAGATTTTTTTTTGGGACATGTGACAAATTATATGACTCACATATGTGAAGTTAAACACAACTCAAGAAGGACCCTTGGGCCAAATCAAAGTGGAAGCCCTCCAAAAGGACAATTTAAGGAAGCATTTTCGGATGATCTGACTTCTAGAGGCACAAACGGTATTATAAGTTTGGAATTTGGGACATCGCCCAGAAATAAAAGTTGTAGATAATTGAATTATCTTTCCATCCATAGGTCGTGGGCCCTCATATGATATCGGGATCAAAGGTTATGACCGTTTTACTGAACGAACATCCAGTCAGAAATTTTAACCCTGCGCGAACGCGCCCAGAGGGGCGCGAACGCGCAGAAGGAAATCATTTACTCTACGCGATCGCGCCAGAAGGCAGCGCGATCGCGATGAACACTTTTCCAGCTGCTTCTGGCAGCTTCCAAAACAATTATAAAGAGGGGGAGACCCCCTCATTTTCAGTCTAAAACCACGAACACCACCCCAAAAATCCCAGAAAACTCTCCAACTTTCCACCACCAAATTTTAGCCCAAACCAGGTATAATTTCCCAATTTCAGTCCGCATAGCGTATAATTTTCACTGCAGAATCGTATGGCGGTGTGTTGTGGCATAAAAATAAGGTGAAAAAGGGAAGATACAACAATATTAAAAGGAGAAAGGTATGAATCTCTTCCTATTTGTGTTAATACTAGTTTATTTACGAAGAAGACGCGATTAAATAATTGTATACTGAGTTAATTAGTTAGGAAAGTTGGAAAACAGCGTGTGGGCTGTTTTATGGAATATGTTGATATGAAAAAAGGATATTATTGATGTTGGTATTGTTGTTGTGTTGTTGACTGCTGAATTAAAAATTCGGGCTAGGCATATAAGCAAGGGAGATGCTGCCCAAATTTCTGTAGACAAATAGTGAATTAAAGAATGCTAAAAGTCTTACTATTGACAATTGGTAAATGTGACCATTTGTAGATTTTGAGCGAAACGGGAATTGAATTTGGACAAGCGTAAGACGCAGCTAAGGTATGTAAAGTCTTTCCCTTCATTCTTAGGCATGTTCTGAACATAATAGGCTCGGCCGCGAGCCTTAAATACGACTCCGTTCCTCAGAATTCGATATGGAAATCTGCTCCAATTCCTTCAGTAAGATTGGAACCATGTCCTTATAAAATATCTTTAAAGGGTGCTTTTGTACGAAACCTTCCTAAACGGAGTCGGAATACTTCCGAATGATTATGGATGACCTCATAAGGTCTTTTATCAGTAATTTATGTATCTTGCCTCGAGTTGGTCTGAGGTGGGCCCACGGAGCCCCGATACCCCGTGAATGATCTAAATTGCCTCATTTCCGTCCGTTTTTCACAGGCAACATCTGAACTATCATTTTGAACATAATATGACTGTTTTTATATAAATCTCACAATATGATTTTGATATCTGAAAATCTAGTTCGGGTTATGATCGGTCGTGCCTCCCCAAGTGACGTGTAGGCGCGTAGTTTGAAAACTATCTGAATACTTTGATTCGATCTGCCAGTTGGCCTATTTCTGTTCCGTTGAATCTGTACGACGATCTGTACGTATGTGGTTTTTCATTAATCAGTTCGTGCATGTGCTATGATTCCTTTCACCGGATCCCGGACCGGTACTTATATCGTGCGGTGGGCCGCCGAGCCCCATATGTGAATTCCAAAGTATGATGTGTCCGGTTTCGGGGTACTGTGGTATATGTCCGTCCCCGATTACCGAGGATATATTATGAAGTATGATGTGTCCGGGCTCGGGGTGCTGTGTTATCTGTCCGCCCCCGGGTACCGTGGTTATGTTATGATGTATGACGGAGATCGGAGAAGAATTTCTGATATATGTTGTGTTGTGGTGCCAATGGCAGGAGTGGCGACCACGTTCCTGTACCCTATATACGATTCTGTCTGTTCGTCCAGATTATTTGTCCGACTGGTTATGATTCTGTCTGTCCGTCCGGATTATCTGTCCGACTGGTTATGATTCTGTCTGTCCGTCCGGATTATCTGTCCGACTGGTTATGATTCTGTCTGTCCGTCCGGATTATCTGTCCGACTGGTTATGATTCTGTCTGTCCGTCCGGATTATCTGTCTGACTGGTTATGATTCTGTCTGTCCGTCCGGATTATCTGTCCGACTGGTTATGATTCTGTCTGTCCGTCCGGATTATCTGTCCGACTGGTTATGATTCTGTCTGTCCGTCCGGATTATCTGTCCGACTGGTTATGATTCTGTATGTCCGTATGGATTCCGATTTTGTATGTCCGTAGGGATTCTGATTTTGTCTGTCTGGACCATGATTCTGTCCGTCTGGCGGGACTATGACTCTGTCTGTCCGGCTTATGAGCCTGTTTATTATATTTCTGCGCTTCCGGTCCAGATCATGATTATGTTTGATATATTTCTGCTTTACATACTCGGTACATTTTTGTACTGACCCCCGGTTCTTCGGGGGCTGCGCTACATGCCCGCAGGCACAGACGCACCAGGTGATACGCCGCCAGCGTAGTGTTCTTATTCAGCTGTTTTGAAGAGCTCCTTTGATCCGGAGCATACACTTTTGGTATATATCTTCTGTTTTCCGTATGTTCTGTATGTATGGAAATTCTGGGTACGGCGGGGCCCTGTCCCGTCATATGATTCTGTATGTCTGTAGAGGCCTGTAGATAGATGTGTGGGTTACGGGTTTCGTCTGTATGTTAGCCTTATCGGCTTATCTGTAAATGTCTGCATGTTCAGGTATATATATATGTTTGCGCGCGTGTCGTATCTGTATCGGCCTACTTCTGTAATATCCGTTTGAAAAAAAAAAAATCTGTACGATACGAAATTCGGTTAGATAGGTATGTACGGGTACCCAGCTAGGGTACCAGTCGCGGCCCACGGGGTTGGGTCGTGACAGAAGTGGTATCAGAGCAGTTAGTCCTCGGAATGTCTACAGGCCGTGTCTAGTAGAGTCTTGTTTATCGATGTGTTGTGCACCACATCTATAAACAGGAAGCTACAGGGCATCTAGGATGTTACCCTTCTTTGGATTCTTAGATCGTGCGATAAAGCTGTATGATTAGGATGATCCTCTCCTAACGATCTGTTATGTTTTCAGCGATGCCTCCGAAGAAGGCAACAGCTGCCCAGAAGGGCAAGGCGGGGGTTGAGGCAGGGGAGACCAGCCGGGCCCAGAGAGTTATCAGGGCCAGTGTGCAGCCTGCACTTGAGGATGTGCCCCCATCATCTGGATCTGTTACACCCCCCTTGCTAGAGGATATCGGAGCAGCAGAAGCTGCTGATCAGGAGACGGCTCCACCGCGAGTTCCCGAGGTTCCAGTGCCCAAGCCTCCAGCTCCACAGGCAGGGGCGGAGGGCAGGGCTATGCGAGATGCGGTCCAGTTGTTGACCACGCTGATGGCAGAGCAGGTTCGTAGACATGAATTTGGGGGTGGTCGTGCGGACAGATATGAAAGCTCCAGGGCTCGTGAGTTCTTGACATGTAATCCTCCAGAATTCTCCGGGACAAAACCTGAGGAGGACCCCCAGGAGTTTATTAGAAAGATGGAGAGCACGATACGGTTGATTAAGGCTTCGCCGACTGAGTCCGTTGAGTTGGCTTCGTATCGGTTATACGAGGTAGCGGCGAACTGGTATGAGTCTTGGCAGCTCTCCAGGGGCGACGGAGCTCCCCCAGCAGTATGGGCCGAGTTTACTAAGGCCTTCCTTGAGCATTTTCTACCTCCAGAGCTACGGAGAGCCAGGGTTGATCGATTCTTGCATCTGAAACAGAACGGTAGGAGTGTTCGAGAGTATAGCCTGGAGTTCGACTCATTGGCTAGGTATGCACCCGCTATAGTAGCAGAGATGGCCGACAGGGTGCACCGGTATGTGATGGGGCTAGACCCCTATTTGATTGATGGTTGCCTAGCGATGGCTTCCCAGCCAGGAATGCATGTTGCCCGGGTACAGGCATATGCCCAGGGCATGGAGGACCGGCATAGGGAGCGTCGTCCTGATAGGGGTCCCGATAGGGGCCGGCCTAAGAAAGCCAGATCGGCCGGATATTCAGGGGGATTCCCGGGTGAGTTTTCTCAGTGGCAGGGTAGCAGGTATCCGTCCCAGCCAGCATACAGTACGCCCCCACAGTTTTCGGGACAGAACTCCATGGCTTCGAGTTCGCGGGTAGATGGGAGTTTCAGTCAGATGGGGCCATCCATACCTCGATGTCCTCATCGCAGGAGGCGCCACCCCGGCGAGTGTTATCGTGCCACTGGTGCCTGCTATTCTTGTGGCCAACAAGGCCATACGATGAGAGAGTGTCCATATAGGGGTGGTCCAGGTGGTTCAACCCAGCTTACCGGGTCAGTTGCTGGCTTATCTTCCCCTTTGGCAGCCATACGCCCCACGGGGCGAGGAGTACCAGCACCAGCACCAGCACCAGCACCAGCGAGTCGTGGCAGAGGTCGCGGTGCAGCTTCGGGTTATAGCGGTCCTTCGAACCGCGTATTTGCTTTGATCGGCCGGCAGGACCCAGGAGAGTCTTCCAGTGCACACCCAGGTATGCTACTGATCTCTTTTGAGGGATATGAGTATGAACAAGTCTGTATTTTGTTACGTCATGTGATTTCCTTCTTCTGGGTACTAGTAAGGGTAAGGTAATGTCTAACTCGATAGACACCGAGGATTCGGAAGGGCGAAATGATAACTGTACGGTTTAGCCCGGGGTGGGACCCACTACGAGAATTTTCCGAAAATGTACCAAGATCCCGATTTGCCCTAAATTACGTGACAAAGGTCGTGCGGGGCGGTCGACGAAATTATACTAGCTGTAACGCATCAAAATGCATGAAAATTTCGAGGTTAAGCGTGCTAAGGCTAGAGTAATTCTGGGATGGGTGACCCCCCTGGGAAGGAAACAAAAAAAAAAAAAAAAAAAAAAAAAAAAAAAAAAAAAAAAAAAAAAAAAACCTGTGGTATTATTGTCGGGATTAATAATGAAATATCGATAAGGGAAATTTTCATAAACCACTGGAGCCTTAATAAGAGTGGTCCAATTCTGATCAAAAATCTGTTTGCTATACTTCTACACTTCTGATTCTGAACACGTTTCTGTTTGACATACCTCTGTACGATTGACTCTGATTACGAATCTGTCTGACACGCCTCTGTATGTCTGATTCTGGATACGAATCTGTCTGGTACATCTCTATACGTCTAACTCTGATCGTGGATCTGTCTGATATAATTCTATACGTCTGACTCAGACTACGAATCTGTCCGACATAGTGCAGTACATCTGTCTCTGATTATGGATCTGTCCGATATGCTTTTGTGCTTCTGCCTCTAGTTATGAACCTGTTTGATGTAACGTGAAATTATGATAACGTTGTAAGGAACCGAGAAGTGTGACAAGAGGTGAAAGATGTTGATGGCAATCGTAACGTTGAAAGGAATTTTGAAGGAAAGAAAGGAACCTCCCCGAAGTGTCACGAGACCCCCTAAGGTCAATCGAACATTCGAGGACGAATGTTCAAAAGGGGGGGAGAATGTTATATCCTGCATTTTCGAACGTCGAATTATTTGTAAGCTGAGGTGGGGCCCACACGTCAAGATTTTTCTTTGGGACATGTGACAAATTATATGACTCACATATGTGAAGTTAAACACAACTCAAGAAGGACCCTTGGGCCAAATCAAAGTGGAAGCCCTCCAAAAGGACAATTTAAGGAAGCATTTTCGGATGATCTGACTTCTAGGGGCACAAACGGTATTATAAGTTTGGAATTTGGGAAATCGCCCAGAAATAAAAGTTGTAGATAATTGAATTATCTTTCCATCCATAGGTCGTGGGCCCTCATACGATATCGGGATCAAAGGTTATGACCGTTTTACTGAACGAACATCCAGTCAGAAATTTTAACCCTGCGCGAACGCGCCCAGAGGGGGCGCGAACGCGCAGAAGGAAATCATTTACTCTACGCGATCGCGCCAGAAGGCAGCGCGATCGCGATGAACACTTTTCCAGCTGCTTCTGGCAGCTTCCAAAACAATTATAAAGAGGGGGAGACCCCCTCATTTTCAGTCTAAAACCACGAACACCACCCCAAAAATCCCAGAAAACTCTCCAACTTTCCACCACCAAATTTTAGCCCAAACCAGGTATAATTTCCCAATTTCAGTCCGCATAGCGTATAATTTTCACTGCAGAATCGTATGGCGGTGTGTTGTGGCATAAAAATAAGGTGAAAAAGGGAAGATACAACAATATTAAAAGGAGAAAGGTATGAATCTCTTCCTATTTGTGTTAATACTAGTTTATTTACGAAGAAGACGCGATTAAATAATTGTATACTGAGTTAATTAGTTAGGAAAGTTGGAAAACAGCGTGTGGGCTGTTTTATGGAATATGTTGATATGAAAAAAGGATATTATTGATGTTGGTATTGTTGTTGTGTTGTTGACTGCTGAATTAAAAATTCGAGCTAGGCATATAAGCAAGGGAGATGCTGCCCAAATTTCTGTAGACAAATAGTGAATTAAAGAATGCTAAAAGTCTTACTATTGACAATTGGTAAATGTGACCATTTGTAGATTTTGAGCGAAACGGGAATTGAATTTGGACAAGCGTAAGACGCAGCTAAGGTATGTAAAGTCTTTCCCTTCATTCTTAGGCAAGTTCTGAACATAATAGGCTCGGCCGCGAGCCTTAAATACGAGTCCGTTCCTCAGAATTCGATATGGAAATCTGCTCCAATTCCTTCAGTAAGATTGAAACCATGTCCTTATAAAATATCTTTAAAGGGTGCTTTTGTACGAAACCTTCCTAAACGGAGTCGGAATACTTCCGAATGATTATGGATGACCTCATAAGGTCTTTTATTAGTAATTTATGTATCTTGCCTCGAGTTGGTCCGAGGTGGGCCCACGGAGCCCCGATACCCCATGAATGATCTAAATTGCCTCATTTCCGTCCGTTTTTCACAGGCAACATCTGAACTATCATTTTGAACATAATATGACTGTTTTTTATATAAATCTCACAATATGATTTTGATAACTGAAAATCTAGTTCGGGTTATGATCGGTCGTGCCTCCCCAAGTGACGTGTAGGCGCGTAGTTTGAAAACTATCTGAATACTTTGATTCGATCTGCCAGTTGGCCTATTTCTGTTCCGTTGAATCTGTACGACGATCTGTACGTATGTGGTTTTTCATTAATCAGTTCGTGCATGTGCTATGATTCCTTTCACCGGATCCCGGACCGGTACGTATATCGTGCGGTGGGCCGCCGAGCCCCATATGTGAATTCCGAAGTATGATGTGTCCGGTTTCGGGGGTACTGTGGTATATGTCCGTCCCCGATTACCGAGGATATATTATGAAGTATGATGTGTCCGGGCTCGGGGTGCTGTGTTATCTGTCCGCCCCCGGGTACCGTGGTTATGTTATGATGTATGACGGAGATCGGAGAAGAATTTCTGATATATGTTGTGTTGTGGTGCCAATGGCAGGAGTGGCGACCACGTTCCTGTACCCTATATACGATTCTGTCTGTTCGTCCGGATTATTTGTCCGACTGGTTATGATTCTGTCTGTCCGTCCGGATTATCTGTCCGACTGGTTATGATTCTGTCTGTCCGTCCGGATTATCTGTCCGACTGGTTATGATTCTGTCTGTCCGTCCGGATTATCTGTCCGACTGGTTATGATTCTGTCTGTCCGTCCGGATTATCTGTCCGACTGGTTATGATTCTGTCTGTCCGTCCGGATTATCTGTCCGACTGGTTATGATTCTGTCTGTCCGTCCGGATTATCTGTCCGACTGGTTATGATTCTGTATGTCCGTATGGATTCCGATTTTGTATGTCCGTAGGGATTCTGATTTTGTCTGTCTGGACCATGATTCTGTCCGTCTGGCGGGACTATGACTCTGTCTGTCCGGCTTATGAGCCTGTTTATTATATTTCTGCGCTTCCGGTCCAGATCATGATTATGTTTGATATATTTCTGCTTTACATACTCGGTACATTTTTGTACTGACCCCCGGTTCTTCGGGGGCTGCGCTACATGCCCGCAGGTACTGACGCACCAGGTGATACGCCGCCAGCGTAGGGTTCTTATTCAGCTGTTTTGAAGAGCTCCTTTGATCCGGAGCATACACTTTTGGTATATATCTTCTGTTTTCCGTATGTTCTGTATGTATGGAAATTCTGGGTACGGCGGGGCCCTGTCCCGTCATATGATTCTGTATGTCTGTAGAGGCCTGTAGATAGATGTGTGGGTTACGGGTTTCGTCTGTATGTTAGCCTTATCGGCTTATCTGTAAATGTCTGCATGTTCAGGTATATATATATGTTTGCGCGCGTGTCGTATCTGTATCGGCCTACTTCTGTAATATCCGTTTGAAAAAAAAAATCTGTACGATACGAAATTCGGTTAGATAGGTATGTACGGGTACCCAGCTAGGGTACCAGTCGCGGCCCACGGGGTTGGGTCGTGACAGAAGTGGTATCAGAGCAGTTAGTCCTCGGAATGTCTACAGGCCGTGTCTAGTAGAGTCTTGTTTATCGATGTGTTGTGCACCACATCTATAAACAGGAAGCTACAGGGCATCTAGGATGTTACCCTTCTTTGGATTCTTAGATCGTGCGATAAAGCTGTATGATTAGGATGATCCTCTCCTAACGATCTGTTATGTTTTCAGCGATGCCTCCGAAGAAGGCAACAGCTGCCCAGAAGGGCAAGGCGGGGGTTGAGGCAGGGGAGACCAGCCGGGCCCAGAGAGTTATCGGGGCCAGTGTGCAGCCTGCACTTGAGGATGTGCCCCCATCATCTGGATCTGTTACACCCCCCTTGCCGGAGGATATCGGAGCAGCAGAAGCTGCTGATCAGGAGACGGCTCCACCGCGAGTTCCCGAGGTTCCAGTGCCCAAGCCTCCAGCTCCACAGGCAGGGGCGGAGGGCAGGGCTATGCGAGATGCGGTCCAGTTGTTGACCACGCTGATGGCAGAGCAGGTTCGTAGACATGAATTTGGGGGTGGTCGTGCGGACAGATATGAAAGCTCCAGGGCTCGTGAGTTCTTGACATGTAATCCTCCAGAATTCTCCGGGACAAAACCTGAGGAGGACCCCCAGGAGTTTATTAGAAAGATGGAGAGCACGATACGGTTGATTAAGGCTTCGCCGACTGAGTCCGTTGAGTTGGCTTCGTATCGGTTATACGAGGTAGCGGCGAACTGGTATGAGTCTTGGCAGCTCTCCAGGGGTGACGGAGCTCCCCCAGCAGTATGGGCCGAGTTTACTAAGGCCTTCCTTGAGCATTTTCTACCTCCAGAGCAACGGAGAGCCAGGGTTGATCGATTCTTGCATCTGAAACAGAACGGTAGGAGTGTTCGAGAGTATAGCCTGGAGTTCGACTCATTGGCTAGGTATGCACCCGCTATAGTAGCAGAGATGGCCGACAGGGTGCACCGGTATGTGATGGGACTAGACCCCTATTTGATTGATGGTTGCCTAGCGATGGCTTCCCAGCCAGGAATGCATGTTGTCCGGGTACAGGCATATGCCCAGGGCATGGAGGACCGGCATAGGGAGCGTCGGCCTGATAGAGGTCCCGATAAGGGCCGGCCTAAGAAAGCCAGATCGGCCGGATATTCAGGGGGATTCCCGGGTGAGTTTTCTCAGTGGCAGGGTAGCAGGTATCCGTCCCAGCCAGCATACAGTACGCCTCCACAGTTTTCGGGACAGAACTCCATGGCTTCGAGTTCGCGGGTAGATGGGAGTTTCAGTCAGATGGGGCCATCCATACCTCGATGTCCTCATTGCAGGAGGCGCCACCCCAGCGAGTGTTATCGTGCCACTGGTGCCTGCTATTCTTGTGGCCAACAAGGCCATACGATGAGAGAGTGTCCATATAGGGGTGGTCCAGGTGGTTCAACCCAGCTTACCGGGTCAGTTGCTGGCTTATCTTCCCCTTCGGCAGCCATACGCCCCACGGGGCGAGGAGTACCAGCACCAGCACCAGCACCAGCGAGTCGTGGCAGAGGTCGCGGTGCAGCTTCGGGTTATAGCGGTCCTTCGAACCGCGTATTTGCTTTGATCGGCCGGCAGGACCCAGGAGAGTCTTCCAGTGCACACCCAGGTATGCTACTGATCTCTTTTGAGGGATATGAGTATGAACAAGTCTGTATTTTGTTACGTCATGTGATTTCCTTCTTCTGGGTACTAGTAAGGGTAAGGTAATGTCTAACTCGATAGACACCGAGGATTCGGAAGGGCGAAATGATAACTGTACGGTTTAGCCCGGGGTGGGACCCACTACGAGAATTTTCCGAAAATGTACCAAGATCTCGATTTGCCCTAAATTACGTGACAAAGGTCGTGCGGGGCGGTCGACGAAATTATACTAGCTGTAACGCATCAAAATGCATGAAAATTTCGAGGTTAAGCGTGCGAAGGCTAGAGTAATTCTGGGATGGGTGACCCCCCTGGGAAGGAAACAAAAAAAAAAAAAAAAAAAAAAAAAAAAAAAACCTGTGGTATTATTGTCGGGATTAATAATGAAATATCGATAAGGGAAATTTTCATAAACCACTGGAGCCTTAATAAGAGTGGTCCGGTTATGATCAAAAATCTGTTTGCTATACTTCTACACTTCTGATTCTGAACACGTTTCTGTTTGACATACCTCTGTACGATTGACTCTGATTACGAATCTGTCTGACACGCCTCTGTATGTCTGATTCTGGATACGAATCTGTCTGGTACATCTCTATACGTCTAACTCTGATCGTGGATCTGTCTGATATAATTCTATACGTCTGACTCCGACTACGAATCTGTCCGACATAGTGCAGTAAATCTGTCTCTGATTATGGATCTGTCCGATATGCTTTTGTGCGTCTGCCTCTAGTTATGAACCTGTTTGATGTAACGTGAAATTATGATAACGTTGTAAGGAACCGAGAAGTGTGACAAGAGGTGAAAGATGTTGATGGCAATCGTAACGTTGAAAGGAATTTTGAAGGAAAGAAAGGAACCTCCCCGAAGTGTCACGAGACCCCCTAAGGTCAATCGAACATTCGAGGACGAATGTTCAAAAAGGGGGGAGAATGTTATATCCTGCATTTTCGAACGTCGAATTATTTGTAAGCTGAGGTGGGGCCCACACGTCAAGATTTTTTTTTGGGACATGTGACAAATTATATGACTCACATATGTGAAGTTAAACACAACTCAAGAAGGACCCTTGGGCCAAATCAAAGTGGAAGCCCTCCAAAAGGACAATTTAAGGAAGCATTTTCGGATGATCTGACTTCTAGGGGCACAAACGGTATTATAAGTTTGGAATTTGGGAAAACGCCCAGAAATAAAAGTTGTAGATAATTGAATTATCTTTCCATCCATAGGTCGTGGGCCCTCATACGATATCGGGATCAAAAGTTATGACCGTTTTACTGAACAAACATCCAGTCAGACATTTTAACCCTGCGCGAACGCGCCCAGAGGGGGCGCGAACGCGCAGAAGGAAATCATTTACTCTACGCGATCGCGCCAGAAGGCAGCGCGATCGCGATGAATACTTTTCCAGCTGCTTCTGGCAGCTTCCAAAACAATTATAAAGAGGGGGAGACCCCCTCATTTTCAGTCTAAAACCACGAACACCACCCCAAAAATCCCAGAAAACTCTCCAACTTTCCACCACCAAATTTTAGCCCAAACCAGGTATAATTTCCCAATTTCAGTCCGCATAGAGTATAATTTTCACTGCAGAATCGTATGGCGGTGTGTTGTGGCATAAAAATAAGGTGAAAAAGGGAAGATACAACAATATTAAAAGGAGAAAGGTATGAATCTCTTCCTATTTGTGTTAATACTAGTTTATTTACGAAGAAGACGCGATTAAATAATTGTATACTGAGTTAATTAGTTAGGAAAGTTGGAAAACAGCGTGTGGGCTGTTTTATGGAATATGTTGATATGAAAAAAGGATATTATTGATGTTGGTATTGTTGTTGTGTTGTTGACTGCTGAATTAAAAATTCGGGCTAGGCATATAAGCAAGGGAGATGCTGCCCAAATTTCTGTAGACAAATAGTGAATTAAAGAATGCTAAAAGTCTTACTATTGACAATTGGTAAATGTGACCATTTGTAGATTTTGAGCGAAACGGGAATTGAATTTGGACAAGCGTAAGACGCAGCTAAGGTATGTAAAGTCTTTCCCTTCATTCTTAGGCATGTTCTGAACATAATAGGCTCGGCCGCGAGCCTTAAATACGACTCCGTTCCTCAGAATTCGATATGGAAATCTGCTCCAATTCCTTCAGTAAGATTGGAACCATGTCCTTATAAAATATCTTTAAAGGGTGCTTTTGTACGAAACCTTCCTAAACGGAGTCGGAATACTTCCGAATGATTATGGATGACCTCATAAGGTCTTTTATCAGTAATTTATGTATCTTGCCTCGAGTTGGTCCGAGGTGGGCCCACGGAGCCCCGATACCCCGTGAATGATCTAAATTGCCTCATTTCCGTCCGTTTTTCACAGGCAACATCTGAACTATCATTTTGAACATAATATGACTGTTTTTATATAAATCTCACAATATGATTTTGATATCTGAAAATCTAGTTCGGGTTATGATCGGTCGTGCCTCCCCAAGTGACGTGTAGGCGCGTAGTTTGAAAACTATCTGAATACTTTGATTCGATCTGCCAGTTGGCCTATTTCTGTTCCGTTGAATCTGTACGATGATCTGTACGTATGTGGTTTTTCATTAATCAGTTCGTGCATGTGCTATGATTCCTTTCACCGGATCCCGGACCGGTACGTATATCGTGCGGTGGGCCGCCGAGCCCCATATGTGAATTCCGAAGTATGATGTGTCCGGTTTCGGGGGTACTGTGGTATATGTCCGTCCCCGATTACCGAGGATATATTATGAAGTATGATGTGTCCGGGCTCGGGGTGCTGTGTTATCTGTCCGCCCCCGGGTACCGTGGTTATGTTATGATGTATGACGGAGATCGGAGAAGAATTTCTGATATATGTTGTGTTGTGGTGCCAATGGCAGGAGTGGCGACCACGTTCCTGTACCCTATATACGATTCTGTCTGTTCGTCCGGATTATTTGTCCGACTGGTTATGATTCTGTCTGTCCGTCCGGATTATCTGTCCGACTGGTTATGATTCTGTCTGTCCGTCCGGATTATCTGTCCGACTGGTTATGATTCTGTCTGTCCATCTGGATTATCTGTCCGGCTGGTTATGATTCTGTCTGTCCGTCCGGATTATCTGTCCGACTGGTTATGATTCTATCTGTCTGTCCGGATTATCTGTCCGACTGGTTATGATTCTGTCTGTCCGTCCGGATTATCTGTCCGACTGGTTATGATTCTGTCTGTCCGTCCGGATTATCTGTCCGACTGGTTATGATTCTGTCTGTCCGTCCGGATTATCTGTCCGACTGGTTATGATTCTGTATGTCCGTATGGATTCCGATTTTGTATGTCCGTAGGGATTCTGATTTTGTCTGTCTGGACCATGATTCTGTCCGTCTGGCGGGACTATGACTCTGTCTGTCCGGCTTATGAGCCTGTTTATTATATTTCTGCGCTTCCGGTCCAGATCATGATTATGTTTGATATATTTCTGCTTTACATACTCGGTACATTTTTGTACTGACCCCCGGTTCTTCGGGGGCTGCGCTACATGCCCGCAGGTACTGACGCACCAGGTGATACGCCGCCAGCGTAGGGTTCTTATTCAGCTGTTTTGAAGAGCTCATTTGATCCGGAGCATACACTTTTGGTATATATCTTCTGTTTTCCGTATGTTCTGTATGTATGGAAATTCTGGGTACGGCGGGGCCCTGTCCCGTCATATGATTCTGTATGTCTGTAGAGGCCTGTAGATAGATGTGTGGGTTACGGGTTTCGTCTGTATGTTAGCCTTATCGGCTTATCTGTAAATGTCTGCATGTTCAGGTATATATATATGTTTGCGCGCGTGCCGTATCTGTATCGGCCTACTTTTGTAATATCCGTTTGAAAAAAAAAATCTGTACGATACGAAATTCGGTCAGATAGGTATGTACGGGTACCCAGCTAGGGTACCAGTCGCGGCCCACGGGGTTGGGTCGTGACACATGAGATGGTACCCCGGACGCGGGAGGCCTGGACGCGGGCTTATATTATTGATTATCACACCGTTCCGACATGGGCGGGCAGCTTGCATATGATGCATACATGTTACGATGATAAGTATGAGTAAGACAACATGCATTATTCCATTTATGATTATCGGTCAGATCCATGTGTTTTATATTGATGCTCTCATTATATTATTGATGTCTTTCCTCATTGTTCATGCCTCTCATACTCAATACAATATTCGTACTGACGTCCCTTCTTTGGACGCTGTGTTCATGCCCACAGGTAGACAGGGAGGCGAGCTTGATCCAGATACTTAGGAGCTATCAGCGGTGGAGAGCACTCCATTGTTCGGAGGTGCTTATGATTTCTCTTTGGTATATATGCATATATATATATTTTGGTCACGACGGAGTCTTGTTCCGTCTATGTATTCATTATGACAGTAGAGGCTCGTAGATACGTAGTGTGGGTCAGGTGGTCTCAAAAGATGCTATTATTATGTATATATTATTTTGATGGCCGAGAGGCATATGTATATAAAGTACTTATGTTTTGATACAAATTATGTTTCCTATACTTTCATGCGTAAAACTGGCAAAAGATCATTAAATGAGTAAAATGAGTAGTAGAGTGAGCGGTGTTCGGTATCTAGCTCCGGGTACCCGTCGCGGCCCCTAGTTGGGTCGTGACAAATAGTTATCATTCCAGTATTCATATGGCCCCGTGTGAGGCTTTATATGGGCGGAAGTGTAGATCACCAATTGGATGGTCCGAAGTAGGGGAAACCAATTTAATAAGGCTAGATTTGATCCAGCAAGAAGTGTAGAAGGTCAAGCTTATTCAGGAGCGATTATTTACAGCCCAAAGTGAATAGAAATCTTATGCGGATAATCGTCGACAAGACTTAGAGTTCCAAGTTGATGATTGGGTATTCTTGAAGGTGTCACCTATGAAAGGTGTGATGAGATTTTGTAAGAAGGGTAAGCTTAGTCCTCGGTATATTGGGCCTTACAAGGTTGTACGCAAAGTACGTCAGGTAGCTTATGAGTTAGATCTACCTTCGAACTTGGAATCAGTTCATCCGATTTTCTATGTATCAATGCTTCGTAAGTGCATTGGAGACCCTTCCAGAACTGTACTTGTAGATGATGTTCAGGTCACCGAGCAATTATCCTACGAAGAAGTTCCCAATGCAATCCTAGATAAACAAGTTTGGAGGCTAAGAACTAAAGATGTAGCTTCAGTTAAAGTTCTATGGAGAAATAATAATAGACAAGAAATGACTTGGGAAGCTGAGGAAGATATGAAGTTCAGGTATCCACTTTTGTTTCCATTCCCAGAGAAGGTTCAGACAGAGCCACCATTGCCTTCAGGTATGTAATGCTTTCTTTTGATGATTTCTTAGTCATGTGTGGCCATTATTATTGTTGTTATTGTAGCCCTATGAGGCATTGTATATTTTTTATTGTTGTGACAGGATTGTAGTGGTACAGTTACAGAGGAAACTCTGGCGAAATTTTTATAGAATCCGTAAGAGTCTAACATTCGAGGACGAATGTTCTTAAGGGGAGAAGAATGTTACACTTTGGAAATTTCGTGTCGTTTGCAGTATGAGTAAACTAACGCAAGCCTAAAGTGGACATGAAACCCTTACAAGGTTAAGGAGGGTATTTGATCATTTTAAGTATGTACTTTAAGGTTTTGGAGTCCAATGAATCGGTAGAAGTAAGTTCGTTGAAGAAATTGAAATTGGAGTCATGTTTTGGGAAGATTTCATATCATTTGAGTTATACATTTCTTAGCGTCACCTTGAGAGGGAGTTATGGGGCTCCTTATATGGTTAATGAAGTCTTATATAAGTACCAAGAAGGTTCCATAAGGATTGGAGGTCAAACTAATCGAAAATAACGCTTTTTCACCAAAATCGGAGTTTGTGGACCAGTTTGTTGTGGCAAACTGAGTTTCCTGTGCAGCAAACTGGTCGCAAACCCACCAAAATGGCTGGCCTCACTGCCAATCTCCTCCCTAAGGAGAGGAGGGGAGATGCGGCCGCATATGCAATATGTTGAGCCACATCTCCACCGCAAGTTGAAGCAGGTAGGCGAATTTGACACCTTTTTAAGTTCTAAAAGATTCCATTTTCATATCCACCTCCCACACTTCTTTCCCCACATTTCTAGAGATTTCTTGAGAGTTCTCCAACATTCCAAAACTTTTCACACCATTAAAAGAGAAGATCAAACATCAACACTCCAAGATAAATCCATGGAAGATAAAGGTTCTTTTTTCTCTCCAAAGTTGTGATGAGCTTGGTCTTGGAAGGAGTTGAGTGAGGTGAAGTTCTTCTATTATAAGGTATGTTCTTCCTATTATTGAGTTGATGTAAAGGTTAGTAACTCTTGAAAAGGAAAATAATTAAAGTGGAGAAGTCATAAAGTGTTGAATTGAAGTCGATGAATATGAGGTGAACTTGAAAGAGGATTTTGGGTTAACTTGAGACTAAATTGAATATAACTCCTTGAATATGGTATTGTGGTTATTATTATGTTTGTTTTGGAGTTGTTTTGTAATTTGATGGAAGCCTATAAAAGAGGGGAAGTGCTGCCCAAATTCAGTTAGCTGGTTAATTACACTAACTTGAACTTAATAGTGTTCTCAAGACTTAACCTTAGTATGAATTCTCTTGAATGTAGATTTACGAGCTTGGAGGGAGAAACGTTAAGTAGTTAAGAAGACGTAAAGGTATGTTAAGGCTAATCCTTTCTTTCTAAAGGCATGATTTCCTTGTTACGAGCCCATACATGATATCCATAATGTCCTACTTTCTAGAAATGCTAGAAGCTTATGATTCTCCAGGTTTTCATGATATGGTTGATCTTGTTCATCGTCCTTGATCTCATCTTATGGTGGTTGACCCTCTAAGGAAAGATATAGTGATAATGATGATTCCCATAATGGTAATCGGAGGTTCACCGACCTCATGTCACTCTAATAGAGTGGCCGGGTACGATATCTATTGTGCACACCACTACAGTTGGGTACGGATAACACCGAGCCTTGCTATGGCCGGGTACGGGTGACACCGAGCCTATATGGCCAGGTACGGTATCTATATATATATATATATATATATATATATATATGTATGTATTTCTGGAATGTTTTCTTTAGATAAAAGTTAGATATGCATGACAGCCGCCTCAAGAGGTATAAATTAATCTCTTTACCTCATGTTGTCTTCATATTTTCAGTATGTTGTTATTCATGCCTTACATACTCAGTACATTATTCGTACTGACATCCTTTTTGTTTGTGGACACTGCGTTCATGCCCGCGGGTAGACAGGGAGACGGACCGGACCCCTAGGTTTCTTCTTCAGTGATTGTACAGGAGCGCTCCATTTGTTTCGGAGCTGCAGATTAGCCGGTACTAGTTTTTTGTGTGTATATGGGCATGGCGGGGTCCTGTCCTGTCTTTAAGATGTTATGCACTCCTTGTAGAGGCTCGTAGATAAGTGTTGATAGTGAGATATTTTGTATATCATTTTTGGCAGCCTTGTCGGCTTGTACATATAGGCATAGTTGATGATGTTTATATGGACGTGCATATGTTCGATGGAACTTGTGTCCCTTTAGTGTAGTAACTATGAGTTAGCCATGTGACTTACCTAGATGTGGCTATGAGAAGTATGATAAGAGGTGCCCGTCGGGTTAGCTCCGGGTGCCCGTCATGGTCCTCCGGTTGGGTCCTGACATAAACTGCCTAATAACTACTAAGAATTTGAAATACCTACAACAACTTCTTATAAGAGAAGAGTAGGTCTATAAGTTAAAGCACGTGAAACAAAGCTTAAGACAAACTAAGAGAATAAAGCATCTTCAGTGTTAGAAACAGATCTTTCCGTTTGTGATTAGCTATGTTGAGCGCTTGTAGAGTCTTATGACAGCTACACCTTTTGGGTTATTTTTAGATTTTCCAAGTGATGCACAATATGTTGCAACATGTTGTATATCTAGTGGGAAGCATGTAGGATGGATAGAGACCACTCATTCAATATTTGACCTAAAGCATGGACCAGCTCAACTACTGTACTTGTGTGTAGTGAGTAGCTCGGCTTTACAGCTATCTCTGCTTACCGTGCAAGATGAACAGAGAGCAGATCACAGACCAGGTCTCTATCTGGTTCTGAATCAATTTGACAATCATCAAAACAAAAAGCAATTGGATGTATCAGTGATTTTATCACCTTAATGAATATTCAGTGACGAACGGTACAAAGATGATCATGTTTACCCTTGTCTCTTTATGATGATCAGAACCTTTCATATTATTGTGCAAGTTGAGACTTGTATATTATTAGAACTCTTGAAGAGTTTCTAAACGTATTAGATTATATCTGCTAAAAGAGATTGAAATGAGAGAATTGAGCTGGTCCTGAAGTACCATATATTTGTGCAGTTGATGTGTTTATATATCTTGCTATAACTACGAGCATGATATAATTTTACTCCGACATGGAGATGTTGAAATAGATCAACTGCATATTGCAAATGAAAGCCCTGACATGAATGTATTTGTCCTAACAAATATTGTCAAGTGTTTTGGATATATAGAGCATTCATCGGATCGACATAAGAGTTCAATCCAAAAATGTTATCTATTGCCATAAAGGATTACTGTCATGACAGTCAAATCATAAAAAGACAACAACAGATTATGGAGCAAGTCATGAATGTACTTTTCGTGATTGCAACAGTATTATATGGCGATGATGCAACTCTAAAGAAGGAAGATGCAGATCATTCAGTTCGTCAAATGATCATTTGATAGATCTGATCACAAATGCTCTGCCAACCTCAAGATATGATAAGTTGGGATACTAGATTGGAGTACATCATCTTCAAGAATTATGTGATGTTTTTATCAGGGGGAGTATGATACGCTATGCACTCCTTTTTCATTAACCAAGATTTTGTCCCATTTGGGTTTTCCTGGTAAGATTTTTAATGAGGTAGCTACCAATGCGTATTACCAAATATGTGTACTCTTTTTTCTTCACTAGGATTTTTTCCCATTGGGTTTTTCCTAGTAAGGTTTTAACGAGCCACATTATCTATTAATGAACATCCAAGGGGGAGTGTTATAAAGACATTGTATTATGGATGTCCATTGAAATACACGATTTCCTGCATAAGCTTGCAATTGGATAAACTTGTAATCAAGCAGGCGGCCTGCAAGTAGCTCATGCAAGCAGGTAACAAGCAGCTTCCTGAAAAGCCTTACAACAGCTTCCTCAGGCTTACAATCAAGCAGGTAGCTTACGAGTAGCTCAAGCAGATAGCTTGCAAGTAGCTTAAGCAGGTAGCTTGCAAGTACCTCAAGCAGATAGCTTGCAAGTAGCTCAAGTAGGCAGCTTGTCAGCAGCTTCTGAAAAGCCTCGCAGGAGCTTTTTTTCTTCTATAAATAGGAAGTTCATTCAGTTCATTTAGATATCAATTGAAAGAGCAATAAAATATCTCTCCCCTAGCTTCTTTGGCTATATTTCTTGTTGTTGTGTACTTTTAATATTATTTCATAACACCATACTCTTAATTGGATTCTCAGAATTATTGATTCGGCCCACAACAGTAACTAAAAAAAGAGAAAAATAAAACGAAATACTCCAAATTGTTTTTCTTCTCTGTGATCATTATTTTTGTGGTCCTTTTTTTTTTTTTTTTTTTGTTGATATTTGTCTGCGTGATCCAATCCTCGGTGACGTTGGATAGGATGATTGTTCATCCAGTGAAGGCCATGGCTGAAAGCCTGAAACTGTAGCTGCTCCTCGGTCTCCTTCCTAGTTGTCGACTTCTGGTACCTTTTTTTCCCTACTATTTTTTAATTATTTTTGGAGTAAATTCAAGTAATATTAAAATTAAAAAAATATGAAGAGAATTATTTGTAAAGTAACGTTGTGATTTTAATTATATCAAAATAAAGTGGCATTTGTTCTAATAGTAGGTGAAAAAGATTACAATGAAATTTGTTTTAGATTCTGCATAAACTGATTTTTTTTTAAAAAAAAAATTACCAATTCAATCTGCGAAAAGTTAGTAACTTCGGATATGTTTTTTAGATTTTACAAAAACAACTCTAATTTAATGAAACTATTGTAACACAATTGTCAAAATAAAGATCACTTACCCTCTGTTTGGATGGTGGTTTCCCGTGGTTCATTAATGTGCAGAACGGTACGGTACAGTATGATGTTGTATTACATTGTACTATATTAATGAACACAATGTTTGGATAGACTGTATCGTTTGTTGTGGTTTAATAATATTTGTATTGTTTAGTTTGACTGTATGGTACTGTATAATAACTTGTAAGTTTACTAAAATACCCTTAACTCTTAATTAGAAATTAGTTTATATATATTAATATAACTCGGGTAAAGAATAAAATAGGAACTTTAAAAAATAAGTAGGTATTGGGTGGGGGTGGTGGAAGGGTGGGTGGTGTGAGGTGGATGGTTGTGGGATGAGGGTGGAGTTGGGTGGTGGTAAGGGGTAGTGCGTGGGGGTGGTGGAGGAGTGGGTGGTGTGAGGTGGGTGATTGTGGGATGAGGGTGGGGGTGAGTTGTTGCGGGATGGGGTTGGGCGGTGGTGAGGGGTAGTGGGTGGTGGTTGGGGTGATGGGGGTGGCTAGCAGATGAGTGAGGTAGTTGGGGTGGCGGTGAGTGGTAGGGCGGGGGTGGGGTGAGGGGTGAGTGGCAGGGGTGGGGTGGAAGGTGGGGCAGGGTGGGGTGGGGGTGAGTGGTAGGGTGGAGTGGGGTGAGGTGGATGGTGGAGGATGAGTATAATGGAGAAGTGAAATACGTAACCACGGAAAAATCACCAAATTCATGGTTACAAAAATTGGGACTTTTCATGGTTATATAACCATGGGATGAACCACAGGTTTACAACACCATACCACATAATTTTAAGAACGATAGGAACAAACATGATTTCATAGAAAACTGTACATTAATGAACCACGGGAAACCACCATCCAAACAGGGGGTTAAAGTCCTTTACGCGATAATTAATATATTTATGTTCAATCACACAAATCCGACCTATGAAGTTCCAGAAGCAAGTGTTAGATATCACTTTTGTTTTTGTCAAGCATAAGTACCAGAATCACAATTTATAAATATTTGCGAAAGCACCATAAGGAATTTACAGTTTTTAAAATTTTATTGTATAACTCGAGTACATTATATAATTTTCAAAATTGTAAACTCATCAATACGGATACACACACACAGAGTGTGATAGTGCGTACTCAAAGCACTATATTTAAAGCAGAAAGTCTTAGCAAAATGTTTGTTGCTTTTTACCCTATAAAAAAGATTTAACATTAGACAAAATTATTATTTAATAATTTTTCTAATATTTAGAACTATGAAGTGGTTTAAACTATTGACATTAAATCTTTCTTATTTGAGTTATGTACGGAGTCCTAATATTTAGGTTTCAAATGTCAATTAAGATTTTACCTTATATAAGTTTTATCCTTTTTTTAATTATGTAACACAAATGTTACTCGACTTTTCACACTTTAAAAATAGATTTATGTTGAAAAATTAATTATTTTCCTCACATTTGAAACCTTATAATTAGCTAAAATTATGGTTATTAAATTTCTGTTTACAATAACCGCTAGAATACACGTGCGAGGCACGTAGATTAAAGGTGTTATATTAACAGCACGAATCCCTTTAGGGAAATGTCGTTCACCTTTTAACCCTTTAAATTTATATTTCATATCGGACAAATTCTAATTTAATTATTCAGGAATAGACATTTAATAATTCCTCTAATATTTAGGAATTCGAAATCAACTAAAAATTTAACTTTGTAATTTTTTTTTTTAATTATTAATACAGAATATTTAGGACTTTGTACTTCCAGTTTCTTTCAGTTCTAAGAGTCCTGCACTTTCAACTAATATTTCAAGCACTTTTAATTTCCTTCCACTATTCTTGTTTAGGTTTATTAGAAGTATTTTTTTTTTAATAAAACTTTAAGTTTAGGAGTCCTTCTGTGAAAACAAAAAAAAAATCTCAGAAAAAGAACAAATCGGACATAAGATAAAATGGAAAAGAGAAGAACAGAATAACTACAAAACTCCTTCCTTGGTAAATGCAAATTTAAAATAACAAGGAAGAAATAGTAAAAAATAAAATATATTCTAAATGAACTGTCATTATTTTTTTTGTTACACTTATCTAGTAGATGAAAGCTATCAATATTTTTTATATATAAAGTTATTTCACTACTAAATAAATATGAATTAGAAACAGAAAGTTAAACAGTAAAATCCATTGCTAATCCTATTTACCGACAGATTAATGATGAATTATCAAAAAATGTTGTTAGCTACGAGCATTTTAATGACGATGTTCGTAACTAAGTATATAATTTTTTTTTTTTTGTGTTCAATGTAAAATGAGGTACGCGCTTTGGTCACGTGCATACTGAAACTAGTTATGTATAAAATATGTATATTGTCATTAAAATACAAAAAAGAAATAGACACTAATGTTTTGTTATTAATAAAAAGTTAATGGATGAACTATTCGGAAATCTGTTGTCAGAATTGTGAGATTGATAAAAAACTTTGAAGCAAATATATGATATACTATATTTATCATGATTGATATGCTCTTTTAGATAGTTAAATATAAACTATTGAAACTAAAATGGGACTTATTTAAATAAAAATTTGGAAAAAATAAAAACTTAAAAAAATGAAAAGGAGAGGAATCCATAACTCATAGGGTTCACGCCGTGTGAAGCGCGGCAGTGGGTCTTTTCCCTGGAAGGAGACTTGTGGAAGACTTTGAATATTAATAGTAAGTCTGCCATATCATTAATGCACAATAGCTGTAGTCAAGTCCACGCAGACGAAAAAGACTGACTTCTCTCCCTATGTTTAACAACCGGAAAAGGGCCAAATATATCTTATGTACTATGAGAAAATGTTTAACATATATTCTCGTAACTTTTGATTTAAAGATATTCCTGCTGTTATACTATTAATTTAAATATGTTCCTCTTTCGTTAAAATTGTGCAATGTGGTCATCCAAACCTACATAACTTGATTTTAAAAATTCAGATCAGTTTCTCAGGTTCAATTGCCTTTGAATCAAAATCTTGAAGTACAAATTCGCCTTTCATGTTTAAATTGAAATTAGATAATAAAAAAAAAAACAAAGCTAAATATTCAACAAAGAATAGACTTGGTCAAAATAATTGGGTAAGAAGAAAAAGGACTGAATTTCTTACGAGAGGAGTATGTGATGTTGAAGGAGAGTCTTCAATGCATTGATTGTCCAATTGAGGGGAAGGGTAAACTGAGTTAAGAGTGTTGAGGTGACATCCACCGCATTAAATGTCAGTGTCATGTAGACTTGGATGTCCACTTTGGACAACTTTAACGGAAAAAAGATATATTTAAACCAATAGTATTAAGACAGGGGTATATTTGAAAACAGTATAATAGCAGAGATATATTTGAACTGAAAGCATAACAAGGGGTATATTTAAATCTAATCTCATAGCACAGGGATATATTTGGCCCTTTTCCGTTTAACAAAATACATAAATATCCCCTTGGTCCAACCGATTCTTTGAACATAATATCATTGGATTATTCGTGAACAGGCCCAACTTGATCAAATTAGAGGTTTAAAATTAAATTATAATTAAAAATATAATTTAATTAATCATGTATTTTATTATTGTTGACTTGTAATATACATGTACGATAAATAAATTGTTGAGCAAGTGTTATCACATGAACACCTTGCTTCAATGTGGCTCCGCCACTGATCGAGAGGAGAATTAGTTTCTAGAAGCTCATGAATTAATCGAAGGAGGGGTTGACTCTATTGCGGAATTTTAAGGAATGAAAGCAATATTTGAATTAGCAGAATTAGAAATGGATCTCTACCCAAAAAAATAATAATTAGAAATGGATCATAATATTAAGGAAAAGTGCACAAAATATAACCAATGTAGGGTAATTTGCACGATTGCCCTTATTCGGGGGTGGTCTTTAAGTTTGCCCCTCAAATTGTTGGTCTTTAATTTTGTTACGCCTTGCAGTTTTCTACATTAAGATTCATCGTACGTTAGCTGTCTTAATTTCAGACACCGGGATTTGCCTTCGAGGTTATACGAGGTTGGATATGTTTAGCTTATGCTTAAAAGTGTTTACATTCATGTTTGGTAAGTTACGGAAGGATTAGAAAATAAGTGAATCGAAGCGGAAAGGTTCGTTAAAAGTTGTTTCTGGAAAATATAGAATATGGACCGTGTAATTGAGATATGGTCCGTGTAATTGAGATATGGTCCGTATTTTGAGATATGGACCGTATTTAAGGATTTTAAAATTTCCAGAGAAGGCAGTTTTGGAGGTGGTATTATACGGCTAACTCTACGGACCGCATAATTTTATATGGCCAGGATGTTGGCCGTATAGTGTTATACTGCCAAGGATACAGACCGTATATATATATATATATATATATATATATATATATATATATATATATATATATGATACCTCGCAAATTTTCGCGTCGGTTGTGTCAAAGGCAAACTAACATAAGCCAGAGAGGCCATGGAACCCTTATAAGATTAAGGAAGACTTTTAACAAGTGTAAAGCAAGTATCTAAAGGTTCCCGGATCAAGAAAATCAAAGAAATTAAGTTTGTCGAAACTTTGGGAAAACTTGGCAGAATTCTGGACAGGATTTTTGGTCCAACTTGAGGGAGGTATATCTCTTAGCATATGAGGAGTTATGGAATGCATAACCTATGTAAATTCAAGTTTAGAGAGTCTTATTTCCAATGCAACTGACAGTTACGACCCGTATAAAATTATACGACTGGATATACGAACCATATAATTTATATGGCCAAGAAATAAGGCCAGTATTTTGTAAGTCGGTGGAATTTTTCAGAATTTAAGTATGATGACTCCTCTTCATTCTAATCATTTTAAACATATCCCCAAGTTCAAGAAAGCTGTAGAGACTTCTCCAAACACATTCAAACACATCTCAAAGCCTAAATCAAAAATCAAAGTGAAGATTAAAGTGCTTAGGGTTTCAAAGTGAGGTTGAAACTTGTCTTTGCTTCTTGTGGCAGCTTTGGAGAGAACTTAGGAGTGAAGTAACATCTGAGTTGAGATATTCTTGAGTTGCTAAGGTAAGTTATTATCTCATCTTCATGTCTATGGTGTTATTTAGCCTTTAAACAACTTGATTGAAGGGTAAAAGTATGGAAAGAAGTCCATGAGTTAGGAACTATGTTGAGTTCATGGACTGTTTTGAGCATGTTTTGGCTATGTTGTTAGCTTATTTCCTTTTATATGAGTAGTATCTAATGTTTTTGATGAGATTATACTCCTTGACTGGGGGGAAAAAGTGTATATTGTTATTGTATATTGGTATACTTTGGGTTGTTTGGTGTATAATCTTTGTATGGATAGTGAAAGGAATATTTAAGGACTTTTTAAGCTTGTTGTTGTTATTGTAGGTTGTTGTATATGTTGATGTGATTGGAGAGTAAGGGGAAATGCTGCCCATTTTATTTTAGAATCAAGTTATCGTTGATATACGTGATACACTAGCGCCATCTAAGTTTGTATATGTATTCCTTGTTATAGGATTGGCGTGCTAGTTGTAAATAGCTCGATTTTTGGGTTGCTTGGGCGACTTGAGGCATGTACTGGCAATCCTTTCTTTTCTTGGCATGATCCGTAGATAATAAGCGTTTATCGAATCTTAAAGAAAGAGAACTATTGTTCAGAGCTGTCATAGATGTGTAACGATTTAGATATGAAATTATATCTTCTGAGGGATTTCTTTCCACTCCTTAGTTCATTGTTAATAGAAGAGTCAGAAAAAGACATGTTGACATCCCCAGACATTCAATTTATACATGTATTTTATTTAGCCTGGCCATTTGGTCAATGAGGCATTTTCTTTAGCCTGACCACTTGGTCAGTGAGACAGACATGCCTGGCCTGCGGGTCAGTGAAACAGATTGCCTGGACGGCGGGTCAGTGAGACAGATTACCTGGCCTACGGGTCAGTGAGACAGAATGCCTGGCCGACGGGTCAGTGAGATGGATTGCCTGGACGACGAGTCAATGAGACATTTTCTTTAGCCTGGCCACTTGGTCAATGAGATTTTTCAGTTGCCTGGCCACTTGGTCAGTGAGATTTTTCAGTTGCCTGGCCACTTGGTCAGTGAGATTTTTCAGTTGCCTGGCCAGTTTGTCAATGAGATATACATGATCACTATATTGCATTTCACATGAGACAGATCAAGTGAGATATTTCAGGGGATTCCTTGACCTCCAGATTATATTGTTTAGTTCATTTTAAGTTTCAGTTATTTTAGGGCCTTACATACTTGGTACATTATTCGTACTGACGTCCTTTTGTTTATGGATGCTGCGTTCATGCCCGCAGGTAGACAGAGAGACGGTTCAGACTCATAGGCTGCCTTCTTAGCGGTTGTACAGGAGCACTCCACTTGATCCGGAGTTGCAGTCCAATTGGTATGGTTCTTTTGTGTATAGATGGGTATGCCGGGGTCCATGTCACGACCCAATCGGTGGGCCATGACTAGCACCCGGAGCTAACCTACCGAGCACCACAACAACGTACATGCATACAATATCTATACTTGAGTGGGCTATCCTGCTAACTCATAAATATCATAAGTTGTATGGGACACAAGCCCAAAAGATAATATACATACGTCGTCAAGCTAATCCCAAGTACATATGTTGGCAAGGCTATCCATAGTAATGATACAACAGAATATAGACCGAGATGGCCATAGGACATCTAACTGTGCATATCTTCTACAAGACTCTACTGGATTAAGTGACATAACTTGGCTGGGACAGGGCCCCACCATACCCATGCAAATGTATATGCAACCATGCTGACTCACAGAGCAACTCCGGAACAAGTGGAGTGCAACAACATTGTCTGCTGAGCTGATATCCCACTGGGAGAGCCGTCAACCTGTATATCATGACCTGTGGGCATAAAACGCAGCGGCCCCAGCAAAGGGACGTCAGTAAGAATAATGTACCGAGTATGTAAGGTGGAAAATGTAACATAATAAACATATATTGTAAATAAGAAGGATAAGAATCAACCTGGCATTTCTGACTTACCGATGAGAATCTTGCATATATGTCTCTCTATAATCTTGCATATATGTCTCTCTATACTCTCGTATGCTTAACTACGTCTATGTACAATACTGTGGCTCTAACTTACTTATCATCCTGGTGCTAGCTGCACAACTGATCAGTGGTAACTGCCCGACCCACCGTAGCACGGTGGTAATTGCCCATCCAATTATCGCTCGATGGTAGAGCGCATCTGCCCGACTGATCTGTGGTAACTGCCCAACCAGTCGTAGCTCGGTGGTAATAACTGCCCAACCAGCCTAGCATGGTGGTAAATACATAACTGCCCGACCGACCGTAGCTCGATGGCATAACTGCCTAACCAGCTGATACAAGACCAACTCCATCGAGCTTCATGAAGATGGAGACTTTGAAGATCATGGGAGGTCCACATAGGATGGCCTTCAAGATATATGAGATAGCTTGGATGGAAGGCTTCAAGAACGTCACATTCAAGATATGGAAGATAGCTTGGGAGGCTATTTGGAGAAGGAGGCTATGCATGCAAAAGAGGCTAGTACTTAAATGCAAGCCTTTTCAAGTTTCACTTCCATGGAAGACATCCAAACAAGGCCCTTACTTCATTAAGGGTATAATTGTAATAATGTAGTGTCTTCTTTATTTTCTTAGTATAAATAGTAGTATTTTTATTTCATGGGGGAGCTTTTGATGAATTATGAATATTTTGAGTGTTTTAGGGTTATCTCTAGAGAGAGAAACTTGTGAGAGGCCTTTGGTAGGCTCTTGTTGATTCTTGTGTTGTTGAGAGGTTGGTTGCTTGAGATTCGATTCCCTTAAGGTCAACTTAAGAATTTGGTGTTTCTTTTGATGATAATTTAGAAGTCTTAGTTTTATATAACTTTGGTTGCTAAATTGAATCTTAAGTTGTGACAAATTATCTATCTTTTCTTTTCCTTTTGTTTATCTTCTTAATTTTTCGTTTCCGCGTATCCGTGCTTGTATCAATTGGTATCAGAGCCTAAATTAGGTTTGTTTCAACAAATCTAGCTTGGGATTTGATTCTACAAAAAACAAATCCCCAAAATTCGAAAATAAAAAAAAAATTGTTTCAAATCCTTGTTTGTTGTTGATTCTAGTGTTAGATTTGAGTTCCATAGAGTTTTAGGGTTTCAAATCCGAAGTTTTGAGTCATTCCAAGTTGTTTTGAGATTTTCACCATTGTTGAGTTGAAGAACTTGAAGTGGGTCTTGTTGATTTGGGTGAAACTGGAACTTGAAACCTATTGGGCTTTGTTCTACAAGTGAAGGGGAGCCTAGATCTGAAAATTGGAGT